>NC_092799.1:43149697-43749697 GCF_918797505.1 Bemisia tabaci | reverse complement strand
GAAAACTAGCTGGCATTTTCTCTGGAAATTGTCAACCGAAGGCTAGGGTTATCTTTTGTGTTCTACTTCCCGTATCAACCGAACTATGGTGTTGAAATTTCTTTACTTGAATGTGTTTTAGACGCGATGTTGCCGATAAAATTCAACGCCTAAGTATTTCAACATTCAAATGTTTTTTTAATTTTAAATTGTTGATAGGTAGAGGAAAATGCGCGGACCATCATTAGATGGTCAAAATTACTCATACCTAATTTTTGTCTCTAAATTGCAACTTCGGCATTTCTGTTTAATTTAGTTCAGTTTTCTTCACAAAATGTTACTCAGGTGTGCTTTAATGGCTATCATTACCGGCCCTCATAAAATCAGCGTTCAGAAACCAGCGTTTCGATTTCGATTGAAGCGCTGGATTCTATAATTGGGACTCGAAGTTTGATCGCCGATAAAATTAGGACAGGTGACCCAGAAAACTCGCCAGATATTGGCGCTCACTTTCCTACGCTAGACACCGTGTTCTCTCCTAACTCCTCTTAAAAATGAGGGCCCTCTTATAATAACAGATTTATCGCTCTCTCTCTCTCTCTCTCTCTCCCTCACACACAAGCGCGGAGAGAGTTGCTGAAAGTGCTCATCATTGTATTTTGTCTATCTAACATCACTTGCTGAAAATATAACCACACATATCGCGCATATCATAGAATCGTATTTTGAAGGCCGAGTCTCGATGAATTAGCAACAAATAACAAATGGCAAAATTTCTGCACCCAGTATTCATTAAAATGCCACATTTTGAAAAAAAAAATTGTTAATGACGTCATCAACCTCGTCAATGTAACCTATCAGTTCTTTCACTTCAGTCTTATTAATCACTAATGAAAAAAAATTGTGCTCGATGATCCGCTTCAATAACAATCGTTGCTGTGCCTGGATTCCTAAGAAGGAAATTTTATACAACCTTTCGAGTAAAACTCTGCAGTTTGGCTTTAGCGATGGATTTATGCAAGGGATCGATATGATCTGCCAGTATCCGTCATAATATTTCCATATCTTATATTTCTCGATCGATGGTACACTGAGAAATAATTTACTTGAGATATTATTTTGACTTAAAGCGTTGTTTCTTGTCGACAAAATTTGGTTTTTTGTTTTGAGTTAAAGAAACGTTGTTTTGTTATCGTCGAGTTTAAGATAAAAAAAACGATACCAAAGCAACGTTTCTTATAAAGAAACTAACACACGGGAAAACGCGCACAGGCGCGTTAAATCAGCACGGATTTAGCTTTAAAAAACCAAATTTTTTCAACAAAAAATAACGCATTTAGTCAAAATAATACCTATCTCAAGAAAAATATTCTCCAGTGCACAATTTCCCTTGATTGAATTTGTTTACATTGGTCTCTAAGAGTCCCATTAAAAATTGAAACCTGATTAACAAATCAGAAAACGGCGTAGGCTTAGCAATGCTCTCCCAATGCAGCTACTCCAGGGGCCACACCGCGATGCACCCTGCGGCTGTGAAAGCGTAAGTCTACGAAAGTCTAACGGGAACATCTCGATTCCCAGCTCGGAACTAGGAATTACAAACAAATTCTTTCGATCCGAAGCATCTTGCCAAATATTTCTCCATCCCTCCTCCCCTCGCCCGGACTCCCTGTCTCTCTGCCCCTGCTCCGTTCTCTGCCCGGTGCATACCGCAAGCTTGCCAGAATCGTGTAATGCCCCAATACCTTCCTGCTCTAAGTAAACGCGCCTCAAGTTAGCGACTCGCCGCACTTCCGAACCGGACTAAAAAAAGAAAGGGGAAAGAGTGTGCTGCACGGACGAAAAAGAATGTTAGTGGTCATTAGATTCCTGAGTATATATGATCTCCAGGATGCCCGGTAGTTTAGACAAAAAAATTTCGCTAAGTCCTAATGAATGACTTTTACCGGTAGAAATAGCAGATCATAAGGTTCTCTAGGCCCCCTTCCTCGAATACACCTTTGCTTATAAACAAAACTTTTTTTTAAAAAAAATTTGTATCTTTTAAATATCTTCGAATTGGCGTTTTAATGGTATACCGCAATGTAACAAACTCTACCGTATGAAGTATACTCTACCGTATGAAGTATACTCCACACGGTATCCCTGCCCTTTAATTTCGTACGACACACAGTGGATCGAGTCAATCGGAGAGGTCGGACGTCAAACTTTTATTTTAAGGGATGCTTTCTGCAGGAAAATTTCACGAGGAAACCAACGGAACCACTTTTTAAACGTCAAAGTTTAGTATAAACAAGGTTGTAAGCATTTAAAGTTTCCAAATTTTAGTCCCACGTCTCTCATTGACTCGATCCAGTGTAGGACGGTGAGATCTAATTTTCCCTCCGAATAAAGTCGTCACAAAAATGGGACAAGAATGTATTTAAAATAAATTCAACATTATTTCCGCATTGATTAAAGATGCGAGATTAAACGATGCTCGCTACACGCTGAGAACAGAAGCTACATTAACCAAAGGGCATAAAAGTATCCTTTTCTCAACGTTATGCTCCGAAATTCGAATTACGCTCCGTAAACAATAAAGGTCGGGTCGGGAACCTCGTTTTAAGTGCCGTGTAAATTTTTGATGCCTTCCAGGATGAATATCGCGATCTTTTCCTCACTTTCTCGCTCCCTCGTCTTCTTTTCTCTCTCCGCGGTATTCGCTTAAACCTCGGCCCAATTTTCGTGGAAAATAAGATCACGCTCTTTTCCGATGTAGCCGTAAAAGGCCGAGCTCTCAACGAAAAATTCACGGATGAGGATGTTGAACCCTTAACTTTGCGTTCAAGTCAAGAGGCACAGTAGGATCACATTTTGCGAAATACAACCACTTTCTTTGCCTCATTCATAAAAGTGTCTATTTGCATTAGAAAACTATTGGTTTATATGATATCTCAAGAATGAGTCGGAAATAATGGTGCTTTTATTGCAACATTGACTGTGGAATTGATCAACCATGAACTGAAAATTATTTACCTCGGTAGACATATCACATATCGACAGCGTATGTCCGCAACCACGTATCTCGTTTGCGGTGTTTGGAAATCTCCGCATCTACACTATTTTTTTAAAGGAGAATAAATTAACATCATTCCTTGAAGTTTTTGTAGAATTTTCTTTGCACAGAGAAGAAAAATTACGGCAGTTTCAAAGAATTGCCGTAGAGTGGTTTTCCGTTTAAAAAGTAAAAGTATGACAGGAAGTCTGCGACGTCGCAAACCGAGTTATGTGATTGCCGACTTACACCGTCAATATACCATAATTCACTGTTAAATAATGCGTATTTTTTTCTTCTTAGTATAATTTTGATACTGATTTTCAGGTTGAAGGTCATTTCGACAACGATTTTTTGTCCGCACACCTGGTTCTTCTAGTAGTTTATGTCCACGCGTTTTTTCGGCAGGGAAGTTCGTGCCGTAGTACTTTAATTTATTTTTCGTGGAAAGCTCCGTACTCTTAAAGTATGCCTATCGTTCTTAAAATGTTGGAGCATCTTCAATTTTGTTTGATACTGTGCAACACCTCTGTTGTGAAATAGTTGCTTGAGGCGCCGCGCCGCAACGCGCCACGGTGGGCCAACTCCCAACGCGCAATGGCGCCTACAAACCAAAGGGGATACTTCAAGCATGGCGCAATGCGTAAAGTATCCCCTTAGGTTTGTAGGCGATAGTGCGCGTTTCGCGCCGGTAGCACGCCGCTCCGCTCTGTGTTATGGCTCATAATATTTAAAATCGCGGAGTCTGGTGTTTTTCAGTTCATGATGTTGAAATGTTTGCACACTCTGCATGGATTTTTCTCATTTAAATTGATGACAATAAAAATTGTATTTAAGGAAAATATAAAATGTGTTTTGTAAATATTACGGTGGTTCCGTGTCAAATTTAATGATTCCCTAAAGCACTTTAATGTTTTCTTTTATATCTTGTGCTTTTACTGTGCTGCAGCGCTGTGTCCGCGCACCCTAACGTACTCGTGTTTGACTCTAAAAGATCGATGTACATAGTCATACGGGTTAAAACTAATGATTGCGTGCTTCTTGGTTTTTCTCCCATTTTTATTCATTTTTGTATAGTTTATTTCAACACAATTCTTTTCTGCGTGGACGTAAACTACTGGACAAAAGAGGTGCGCGGACAAAAAATCGTTGACGGAATGTCCTGAAACCGATTTTCAGGTGTACGTAATGCCAAATTCGATTCCATTTTAGCAACAATAGCATGACGTGCAGTCCGAAAAGGGTTCAAATTTGTGTGTCGGCTGGGTTTATTGCATGAATTTGCATTTAAACATGAGGCAAATTCTAATTTACATAATTGTGGAATATCATGAAGCATTTATAATACAACGTTTTCACGCACCACAGTGACGGCAGATCAATATGAATAGACTGATTTAGTGGATGGTGATGATCATGGTTCAAATGTAAACAAACACATGACCTTGTTTCTGATTCGCGCCCTTTCCTCTCACCGAAAGTCCTTCGTCTCGCGGTGTGCATGCAGTTAGGTTTGGGCAACTAAACTAACTCCGCGACAAAGCGTGGAGTATCACGGAATCATGAAGGCGCTTCAAGCGACTCATTAACATGTTGTGCATAAGGAAATGAATGTGCGCTCTTCATTTTTGAAAACTTCTCTCTCTTTAAAAATAAGATTCCTAACTTTCAATGAGTCAATGCATCAAAATCTGGAGATAGCGAGGGAAGTGATATTTTGCCGTGCTAAGGAAAAATGCCGTATGAACCTCCAGGCGTTGCCAAATTTACTTTGATAAAACACGAATTTTCTGATAAACTTATGAATATTTTCCGTCCAATTTATCAGATACCTCTGCTCGCAATTTCACCTAAAGTTTCTGAAAATCTCAAATGAAACTATTCATATCTTTCCCAAAAATGAACATTTTATCGAAGGAAATTTGGCATCTCGCGATTTGTCATACAGCGTTCTTCCTTAGCACGGCAGTATTCTTCCTCGCATTCCGGCTGAGCGAATTTCGGAAACTTAAATAATTAATCCAGCTGCTTTAATATTGACTAATGAATGTTCAGCGGTGCGTGCAGCGTGCTGCATTCAACAGCCGGTAACTGAACTCAGGTGTTTTGACCTTTCACTAAATAAAAGAGAGCTATAAACGCAAACTGAGTCAATGCTCCGTAATCCTTAATTAATTTTCGGAGCTGTATGGAATTCAGTTGAACGACCTCGATCATCACTTTAGGTGTAATCGTGTTCTGCTATTTGTCGTTCAGGTTCAAAGCCCCTGAAGAAGTCCTAAACCTCGCTTTCTACGCTTCCCACCCCTTTGACTCTAGACGTGAGCGCTGTTGCCCTCGGAAGGGTCCCGACACGAGATTTTTGGCTGATTTTTCCTTAATTATCCATAAACCTGGCAATCAGAGAGAGTTGCTTCAATTTCGCTTCAATTTCCTCGCTTGCACTTAAATATTCATCTTTAATTCGAGGATGAGGACGAAGGTGATCTCTGTTCTCGGAATCGCAGAATTAATTAAACCGATTCCCTTATTGTTTCCGGATTCCTGAGAGGTCAGGGGGGCTAAGAGCGCGGTTCCATCGAAAACAATCTCCTGATCCGTCAACCAGTGAATATCCGCACAGAAAATTACGATGAATTTACATAAATTGATATTTTCCCGTTAACGTGGAAGTGCACTGCGATAGTAGAACTGCAAAACCACTTATCTCTGCTGAGATGGTACAATATTTTAGCTCACCTTTGTTTGTTTTTTTTTTACGGAATTTTTAAAAACTGAACTGCGTCACTTTTTACGCGACAACGCTGATCAATCAGTTTTTTGACAATTTAAAACGCGACGGGGAATTCGCAACGCTCAAATTAAGATACACGGGTTTTCAGATTCACTGTCAGTCGGTAAAAATCTAAATCATTCGTAGATACGAAGACGACAGAGACTCATATAGATGGCTACCGTTCGAAACCACGTATCTCTATCCTTGCGTTTGAGAATGTCCGCTTCTATTTGATTTTTTCGAGGGAAAACAAGCCAGCTTCATGGCTTGAATTTTTTACAGAATATTCTGCCAATAAAGAAAGAGAATTCAGGAAGTTTTCAGTTATCTAATTAAGTTGACTGGTTTTTCTAGGAAACCATGAAGTATGACAGGAAGTCTGCAACGTCGCAAGTGGTGACACGTGGTTTCGCACTTTGGTCATCGATGTGTAGATCACAATTTGGACTGCATTTTGCAATTTGGAGCTATAAATTCTGTCTCAACTGAAAAAACACGTATGTGCATAGGGAATTTAATGGCACATGCGTTATTTTTAAATCGGGCCGGGATTTATAGTTCTTAATTGCAAAATATAGTTCATTTGATAGTGAAGCTAAGGAAACACAAATTTCTACCTCGGTGTTTCAAAATCTCTTGTCTACGTTAATGTTTTTGAAGAATATTAGCAGACATGTTTGCCCAAAATTTTCAGAGAACAACCTTTGAAAGGCACAGAATATTCGCATAAAAGTCAATCTAATAAAGATGATTAGTAATCAAGAGAAAATAAAGCGTAACAGCAGGGTGATTATTGAAATTGATAGACAAAGCAACAGACAAAGGAGACAAAAGAGATATCAAGGGATCCTATTGGTGGAAGAGGGTGGTTGCAATGGACAAAGGACATAGGTGATAGACTAACCGGCGGCAACCCACGAGAGACCCGATAGTTAGTCCATCACTTCCTCCCTTAGTCTATAGGAACCACCCATTTCAACCACTAGGCTTGCTTTATACTCCTTATGTCTTCTTTGTCTATTGCTTTGTCTATCAATTTCAATAATCGGCCCGCTCAGGAAAGCCGCCTCGTCGAAAAATGAGATACGCGATTTTGTAAGTGAAGACTGTCATCAATGTCCCTCAGGTCCACAGCCATTTAATAATCGCCGCCTTTGCCCCACGCGAACCTTTCTCCGCAGTAATGGATCACTAGACAAGGTACGAATTTAAGCATTCCGATACATGTTTCTTAACCAAAATTTCACGTAGAACACGATTCGCGCAACGAAAATTACTGAAACCAACTCCTAACGAAGATATTAACCTTTTCATTTCACATTGGTTACGAGGAATTTGAACTGCCCGCTCACAAGAAACTCAAAGCTCTACGTGAGTCAAATCGCGCACGACAACGGTCTCAGCAAGTTTCTTAATCGAGCAATATTCATTTCCCACCATGTGTTGTTCGAACTATAGGCAATTTGCTATAGCTGAGCCGAAGCGTCAAGATTGAGGTTGCCAGATTTTTATATCGCAAAGACTGTCATGATAATGTTCAACGCGCGATGTGAATCACGTAGAGCATTGAGTTTTCATGAGCGGGTGGTTAATTTTGGTTACGGAACATATATCAGAGTGCTGAAAATCGTACCTTGTCTAGTGGTCCATTCTTTGAAATACTTGGAATATTGATCGGGCATCTTTTGCATGAGTTAAATTACATTCACGTGCCTCCGTGAGCTACGGGGCTCCAACGAATCGATTTACAATGTCGGTCGGTTTCCGTGAAGCATTACCATTACACAATAATCGGAACCGACAGTCGTGCGCTTTCCTCATTTCCGGTAAAAGTTTATTATTGACCGTCTCGCCGTTAGCGATTCTGCTTCGTTAGTTCTTCGAACTTGCACTGCAATTCATATTTCAACGAATATTCATCATGTGGCACAAACTAATCTTATGGAAAATTGAAAGAGTAATCAAGAGACGGGCATGCGCCTTCAATCAAGCGGTCAGGCAAGATCAGCTCCCGGGAGCGCGAATAGTTATCTTTCATACTTGGAAGGGTGATTTTCCCATCGGTTCAAGGCAAGACTTAGAGCGAGCTCTGTCATCGTACTCATAGGTTACATTATCTGATTTTATTGTGCTATAGAGAATCTACGAATCGATGATCAATAGGAAAGCCTCTTTTCTCGGTTTGTGGCGTTGAATAAATCTTGTCTCATTTTAATACTTTGAAGATGAAGGGGCATCATCACTCCACAGAATTTCGTGGGATTGATCTTCGCGTTTTAGAACACTCTCTGAAAACTTTGGTTAAAAATGTCTAATTAGCTGTGAAAACAGTGGACAAAACTTTTTCTTTCGTTCTTTCTGTCATCTGACGCGTATTTTTCTTGTCGTTTTTTTTTTTTTTTTTTTTTTTTTTTTTTTTTAAAAAAAAAGAGGAAGAAGAGGAGGAAAAATTGTTGTTTTTTCACTATTTATGACTTTTTTCGTTTGATATCATTTTCATTTATTCCAGCGTTGATGAGACGCTTGTGTGACGCTTGTTGTGCTTCAACTATTTGTTTGCTCAAAAATATGGATCATTGTTCTGATGACATCTTAATGATTTTTTTTCTTTGCAGGTCTCAATATGAAAACGGAAGATCGAGGGGGTGCGAACGCACCCCGAGTGAGGATCGCCGTTCTCGGCAAAATAAACGTTGGCAAATCTGGTGAGTTTTCAGCAACCCTTCTTTATTCATAGTTATATTTTGTCGAAAGTAGCAGAAAACCTAAAATCAGTTACTATAGATTTCCTGATGATCATTACGTACTTAGCCAGGAGATCTTTTAACGCCACTAATCTGTTTTCCTTGTTGCGCTTATCAGCTCAGACTGCGGAAGTAATTCTTTTGTTTATGCTTGTTTAAATCGTCATATTTTCGAAGAATCTCATTTAAGAGATGAATAATCAAATAACTTCCGAACATAATAATTCGGTTTGAACAGTCGGGACTGGTTTCCGGGAATTCGGGAGGCTCAGAAATGTTCTCGTGATAAAGGTCAATACGTCATTAATTTCTCTAGGATGAAATATCTCGCATGGAAATTTCGCACGACCTATCGAATGGTCAGCATTTACACCTTCGAGTGAGGTGAGTTTAACACGAGTGACTTTGATATCTCGTTTATCGCTGACGCGGCGCGACATCTCTTCGCGGGCGAGGCAGGCCTTTTCTAAAGAATTCCCCTTTCCCGGCTGCCTAGAGCCAAAGATTGACGCTTTAATTTGATAAGCAGACTGTAAAGTGGCTTTTGGCGGTTCGAAGAAACTCTAACTACCACTGTTTCATTGAGATTTAAACACTATCGGTGTTTTATAGGCAGCTGTCGGGCCGGTTCTCGCAAGTTATGCAAATTAGTTTAGGTCCATTTAAGGTGAATCCAGGCTTAGAACTTCGCGATTTGGCCACCACGTCGCGCTGCTCATTATAGCCGCATATATTTGCCAAAATAATAAAAACCGTATCACTTATTCAAAACTGGGGATCCAAGGGATATAGCAACATACTTGAGGAACACTCAGTAAAAAATCTTCTCAAAATTCCCAAAAATAAAGTCGTAACTACGGCGGAAAGTAATTCCCATTGCTGCAATGGGAGAGAGAGAGACAGAACATGAGGGATTCGGTTGCGCGCTCGGCCGCCACCTCTGAGCTGAAAGTTTCAGCCGTACTTTCTCTGTGCTTGTAATTCTAATTGCCAATATTTTTGGCTTAAAAAATCAAGCAAAAAATAATCTATATCTTGTGGATCTGCTTTTTGTAATTTGAGGAATATTATTTCAGTAATCGTCGCAGGAAAGTGAAATTCTCAGTGGCGACTGGTGGCGCTATCTCCAATCTTGAATCATCCCTAATCGAACCCTGGATTCACCTTAAATGTTTGTAAAACGATCGATGAATATCGTAGTTGCTTCTATCACCTGATATCGATATTTTTGATGGATTTAAACGGCAGAAATACTAATGCTGCGCTTAAACGACTTCGACTTGTGTTTATCCCGGTATCCTTGCTTGAAATTGTCACAGAGTATTCCTCACATTATGTGCCGCAGGCAAAAAGCAGTTACCGGCAATGTGCAAGCACCTATTGTGGATTCGACTACAAAATTCGAGTAAAAAAGTGTTTACATTGGAAATGCCACCAGTCGGCGTCACCAGGCTGGGTATGGGGCATTTTCTTTCTTTTAAATTTATTTTCAAGCCATTTCCCATACACGACAAAATTTATTAAAAAATATAGCGATATCAGCTCTTTCTCTCGACTGAAGTGATAAAAAAATTACGTGCAATTTCTCCATTGCCGGCAATCGCTACTTGCCATCGACGCATAGAACAAAAATAAGGGAAGTTACCAAGAAATGACTTCGAGTCATGTTCAATTGGACGTATTTCTACCAAACAAAACTATGTGTATTATGACGTGAGCCCTGTTATGCAGATATTCTGAGGGGTCTCAGGGCTCATGTTTTAATACACATAGTTCCGTTTCGTAGCGTAGCGTCGCGAAGGAAGATACGCGTTTCTGCGGTTTTCCATTCATCATGCGGTGTTTTTCAAGAGCGCGGGAGGCTTGACCTTGCTTTTCCCGGTTATTTTGACCCGGTGCGACTCGATGTGTTATTGCACCGGTCGGGTCCAGCGGTTGGTGTATTTTAGGAGCATGGGATGCACCCGTCCGGCCGTGGAAGTCGCGTCACCTCGGCGTTGACGTGACGTGGCCGTCATCGTGAGCGAACGCAACTCCATCCGCACCCGAGCCGCGGGGAACGAGGAGTCAAACGGACGACAAGACTCTTCTTAAATGGACTGCATTTTGCAATTTGGAACTATAAATTCCGGCCCGGTTTAAAAACAACGTATGTGCCATTAGTTTCCCTATGCACATAAGTGTTTTTTCAGATGAGCCAGAATTTATAGGTCCAAATTGCAAAATGCAGTCCAAATTACAGTTACGTCGTTTCGTCGATCTGGGACCGTCTCCTTTACATCAAGGCCGTTGCAGTCCGTCGCACAGTGGACCGAGTCCATCTGAGAGGTCGGGCACAACATTATTAGCTAAAATCGCAAATTTTGATGTTTAATTCGTCAAATTTTAAATTTTAAGGGGTGCTTATGGAAGACAATTTCACAAGAAAATCAATTGATCCACTTTAAAAACCTAAAATTTCGTATTAACGGAGTTACGAGCTTTGAAAACTTCGAAATTTTGTCCGACCTCCCCCGTTGACTATATCCATTGTGCGTCGGTCGGGTGACAAGTCGCCGGCGAGTGTCGGGCGTCGCGCGACAAATTGCGAAAATAGGAGATGGAGAAAGATAATTGAGAAGCTCGGGAGAGGAGGAACGACTAAACAGACTAAACAAAACAAATAAGTTCCCCCGCCCCGCCCCCGGTACCCCCCGGCGCCCCCCGGAGGCGCACGCACTCTGAGACAAATATTTGGCCAAGGTCCGAATATAATACGTTTGCAGTAGTTCTACGATCTGCGTCTCTCGCTGCCACAACAACACGATCGTTTAAGACGAAAATACGCTCCGAGGATTCAATTAATGAGGGGATAAGTTTGGGCTAATGGAGAATTTGCAGGTGCCCAAAATGTATATTATTTTCGATTCCAACATGTTGTCCCAATAACAAAACGACAAGGAAAAGAGACAGCGTGGTCAATTAACAACAGTGGAAAAGAAACGGAACAATAAATTCCCAGACAAAAAAAAAACAGCTAACAAGTTTAATCATCGGTAACAAATTACAGAAAGTATGATGATGCCAGTACTGGACAAAATAAAAACATACATTGAGAATATCGAAAGTGCGGAATCACGGATCTCCATGGCGGTGTTTCAAGATTTTCGCTCTTATTCTACATATTTATATAATATCAAGCCGAATTTTTGGTTTGAAATTTATACGGAATATTCACCCAGCAGAGAAGATAAATCAAGACAGTTTTCAAGAAATTACTGAGGCTGGTTCTAAAAAAAAATCGAGAAAAAGTGTGCGAGAAACTCTGCGACGTCGCAAACGGAGGCACATGGTTTCACACTTTGACCATCGATATGGTATAATAGTATGAGGTGGTAAGTAGCTAGATCAGAGTTAAGTAGGACTGAGAATCTACTTTGACTTCAAACTTGTGCCGAGGTAACGCGAAACTGAAAAGATCAATATCTACAAGCTGACTTCTTCAAATCTCATAAATTTCATATTAAATGGACGTATTTCTACCAAACAGACCTATGTGAAGTGAGAAATATGGGTGTGCTCGTTAGTTCTCTTCTGCGAGTGAATGAGAATAATTGTGCGCCAGTGACGTCAGCGGCAATGAAGGAGACCACGCACGAGCCGGGATCATCGTCGGGGCGCTGTAACTCATGACCCTGTCCACAACGCTCTCTTGCCATGCCCCGGCTCATGAGTTCCGCATCCAGTTGACACATAGGTCTGTTTGATAGAATGCAATATCCGCTTTTCCAATTCTTCAAAAGTGAACCACGCCCACTTTTACATTGTTTCTTATGCAGATTTCTAGAGCACACCCCTATTTCTCACCTCCACATAGGTCTGTTGGTAGAAATAGTCCAAATTGAACCCACTGCAATGAGAACATTAAATTACTAAATTGAACAATTATTGAAACATTCATAACAAGATGATCTAATCTCCCAAAATACATGTGTTCAAACGGGAAATGCTGCCCTCTAAAGTTCTACACGAAGCCGTCACAAGGTGATGTAAAATTTCTCATTTTAAATCTATTTTTTCCCGTAACGGGAAATGTGCCTCTACAGAAGAAATCATAGAACTGTATCAAACACTTTCAAACACTCGCAAATTTTTCGATCATTTTATAACACTCGCAAATTCTTCGATCATATTATAACAATTGATAACAAGTTTAATGATTCAAGAGACCATTTGAAAAAAGTTGAGACATTTTTCTTTACCCAGAAGACGGCTGCGGATACTAGATCCTCGATGGAGACTCATAATTTGATTACATGTTGCAATAAGAAACCCCTATTTCTGGCCCATTTAAGAGATAACATACTTGCCATTACTTTACCTAGGCAGATATGTGCTTTTATGGGACAGCCAGAGATTCTTTATTGCAAAATTTAATAGAATTCTTCACGACTTGGTAACACCGTTTCGCGTCGGTCGCAATGTTTGTTTTAAACGATACGTATTATTCATCTCCGCCGTTCCTCCCGTGTTTATGTGACCAAATTAGACCGCGCGCCACGCTGCAAGTCTATTTGAACGCAAAACTTATCGGGGACTCTCAAAATGCCCGCGGAAAAATTTCAAGTTGTCCCAGGTTTATTTCCACTATTTGTTTAAAAGAAGTAATGGATGGATAAAAATAATCCTTGCTCATTTTGATGACGAGGAAAAATTGCAGTTTTAAGGCAACTTTTGAAAAAACAGCCTCTTGATGAGCATTCGAGGCTAATAATAACAGAATGAGGGTTTGCCTCATCCTTTAATCACGCGTTGTGTCGCGTGCGTAATTAATGCGTGAGCGGAACTGGAATCGAGATCGACCAAGAATAATATCAGAGGACGACATTAAAATTGTTAGAGATCCGAAGGGGTGGGGGACAGAGGGGCGTAAATTTCCCTGTAACATCGCGAAGCTTCGCCTGAAAACTAATGTGTTTATTTATCAACGAGTGCATTTTTGGGCTGAAATCTTAGCCCCTCTGCTTCCAATGCCTCCAATCCTGAGAGATTTTGACTTGATACAGTCGCCTCAGAAAACAACTCCTTAAAAACTTTGATATTTTCCTATTTGTACATCGATTCAATATCCAAGCGGTTTTTTTTTATTATTTTTGAGTTATTTATGCTATTCTTTGATTTTTTCGAGTATTTTTATTGCTATCTCTGTCGTTATTATTTTTTTGGAGGGGACCAAAAAATTGGTGCCTTAATCCTTCAAAAATCCACTTCAAAATATTTCGTAATATGTTCAATACCCTAACAGTTGTGTTTGCTTGAACTATAATATCCTCTTCATCAGAGAAAAGTTAATGTATTTTGTTTGTTCTCTGTTTCAGCATTAACAGTGCGATACTTGACTCGAAGGTTCATTGGCGAATATAGATCAAATACAGGTACGTTCTTATAATACTTTTCTCGACATTTTGTTTTAAATATCTCTGCAACAGTTCTGCAATGCAAACATAGAAAAGGGAGCAGAGAATAGGTGAATAGATAATAAAGTAGAATAAAAAATAACGGCCTACTCTTCCTTTGTACATGATCAATTGAAATGAGGCTCATGTAACTTCGTGCTTAAGCGTCCCATTCGTGCATCATTAGCGCTGCGATTGGCGTCGAAAATGTATGATACAACTATTTTAACGTCTGAGTAGCCCTGATTGCATAGCCGGCGCATTTCAGGCGCACTCAATTTCTCGCCTTTGCATTCTCTTGTTCAGAACCAGACTCAAGAAGGATCGGGAAAAGATGCCTGTACATTTTTGCTGATAAACTCTTCCAAAAAAGGAAGGGAATAACTCTTCGTCGATTTCCAAACTGTGCAAAATGTCGGGGTTGCGCACGTCAAGGATCATGTTTTTTAAACAATAATCGGTGTTGCTTTGAGTTTCTGTTCCGCATTTATAATTTTGTTTTATTTCTTTTTTCAATCTGTATTTCTGGGTTATGAACGTTTGAATGCACGATGGGGGGAAAAATGTTAACCCTCATGTTCTCTTCGCTCAAATTTACTCAATTTTTATACTTAATACGATACAAGCCATACTAGTCTCAGTTCGAACTACTATATATGCGTCTACGCGAGACGATACGAGAGCAAGAAACTCAGTTCGCCTTCAATGCAACGGCTATGCAATTTGGGCTACTTATAAGTTAAAATAATTGTATCAAACATTTTTGACTCTAATCGCAGAGTTAGCGAAGAACGAATTTTGTTTTATTTCTTTTTTCAATCTGTATTTCTGGGTTATGAACATTTGAATGCACGACGGTTAAAAAATGTTAACCTTCATGTTCTCCTCTCTGAAGAGGAACATGATGTCCGAGAAAATAATAGGAGCCAAGCAACGGCGAGAACGGTTCACCGAGCACTTGGTGTCGACAGCGAGTGAAACATGTGATAAATGAAATATCGTGTCACCAAAGCATAGAGTCCAAGGCGCCCCGCGGTTAGACACGATTCATAAATGCACTGAATACTATGATGGGGAGGGGGGGGGGGTGCAGTCTCGAGCGGATGCTATTTTTTTCCGCACATTTAAAATTATTTTCGCGAACGGACGCGACGGCTTTAATCTCCCGGGCGCCACTCCTCCCGCGGATGGTTTCTTGATGACGCATCGCGACAGAACGCGTGGCAGAAAAATTACTTGGATCAAGTGCAGAGGCCATGAGCAGATCAACACCATCGAAACATCATTTGGAAGGTCTGGGTTCGCTAGTGTTAGTGAGACAAGTCGAACATGCGGGCCGTTGACGATGCTTGGTATGTAAAGACTTAGAAGTACGGAAAGCTGTTGCCGCGACAATTATGACGTTTGAAGGTGCTACAATGTCCATTAAATCGTTTATAACTTCTAGTCTAAATCGAAATCGTCTGTAGCTCTGCATTGCATTTCAAAAATGAAGGTCCAATTTCATAGGAACACCCTTGTCGATGAATGCCGCACTGGAAAAAAAAAAAAAAAAAAAAAAAAAAAAAAAAAAAAAAAAAACATTGGATCTAGAGTCCAAACTCTTGAAAACATTGACAAGAAAAAATACTCTTGATTCAATCGGATTTTTGCTTGAATCAAAACGAAATCCGCTTAAATTAAGAGGCTTGGTTCTTGATTTAAGCTAGATTCTGACTGAATCAAGAGTACTTTTTCTTGTCGAGGTTTTTAAGAGTCTGGACTCTAGATCCACTGTGGTTTTTTTTTCTAGTGCGGGATTCGCGAATATATTTGCATCGATGTTGGAGGAAAGAAAGTACTTATTTCAGTTTCAGAGATTGCAGATTGTCTGTCGTATTTTACATAACTGAAGGATCATCGCGATCATTGTAAATCACACGATTTTAAGTGGTTTATTTTGAAATTTTAAGAATATGCTCTGAAAAAATAGACTCTAAATAATTTGTGGGAAAATATCCAGTATCATCCCTTTGACGAATGAAGAACAGACGGAGAAGGGAGAAAAAAAGTAGCAACAATTTTAAAATTATACAATCTTGGTATACAAATTGAACGCAGACGTGCAGGAGTTTTAGAAATACTCGTTAATTTTTAGGTAATGTACATTTTGCGGAGGGACGTTCAGTGTTTATCTGACGTAGGTAAAAGCTGTAATTTGGCATGAGAATTCATCGTATTACTACTCAATTTTTATACTTAATACGATACATGCCATACTAGTCTCAGTTCGAACTACTTACATGCGTCTACGCGAGACGATACGAGAGCAAGAAACTCAGTTCGCCTTCACTGCAACGGCTATGCAATTTGGGCTACTTATAGGTTAAAATAATTGTATCAAACATTTTCGACTCTAATCGCAGAGTTACCGGAGAACGAATAGAATACCTGGACGCGAGGTTGTTATGAAGTGCATTTCACTTCACCCATTGGACCAAGAGTATTTTTTTTCCTTCTTCTTATTTTTTATTCTCTTTCTAAGTGTGTCTAATTCAGGACAATTTTACTCATTAAAACTGTCAGAGTCCGACTTTACCTCCACACGAAAAGTATCTTTAGTGAATGATAGTTCGAGCAAGAGCTACTTGTAGCGCCACAGTGTCGAAAATTCTTGATGTGGTAATGCGTTTTGGGGGCCCCTCCTCTCGGGTGAAGCACCCCTAACTAACTCAAAGTCCTTTTTTAGCTGGGTTTTTCAAGTTTTTGAAATCCCTGCAAGGGTCCTGCCAGGCTCCCTGAGCCACCCGTCAGAATTTTGGGGTGCTGAGGCACCCGAGCACCTCCCACCAGATCGCCCCCGACCTGTAGTATAAAAACTGTTTAAATTTACGTACCCCAGAATTCATCAATGAATATTCTGGCATCAATCAATGATTCCAAATCCCAATCGTTTATTCAACTCAGCGCGGTACAACTGTCGATTTTGGGGGAAATACCACTCGAAAACGGGTGGGCGTCCGCTGGTGCTCGCCGATGCGTGAATTTTCGACCTAATTGGAGGCGTCACGAACATGATAATGATCTAAACTCGGCACAGGACCAAAATATCGGCGACCTCAGACTCAGATCGGCGTGGAGTGAGGCTGAGTTTAGTGAGCCTGGCTCCGTGGTCAACGCGTTCCCTCATTTGGGCGATTTCTGCCGAACGGAACTATCTGCATTCAGACATGAGCCCTGAGACCCGCAAGAATATATGCGCACCAGGGCTCACGCCGTGATGCACATGGTTCCGTTTGGCAGAAAAACGTCCATTTGTTTATTATTGCGGGCGCTAGCCCTTCCGCACTCCAGGGACGGGGAAAGGGGCAGGAGGGAGGGAGGGGTTTAAGTTCCTCGCCATCCATGCCGCCGCGACGAAATCATAATCTCGCGCCCATCATTCGACGGGAATCTCGAGATGAATGCAAGTTCTCACGTCGCAGAACTTCTCCCTTGGCCTTGATCTCTTCCCGGAAGCTCGACTCTGCTTCATTCTTAAAATTCGCTTCCCCGTTCAAACTTTATCGCTCTACAAACGACGGAGGATTCGACGAGTTTAATTTTTTATTGCGGTTGGAATCAACCGCGGTTGCTAATATAACCACTAATAACAAGGTGGAGAAATGGTGCTGGGTCCTCACCATTTCGCGGGGAAAACAAAGCCAAGAAGTTCCAAAAATTAAAATTAGAGTCAAATTAGTTCGGGCCACTCCTTAGTGTTTTTTTTTCTTCTTCTTCTTCATTTATGACCACTAATGTTGGACGTAGAAAAAAAGATGAAAAGGAAAAATAAGAAATATGTGCGAATTAGAAAACCTACTCTCGGATTTCTCACGTAAAATATATGTGAAATTTGCTCAAAAATGATACATGTAAAATTTTTGAATTACGGTAATTTCAGATACTAAAAATCATAACCTGAAAATATGATCAGGAAAGAGAGAGCCTAAAAATTAGGGGAGGTAAAACACTAGAAAGCAGGACTCTCTGAAGAAGATGAGCATCGCTGAGGTGAAAGAACTCGCTTACCAAAATTTCAGCTACCGATTTGAGCAAACTTCACTGCAACTAAAAAAATAAAAAAAAACAATTCCCGTTCTCCGTAACATCAGAAGCATTAAATGTATCACAGATTAATACACCCCTCTCCGCCATCGAGCGCTTGAAAGAAATCCTACCCTTATTTTTAAAAAAATCGGATGCATGAAAAAAGTTAGGAGTTCGCTCAAAGTTTCATTCATATCGACGGTGTAAGTCGGCAATCACATATCTCGTTTGCGGTGTCTGAAAATCTCCGCCTCTGTGTTATTTTTTTAAAGGAGAACAAATTGACATCATTCCTTGAAGTTTTGGCAGAATTTTCCTCGCACAGAGAAGAAAAATTACGGCAGTTTCAAAAAATTACCGTTGACTAGTTTTCCGTTTAAAAAATAAAGTATGATAGGAAGTCTGCGACGTCGTAAACCGAGTTATCACCGACTTACTATGTCAATATCGACGGTGTAAGTCGGCAATCACATAACTCGGTTTGCGACGTCGCAGACTTCCTGTCATACTTTATTCTTTAAACGGAAAACTAGTCAACGGTAATTTTTTAAAACTACCGTGGTTTTTCTTCTCTGTGAGAGGAAAATTCTGAAAAAACTTCAAGGAATGATGTCAATTTGTTCTCCTTTAAAAAAATAACATAGAGGCGGAGATTTTCAGACACCGCAAACGAGTTATGTGATTGCCGACTTGCACTGTCGTAATGCTGCGCTCAAACGACTTCGACTTGTGTTTATCCTGATATCCTTCCTTGAAATTTTTACAGAGTATTCCTCACATTATGTGCCGCAGGAAAAAAGTAGTTACCGGCAATGTGCAAGCACCTATTGTGGAAGGTATAAAATTCGCGTAAAAAAGTGTTTAAATTGGAAATGCTACCGGAATACGTGCTTGGAATGTGATTGCCGACTTACACCGTCGATGTGTAAAAAAGTAGGGGGTCAAAGTAATCTCAATCGGCTGTTCTAACGAAAAGCATGAATGAATATCTGTGAAAAGACGAATTCATGAAATGCGTGGTTGTACAGTTTGGCCGTAAGGTTGAAGATAAGGGAGGTCGTCCACGCGAGACTTTAACACGTGTAAAAAATCGATGGGAGGACAATCTTCGAACCGAGCGCACATGTGTAAAATTGCGGAGAGGAGAGTGGTGGCTAACAAGCGTGGCCCACATTCCACTCAAATCAAGCGAGTGACTGTCCGAGCCAAATCCGATCGACTCGCTATCCATCCGCCTCTGCAATTTAAAATTAATCAATGGAAAGTCCGCTCGTCTCGCCGCACAACGAGCTTACTTACCCTCTCACCCCTGCTCCATAGCCCGAGGGTCTTTCGCGCCTCTGCGGTAACTTCTACTCCGCACCTACGGGAAACGGATCTTCAGATTTCAGAGTTCAATGATCGCTTCTCAATACTGAAAAGAAAAGTGCCTGGCTCTTGGTGATTCTTAAATTTGGGGCCAAGAAATGTTCTTTCATTTTTAGCTTAGGGGCCGTTCAAGTATTACGTAACGCAATTAAAGGGGGGGGGGGAGGGTTAACCAGCGTTCCGGTGCGTGAGGGAAAGACTTACGTCTACGAACGCAATATTTCCAATATTACAATTAAATAATGCTAACCGTAACTCTGAAGGTTTTCCTGATTAAATGAGAGAAATCTAATTCATGAATGTTTGAAAAGTTAATTATTCTGCACGACAATTCATGATACAAATATTTTAACTCCGGTGTAGGTGATGTGGTATCGCTCGAAACTGAAGGCGTTTTCGACTGGTAACAATAGTTTGACGTCGCGGCGCTCACAACAAATATACGGTTCCTAGAAACCCGCGTCCCTCGTGAATATCCATCAAGATACACTACATTTGGAAAAAAACATGTGCAGTTGTAGAGAAGGGTCGAAGAATCGGATTTTGAAATTTCGACGGGTCACTTTCTCCAGTGTTCAAAGAATCCACGATCAATCAATCAATGTGTGTTCTCCAGAGTTGCGATCGATTCAGTACCCAAAAAAAGTGTGTTGTTGAATTGAGTCCCAGTAAAGCTGTGCCTTGAATACTCAGAAAAATTGAAATTTGCAAACCGATTTTTCATTGGATTTTTTTTTTTTTTTTTTTTTTTTTTTTTTTTTTTTTTTTTTTTTTTTAATTTTCCCTCCTCTGTATTTTATTTCATACCTTGAAATACGGTTGGTAAAATAAGGTTCTATTGGTAATCTCATCATTCTGTCTCTGTAAAATTACCAATAATAGTGAGATGGCAAAGTTACCGATGGACCTTGGGAAAAACGCCAATAGTTTTTATCGACTGTGGTAGAATTACCGAGATAAAATGGTAAAGTTACCGGGGATTGATTACCAATAAAAGTGGCATTCTTACCTGAAAAAATCAGTAAAAATACCGGTTTTCAGGTAAGCTTACCAGTCTGTCTTTGTAACATTATACTAATAATTGATAAAAAAAAATGAGATGGTTAAGTTACCAACGGATCTCGGTAAAAACGGCGGCGGCGGAATAGAAACATCTTTCATATGCGTCATTCATGCGTTAATGAAAAATTGCAATTTATTGCAATTTTATTAGTTTCCTCCCTCGAAATTAAGTATTTAACGAGCAACCTTCAGACACCCATTACCCCGGTTAAAATTGAAATTTGTGGACGTTTTTCCCCATAAAGTTGACAGAAAACTTCTCCAAGGCCTGATTAAATTACTTCATGTCGTTTTTTTGGGACTAACGGTCCCTAGTCCCGTAAATGGTCACAGTTTCGGATATTAATAACTAAATATCGTAGAAACGGAATGTCACGTGGGATGAAGAAAAACAGTACTTACTTCCTGACCCGTTCCTAAATATTGACTTTTCATCAGGTAATCATACTCACTTAGACTCTGCACAGCACAAATCCAGAAGCTTTTTTTAAATATGAGACTTGGTTATTAACCAATACCTACCTCAGCTTGGTTGCGTAGGCAAAATTCCGTTTGTATTTATTTTTCGTATATAAGGTCCCCAGCCGAATTCCTTTCTGGTGCTGTATTGACAAGCCTTCATCGAGCGGGCTTACATTCAACGATTAGACGATGGGCGGACGTTGAGAAACACTGTGTGACGTGTCAGATCATTTACAAAATTCCTTATGATAAGTCAGTCATGGGGCGAACTGTGGGTCCTATTTTTAGGCACTTTCCTCGCACCCCCCTGAATTTCATTTTACACTTTCTTTAAGTGCTTTTCATCGTGAGGGTAGGATATTGGAAATAGATTTCATCATGTTTACACATTCACGCACCCTTACTGCTTGCAAAGACATTTCTGATGCTTCATATAATGTCTGCAGTCATTTTTACCTCATTACACCGTATTTTGTATGAGAGTGAGTTTGTTCCGATGACATCTCTTTCGATATCAGCTTTTGTTCAAGGGATATAAATATCGAGTACATTGAAGTGAGGAAAATCTATTTTTCAGTCAGCAAAACGTGTTAACTGGAAAACGGTTTTTCATAGTTCTGATAAACCTTTGAGTGCGCTCAGTCTTTACCCTACTTCGATAGTTTTAAACATTGTTTATTCTTCGTTCTGTTTCAGATCTACTGTATAGACAAACTGTGACCATCAGTAACACACCTGTTGAGGTAGAAATCATAGATGTTTCAGGAGAAACGGTGAGTGCTCCCTCAAATCTCTAATTTTTCGCATGAGCTTCAGCAATTGGACGTATTTCTATCAAATGGAACTTTGTGCATTATGACGTGAGCCCTGTTATGCACATATTCTAATGGGTCTCAGGGCTCATGTCTTAACGCACATAGTTCCGTTTGGCAGAAAGACGTCGAATTGCCCCTCTACATGCTACCGATCATATCTTATTGTTTGTAGAAAATGCTTTTTCACGTGTAGAGAGAGTAACAAGTTTAAAACGTTAAAAGTTGAAAATATTACAATTAATATCATTCGAGTACGGTGACAATGGTTGAATCTTCTTTTGTATATGTTGCATTTGCCAAAAAACGTATCTAGTTCTATACTATAAAACCATAAGAATAACGCGTGACGCATAACGCCCGAGGCGCGTTTCACGCCACCCGCTGCTGACCGCAGTGCCCGCACTGTCTTTGACGCAATGCGTGAAGTATTCATGCAGTCTTGTAGGAGCTAGCATGCCGATCGCCGCGCCGAGAATTTCTCCTTTTAATCTCAAGTTCTCGTCATCATCGGCATGTATCTGCGCCGCGCCGTTTCAGGGCAAATTCCGAGTTCGGTTTCTCTCTTAGTCTTAACTCGACTAATTAAAGGTGCTGTCTAATGTATCACAGAAAGACGACAAAATTAGAGATATACTCTCAGGAAATGAGAGATTTTGTCACCTTTTCTCGTTTGTAATTTTTTTTTTCTGAATCCGATTTTTCTTTACACCTACATTTAAAACATTGCAAAATTTGCCGCCATGGGCCGCGGCCTATGTAGCCACCCCCTAAATCCGGCCCTGATTTTCCCCAATAAGACATTTTTCTAAAAAGTGTTCGGAATGTATTCCCATTATTTTAAAATGTGAAAGATTTACCTCTGCTTATTATTAATTTGAAGTTGTTTTTTTACAGAGAGATGTTTTTCCGATAGAACCAATTCAATGGGCAGATGGATGCATCGTAGTATATTCAATCACAGACAAAGAATCTTTCCATTACGCAATAGACGCCTTACAGAAACTTCGTCCTGTTAGTAGTGCACCCGTTATTCTCCTCGCCAATAAAGCAGACTTGGATCACCTAAGACAGGTAATTTGTGACGAAAACAAGAGTTTCAATACTTCCTCCTGTGATTTAACAGATGTATGAAGAGTAGTAATCGATAGAAAAACAATAAAGGACATTCGGTTAAATGATGATAGAAAGCATAATGACTCAATGAAATGCTGATACCGCAACTCTAAGCTGGCCCTTGCAAGCGAACCCTGGAACGAATCAGGGAAAACTTCCAGGCCATGGTCCCTTTTTGGGGAGAAATTCTTAGTCATAAGGGGGGGGGAGGTTTATCATATATTTATACTTACTTTTCCATGCCTGCGCACCTGCGTTTCTTCCTCCTTTTCGTGTCGATGCTTCATTCTAATTTTTTTTTTTAAATATTTGTCTTCAGGTTGATGAGACTGAAGGCCGCAACATCGCAAACCAGAACGGATGCCCGTTCTTCGAGGTTTCGGTCGCCGAGAACAGCAACGACATCTACCAAGCGTTCGAGGTACTACTGAACGAGTCCAGGTGCATACACCCGAACAACGCCAATAAAATTAGGAAATTCTCAGTGACGAAGATGATCGGCACTCTGATAGGGACGAATAACAAATGCCAGCAACAGACCCAGGGCGGCACCGTCGTCGTCTGCCAGAAGTCGGATCTCCATAGGAATAGAGTGCTCAAGAGGCGCCAGAACTTCACGGCCACCGCGTCCTTATGACTCCTGCAGTGCTCCGCCGGTGTTAACAAAGGAGACTCACCGGAAGTTCGATGAGCCATTCTTCGCGGACCATAAGACTCACCGGAACTTCGATGAGCCATTCTTCGCGGACCATGAGACTCACCGGAACTTCGATGAGCCATTCTTCGCGGACCATGAGACTCACCGGAAGTTCGATGAGCCATACTTCGCGGACCACGAAGACTCACCAGAAGCTCGATGAGCCATCCTTCGCGGACCACGGAGACTCACCGGAAGTTCGATGAGCCATCCTTCGCGGACCACTCTCCTGGTGTTCTGATTGGGCCACCCGCTGCGCTGTGAAGAGCCATGGCCGTTGTGACCGGCCAGACCAAAAGGCAAACTTCGGTCAGCGGAGCCCTCCTGTAGCTCTCCAACGTTGGACGAGAGCATATGTCAGGTCTTACACCATGAAGTAGCTCTGCATCTTATCGAAAATCTAAGGGGAAATTTGTCGTTCGCCCCGGACGATACTTATAAAAAATTGAATTTTTTGAGCCAATTCTGCAAACTTGAAATCGAGTTTCGTGCTTTCGTCCAGGAAACGACAACTTGGACCTCCTTCAGCGTAATACGCGATCACTGTGATCAGTTTAAGGATTACCGATTGACAGAGGCGCACCGCCAGTTGAACACGGGGGTAAAACTTTTTTGAGGGTGATGAAACCATTCAAGATCTCAGGAAATATTAAAAGATGCCCTGGTTATGAAAGTTCCCAACATCAGTCCAAAGAATGGTTAAATTACACATACACGGGAAAGGGCAGTTGATGTGTCTCCACCCTCCCCTTCCCTCGCATTGGCGCCTCTGCCGATCAAAGATTCAAGTGTGTGAATAAATACCAAAATAAGCATGAGTTCAAACAGTTCTGCCCGTATGTAAGATGATTTACTTTTGAGCATGAGGGAAATAAAAAAATAAATGATCTTAAAAAAACTAGTGATGCCGTGGATAGCATTTAAATTCAAGTCAAACTTGAATGTTTTGTGAATCAGCGCCATCATACATAACATTTGCATACTCGCAAAGTTGAATCAAACATCTCAAAAATGTATTTCAAATACTTTTCTTCTCGAAAAAGTACTTACCGTTCCTGTTGGCTTACTAACTACCGTACGTAAACCTCAGTCTAATATCCCAACCTCCTATGGAGTAGAATTAGATCTCCCGAGTGCATTAGGTGAATAGTACACGTAGACGCCAAAATTTGCTAGGTGCTTTTTTCTTTCTTTCAAAATCAAGTCATTTTAAGAATACGAAAAAAATTAAGCTGTTTGAAGAAATAGTTAAGATTATTAAGATAATTATGGTCAGCACTGTGTACGGGGAATGGCTCAAAATCAAACATATCGTTGGTACATAGAAACATTTTGTTCCGTGTTTTGACGCTTAGGTACCAGATTTTGAATTTCCACTCTTCAAATGTTTGCGGTGAATCGTATGGATTTCCGGTTCTGCTCGCGGGAAAATTTCAGTGCACGGTTGCCAGGCGTGAAAGAATGTCCGTGCCACACCGTTTAAAAAGGGGAAAGTCCTAATTTCGCAGGGGAATTTGGTAACTATGCTCCAGTGCATGCGTAAAAAACGTGAGCGCATTGGGGATATTGGGATTCGCGATAAAGTGGCGAGCCAGGCGAATGGGGAGGAGGGCAGTGGCGTGGCGTTCTTTGCGATATATCGATTGATACGCCATTTAAACCTATGGAAAAGGATCGATAAAGAGGGTGTTCGCAGCGAACACCTTAGTAATCGATTCTTTAACATAGGTTTAAACGGCAAATCAATCGATTTATCGCAAAGCACGCCACGCCACTGGAGGAGGGACGGAAGCGGAAAAATACCGTCCGACCGTTTGCCGGATCCAATAAAAAAGTCTGTTCTCGCGAAGTGTCTGGAGCAGTGGCGTGGCGTGAATAATCGATTATCGATATCTCGCCATTTGAAGCTATGGTAAAGAATCGATTATTGAGGTGTTCGCTGCGAACACCCTGTTTATCGATCCTTTTCCATAGGTTTAAACGACATAACAATCGATATATCGCAATTCACGCCACGCCACTGGCTCCGGAGACACCTCTCTCCTTGATTGGCAACCGGGGTGGATTTATTTTTGAAATGCCTGGGACTCGGGGAACGGGTACGGACAGGTCCATGAATATTCGCCGATAAAATGAGATGGAGTCGTCGCATTGCTGCCAACATCTTGGCTGTCGGAAAACCAGTTGAAGGAGTAAGAGCCAGAGAAGTTACGTGTATAATTAGGTACACTGTAAAGTTCTGAAGTTTCACCTGGCAACTTATCCCTTCCTTCATTAGCAAGAGCATTTATGTTTTAAAAATTTGGGAGAAATTTCGTTGAAATACATCAATAATTCACAAAAAAAATTCGCAAGAAATTTGCAACTGCTCTTAAGTAAATTGATGCATTGTCAACAGAGAATTTGCAATGCAATTATAGCCCCTCCAGCGCTGAACCTTTTAGTTGACGTACGTTCTGCATGCGTCATTTAATCAAATTTTTGCTGTCGACGGAAACATGACTCTTAGTCCACAGAACCCAAATTTTTAGTAAAGCCATTTCTGTTGAGTAGGGTCGTACAGTAGGTAGGATTTTGAGATTTCGACGGATTCCTTATGGCGT
This sequence comes from Bemisia tabaci, assembly GCF_918797505.1. Taxonomy (NCBI): domain Eukaryota; kingdom Metazoa; phylum Arthropoda; class Insecta; order Hemiptera; family Aleyrodidae; genus Bemisia; species Bemisia tabaci. The sequence continues at coordinate 43,723,538 of NC_092799.1, read as the reverse complement.
CCTAAGCAATAAATTAAGATCGTTTTTTAATGTATTTTGAACAAATGTAGGAGGTAAGGTCCCATCCGACGGTTTCGTGTTCTAAGCATGGCAGTTAGGAATTTCAAATAGCTAATTCTTAAAATCACGTTTTTTGAACCGTAAACCTCGAACTGCCACAACTACGGCTCAGATCGACATTTTAGGGTGTATTTGTTTTCTACATGGACTGCATTTTGCAATTTGGAACTATACATTCTGGTTCTTCTGGAAAAGCACTTATGTGCATAGGGAAACTAATGACACATACGTTGTTTTTAAACCGGGCTAGAATTTATAGTTTCAAATTGCAAAATGTAGTCCAAATGATCTGTCCCATCCGGTTAAATGGGGAGTCCCATCTGACAATATTTCATGTTATGAGAATGGAAATGTAGAATGTAAAATCGATTTCTCTTGAAGTCACGTTTTTTGAACCGTTAAAGTTCAAACTGCCATAACTCCAGCTCAGCTCGACATTTCAGGGCGTTTTTTGTTTATAAATGGTTTAAGAGTACTTCCTAATGACCCGAGGTTTCCAACTAAATTTTCAAACCTTTTTGGTCGTCATAGTTCCGTTTGATGATATGATCCGAAGTGGGAATTCGTTTATTCCCCCCGGAAAGTCAATAGATTTTCCAACGACTGCCTGCAGCCTGCACCCCCGCAATTTTCGGCGAAGCTCATCCGCTGGGACTGGCAACGTCGTTTCGGAAGAGTTCAAATATTTGCACCTGTCCTATCCCTTGTCCGTTCGTTCGTTGTCCCGCCCCCCCTCCCCACCCGCCCGTGGCCGAGAATAGATTGGGCATTTTTAGGGGAGCTGATTCCTGAAATATTCTCGCACGTCTCTCGCGAGATTAAGCGTGGGAACCCAATGTAACGGGTGAAACTATTCCTGTTCCTCCTAGTTTGAAAAAATACGTGTCCGGAGAGAGGGATCTTAGTTCAGGAAATGCTGTTTTCCAGGAGAGCGATTTTTGTCACTAAGTCCTAAATTCTGTTCTCAAATAAGACGGATTTAATCAAAGACTAAGAACATTTGGACTGCATTTTGCAATTTGGAACTAGAAATTCTAGCCCGGTTTAAAAATAACGTATGTGCCATTAGTTTCCCTATGCACAAAAGTGTTTTTCCAGAAGAGCCAGAATTTATAGTTCCAAATTGCAAAATGCAGTCCATTTCACGCAGCTTGATTTTGCCTCGTGTTTTATTTTTCTGATGAAAATCGGAGCGATATGACACCTTGAATCTTTTTGTGAGTTTTTCCAACGAGTTACAAGGAAATAACTCACAAAATTTCAAGTCAGAGTTGCGCTTAAGAGACACTATACAATAAGTGCATGAATCTGGAATTTAAGAAAGGGGCTCTATAAAGTTCCTTTCTTGTTAGGGTTTTCAAATGGCACGAAACTATTGTTCCTAAACCGTCAACATAAAGTGGTTTTTTATACAACTTTTTCAGCTCATGTGAGCCCACTTCTGCCTATCCGGTTATTTGAAGGCAAACCTATTTTGGCTCGTTAATGGCCGCTTCTTATAACGCTGAACGCTACTCAAGTTCTATAAAAGAAAGGAAAAGACAGCCAGGAGGAATTTGAGTTGAAAGATAATTGAAAAAATTATTAATTTAAAAAGTACGTAATATAAATACCATTCGTCAGGAAAAAATCATGAAAAAGACGTCTTTAGCACAATAACTGAATTTAGGAATCCACGGGGAAACATAAAATAGACTTTTCATCAAAGCCCCCCCCCCCCCTCATATCTTTCTGCTGATTTTATCTGTATCAGATATAATCTGTTTGATGTCTAAAAAAAGTCGATGAACAGGTCGGTGAACACAAAGGATTTTTTATAAAAATGAAAAATGAAAAACATATTAAAAAAGGAACTCATCCCACAGTTCCAATTTTGCGAGTATGCTTAGTTGTATCGATCTGATGGACTCCATTCGGGTTTTATTTCAGTCAATGGTTTACTTTATGCTCGTCAGTTTATCATCGAATCCGATGAACAACTCTATGGCGCCAAAAGTTTTTGGATTATGCGATTCCTTAAGGCTTCTTTGTACTTATTTATATAAACGCTCAATTTATGAAACTGCACTTAAGAGTCCTGAGTTCCCATCATCTTGAGACTAAATGTTAGTAATAATCAAATTTGTAAGGCTTTAAGACTGATGTAGCGTAATCAAATAACCGTATGATTTATAATTTCACCTTAAAACGATTCTTAATTATTTCGTTTAAAAATTCTACCAAACTTTCGAAAATGCATTTTTTGTACTTCCGTAATTATTTCAAAGATGTAGAATGATTTTAGTACTTGTTCTAATTGTACAAGAGCTAATGATTTCAAATTAAACCCATCGCAAGAAGTGGTACCGATTTGATCTTGAAATCTGTGAAATTATATCCATCAAATCATCCTCATGTGCACTGACTGAGTGAAAAGCTTTGATAGGAAAGTTTGAGGTTTTCAAAAGTTTAGCAATCCTTCAAAAATTATGAGACTATTAATTAAATAAATAAGACTTTTAATTTATTCAGGTTTTAGTAAAAAGTTAAAAACTGTAGAGAAACTATCGGAACAGAATGTCTGGGCCATTTTCCCGGACTACCAAACTATTGAAATTTTTGTTGTATCACTCGATTAAACATGTTGTTATCAACTCATCCTTTTGATCTGTCTCATAAGGTTTGAGAACAAAAAAGAATTCCACATTCATCATTTTTAAAACTAAAACTTTAAACAGGCTCCCGGGTGAACCCAAAAGTGTTGTTTTCCTCAAAGCTTGTTATTATTTGGCATGGACATACGAATCAACAAATCACTGTTAATTACCGTTCCATGTATATCTTCAATGTCAATTTTAAACGATTTTTTAGTTGTCATAATCATACCTCAACAAGTCACTGGCGTATGTTGGAAGATTGATTCATTCCTGACTTTGGTTTAAATCATTGACATAAACGTAATCTTCATTATATCAACTTAGAGGGAAATAAGTATCTTCTTAAACCCGTGGACTTGTGCGCAAAGGATTTTAAGTTCACAGCTTTCAAGTTTATGAAATAATTTGCGTATCTTCATTCGTCTCACTTGTTTATTAATACCTGAAATTGATAAAATATTTATTTATTTGTTATATGGCCGCCGTTGAATATGTTTAAATGCTACGGCAGTTCAAAACAAATTGAAAAACTTTTTTCTTTTGCTACTTATTTTAATATTTATGTATTTATTTTCTTCCTCTTCCATTAAAAAAGTCATCATAGAATAATATTTGAGAAATCAGTTTTTTGTACTTGCTGAGAGGATTTATTTATTATTTGTTTCCATCAATTGAATATTTTGTCAATTATCCACTCAAATAATTATTCTTTCATTAATTTATTTCCAGACCCTTTATTTATGTAATTATTTATTAATTCAATTAATTGTTCATCAATGTATGTATGTGTTTAACCCCCCACATTACTTCCCTTCACAAAAAAGATCGTTCATAAATTAAGTTTTGCTAAAGTTCTGAATTACATACCTCCCTTATTTTTTTGTCAAGCGTCGTCGTCTCACATGTTCAACTTCCCAAATTTAATCAAAAATTAATTTGACCTCCTCTATCGAAAAAAAAAAAAAAAATAAGAAAATTGGCATACACTCATGCACTTGTTCCGTTGGTAGAAACCGCAGTCTCCTTCGAACTTGGCGTAATTTGTGAACGGTATGAACGGAATGAAATTGAAACCTTGAAAATCAAGGCACTACAATATTATACGTAGACTTGAAACTGGAAAATATTTGCCTAAAAGAACTAGTAGAGAATTAAATTCCACCTCTAGCTCCATACACCATGTAATTGTGACAACGCGAGTTATTGTTGCTTCACCACGTGATAAATTTTTACCAATTTTTGTTATTTTTCTCAAAAAAAGCGTGAGTACAAAGTACTGGAAGAGACCATAAAAAGTGTAGGCACACGATCAATAGTTTTCTTGTTTTTTTTTTTCAAATGCACGGAATATTCAAAATAAATATTTACAGGTAGAACAGGGTTATTTTCCAGTTTCAATCTCGCAATTAAACTTATTTTTCTTCCCAACTTTATAGTTTTTACGACATCTGCAGCTCGCATTGTATACTGATTGTGAATGTTTTTGTACATACCAGCTGCTTTATTAGAGTGCAATTTCTGTGATATTAAAACCATAATTTTGTAAGGTAGTTAATGACTTTTCAATTATTTATAATAATAAAAAGAAGATGTGACACTTTTTAATCCATATGTCTTCATTTCCTCCTCACCCGTGATATCTGAACCTACGAAACTCCTTTTAACATAAATAAATATGGACTCATTGAACCCACAACTTCAGATAATAAGGTTCATGAAATGCCGTGCAGGGCTTCACTCGTCGTTTTCAATCAACATTCAAAGGAAGGAAAACCAAACGTCTTCATTTACTTGCATGTAACATGGACAGCCAAGAAGTTCGAATAGTTGCATCCAGGCGTTAGTTAGACTCAATTTTGAAGTAAGGAGCTGCTATTTCTGGCTCATCTATAAAAGCTTTTATTCGGCACATATGTTGCTTCCGAACTAAGCCAAAAACAGCAGAACAAATGGCAAAACCAAGTCCAATTGATCGTTAATATTAATGCTGATACAAATTACCGCACGACAACAAAGAAAACCGTTCATGAATTTCGAAAATTTACATTCATATCCTTACGAAAAAAAAAGAAAAAAAAATTGATCCGACCCTAACGTTGGTAATCATGTATATTTGACTGAATTGTTGCTCGCTCCCTCGTTGATACATTTTTTTTACTAAAATTTAATTATTTCCCGATGAAGTCATCACCACAACTCAGATTTAAAAATACATACTTTAAAATATCTCTTGGATATGGCTTTGTCTATCAGTTTCAACAATCAGCGAACAATCAAGAGAACGTTTGTGCGGATTCGTTTGAAAATGTCAAGGAATTCGCTTCGTACTATGAGAAAAATTCACTGAAACTTGCACAAAAATCGGCACAACCGGTTTCATGTATAAAATTAAATTGCTCAGTTAAACATGGCTGATGTGGCTTGGTCCCTTTCTGCCTAACGCGCCAACGCGGTCCAATCATGTGTAAATGGCTAATTTGCCCAGACAGCACATCTTTGGGAGTATGCTTGGTTGAGGACATGTGCTTCTTTGTCACTAAAAATTATCATAATCAATTAATCGATCATCGATCATCAATCAATCGATCAATCGATCGATCATCAATCAATCGATCATCGATCATCAATCAATCGATCAATCGATCGATCATCAATCAATCGATCGATCGATCATCAATCAATCAAATAATCTTGTGTTGCGACCACGAATAGAAATTCTCTGTACCTATATTGGTAGAACCACGATTTTCTTCCGCAATGGAAAAAGACAAAAAGATTTGCACTTGAATGACTTCATCCCGATTTTCGACGTAGGATGCGCGCAGGACTATATGCAATTTTGGTAACGCTTGCCTTGATTGCATCCCCTCAGCATAAATCTACGTACATCCTCAGTTTCTTCACACGAATCTTGGTCGCATCGGTCAGTATCAGGGCCAGATTTTCCTTCTTGCCGCCCACGGCCCTTTGCCGCCCCCTTATTCTCATTCGTTTTGAAACATCAATAAAAACCATCAAATGAATAAGCTCGAACGTGCATAAGACGCGTTTATTCGTGTTGAACACATTTTTTATGAAATCCCTGTTAACACTGCTAGCAAAAGGTCACGGAACTTTGCGCGAAAGTCAAGTTTCGTAAACTTATCTCTAATGGACAAGGCCTTCCATTCATAAGAAACGAATGAAAAAATTATGACAGAACAAACACAAAATTTGGTTTCATGATTTTAACTTCCGCCGCCGCGCCGACCGCACCGTGTTTGGCGCAATGCGTGAAGTATTCACGCAGTCTTGTAGGCGCTATGCGTTTCATGCTGACCGCACTGTGTTTGGCGCAATGCGTGAAGTATTCATGCATTCTTGTAGGCGCTATCCGTTTCACGCTGACCACACTAACCGCACTGTGTTTGATGCAATGCGTGAAGTATTCGTGCAGTCTTGTAGGCGCTAATATGCGTTACATGTTACATACCTCGTCATCATTTCTCCCTACGTCGCGCCGTTCCAGGCCAAATTGTGTGTTTGGTTTCTCTCTTAACTCGACTAATTAAAGGTGCTGTCTCTTGTATCACTGAAAGACGACAAAATTAGAAATTACCATACTCTCAGGAAATGAGAGATTTTGTAGCCTTTTCTCGTTTGTATTTTTTAATTTCTAAATCCGATTTTTTTTTTATACCTACATTTATAAAAAAAATTGCAAAATTTGCCGCACCCTAGATTTGCCGCCTTGGGCCGCGGCCCATGTGGCCACCCCCTTAATCCGGCCCTGGTCAGTATGAAAAAATTAATAAATAAAGTTTAAAGAAAAACCCTGGCTCGGAAAATCGGAAGCTGAGTATACAATCAACGAGAGACTTTTTTTCAGATTTTACTTTTAGCAGTAGCTCGGAGGTCACGGTAAAAAGATACTTTACTCAAAACCAGAGGCGGATCCAGCGATTTGGCAACACCGGATTTCCTCAATTTAAAGCTAAGCTAAATACTCGATTCTTCTCGGAGCTCCGGGCGCCACCAAAAATCTATAAATTTCCATAGGTTTGAATGGAGAAAAGACAATGTTGCCAATTTGGTGAATCCACCAATGCTCAAAACGAATCCTCGTACCTACTTTGGGAATGGCGAATAAAATGGTGAAAAAATAAGGCGCAAACTACCTTTGAAAAAAGAAAAAAAGGAATTTTATTCGTTTAAAAAAGGCAATAACTGGTATCAAAAATTAAATTGATTATAAATTTTTGAACACGAAGAAAGGCGAGAGAAAATAATTTTTGCGTGGACTAAGAAAACAATTCGCTGGGGAGATCATTTCTCGTTGGAAAACTCGCCTGCGTCCCTGGCTTTGTAATCGAGTAACTCGCCACTCGACAACTTCGCGAAACCATATCCTCCATTGAAAGAGAAGGCTGGTACGCTAAAAAGTAGACTAAGGCTCCAATGAAAGCATCTCCAGCGCCCTGAAACCGAGATCAAAGAAATTACGAAAAGCAAATGGATCCTGTACGTCCTGGGAGTGGGTATCTGATAGAGTGCTAAATGGTAATAAATTATTAGCCTTTGTTGTTGGAGTGTAACTCTAAGGCATCGCTGTTAAAAAAGTGGGTCATCATTAAATTCATGTACCCGTGTGAGTGTTACAGGATAAATTCAGTTACGTTAGCAATTCCATTAGCTTGTTTGAAATGTCTGCTTCTTCCCCACGAAAGCCTACAAACATTTACTCGATTTTGGATGTTCCGAAGAACTTAGAAGCAAAGGTGCTTACGACCGCCTGGATTGAACCCCTCCTTTCTATTTTGTGTTCTTTCATCCATTTCTTTCTTTATGACCGTCTCCATTCGGAAGTTCCTGCTTGCACTTCTTGTCCAAATTCCCCCTTAACGGTAGATCACGTTCTTATAAGTTGCCCACTTTATAAAGATATCCGAAAACGTTTTTTTCCCTACCCCTTACCCTCTCTTAAAAATTTACTTCTGAATACTCATCCTGTGAAACTTTTTGAATTTATGCGCTCCACTAATCTCAAAATTTAACTTTTCCCCTCAACCCTTTTGTATTTTTACTGATATTTCCATGTAAATTTATTATTGTTACTGCCCTCTTTAGAGGTGTAAATGGCCTTAGATGCTAAAGCACCGCTTTAAAATAAAATTATTTTACTACTACTACTACATTCGGAAGTTGCTTTGCACGATTTCCAGCATTAGACGCAAACCCGTTGTTTTCTATAAAGAAGCTGTTTTTTATACTACCGTGCTTAGGAAGACCACCGTATGAACATTCGAGAGTTACTGAATTTCCTACGATAAGATGTCTATTTTTTAAGAGAGTTATGAATATTTTTCCTTGAAATTGTCAAGAACATTAGATGAAATTGCGAACAAAATTGTCTGAAAAATTTAAAGGAAAATATTCAAAAGTTTATCAGGAAATTTGTGCTTTATCAAAGTTAATTTGGCAACGCTTGAAGGTTCATAGGTACGGCGTTTTTCCCTCGCACAGCAGTGTAGATGCAACGATTAGTGCTCTATGGGTGTCCTTTTTGCAATGTTGCACACATGAAGATTTGCAAGCTTTGTGGTTTTCTTTGGCACAATGTATGGCTGCGACCATTGGTTCAAAGGGTTGTCATTTACAATGCATTTACTATCGTGTTTCCCATCAATTCCTTGAAATTCGGACTAGTCGTGTGAAGACATTGCATTGTTATACGGAACGGTGATTTCCGCAATCATCATCTGTCGAAAGCATTTCCACAAAATCGTTGCGGAAGTCAATGCCATAAATCATGACTGATTAAATTTCCGCAAGTGGCGCTTCGCGCTCAAAATTGTTTGTGATTCGAATTTCTCTTAGAGACCATCCCAAAAATCACTTAATAGTCATGGACAAGTGGCGGATTTTTATGTTGAAAATATCTGAGAAGTCGGTTTCAGGCATCACGTCAATTCATGCAGAGTGTGCAAACATTTCAAAATCCTGAGTTAAAAAATGCTGACTCTACGAGTATAAATATAGAGCCAAACAGTGTGGAGTGGCGTGCTGCCAGCACGAGAGGCTCACTGGCGCCTACAAACCTAAGTGGATACTTCACGCATTGCGGAATGCTTGAAGTATCCACTTAGGTTTGTAGGCGCGCTGGCCGCCCGCCCGCCGTGCAGCGGCGCCTTAAGCAAGCATTTCACAACAGAGGTGTTGCACAGTATTATACTAAATTAAACGTATTACGAATGATATGCATCCTTTAAAAGTACAGATCTTTCCCCGCAAAATAAATCAAGATACTTATCGTACACAGGAAAAATCTAAGAGCCTTCAGCTGAGGCAAATCAAAAGGTTTACCCGGTTAGGTATAACGAGGTAGGAATTTCTTGAAAGATAATTAAGTCCGCTTGCACCAAAGAGGCATCGAGAGTTTTAGTGAATTTTGTCTCATAGAATTGACGCTCCCCAATTATTACCTAATATCTCAATTATATATTACTCTCCGTTGGACCAAAGGAAAACAAAACATGGAAAAAACAAGCAAACCCTCATTCTTCCAAAATATTTTACATTTTCATCCAAAAACGTCGAGAGCAATAAATTGTCGTGTGTATTTACATGTGGACCAATTAACTTTGGGTCTCAACTGGTACGTGGGCCAAAACTCCGGTGCCAAAAAAACGCGTCAACGTAAGCCAACTGGAAAAACTGGTGCGCGAACAAAAAATCGTTGACGAAATGTCCTATAACCGAGAAGTCAGGGAATTTTTAAACTTCGAAAAACTTGTCATCCTGCAAACAGCGATGCTCGTTGCTCACGATTGGTAAAGATTCCGCTTGTTTCTGCCCATAACGGGCCCGCAAATTGCACTATTGGAAAACACTGGAACATACAGAAGATCATACGGGAACATACGGGAGGGAATCATAATAGGATGCGGTTTTTATTTCCAAGTAAATCGAATGGGAAAATTCAGAAAAATTGCATCATTTGAATTTTTTAAAATTTGGCAACGCTGTTCAGCTGATGCACGGCTCATTTGAACTCGGAGGATTCCATGGTAAACATGATTGTAAATGCAACATGGAAAAATATTGAGAACTAGCAACCGCAGTCTTAGTTCGTGCCTCAGAAAACCAGAGCGCCTGCAATTTTTTGATATGCAACACGGACATCCCCAGAACACGAATAGTTGCTGATTGAAGGAGCGTCGCTGATTGAAATTGATTGCAATGGCATTTTTAAAAAAATTGCCAGTTTTCTTCGCATTAAAATTCCGCCTCACTAAGGAATAACGCCGTATGAACCTTCAAGCGTTGCCAAGTTACCTTTCATAAAACACAAATTTCCTGGTAAACAAATGTATATTTTCCCTCCAATTTTTCAGATCATTTTCCTCGCAATTCAACCAAAAAGTCCGGAAAATTTAAAGAGAAAATATGCATAACTTTACTAAAAAATGAACATTTCATCGAAGGAAATTTGGCAACTCTCGAATGTTTATATGACGTTCTTCCTTAGCACGGCAGAAGTCACTTATTTTTCTTACACATCGGCTTTCGGAACTCATATTATCGATTCTTTCTTATTTATTCTTTCTTTCTGTTATCTATCGATCTTTACCTAATGAAAAAAATGTAAATATAAAGTAAAAATATTGTATGTAATGTAAAAATATTGCAAAATCATGATTAAGAAATGGCAATTTCATTGCATGGAATCGGGACATTTGCCCAATATTTCCGTTGTTCCGTGAAGACGTAATGTTTGTGCTGCCATGAATATAGTATTAACTGCAAGATTTCTGAAGGAGAATATATGATAGGTTATGATATCATATGATATATTGTATGATATTTAATGTGATAACTTGTGTCATTTTTGGCATTTTTACCTCCAAGTCGGTGTTGTATATTGGTCGGGCTAACTCAAGTTCTCATATACTTATGATAGTTGTAGTAGTAGCAGATTGATAGTTGCATCCTATGTTCGTTTTCAGGCGGTCATAGTTAGTATGAAACGTGATCTTGAGACTCTTTCGCGAAAGGTCAAAATTTAGGGGAGCATTTTGATACTCGTTTTATTGCCATCTTTTTAAAGTCGATTCTGCACTCGCTTCAGGGCTTTTATCTCCACTTTCAAAACGAATGATTGATTGCAAAGGTGAGCTGCAAAGGTCGATTGTTGAATCGGCATCGCTCATCGTTTATCGATAAATTGCATCGCTAAGATAGGGGCTTGTCGATCAAGGTCATTCGATAGCGATTCAATAATCGACCCGCAGTCGGTCCTACGCAGTATGATATAACTTCCTAAAACAAGAGAGCCGGGAAATCTCCAAGAAAAACAACGGCGAGTTATACAATCAAAACATTATGTCTTTTTTCAGGAGTTGCCTGTTCGCGGGACTTCAAAAGGGAGTTACGTAAATTTATTGTGCTTCCTTTCAGTAGGTCCATTGACATTTCCGTGATCTGAAAACGCCACTGTATTATTCTCGTGAACTTTCCTCGAACAAACGAATCTTCCGTGTCAACCAAAAGTTAAATAATGATGCAGAGGTCATAATTTTGCAGTAAGTCGCAAAGTTCTAACTGAATTGTTTCTTTTCCTCTCTTCTCATCCTTGCTCCAAGCTAAGAGAAAGATGTTTCGAGAATGTTTCAAACGACAAGACATGTTACTGGGAAAAGACTCACCGTCGTATCCACAACATTTTCTACCGTTATTGTTTCAACATGAACGGGGCTTGGATTTGATTTAGAGGCAAGGACTGCTCCTTTTGCACCTAGAGTTAGAATGACCGTCTGACAGCCAAGTTCCAGTAATTTACTAGCGGCAATAAAGGAGTCTTCAACGGAGATGACAGCCATGTCTGCTAAAACTTCAGCCTACAAAGACACAAATCGAAATAGACACTACTATACTAATGTTGTCAAAAACACCGCAGTGACGTAATTTAAAAACGTTCAACATTAAAAAGGAGTGAAATTTATAAATTCAGTTACGTGGTATGTTTATGTTCCCATGTCTAGGCTCCATTGTAGTGCCCGTAGTTCAATAGTGTAACCCGGTTAATTATAGCATTTTGACTTCATGTTGCAGTTTAATAGGAACTAAAACTGGCCCATCCGTTAAAACACGTATATGCGAAGGCAAACTATTCGTACATCGGCTGTTTTTAAACTGAGGCAGAAAAAGTAGTGCCCAATAGAGAATTTGCAGGTGTCTGAAATTTGATGAATTTCGTGTTCAAGTGGAAACTACTGAGTGAACTGAATACGAGGATACCCTCGGTTCATGAATTGAACTATTATTTGAGAAGATATGACAAAATGATCTAATCTGCTAAAAAAAACATGTGTTTAAATAGGAAATGCCGCCAGATGAGGTCACTAGGCGGTGCATTTTCTCACTTTTATAGCTGTGTTTATACTATTTTCCCTATCAGAAAAAAAAATTATGAAAAGCACTGTGAAATCAGCTCTTTAAACACTTTCAGATGAAGCAATAAAAAATGTTCATGAAAATTCTGCATTGCTAAACGTAGTCCATTTCAATCTCGGTGAGCAAGTCTTTGCCTATCGTGCCAATTAAAGGCGCACCAAGCTCTGTATGTACATTCTTAGAGAGCGCTCAAGTTTTAAAACTGCGTTGCGTCCTTGTATTCCGTTTACGTGAGGCACTCTAGAGCCTAGACTTTTGTATTGTGTTTGTTATTCCTTTACTTTATGTCATTATGTTGGAACAAAGCAGATACTGGATGTTTTTTCAAAAAGATTACGACAAAAAGAAAGAAAAAGGAGTACCTACGCAAACGGTAAGCTGTGGCTTTTCGAGTGTTGTAAAGATTGAATAATTTTTGAGTATGAGGTTAAAAGAAATTGAAAGACAATGAAAATTTTCGAATGAAAAGTTTTTTCCGCAGCCCATTAGCTTATTAACTTTCTCATACATCGGCCGTACTCCAAGGACTAATACACTTTTAATAAAATCACGTTGATGGACTTGTGAGATGATGACTAAGACTCAAAAAGGAAAGAATTGCTGAAGATTTTTCAAAACCCTATTAATCCTTAAAAATAAAACATGAAGTTTACCTCAGGCTCGTTGACACATAGCAAATCTACGAACTGCAGGATTTCGGAGTCAACTTCCTTTAAAGCTGGTGCTGCATTTAAGACGGTAAAACCTGAAAAAATTAATGAGAACAAGAGTCACAAAAGACAATCTTATATTTGTATTACACACTGAAGAGAAAAAAATGACATTTTACTCAGGGGCAACCTCCCCTCAAGGTTACAAACTGCCTTCAATTCCGTCCTTTCGATTTACAGACTTCATTTTCGAAATCGGGCCCAAGCAAGTTTAAAATTAATAAACTATTTTCATTTGTCATATTTGCACATAAAAAAAACGTTTAAAAAAATAAATATATTTTAAAAATATTGAGAGGAAGCAATTTCAAGTAGCTCATTCATTTTTAAGTAAGAATTAATATTCTTCAGAACATAAGAGGCCAGTTGACCAGATACGGATTAATATACTAAATTATGATTTTTTTCTTAAGATTTCACGCGGAGAAAAATTAGAGTAACAACTCCTGAATGAGTTAAATTTTAGTGTGTGATCCCATCACTCACTGGAAAAAAACACATTGGATCTAGAGTCCAGACTCTTAAAAACATCGACAAGAAAAAATACTCTTGACTCATTCGGATTTTTGCTTAAATCAAGAACCAAGCCTCTTAATTTGAGCGGATTTCCTTTTGATTTAAGCTTAAATCTGATTGAATCAAGAGTATTTTTCCCTGTCAATGTTTTCAAGGGTCTGGACTCTAGATCCAATGTGTTTTTTTTTCCAGTGCTTCATGACGAGGGTAATGCAGGGTTGGTAATTTCACGCGTTGCTGAATTCATTATAGATTTGCGGCTCTCAATCCGAATCGAAATTCAAGCGAATTCCGCCTCCAGGGGCGTAATTAAATTTTAGAGCTTAGACGCTGAGTAAATCCCCAAGATAAAAGGTCGCGAGACCGATGGAGGGTGTTACGAAACACCCACATTCGGAGGCTCCAGAGGGAATTCCGGAGAATGTTCTAGAACTTGGTCAAGGAGAAGCTCAACCTTATGTGATTTGAGAATATTTTATCAGAGCCTGTTAGTTTTCGGTAAAAATTAAATCAGAGAAAGAAACCTTTTCTATCAGCATACTTCTTAGAACTGAACTGCTCCGATTAGTTTATGGAAAATCCGTTGGTGACGGAAGCCTTGTCTTCGTTCCTCTGACCTAAAGTCGTATCCTAATTTCCACGTGAGGCCTGTTTCACATATAAATCCATGCTTTCGGGGGCTCATGCCAGTGGCGTGGTGTGAAATGCGATTTATCGATCGTTACGCCATTTAAACCTATGGAAAAGGATCGATACACAGGGTGTTCGCAGCGAACGCCTTAATAATCGATTCTTTACCATAGGTTTAAATGGCAGAACAATCGATACATCGCAAAGCACGCCACGCCACTGGCTCATGCGGAAACCGAGATACGCCTTTACGTCAGGAGAGCAACGTTATAAGCCAAACGCACGAATAATCATTAGAACACTAATTTTGAAACAAATACACGGTGAGAATACATAGCTATTTTCAATTTTTTTTTTTTTTTTTTTTTTTTTGTTATGGATAATAATGAAGTCGATTTTGTGTCATATCTCTCCCCCTTTTTAAGAATATTCTTTGCGGCGGTTGCACCTAGACGGCCGGCTTGTTCTTCTTAAAAATGAAGCGATAAATTCTAAATGCCACATTCAAGATACGTGTTTTAAGGCCAAGAATGTGATTTTCAACACGCTAAGAACTGCATTGTCAGAGATCAGGGCCGGATTTACCTACTTGCCGCCCATGAGCAGCCTGTATTTTGCCGCCCCCTTCTCATTCGTTTTGAAACATCAATAAAAACCATCAAGTGAACGTGCCAGCGGGGGAGAGGTGCATAAGACGCGTTCACTCGTGTTGAACACATTTTTGGGAAAGCCCTGTCAACACTACCAGTAAAAGTTCAAGGAACTTTGCGCGAAAGTTAAGTTTCGTAAACCTATCTCTGTGTGGACAAGGTCTTCCATTCATAGGATATTAACGAAAAAATTATGAAAACACAAACATAAATGTGGATTAATGATTTTAACTTCCGCCGCCGCGCCACCGCGCCTCGCAGACTGCAATGTGTTTGACGCAATGCGTGAAGTATTCACGCAGTCTTGTAGGCGCTATGCGTTTCACGCTGGTCGCACTGTGTTTGCCGCAATGCGTGAGGTATTCATGCATTCTTGTAGGCGCTATCCGTTTCACGCCGCTCGCTGCGCCGTCCGCAATGATCGCACTCTGTTTGATGCAATGCGTGAAGTATTCGTGCAGTCTTGTAGGCGCTAATATGTGTTACAAGCCGATCGCCGCGCCGAGGGCTTCTCCTTTTCATCTCAAGTCCTCGTCATCATTTCTCTCTAAGTCGCGCCGTTCCAGGCCAAATTGCGTGTTTGGTTTCTCTCTTAACTCGACTAATTAAAGGTGCTGTCTCTTGTATCACTGAAAGACGACAAAATTAGAAATTACTTTACTCTCAGGAAATGAGAGATTTTGTCGCCTTTTCTCGTTTGTAATTGGGCGTATTTCTATCAAACAGAACTATGTGCATTATGACGTGAGCCCTGTTATGCAATATTTTTATGGGTCTCAGGGTTCATGTTTTAGTGCACATAGTTCCGTTTGGCAGAAATACGTCCAATTGTTTTTTCTAAATCCGATTTTTTTTATACCTACATTTAAAAAAATTGCAAAATTTGCCGCCCCTAGATTTGCCGCCATGAGCCGCGGCCCATGTGGCACCCCCTTAATCCGGCCCTGTCAGAGATTGAAGAATTGATCAGCCTTCCGGATGAAAATCAGAGAAATAAGTCCGGAGTCACATCATCATTGTGACGATGTGCTGAGGTTCCTTTTCGTGTGATTCCAGTTTCTCAGCCATGAAAAAGCTATAAAAAGCTGTCTTCAAAAATATTTTTACAAGGCTCGGTTAAATTTCAATCTCAAAAAAAAAAAAAAAAAAAAAAAAAAAAAAAAAATATTATTATTGCGAATGGAAATTTTAAAGCGTTCTCTAATGTTTGCTGCGAGCTTCAGTAACTTTGTAAAGGTCGGTTTTTATTATTAATGTCGCAT
Source organism: Bemisia tabaci (assembly GCF_918797505.1). Lineage (NCBI taxonomy): Eukaryota > Metazoa > Arthropoda > Insecta > Hemiptera > Aleyrodidae > Bemisia > Bemisia tabaci. The sequence continues at coordinate 43,707,642 of NC_092799.1, read as the reverse complement.
ATTAATTTTTTAGTAATGAGCGAAAGCATGTAATTCTACTGATGAATCAAATTAACACAGAAGTCATACCTTTATGTTTCTTGACTAATTGCAAGCCATACCGAACTACATCGATTGGATTCTCAAACTGGAAGGCTACAACCTTAGCTTTCTTTATCAGTTCCAAGGCATCATCTATATCGGTTGCTGAAAGTGTCGTATTAGCTCCAGGGACGATGACGATTTGATTTTCACCTAAAAAAAAGTAAGTAGATGAAGTACGATGTTGTATTTCTATAACTCCATTCAATATTTTGCCGGCAACATTTTGCCGTTGTGTTCCTCGGTGATACCAATTTCACCATGAGCTCGGTAGCAAAACTCTTGCCACACGACTAGCTTTGAGAGCAGGAGCAATCGAAGCTCCTTCAATTTTGCCTATATGCAATGAGGACGTCCTTAGAGTACGAATAGTTGTATTCAGGCGTTTTTATCCACATACATAGTGTCTTCGCGCTCATCAGATGAGATCTACGTTGGCTGAGGGTCGTCTTATAATTACTCTAAATAGCTTGAGGAATGGAACTCGATAAACTTATTCTCAAAAGTTTGGATTTCGCAAGGCGAGTAACATAAAAATATTAAAACGCTGATGTCCATTTTCTAGCTTCGAGCTTCTGCTGTTAATAATTTTTTCCGCAATCGATGCAGTCATGAAAGTGGTGTAAACATTCATTTGGGATTAAGTCATATGATAAAATCAAATACGGCGGGCAACAAATTGGGAAATTGAGATATTTATTTTTTAAGTTTATGTGTTAAAGGCCACCCTCCTCAGGACTTTGCCCCGGTGTGTGCAAAGGGTATACCAATCAGTAATGATGTGGAATTGATGCAATACTGTCTGAACTAAACATAAAAACTGTTAGGTACTTGAAACCCTCCAAAAGTCACATCCGTGGGCAACATGTGCATCGCTGAGTACTTTATTTACGTTGTGAAATTTCCACTGATGCGTGGGTAATCGCCCTCGGCTCGGGGAACGTGAGTAATCGCATCGAGCGAATCAAGAACACATATTTCTTTAAAAACAGATTTTAGAAAAACGAAAAACGTGACAAACCGGCATGTGTTGGTTAAATTTTTTGAGTCTTCAGTTCGATGAGTGTTATTCATACTTTAAATATAAATTAAACGATCGTAACTTCCCTAGAGTTGGCAGTGTACCTGTTATCGTTGAGAGAATTTATTGACTCGAAACTAACAATCCCTAAAATGCACTTTTTATGGCATGAGCTTGAGAGTGCATTTCAAATTATCAAGATGACACTGTACGCAATTCACTATGCATTTGTTCTGTTTTTGTTTTTGTGATTATCTCTTCCACTTGATTTCACTACTTTGTTGAAATCCGTCTGCTCGCAGTCTGTCGCACACTTGTGAGATTCAGAACTTGAGGACAGGATAGAAAATAAAAATGAACATCGTTTTGAACTATTGCGTATTTTCTATTTATAGAAAGAGGGGGGGCATAACGCAAAGTTTTTTTCCCCCTTTTGATGCATTATGTATGATAATCTAGCGAGGGATGGATTTTGACACTTCTACGTACCCTTATCCGACACCGTGATCTGTGCTATTCCGCTTGAGTAACCTTTTACTAATTTAACATGTGTTGTGCTTACACCGTGAGCGTCTAAAGAGGCTAAATATTGACGACCAAACTCGTCATCTCCCAACTGAAATCAGACCGCGAACTTATTTTTAAATTTGCACTTATTCGTTGATAAACTTTCCACTTGTATGATTCATTAGAAATACTTTAAAACGAACAAACATGAAATTAAAATTGTCACCGGCCTGGAAAACTAAAGTTCCTTTTTCTTAAAACATACTCATTTAAACATTTTCGACCCTATGAATGCCCATAGAATTTTCAAACTGATTTCTTATACGATCAATAAAATAATTCCTTGGTATATAATTATCTCCTGATCGTCTCCCCTCATGCACCTTCTACTAGTGATACTTTAATACTAAAATTTTTAATTGACCCCCCGAATGGCCGAAATCTGAATGAGGCTAACTGCATAAAAACTCTCATTATCTACTCAAACTTCGAAACATTTTTTGCAGAAATATGTTACGCGAAAATGCAGCCATAAGAGCATACTATACCTCGGAAAACTAGCCAAGAGAGAATGAAATAGAATCAAAATATGCATGTTATTCTTAACTTTAAGGAAATCCTAGGTGCAGGAATTTCACGGAGAAAGGAAAGAGGGACAAGTAGATGGAACGTATATACAGTCATTATTTTAAAATCAAAACCTTTCCCCCCTAATTTTTGTGTATCTTTTCCGAAAAAAATATATGATGATAAAAACCGCTTAACTTAGTTTTGTATGCATTTATTTACTTCCTTCGGTTTACCTTAGCTACTAGCGAAGTTTTGGCTTGAAGTTTCTTTGCAGCAATGCACTGATTGGCACCTTTTCCACCATGACCAATTTGAAATGAATGGCCATAAATAGTTTCTCCAATTTTAGGCAACCGAGATGTATAACTGAAAACCCGCAAAAAATAATCAGTGATAAGCAAAAACTAATTTAAAGTTAAAGGATAAAACCTATATATATATAAAAGTCGCTTTATAACGCACTCTGGCGTTCTACGACACCCAAACGCCACACATGCCTGTCTTCCCAGAGGTTATCGGGCAACTGACACCGCAACATCTCTTCGTCAACGCCCTGCCGCCAACCCTTTACGGGACGTCCCCGTCGCCTCTTCCCAGGTGGTACCCAATCCAAAACTTGTTTGGGCAACCTCTCCTCCGACATTCTTTGCACATGTCCATACCAGCATAACTGCCTGGACATGACGTCGTGCACGATATCTTTCTCAACCTTCATCACCTGGCGAATTCTCTCATTACGGACACGGTCCCGTCTCGAAATGCCGGCAAACCGGAAAGGGTAAAACCTAACATGCCTTTTTTACCTTGTGATCATGATAATGTGCTAAAACTTGGAAAAATATATTTTTTAAAATATGCTTTGCGATGGATATTATGTGGCCATGTATTGATGTGAAGGTACTTGTACCACAAACATCATAACTACCTATAATGTGTCTGTTTTGCGGGCTCCTCTAAAGTGGAATTCCTTATGAGGAGGTGTTAATGGTAGCTTTCCTCGTGGAGAGGGGTTCAAGGGGCCACTTATGATAGGACTTTATGTCCACCTACCTTTCGTCCATTAAATAAATGTCCACAGCTATTTATGTCCACTAAACATTAAGTCCAGTCTATATTAAGTCCACATGATTCAATGTCCAACCATGAATAGGTCCAAAATTGTCCAAAAAATCGTATCCACGTCTTTTTCTTCTCATTTAAATGACACGAACCACCTCAAAAATAAATGCATACTACTACTACCTTCATTCTTAAAGACATTTCATTCATGAATCAAGTCATGAAAGAGAACAGACTCTAAGAGCAGATAAAAACATATATGTTCATGTGTACACTGTACGGATATAATAAGATGAAAACCAAAGCGGGAGCCTTGGAAACGCTCCAATGCCAAATTAAACATTTTTCAGTAACATATGCAGTCAAATGAAGTCCTCTTCAACTATAGTTATTTCGTGCGCCTTCAATCTTGTAGGATACCGTGCAACGCCTCTGACGCGAAATAGTTGCTTAAAGCGTTGCGGCGCGGCAAGCAACCAGCGTGACACGCGCATAGGCGCCTACAAACCTAACGGGATACTTCACGCGTTGCGCAATGCGTGAAGTATCCCGTTAGGTTTGTAGGCGCCAGTGCGCGTTCTGCGCTGCTAACACGCCGGTCCGCTCTGTGTTATAGGCTCTAATATTTAAACTCGTAGAGTCAGCGTTTTTCAACTCATGATTTTGAAATGTTTGCACTCTCTGCATTGATTATTCCCTTTTAAACTGATGAAAAAGAAATTTATACTACTGGAAAATATAATGTGTTTTTTGTAAATATAAGAGTAGTTCCGTGTCAAATTTAATGATTTCCAAAGCATTCAAATGTATCTTTTTATGTTTTGGGCTTTCACTGTGCTGCAGCGTGGTGTAAGCGCAACTAAACGCTCAAAATTGGACGTATTTGACTCAAGAAGGTCGATGTGCAAATAAGTTAAAAACAAAAAATCGCGTTCTTCTTAGTTTTTTTCCTCTTTTATTAATTTTTGTATGGTTTCTTTCATCACAACTACAGCTCATTGAGATTCATATCGATGCCATTGCTTGGAAAAGGTTTTACCAATATTTACCACGTATTAAAAATGTAAATGTTTTTAAAATGAAGAAATCAATTTCATTAAAAAAAAAAAAAAATGTACATTTAAGGAATATTTTATATCGGAAATTTCAAGGATAAAAATGAAACCAAGTATTTACCAAAGACGATTTGAAAAGATGAATCAAAACAAGAAATTAACATTTCATGTAAAATATGAGTTACGATAACAACACCTTATTCTCTCCTAATTTTCTCATTTCGATATTGTCAATATAATTTTACACACGGACTAAAATATAACGCTTGAATTCGATTTTAGTGGACTTTACATTTGTGGACTTAACTTAGTGGACGTTTAAGTAATGGACTTAAGTAGCAATAGTGTGGGCTTTAGAACTGTGGACGTAAAAATTGTGGACGAAATGTCTGTGGACGTAAAAAAAGTGGACATAAATTCCGTGTACCAAAATTTGAAACCCTCTGAAACGCAATTTGAGGCATTTTCGGCACGCATCATGAAAGACTAGGAGGGTAAAAATATTGGTGCATCAAAATTTTACATGAGATTTACGTAGAATATTTTCGACACACCGCAATCACACGCTGAATGTGGGAGCTGAATGTGGCTAGTGAATGTGGAAGTCATCGGCCCGATGCCTGAATTTTGCGCGTCACGCGCAAAATTCAGCAACGATTCTCAGCAACCATCGGACCAATTTTGAATTTGTCTGAACTATTCGAGTAGATTTAATACACATCTGGATGAAAATAACTCGAATTTGCTAAATTTCAGCCGTTGGGCGATGACTGTTGACTTCCACATTCAGCTCCTAAATTCAGCGTCTGATTGCGGCAATAGGCATAAGCGTAGCTAGACCAATTTTACAAGAGGGGGGAACAAAATCCCTCTCAGGGACTGGCTCCTCGATCCCTCGCCAGTCGTTCTCATGTTGACCGATCGGAGGGAAGGGGGGGGGAGTACAAATATTTGTAAAATAATAGTCGTTGGTTTCCTTCATAAAAATAAAATTTCACATAATTTTTCTAGCTTCACTAAGCTCTTCCAAATTTTTCTTGTGCAGTTTTGTTGATAGGCAAAATATTTCTACGGATCTATGGGTGCTTCCTGGGAAATTTTGAAACCACCTAGTGCGACACACACAACCAAGAACGACCAAAAAAAAAAAAAAAAATCGTAATTATAACAAAAGCGCTTTTCTCGTTCTCGACGGCAATGTTTTGGCCAAGTAGTCTACGGTCCAGCCCGACTTATCAGCACGTGGGTTGTTCGAGCTCAAGACGCCGTAAACGTCGATAACCACTTTTCAAAGCGAGCAGGGCTGACGGCTGACGGACTTGGTTCACGTTTTTTGGACTTCAAGCGTGTATCACCGTTTGTTCTGCGCTTTAGACGGATGGCAAGCGTGCGTTTCCTTCTGCGCAAGTCCGGTGCCGAGGGGAATCGAAAGAGGGCGTTGCTGTGCCTCCTCCAGTGTGTTGCTTTATTTTTAACTCACATTTGCTGGACAACACTCACCCAAAGCCCACCGACCGTGCCTCGTAAAATAAAAAATTTCTCACTGGTGCAATATAACCTACAATTTTATTTCCTACTTAAATCAGGTATTTTTTGAAGTCACACTAGAAGCGCATGGCTTGTTTGCATTCAATTGACGGCGAGTACACCGTAAAGCTGATTTTCTGTGCATGATTTTAAGTGAAGCGACGTTTTATAAGTAAAAAATAAAGAAATCATGAAAATTGCTTACCATACTAAATCTATCATGCAAGATCCAATCACAAGTATGTCACTCATGTTTCACTGATTGATGAATGTTTTTTCCCGTTCCAAAAAATCGTATGTATAGGTTACGTTTCTCGACAACTACTCGAAATTATTCATTGTCACTAAGTGTTAAACTGAAAAAAAAAAAAAATCACACTGAACGCGTTTGAATTACGATCTAAAATGGCTCAAAGTATAAGCCAGGCAACCGAGAATTAGAGAAAGCTCGAATCTCTTCATTGATAACAGCAATCAGCGTGGCAACTAACAATCACAGGTGTATCAACAAAAACTTTGTTAGGGAACGACCTTGGGCTTTGAAGTGAATGAAGTTCAATGAATGAAAGTTCCCAGAAACGCCGCTACTTTCTTGGAGCAGCACGAGTCAAGTCTTTAATGCCCGGCTGTAATCTCATCGCTCGTTGCACCGCTCGCATTACTGTCATGATTCTCATTCTTCACGAGTTTCGAGTCTCTCATTCTAGAAGCGCTGCTGTTCACTCATTCAATTTATTCTCTCTCATTCTTTCATGGTGTTTTTTTTTTTTTTTTTTTTTTTATTTTTTTTTTTTTTTAATAATTTTACTTAAATATAACGTAACTACTCCGAGTATTTCCTTGTATCTATCTACATGGTTTAAAACTAAAACTAAACAAATTGCATTAATTTTACGTGGTAACGTTAGATAATACGATGATTCTTTCATGATGTAATGATATATCTGGACCGCGTTAAGCAGAAAGGAACTAAGCCACATCAGCTATTGCCAAAAACTGGGCAATTTAATGTTTTACATGAAAACACTTGCGCAGATTTTTGCGCAAATTTCAATGAATTTTGGCATGGAACGAGTCAAATTCCTTGAAATTTCCAAAAAAATCCGCACACACGTTCTCTTGTGAAAAATTACATTGCCCCGTTGAATTTGGCAATAACTGATTTGGCTTGGTTCTTTTCTGCTAAACGCGATTCATTCATAGAATTTTATCATCGAGAACGCTGAACATTTTCCATATTTTTCCCCCTCTTTTTGCAAATGTCAACTATGGTACGAATAAGGAAAAGTTGCATACGTTCGTACGTAATAATGTCAATTTAGTAGTATTTTCGGACTTTTTTAGAGGTGTTGACTAGTTACTAAAAAAAAAGGAATCATAGATATCTTTATCATTTAAAATCATGTTAAACGTACTGAGAGCCGAACTACTCTTCAATAAAGAATCGTGAATATAGCGGCCGTAGCCGCGATATCACAGTCACGAGGCGAGCTAGGAGCAAGGCCGCGAGGAGTAGGAAAACCAAAACGCCTTCTATATTTTGGGTATGCATCACAGACATCCGTCGAGCTCGAATAGTTGCATCAAGGCGTTGTGTTACCGCGTGCAGCAACGACCTCGAGTCCTAGGCACATGGCATCATGTGGATTACATTTTGCAATAAGGAACACTATCTTTGGCTCTTCTGTAATGGCGCCCATCTGCGTAGGGAAACTAATAGCATATATGTTGTTTCTAAAATGAGCCAGAAAGAGTGGTTCCTTATTGCAAAATGATGTCCATGTAATCGTCGGAGGGCATTTACTCAAGAGGGTTTTCATAATATTTCCGATCATTCGATCTTTCTTTCATTTTCGTATTACGTTTTATTTCATTTTATTGATGACTCTTTTCCAATGATAGGTATAACTTGACGCACGCAAGGGACAACAGTGAAATGTATTTATAATATCTTCAATACGAAGATAATAGGCAGAGATCAAAATAAGCATAATGCAGTCGTCTTGTTGTGAGTAAATCATACATCGCTAAAATTTTAAATGGGACACATAGCTTGCTTCAATATCGACTTCAATGTTTTGAATTCTGGAGTACAGACTCAACAATTAACTGGACCGAGCTTAATAGAAAATGCACTAAGTGACATCAAGTTTGAACCGAGAAAAAGAGGTTTGAAGTTTTATGGCATCATAATAGTCAATTTTAAAGACTAAATTTAAGGACTGTTCGCACCTTCGAAATATTTTTCTCGTATTTGAATTTTCAACAGAAGAAAATTTAATACTATACAGTTGAATTCAAAACTTTTTCAAAATCATTTTTCATCTCAAAAATGCGACTAAATGCATTTTTATCAAACCCCGCTCAACTAGGTGATGTAAAGTCCCGTAACTGCAACTCGTGCATAGTAAAAATCCGTTTGATTTCAAAACAAAAAGAGTAGTTTCATATCCCAGCATGTGAAGTATACCCATACCCTACTCTAAAGAGATTTGAATATTTTAAATTTGCGAATAGTAAGCCAACCTTGGACCTCTCTGATTTTTCGTGGGATATATCAGCCACTTTCAGGAGCGGAGAAAAAGTGAAGGTTCCGATTAAAATACTAAAACCCTAAAATCATCGATGATGTCAGGTTTAATAAACAGATTTTAATCACATTCGAGAGGTATGATTAGCGTCTGAAAATTCAAGAGCTGTTAATTGCAGAAGTCTGCGAATGGTTCGACTCTGGTGTTTTTTTTTTCCAGAGTATCATGAAACACTCAACTGAGTGACGAATTACTTATCATTTCAAACATCGCTCAAAGGATAAGTGGACTTGAGTCGGCCCGAGTAGACATGTATTATACGAATTTTTGAGTGGCACATTCTCAATGAGCATTTAATTCCACCAATTAAAATGAGCCTTGGAATACTAAGCTATTAAAGGCTGTTATATAGTTATAGATAAGGTACTCTCACTTCACAAAGGAAAGTAACATTGGCGAGGCGTGAATGGTCGATTATCGATTTCTCTCCATTTGAAGCTATGGTTAAGAATCGATTATTAAGGTGTTTTTTGCTAATGCGAACGCCCTGTTTATCGATCTTTTCCCATAGGTTTAAATGGCGAATCAATCCATAATTCGCAAATCACGCCATGCCACTGGAAAGTAACAGTGAGTATATCTCAAAACATCCTCTTGAACTTTGTTCCTCTTAGAAAAAACAAGACCAAGACTCAAGAGATCTAGAACCTCTCACTTTGATTGACGAAAATCACTTAAGTCAATTACAGAGCGTTCTCCACTTCATTTTAAAATAGACCTTTCTGGTCGTTTTCCGAAGGATGAGTACTTTGTTGATGTACTTCATCAATGCGTAATCTTGCTCAAACATTGCAAATTAATTTAATAACACGTTTGCTTTGACGTGTTCTCATCGAACTTGATTTATTGTTCTAGATCTAGTTCATTACATGTACAAATTCAAATACCTATGTATAAAACCTTATTATTTCTATAATTCGAAAAAAAAACATGATTGGTAAATACATTGGTTTGTGTCTGCTTAAATCGATGCAGAAACTTATGAAAATTGTGAATAATTACAAATTTTACAATATTTACAAAGGGCAGTGCGCACCACTGTACATAAATTACTTACATATTTTTAACTTCGAGAGAAATTTAAATTAATTTCATTTTTATTGCGTACAATGAACGCTGAGAACTAATTTGAAAATCGAGTTTAATATGAAAAATAGCATACAATTTACCTATCAAAAGACATACCTTAAAAGTAACCCTTAAGTACCTTTATTTTATAAAAATAATGTAGACCCCTTAACCTAAACCAAGAAGGTGGGTGGAATATAAGTATAATATAAAACATATGGAATGATTCAGAGTATTCACGTTCTGCCCATGTTTACAACAGCGGTTGCTAATTTTTAGTTTAATAAAATAGACTTAAAATGGAGACCTTCTGCAAGGAATATTTCGATGAAGGAATAATGTAATTCTCATCTCTGAATTTTTCATAACTTAGTATTTGGTTCTACCCGTAGTTTCCATGAATGTATCTATTTCATTATGCGACAGTGTCTTCTGCAATACGACAGATTATAGTGAATAATAATGATATTTCGGTAGATAGAGTTTCTAGAACCACGATTCTCATACATTGAACGAAAGTCTTGGTTGGACTTAATGTTAAAGTTTTTCACATTTCAGTCAAAAAGAAAAGAGGAATAAAAACAACTTTTCTGTTTGACAAAATCGATCGATCGATAAGATGAAATTATCAGAACATTTATAACAACTGAGCAGTAATATTACTCACTGGCAGTGTTTAATTGATCAACTTCGTATCAATTACAGCATTATCAATAAAAAAAAGTTTGCATATTGTTGAATTTTTCAATGTCGAACGTTCACATCAATACAAGGAAATTCCCTACCTATGAAGGAACTGTTATGATCGAGACTAGATTACATCCATAATGACTAGAATTATTATACTATACGAACGTAGGACATAGTGCACAGCACTGTCGTGCTGAGAAAGACGCCGTATGAACAATCAAGGTTGCCAGATTTCTTGTGATAAAAATATTTATTTTGAGCCAAATTTATGATTAGCTTCCCTTGAAATTTTCAGAAACTTTAGAATTGAATTGTGAATAAAATACAGAATTGAAAGGAAAATATTCACAACTTTTCCTAAAAACTCGTATTTTGTCAAGGAACATTTGGCAACGCCTGAAGGCTCATACGGCGCTCATCCTTGCCAGGACAGAACACCAGGAACCACTGTTTGCTTTTATTAGACCCTAATGAATGCATGAAAGCCTAAAATCCATAGATCAATCAGCAAACGTCACAGTTTTTCCTGCTCCAGAACAATTAAGATGACGATCTTCTTTTATAAGAACGCTGGGCCTATCCCGAGAAGCATCAGCCCTTAGCAACGCCATGCTAAGGAAGAACGCCGTATGAGCAATTAAATGTCATTAAATTCCCCCGACTAATTATTTTTTTGTCGAGGAAAGTTATGCATATTTTTCTTTCAAATAATTAGATATTTTAAATTAAATCCCAAAATAAAATAGTCTGAAAAATCGGAGTAAACATACATTATTTTTTCGTTAGATTCAGTTTTTATTGGCATAGATATGGCAACACCTGGAGGTTCACACGGCGTTCTTCCTTGGCACGACAGAGCAATCGTGCTCATATTTGAACCACGTTAAACAGAAAGGAACCAAGCCACATCAGCGATTACTCAATTTAATTGAGCGATTTAATTTTATGCATGTAAAACGGTTATGCGGATTTTCGTGCAAACAGTGAATGTTCTCCATAGTACGAAGCAAATTCCTTAAATTTTAAAGGAATCTGCACACACGTTTTCTCGTAAAAATTTAAATTGCCCAGTGAAATTTGGCAATAGCTGATGTGGCTTGGTTCCTTTCTGTTAGACGCGGTCCATTTTTCCCCGGCAAAAGCGGTTCATTCGAAATCTGGAACCGTCTTACATGTAAATGGTCTCATCACAATGCACCGACTTCTTCTTCCGTCTCATGAAATATTCCTCGATCTCGTAGGGGGTCTTGTTGTACGTCTCGGGAAGGAGGAAGACGGCGAAGATGACGGCGAGGAGACAAGCTCCAGCGAAGATGCAGAGGATGCCGGTGATGTGGATGTAGAACATGAAGAAGGGGTAGGCCTTGATGCCGACGAACACCATGGTGAAGAGGCAGAAGAAGGTGATGCCGCTCATGAGGCCCCGGAGTTGGAGCGGGTAGAGTTCGTTGGTCATCAACCATGGCAACGGTTGGATCGCCAGGGTGCACAGAAGGACGTAGGACAAGGAGCACAGCACCAGGAACCACTGGTGAGGCCTGTTCGTTGGGTCCTCGCCGAAAGTGACCAGGTAGGCAACCGCGGCCGACGCGACTATGAACATACCTGCAACATTCAGTGGAAAAATATATTCTTAGATTATTCAAGCAAACAAAAGTGTCATTTTATAATGAGTTATGTTTCGTGCTCCTCAACCCGTGACAAGATACAAAATAAGAACAATTTAAACAGCAGCTGGTAACAAGGCTAATTTTCACATACATACCTACATCCTACAATACATTTCGGATGAAAACTCAGCCTTCCTCAGTTGGATAAAAACAGTAAAAAAATTTAAAAATCTAAAAACTTAGTACTTGGCTGTACCTTTCAAAGCAAGAAAAATGTTGTTATGCTACATAAACACATTAACATAACATTGCATAACAACATTTTTCTCGCATATGTAATTTCTCTGCATTATAAGGTGTTCGCAGCGAACACCCTAATAATCGATTCTTGACCATAGGTTTAAATGGCATGTCAATCAATACATCGCAATTCACGCCACGCCACTGTGGCATGCATAAACATTAAACAGTTGAATATCCAACGCTTTCATTCTAATGTAAACGGTTCTCTCCGAATGTGTGACCGAAGATAGTAGTAGGTAACTTAAGAGCGGAGATTCCTGATATTGGTAGCTGAGCCCCAAATAATCTGCTTACAAATGATTTTCAATAATCAACCATACACTCTTAAAAATCGAAAACTTAGAGCAAATAGCGCTTGGATTTGGTTTGAAAAAGTTAAGAAACACTCTTGTGTGTGTCTCGCTTTACACACTCAACACACACTCAGTTCTTGCAGATTGATAGCGCACTTGCACTTGAACCCTTATCTTTCGATTACCCCCAACATGACGCATGTTTACATGATTGCGAGTGTGATGCACAATCTGCAGGCGTATTAATGACCTAGATCTTGGTTGCATATTTTTTCATCCGCAACAGATAAGCTGATGTGAATATAACAGTTTTCAAGTGTTTTCACAATGTTATGGTCACTTATGCTTTTGCCTCGCTTTTTAAAAGTCATCGACTTTTCCTTTTCTTTGAACCAGTATCCCCTAAGGTGGGCCGTAAACTTCAGAGACTTAAACGCAAGGGAAGAAAAGTAGGCGCACTGACAAAACGCCAGTTGTTTGACGCGTAGAGACATTATTACGAGTATTCAAAAAATCGTTCCTTCTGCGAACTACACGAGAGGTCGCGAAGACGGCAAAATGCAAGAATCTCCTCAGAGACTTTAACGTAAGGGAAGAAAAGTAAGCGTACCGACAAATGTAAATCGCTTGACGCATTGGGACTTTTTTATTTAAATATTTGCTCATGCTGAACCATACCGAGGATTTTCAGATTTTTAGTGGCACACGCTTGTTCTTTGTCTGCAACTTCAATTGGCGAAAAACTCGATTTCCAAAGTTGTGTCCATTAACAAGTTTTCAGATCTTTAGCGGTAACCCTTTGTGCCTCACGTGCCACTTCTATCAGTGATAAATACGATTTGTAATGAGTATGACTGATCGCAGTTGCGAATGTGGTGGATTTATGTTGACGATACACGTCTCGGGGCCAAGTGTGCCTTGACTTTGTCTTACTGAGTCCTCATGACAACAGGTTATTTATTATTTTACTAAGAATAAGCGAAAAAGAACACAAGAGCAAATGGTAAATCCCTGCTAAAAATGGTGAGTACAAATGAATAGAAAATCGAAGTCATATGAATAGAATTTCAACTTATGTGAATGGAATTTAACTCATATGAGCAGAGTTTCTATATTCACTTTTCAGAGATTCCAAATCACATGACTAGAGATTTCAACTCATATGAGTTCAGCGTTGAATCTACCGTGTCTGATATTTCGGAGACTAGTCACCGCATCAAAAAAATTATAAGAACAAAGTGTTCTCATTTTTCAAATTTACATGGTACGTCGGTGTCTCCTGGTCAAAAACACCACTTCTTAAAAATGAAAAAAATTGAATTCATATGAGTTGAACTTTTCTACTCTTATGAGTAGAATATTCTAGTGATATGAGTAGGATTTCTACTCATATAAGTAGAAAATTCTACTCATGTGAGTCGGCGAATTTTGAATAGCCTACTCATCATTTTTGGCAGGGAAAGAAGGAGAGAGGAAGAAAGAGTGACCAAAGATCGAAGAAGTTGAAAAGTCGGATCGGATTATAGGTCGAATTTTTTTTACTCACCAAAAGCCGTCGTCGCGGTAAGTTTCTTCCTGCTGAACCTCGCGATGAATAGGGCCCCGAAGCTGCCAGACACAAGTCGCATGAGAGCGAGTCCAACGGTGATGGTCAACGGGTCGATCTCGCCACCCGTTCCGAGGTTCTGGAAGAAATTCACCGTGTAGTAGAGAAGCATGTAGAAGCCAGACCCGTTCTGGAGGGCCGAGAAAATGAGGAGGATGAGGAAAGGCTTCCAGACGGTCGGATGGAGGAAGTGTTGCAAGCTGATGCTTTGCGGCAGGTCTTTACTAGTCGAGGATTTTCTCAGCTCATCTACTTCCTGGGCGATCGTCTCTTTGTCTCTCTTCAGCCACTCCAAGCTCTGGATAGCAGCGTTTATGTCCCCCTGCATCACAAGCCAAGCTGGAGATTCAGGGATGAAGAAAATGCAGATGAGGCCTACGACACCACTCCCTGCCAGCACCAGAGAGGCTACGTTCCATGGTAGGTAACCACCGATTACGTAGGCGTATAGTATACCAGCAGAACACATCGGGCACAGCAGTGGCAGGAGTTTATTCCGTTGGTGAGCCACGCAGATCTCGTAGATGTACAGGATTGAGCACAGAGTTAGGCCTGAAGACAAATTAAGATGATTGTTACTCAGATGAATGTCTCTGGACGGAGGCAAAGTGGGTGCCCAGTAAAAAGATGTCGACGGGGAGGTTTACAAAAAATGAGGGAGTGTCAACTTCCAGAAAAACTATGTAGTGGGGTAGGGTACTGTGGCGGCTAGGTGTCGCAGAGCGCCAGAGAGCGATGTAAAATTGAATCTTAGGTATGCATGTTGTCGAGTTGTTAAAAGGGGTCAAACGTGCAAACTGCAGCCCATATTCAATACATATTGTCCCTTTGTATCACGTATCAATTTTTAAAGTTTCATGAATCTGTATGCAAACATAAAGAGACAAAGAACACAATGAATGTCATTCATTTTTTTTTGGGGGGGGGGGGGGGCTATTCATGTACGTAATTCATTTTCTATGTGATTCTGTAGTTGATAGAAAAAGCTTCTTAATAAACTTGGCTAAATAATAGTTTGTACGTTTTATCTTTCTTCAATAGCTGTATATGAATTAGTCAGCCAATTTGTAAGTTGAAGTGACAAATGTCAATATCCGACTTATGTGAGGGATGCTACGCGGATAATACGTGTATATCCTTCAGTAAAAAAAAGGGAGAGAAGAGGGCTGCATAAATCTTCTACAAAGTGTTCCACCGAAAGCGTTTTCGCACATAACCATTGCAAATATCAATTTCGAAAATCATTTGTGCCGATAGCGTTTCCGATAATTGTATTCCTTGGCCAACTCTGCAACAATGCTACACTACACACCCAAGTTTCGAGGTTGGTTGGTTGTGGTCATTGCAATCGTATATTAAACACAGGCCAGAACAGTGCAGCTAAGGACAGCAATGAAGAAAATGAAAGTGCCTTCAATTGTGCGTATATGCAACACGGTCATCCTCAGAGTACGAATAGTTGTATCCCTGCGCCGTCATTTGGAAAGTCAAGACGCCGTCAAATTTTTCCGCTTTTGATAACGGAATTTGTTACATTATGTCGCATTTTTTTCAGTAGGGGAAGATTTCGTCGGTTTGTCAACTGAACAGGCACCATAAAATCATTTTAAACACATTTGAAGCCAGGATTTTGGCAACATTTCTAGTAGTTCGCTATTGTAAAATTTAGTCAATTTATTTTTAACTTATGAGTATTGAAAATACTCACCGTGGGCACCAGCGCCGAGAATTCTGCCGATGTATATGTGTTCAACCCTTTGAGCGAGGCCAATGAAAGAAAATCCGAGAGTGCAAAGAATGTAAAATATGTAGAATATGAACTTCCTGCCGTATCTCTCAACCATGGGACCAGACAGTACCGCAACAAGAGGTGTTGCCATGATTCCTAAACTTGCTGTTCCAATAAAAAAATCATAGATGAATCAGTAAAAAAGTCAAATTAGACGCTTTCCAAAAGTGGATGCTTTCAGGGCGAGTGCTTTTCAATTGCGCACTTTTTTATTCAGAATAATTTTTCTAGCAATACATTTCAAAAATAAGAATGCAGGTTATTATTGTTAACGCTCAATGCCCAATGCTGCATAAAGCGAGTATATCGCCACAAAAGATCTACAGAAATCAGCTGTGCCTTTCGCTAAAAAAACCGATTGGTTAATGAGCAATCAGGGTGAATATTAAGGAACCTCAAGCAACTAGCCTCTCTGTAAAGGAGATTGTGTGTTCAGTTTTGAATTTTTCATGCAAAGAATAACCATTTGAAATTGTAAAATAGAGTTGATATGCTGTTTCTGATGTACAATAGGCATATGCATGTCAAAATCCATCCAAAATTGGAGAATGTTTGTATTTTGCACTTTGTTTTATGTTTTTGAAATATGATTATTAAGTCCAGATATTATGCAATGAAAATCTTCTCAACTCAGCATCAAGTCAACTCAGATTTGCAAGAGCAACCACCTCATGCCATGCCAAGAGTTAAATGGCATGGCATCCTTTTATATACGTACTGCATTGTCTTACGCTTCAGCGCCCTTTTAAGCAATCGGGCGCTACCAGGATATGGTTTAGAAATTAAAGTATTGGTGTGAGAAAGTTTTTAATTCGTAAATCACACGTATTCTTATGAGCACTCCATTTATTCTAACGCATGAATGCTTTTGAAACATATCAATAAGAAATAAGAAGAAATTAATATATGCATATTGTTGTGTACTGCTCACATCCGTTCACAAAAATTTCATTTCTAATAAAATGATTATTGGAGCCCTCCTCTTTTGTAATTTTTTTTAACATTTTCATTTGGATACTTTTTTTCCTTACTTATTTTGTATTATTGTTTCAGTCATTTCATCTTTCAGGGCTAATTTAAAGAGCATTCGTAATATTCTCACCAATCCATGATTCTTCCTCCAAAGATATGTAGAACTTCTCGCTCTCCTCCAATT
The DNA here is from genome assembly GCF_918797505.1 of Bemisia tabaci. Taxonomy (NCBI): domain Eukaryota; kingdom Metazoa; phylum Arthropoda; class Insecta; order Hemiptera; family Aleyrodidae; genus Bemisia; species Bemisia tabaci. The sequence goes on along the minus strand of NC_092799.1, from coordinate 43,690,716 downwards.
GTGGTAAAAGCACAGCCGAGTGACCCTCTATTGAGCCAGTCAAAAGTTGCAGCCAAAAAACAGGCACGGACGCTAACAGCTATAATAAGAAAATAGCAAATATTTGTCAATGAGGTTCAAAAGATAATACTCAAAATTAGAATATTTCAATTTTTTGTTTTAATTATAATTTAAAATATCAGAAAATAATATTGGTTCACTTTATTTCTAAAAAATGAGGTAGGCAGGGATGATTTCACGACAGCGAGAATGGCGACGTCGCCAGGTTTTTGAGTTTTCAATTGTTGTGGATATATCAATTTTTTTTTTTAAAAAAAAAAAAATTATTGGAGAAAATTTTCACATTTTTTACGTTGCATAGATTCATGCTAAAATATCTAGGAAATTATCATCATTGAAATCTGTCTACCAAAAACCATCCATGGTCGCGCCTAACCACCAAAAAAAAAAAAAATGATTTTGAAGATTACGTAACAGGAGAGACATTTTGTGATCCAAGATTTCAGTCACGGTAACGCTTCACATTTTCCTTACATTAATGTTTACAGGATCACAAATGTGAAGGCGTTTTAAACGATAAGTGTACTGTTTTTCAACTGATTTCTTTTGAGCTTTTGAAATCGCTAAAATTGAAACTGGCAACACTCCTAATTTGGGACACAGGAATCAAGATACGTTTTTGAACTTTCACCCGCAATGTATAGATAAAATATGCTCATTTTTAAATGTATTTTGAAAATCATTAATGGAAGCAAATATTTATTAAAAAATTTTATTTTTATTAGTCACCATCCAATTCAAAATTCAAAAAGTCCTCTATTGTATCTTTCAGTTGGCTGGTTTACTTTTTTTTTTGGGGGGGGGGGGGGGTTCCTTTGAAATATAGATACCTCCGAAATAAATACCCTCTTTTCATTTAATTTAATAAAACACCGATACGTGGATTAGTCACCTGAAACTTCTGTCATACTTTATCTGTTTTTTGAGTCACAGAAACGATGACATAACTTTCAGTCATATTTATTTCGCGACACAGACAATATAAGTACTGTTATCATTTATCAAAACGTGACGCAAGTTTAGATGCGTTATAATCAAACGATTAACTTACCGGTCTAATGAAACTATCACGACTCGTCGATACGAAGTCACCTGTGGCAACAACCATTTTTCCAATCTTAAACCGTTTCTAGAGGCAGACCTCACGGCGGGACTATGATATCAATGTCCACGCACAAATATCAAAATTATCACAATGCAAGATTCACATGCTCCTTGAAGATTTAATTTTAATAGACACACTCGATCTTCCGGACTTTATAGAGCAGGGAGACGCTGGTAATTGAAAAGAGGGTGTCCACCGTAATGACTCCTTTCAATACGTGCCACTGACGTTAAGTACTTACCTGAGTGGGGACAAGCATTATTATCTAATCTCTCAAAACGCGGCTTGTTCATTTTTTGAGATCTTTGAGAGTAATTTGTGAGCGAATTTTCTCGCCCAATCTCGATCTTTCTTCATTGCAATTGAATGTAAACCATTTACGTGCGTCATTGATCTAGTAGCTGAGTCCTTAATAAAAAAATCTTAGATATAAGAATAGAAATAAAAAATAGTAATAACGAGTGATTATTACTCTAGAGAGGTATTTCAAAAACATGAAAGCACACGCATCTATGCCTGTAATTATTTTCAACACCCGCAAACTCGTGGAAAAAGAGGGAGAAAGTTTGTACACAAAAATAAAAAATAAAACAAAGATATGTGCTCAGAACTATTGCATTAGCTCGTAAGATCAGTCATTCCATTAATCTTGCGCCTCGACCTTGATGCAATACGACAATTTCGAAATCGAGACTTGGCAGTTTTGAAAACGCCTTCAATTGCGGCGTGATACCTCACGCATTCCGGAGGGTACGAATAGTTGTATCGTTGCGCCTTGCCAATACGGCGGAAAATTAAGAAGGCGACTCTCCACGCTTAGCTTTACTTGCCGGTTTTCTTTTGATATTTTTGCAGTTTTGACCGCATGCTCAGAATATGCTCAAGTCAAGATTGCATTTTTCTGATGATCAGTGGCAATGATGTGGATCAGTATTTTTCTTCGCAAAACATTTTTTTATTTGAACAGTATTGATCAGAGTCGGCCTTACTACATCCAACGCGAATTCCTTTTCTCTGATTTTTTCTTTTTATTTACAAAAAGAAACTAAGCAAAGATCTGCCTTAAAATTTGGTAATAAGTATATTTTTATACTCTGGGGGACTTCTAAGAAATATTTTCAGGCGTTATATTTCAAATGATCTGTTTCTCTGTAAGAAAAAAAAATTAAACATGGGAAAAAAATGGCAACTTTAAATAGAATTAGGCTGTTTCTCATTTAATTCATCGAAAAAATAATATGACGTCGGCTGAACTGTGGAAAACTTATAAAGATAGTGTTCAACTGATTTTCACAAGAAAGTATAATGATACTTAATTTTGAATGAAAATTTGCACTTTTATAAAAACAAACATTTATTAACACTTTGTTAACATAAAATCCAAGCTTACATGCAAACATTGATCATGATAATATAATCATCGTAAAGGTAAAAGAGAGGGGGAGCGAGGGAGGGAAAGAGGAAAGTGGGATGGAAGGAGAGATAGAAAGGGAGAAGAAAAATACATTTTATGAGACTCGCCAGAGTAAAAGAGCTTGTAGAATTTTCAGAAAATTGCGAATGGTTCACTAGTTAAAGTTTCCGACTGTTTTAATCGATAAAGCAACTATTCAATTGGAAAATATACCTGTATTTTGGAACGTGAGCAAATTGCATATTTAATGTTTAAAACGTTATATATTTACATAAAAGCTTTCAAAAGGCACCTCTGAAAAATTACTATCAATATAGCATAAATATATATGTACTGTACACGCACACTGTTGCAATTAGTTTAGATATAGACTAGGGCTGTGCCAAGCAATAATAATTAATAACTGAAGTCTTTTGTTCTCTCAAACGACATTGTTAAAATAAAAATGGCACAATTTCACTATTTACGAATCGGTGGGATTTAAATTTTTACAAAACTAGCTTTCAATCGTATTTACAAATAGTGCTTGAGGAGGTGCAGAATTTATCGTAGGCATGATGAAATTCATGTAGACATCTGAAATTATCGTTGAAAATGTAATATATATTATCGTCAAAATCATCTCAAGTTTTTGTGTGCTCTCAAGCGGCGTTAGCAGAAATTTATTGAAATTTTTGAAATCACGATTTTTTTGCTGTCAAAGTAGGACTAAAATACGATCTGCCAAAATTGAAACCCGTATATCGCGTTTTATGACTTTTTTTGTCTTTCTCTACACACTAAAAGGCACCCTTTCCAGGGTACTACCATTAAAAATGTGTAAAAGCTCAGTTTAAAGCCCACCCTATACTGCTTACCTAGTGAGAGCAGCGGGCCGATTGTTGAAGTTAATAGACAAACTTATAGACAAACAAAACAAAAGAACTATAAAGGGATCCGATTGGTGGAAGCGAGTGGTTGCAATGGACATAGGAAGTTGGTAATAGACTAACTAACGGAGACCCTCGAGGGACCCGATAGTTAGTCCATAATTTTCTCCCTCAGTCTATAGGAACCACCCATTTCAACCAATAGGATCGCTACAAACTCCCTGTGTCTTCTTTGTCTATCGCTTTGTCTATCAATTTCAACAATCAGTCCGCAGCACTATGGAAAAAAAACACATTGGATCTAGAGTCTAGACTCTTGAAAACATTGACAAGAAAAAATACTCTTGATTCAATCAGATTATTGCATAAATCAAAAGGAAATCCGCTGAAATTAAGAGGCTTGGTTCTTGATTTAAGCAAAAATCCGATTGAATCAAGATTATTTTTTCTTGTCGATGTTTCTAAGAGTCTCGACTCTAGATCCAATGTGTTTTTTTTTTTTCCAGTGAGCCTATCCTAGTCTGCGGACCGATTATTGAAATTGATAGACGAAGCTACAGACAAAGAAGACATAGGGAGTATAGAGCGATCCTATTGGTTGACGTGGTTGGTTCTTATAGACTAAGGAAGAAAATGATGGACTAACTGTCGGGTCTTTGGTGGGTTGCCGTTAGTTAGTCCATTACCTACCTCCTATGTCCATTGCCACCAACCGCTTCCACCAATAGGATCCCTCCAAATCCCTTTTTGTCGTCTTTGTCTATAGCTGTGTCTATCAGTTTCAATAATCGGCCTGCTGGGCCTATACAAGTAACGTAGGCATAACGTTCCCGATACCTTTCCCAATGAGAGGTTGCTCCTCGACCCGCGGTTTGGCCTTGGTGAAGTTCCTCTCGATCTCGGATCGGTTCTTGTTGTTCGTGTCGGGGAGGACGAAGATGCCGAAGAGGCAGACGAGGAAGGAGGAGGCGGAGAAGAAGGAGAGGGCGCCGGGGATGCCGAAGAGGCCCATGACGCTCATGAAGTACTTGACCGAGAGGAAGACGAGGACGGTGCCGATGAAATAGGTCAGGCCGCACATGATCCCGCGCACCGGGAGCGGGAACAGCTCCCTGGTCATCAGCCACGGGAGCGGCTGGACGGTGATGGTGCAGACGAGCACGTTGGTGAGGATGCACCCGATCGGGATCCACGTGTGGAGCCGCTCGTCCGCGTCGAGGCTCGTGAACACGTGCTCGTAGGCCGCCGCCCCCAGCAGGGAAACCCCGCTCAGACCTGGAGGGAAAAAGTCACAATTCTTACAGGGTTATCCATAGATTGCGTCACCCATTGCTTGCACTAGAGCTGCTATTCCGGACGGTCCCAGCTGGGGAGTATCAATGCAGCATGTTACATTGTAGAGACCGCGCGTTGGTTGATGGGAATCGGCGCCATTTTCGGCTATGTTCCTTGTCATGACTTTATTTTATTGCATACTGTTTTATTGTTAGTCAATGCTATGTTGTGTATTGTATTTTTGGAATCATGGTGATACAGTCAACAATTCAAAACTTGTTTGTGCTTTTATCTCGTGATGGAAAAAATGTACTTTACGTTCAAAATTTGAAAATTTGAATTTTAAAGTTTTCGCGGTTAAGGAAGCTTTAACCACTGGGTTGGAGCTTCCTAGTCATTTACTCGATATCAGCTGATAGCAAACAAAGGTTACCAGGGAAACCGTAAACGTCTAACAACTATCGTGGCCATTGGGGCGATTATTGAAATGATATCGACTGTATGTCGCCGCTTACGACAGGACATAGCCCTATCTTAACTGTGTAATATATCGCAATTCGATATTGTTTTGATTTTTAAAAGGAGCAATTCATTCATACAGTTCCGATTAGTTTTGGCGAACGGGCCCTTAACCTACGGCACTCGGCTCATGGGAATTTTTTAACTCTAAATTTTTTAACCTAACTCTTCCATTCCGGGAACATATTTATTGAAAACGGCGACTTTTTCAACAGTCCTATTTTTATCTACAACATCTAAGTGGCCCTTCATAATCATTTAATTTTGGCCCCTGGCCAGAAAAAGGTTCGGAAATTGCAGTGATTTTGCCGAAAATGCTGAAGTAAGTAAATTTGGGCATTTTTTTTCCTTCTTCAAACTCTGTGGAGAAGCACTTCTCCTCCAGTACATCTATTTTTTTACTTATCTCTCGCAAGGTACATTTACAGAAGGTGTGTTCCAGTATTAACAGTTCAGATTCGTTGTTTTTTTATTATAACGCTTATTTCGGAAAGCAATTATTACATTGTTCAATTCTACTGACTTTCAACACTCGATTATACTCCCGGCAAATTCTGCAGCAGCGTTTCAAATGTTGACTCTAATGCTTCCAACAGCCATCCGATGTCTAAGGGTTTATTCCTAGATTTAGGGATTTTCCGGAATTTCCAGGGATTTAGGGATTTTTCAGGAAATCTAGGGATTTTTTTTTGATGAGGTAAAGTTACCAAAAATCAACTTTTTAACCTCAATTATAGCTTCGACAATCGAAAACATTTTTTCATCTATATTTTGTAGGCCTTTTTGGCAACACTATTTTCCCCGCAAATAAGCCGGAAATTAAAACGATTGTGTCCTTCGATGTACTTGACATTCAACTGCATTCAACCTGTTAATAATAAGAAATCAACTAATATTCTTTCATTTTATTGGTCTGGATTAGCACTGCTTTCAGAGAGCGCCAAAATTCAAACGAGCCAATCAGATTTAAATATTGCAAATCGCTACATCGAATGACATCATGATTCTTCATAAAAAAATGGCGCTTTTTGCAAAATCTAGGGATTTTTTAAGTATATTTGAGCAAATCTGGGGATTTAGGGATTTTTAGCGAAATCTAGGCATTTTTTTTCTTCCCCGCTAGGGATTTAATATCGGAAGACTGGCTTCCAGTATCGCAGCGTTGATCGTCGCTGATGTCGAAATGGAACCTAATGCCGGACATACTGTAACACCTCCATTCCTCAATTCCGGTGAGGAATACGTCTCTACCCTTAACTCAATATAAATATACAAATTGATAAGTGAGTGCTTTAGTCTCCTGAAAACAGAATTGCGAAACTTAAAATTGGAGAAAAATGATGAGTAAATGAAAAAATGGAACCAATTGATGGAAAAGTCGCATGCCATTCTGACACAAAATATGGCGTCTATCGAATCACCTTAACTAAATAAAATAACCAAATTTTCAACTCTCAAACTATCAACTATCAACTATCAAAATTCAAACTATCAAAATTTCCAACAATGACAAAAATGATTGTAATATACCTATAATGTAATGAAATATACACGCTCTAATCATTTAATTTGTATTACCTTTATGTTATGTACCTACATGTTATACTATTTTTATAATAAATTTTGCCAACATGCTTTTCAATTCAGTCTACAACATTTCATTCCGACGTGGCAATAATGATTTATAATGCCCCTAAACATTAAAATGAATTACAATAGTAATGCCGCATTATAATGTCGTATTATACATCGCAACGATTCATGTCCTACTGATTATTGATTATTGTAAGATGAATTCTGTTTTCTCTGATTGTATGTTTCATACGTGCGAAGCAAGTACGGGTCACTAGAAACGTGGTTCGTACGGGTGGCTGATGAAATTGATCTTCGAATACCTTTTGATGAGCTAGGGAAATGGAACCATCTGCATCTCATGGACAATAAATAGTTGCCGTAATTAAGGTCATCCCGTGATTAAGGTGCCGTGATTTAAGTCATAAATTCTTCATCTAATTCTTGATTCATCTCCAAAATGTCTGCTAAAGCTTTCATGCGCTTCTCCTTGTATGCATGAATGAGCAAATTGGGTATCGAACAAGCGGACACTTTTTGAAAATTTAGATGATTCTGGACAATATCGTACAGAAGTCCACGAGCTGCAGATAGAACCATTACCTCTAGCTCATCAAAAGTTATTCGAAGATCATTCAACAACCTCTTTGACAAGTTGCAAAAACTTTTCGTTAACAATAGTGTCACACGGTACTAGGAATATTTACTATTTAACGAACCTTATATTTCCCTGACTCAGTCCTAAATTATAGAAGTATGCGTTACTTTTCCAGCAATCCAAAAAAACAATTATACAAAAAACCAATACCTACACTTTCAGATATAAAAATGCAAATTTTTTGCAGCCTCGCTAAACGACTTATCAACCAGAGATTTTTTAGGAAGCGGACCTCCAAAGAGCTTTCAAAATTAAAAGTATACAACAAGTGATAATGCCATGTATTCGCCATATCAAAGCCCAATACACATTTATACACCGGCTACGTAAATCTGCTAAGTTACAAAACATGAATCGACAGTTGTCGGATTGTACATCAATGACAAAATGTGTCTAGGCCCTCATTCTTGACTACAACTACTGCCCCCAGAGCCGCTCTCCGACGCCAATGCGTTGGACTCTTTTTCAAATGGCTCCACCCCCCCCCCCCCCCCTACTTCGCCGTATCCAACTGTCTTCCACTGCTACACTGGAAAAAAAAACACATTGGATCTAGAGTCCAGACTCTTGAAAACATTGACAAGAAAAAATACTCTTGATTCAATCGGATTTTTGCTTGAATCAAAACGGAATCCGCTTAAAAGAGGCTTGGCTCTAGATATAAGCTAGATTCTGATTGAATCAAGAGTACTTTTTCTTGTCGATGTTTTTAAGAGTCTGGACTCTAGATCCAATGTGTTTTTTTTCCAGTGTAGGCGGGCCCCTTCCTTAAAATTACGTTATTCTTAGCGTACGTACACCCCCTTTGTGGGGGGGGGGGGGGTCGATATATATCAGTAGATATGACCTGCAGCGTTAAGAGTATGATTAATTTCTATTATTGAGTGTTAAATAATGTTGTATTCTACTCCCCCCCCCCTCCGTCCATGTTGGGGGAAAGTGCAGTAAATCGATAAAAATCAGTGGAAATAGTCAAATTTCAAGGAGGCATTTTCAGCCTTTTTGCCTTCATGCAGGAATGCTTAAGTCATCCTTGACTTGACCACCTCTCCCTTCCCGTCACTTACAGTCATCCGTCGCTAAAACCCCCTTTTCCTCCCTTGTCGGTTGCCATTGGTTAGTATATTATTTTCCTCCTTTATCCATTGCAATCACCCTCTTCCACCAATAGCCCAATAAGTATTTTCAACGGAAAAATCGCAATATATTGCGATTTTATCCGCGATAAAATAGCCAGGATTATCAACATCTGAGCGATTATCCTCGATCTTGTTGCAATAAAATCGCGATTTTATCGCCCGGCAATTCATCGCGATATTGTCGAGACAAAAATCGCGACATATGGCGATTTAATCTAGATTTTATTGACGAAAATTGATCGCCATTTTATCGAACAAAAAATTGCGATGCACAGCGATTTAATCGCCATAAATCGCAATTTTCTATTCGATAATATCGCGATAAATTGCCACCGATATAATCGCGATTATCAACCGATAAAATCGCTATTTATCTCGATCACTGCTACTTGGGAGGAGCCCGCCATATCCTTTTTGTCTTCGTTGTCTATAGCTTTGTCCATCAATTTCAATAATCTGCCCGCAGTTCATAGGACAGCAGGACAAAGTTCTCATTTTGCGCTCCTTATTTCTCAATAAGATACTACCCTCTCACTTACCACTGGACAGGGCGGTGACGACTTTGCGGTTGAGCCGGGTGGCGCAGTAGGTGCCGAAGACGCAGCTCATGACGAGCCTGGCGACGGAGAGGAATATGGTGACGGTGAGCGGGTCGAAAGAAGTGCGGAGGTCGTCGAAGAAGTCCACCGTGTAGTACATGAGCCCGTAGAACCCGGTGCCTGTCTGGAGGAAGTGGAAGAGCACCAGGATGACGAACGGCTTCCAGACGGTCGGCTCCAGAAGGTCCGAGAGCACGGCGTTACGCTCGACAAGCACTGATTTTCGGCTCATTTTCAGGACCTTGGCAAAGTAGCATAAATTTATTCAAATTAAAATTGTGATTTTTCGAGTGTAATGCTGCCGTGCTAAGGAAAAACGCCGTATGAGCCTTCAGGCGTCGCCAAATTGCCTTTGATAAAACACGAATTTCCTGGTAAACATATGAGTATTTTTCTTTCATATTTTCGGATAATTTTGTTCGTAATTTCACCTAAAGCTCCTGAAAATTTCAAGAAAAAATAATCATAACTTGCCGTAACAATAAACATTTTATCGAAGGAAATTTGGCAACTCTTGAATGTTCATACGGCGTTCTTCCTTAGCACGACAGAATTGTGCTTCAGCATGCCACAGGGTTTTCCGATCGATCACCTGCCTTTACGCCAGAGTCCACAAGAAACACAATGGTGCATTTGGTTCTCTCCCAGGGGCCGTCCATAAATTACGTGACGCTCTTTTAATTTATAACAAACGAACGAAAAAATTATGAAAGAACAAACATAAATCGACGGTGTAAGTCGGCAATCACTTAACTCGTTTGCGGTGTCTGAAAATCTCCGCCTCTATGTTATTTTTTTAAAGGAGAACAAATTGACATCATTCCTGGAAGTTTTTGCTGAATTTTCTTCGCAAAGAGAGGAAAAATCACGACAGTTTTAAAGAATTGCCGTTGAGTAGTTTTCCGTTTAAAAAATAAAGTATGACAGGAAGTCTGCGACGTCGCAAACCGAGTTATGTGATTGCCGACTTTTGATGGATGCCTGCCATTACTAATATATTAGAGCGCCTTCAGTTTCGTATGATACTGTGCAATACCTCTGGTCTGGTGTGAAATAGTTGCTTCAAGCGCCGTGGCAGGCGGGCAGCCGGCGCGAACGCGCATTGGCGCCTACAAACCTAACACGGATACTTCACACGTTGCGCAATGCGTGAAGTACCCCTGTTAGGTTTGTAGGCGCCAGTGCGTCGCCGCTCCGCTTTGTGTTAGGCTCTAATATTTAATCTGGCGGAGTCAGCGTTATTCAACTCATGATTTTGAAATGTTTGCACAACCTGTATGGATTATTCTCATTTCAATTGATGAAAAAAAATATCGACGGTGCAAGTCGGCAATCACATAACTCGGTTTGCGACGTCGCAGACTTCCTGCCATACTTTATTTTTACACCGAAAACTACTCAACGGATATTCTTCAAAACTGCTGTGATTATACTTCTCTGTGCAAAGAAAATTCTGCAAAAACACCAAGGAATTATGTCAATTTGTTCTCCTTTAAAAAAATAACATAGAGGCGGAGATTTTCAGACACCGCAAACGAGTTATGTGATTGCCGACTTACACCGTCGATATGTGTTAAAGGGGAATATAATGTGTGTTTTGTAAATATTAAGGTGGTTCCGTATCAAACTTAATTATTTCCAAAGCACACGAATTTCTACACAATTTCTTATAGCCTTTCATAATAGATGGCGAAAAAACAACAGCCAGGCGATAAAGTGTAAAGCCCGGCGATAGGAACTTAGGGGCTTAGGAACTATAGCCCGGCTGCTTAATTTTTTATCGCTTCGTGTAGCCCGGCCGTATGATTTTCTCCGCATTCTACAGCCAGCTATATGATTTTCCGTAGCCTTCTTTAGCCGGCTATAAGAATTCCTATGGTATTTTGAAACGCAGCTCTTATCGCCAATTTTTACCACGGAATGCGTGGCCGTCCACCGAGACAGAATTTTCAGTGCTGTGATTTTAGGTCGAGGAATCGAATTTTCAGCTCTCGACGGAAAACGCTCCACACGACCCGTTCATATTAGTATCGCATGCAATAAATACTAAACGAATTTCGATCAATTTAACGCTCGGATGCAACTATTCGGGCTCCATGGATGTCCGTGTAATTGCATACGCACTGAAGTGAAGGCGTTTTGACTCTCCAGGCACTCTCCGCTTTACCCGTGGCGTGGCGCGGAGTTTGCGAGCTGTCCAGGAGGACAAGTCGTTCTGGCACAAAACGTGGCTTCTATCGAGTCACCTTAAACTAGATCCATTTGGACTGAGTTAAGCAGAAAGGAACCAACCCACATTTTGGAAAAAATTGAGTCATGAGTGGTTTTGAACTCAACCATTGTTCTACTATCTATCGCCAAAAATTCAAAGTTTTTTTTGGAGCAAATTTTGGAGAAATTGAACTCGAAGTTTATCTTTTACATTGAGTCTTATGCAGGAGCCAAACTTCAAACCTCTCTTTCTCGGTTCGATCCCGATGCGGCTTGGTTCCTTTCTGTTTAACTCCGTCCATTTGTTTCTACCCACCTCGACATGGGCATCGATGTTGGTGGAATCCGAGCCTCGCAAATAACGAAGGCTCCGCTTAGCCTCTTCGTAGCGACCCTCGTTGACGAGCCAGCAGGGGACTCGGGGGTCCAGACCACAGAGCAGATCAATCCGATGGTGCAGACTCCTGTGTAAGATGCCGAGGCCACGTTCCATGGCAGGTAGCCGCCCACCAGGAACGCAGTTAGTATCCCTGACGAGAACAGGGGCATGAGCAAGGCCGCCAGGCGACTTCGTTGGTCCCTGCCGCACATCTCCGGAAGGTAGACGATTGTCCCTACTCCAAAACCTGGTAAAAATGAGGGGGAGCAGTATAGAATAGTGACTAGAACTGTGCCGTTGAGGTGAATCGTCTACACTGAAAGAAAAAGTCAAGGGCTATGTAGACATACCGTCCGTTCCGGGCTCAGAGGCCGAAAGTTCCGGGTGCTGGAGCCGTAGCTTCGCCCAAGTAGCGGTGATCGCGATAAACAGCGATTTTATCGATTGGTTATCGCGATTATATCGATGGCAATATATCAAGATGCTATCGCAATGGACCACTAGACAAGGTACGAATTTGAGCATTCTGATACATGTTTCTTCAACAAAATACCTAGAACACGATGCGCACAGCAAAAATTACCGCAATTAACTATTTACGAAGATATTTAAAGATTCTTGATGCGTGAATTCAAACCACCCGCTCGTGAAAACTCAATCCTCTACGTGATTCACATCGCGCGCTAAACGTTATCAAGACAGTCTGTGCGATATAAAAATCTGGCAACCTCGACCTTGACGCTTTGGCTCAGCTATAGAAAATTGCTTATAGTTTGAACAACGCATGATGGGAAATGAACGTTGCTCGATTGAGAAACTTGCTGAAACCGTTGTAGTGCGCGATTTGACTCACGTAGAGCTTTGAGTTTCTTGTGAGCGGGCAGTTCAAATTCCTCGTAACCAATGTGAAATAAAAACGTTAATATCCTCGATAGGAGTTGGTTTCAGTAATATTCGTTGTGTGAATCGTGTTCTAAGTGAAATTTTGGTTAAGAAACATGTATCAGATTGCTTGAATTCGTACCTTGTCTAGTGGTCCATTTTCGTCGATAAAATTGAGATTATATCGCCATTTACCGCGATTTTTATTTCGAGAATATCGCGATAAATTGTCGAGCGACAGAAACGCGGTTTTATCGCGATAAGATTGAGGATAATCGCTCGGATGTTGGTGACCCTGGCGATTTTATCGCGGATAAAATCGCAATATCTGGCGATTTTTCCGTTGAGAAATGCTACTTGGGCGATTGTTCCGGGTGCTACGCCCGGAATTTTTGGCATCTGGGCCCGGAACGCGGACGGTATGTCTATATAGCCTGTAAGTACGGTTTCCAAGGACGGAGTTTTTTTGCCAGTGTATTTTTTTGTATTGTATATTGTATATTATTATTGTATTATTTGTATATTATTATTGTATATTGTATATTGTTTTTTTTGTATTTTTTTTGCCAGATGTTTTACATCTTTCCTCTTCATACTCATCATTAATGATGGAGGGTAAGGATTCGATCGACGTGAATCGATCCACAAATTATTTTAAAAAAACCCCCCGGTGTCGATTCGATTGACATGGAATTATTGAAAAATTAAAACGTGAACCGATCGACGCGATTGGATCGACACTGATTTTCCCGATTTCGTTCTCCGATATAGAAGCGGTTTTTACAAGGATGGTCTACTTCAAGCGTTCTCACTCTCAACGTTTTTACTACCAGCGCAAGAAATCCTGACATTTTTCTTTGTTCTATTTTCATTTATTCCATCTTCCTTCCACTGGGTAGTCCGTGCCACTCAGCACCCAACAAAAAGTTCAATATATCTTCATGTTTACTTTTAATATTAACTTTTTATTTTAAGCAAAGAAGGGAACAAAATATTGGTGTGCTTTTCGACAGTGCCTTAAGTTCTCGTCAAGTTGCAGCCCATCTCTTCATGTTACTCACATTCCCGGAGGAAAAAAATCAAATTTGTGAACAGAATAACTTATCCGTTGGAGCTTTTTTCTCGCAGGAAAACGAGAGAAAACTATCTCTTCTCGGCCAACTTAAAAATAAAGGTCCAGAGGGAAGGCTTGGTCAGATTAATAAAGTTTATATCGATTTGCTCGTGTCCCTCAAGAACGAGCATGTTTGAAACAGACTCTGAATAATTGAAGAAAGCTCACCGTTGGCAATGGATAGGACAAAGCGGCCAATGTAGAGGTGAACTACCTTTTTTGCACAGGCAATAATCAAGAAGCCGAGCATCGCTATCACGTAGTACCCCTCCAGAATCATTTTGCGGCCAAAAAAATCCATGAGTGGGCCACAAAGAACTGAGGAAATTGGTGAGGCTATGATCCCCAGGCTAGCTGAAACAATTGATCGTTGCGTTACAAAAATAAAGGTGAACAGGCACTTTTTACGTGCCTGGCAAAACCATGATATTTTAGCGTCGTACGATCGGAACTGAAATTTATGGAAATTTGACTAATCATTAACATCCTTTCAACTTCTGGCCGAAGCTCTAAAAAATAGAACATTAGGTATCAGCCTTCTTAAATGTCCGGGACGATATACAGATGTCAAAGAATTGCCGAACTCATTGTAGGGAACAGGGTCTCATAATGTACATAATTTCGATCACTTTTCAGATATATATTTAGATTTTTCATCCCAGGTTTTACTATTCTGCCGTTCTAAGGAAAAACGCCGTATGAGCCATTAGGCATTGCAAAATTTCATTTGATAAATCACGAATTTTCGGGAATATTTATAAACATTTTTCTTCCGATTATTTTTAGAAAATTTCGTTCGTAATTTTATATGAATAATCTAAAAATTTCAAGGTAAAATATTGATAACTTTCCTGAAAAATATACATTTTATCGGAGAAAATTTGGCAACTCTCGAATTTTCATAAGGCGTTTGTATAAGGTGTACCTACTTAGCATGGCAGTATTGTGGGTGATTGCTTGAACACGATTAACGTGCGACGGATGGATTTAAAACATTACATTCATCTGCGGGTATTATTTGTACTTCCAATCGTATTTGTCTTTTTCTTTTTTCAAAAATTATGTTCCATTAAAAATCATACTATACCTATCCACGAGGACTGGCTCTGCGTGATCGAGATAGCGCTACTCTCTGCCGCCAGCTGCGGGAGCATGACCGCTGACTGCGCTTCCATTATTCCATTTATCAGTTGCATCCCGAGAATGGCGCCTGCTGCGATCTGCTGGCAGAAGTTTCGTCAACTTCAGATTGCAAATTTTTCAGTTTTTAACAGACTAACATTGAGTACACAGAGTCGTAATGTAAGTGTAGAGTACCTGTATAGCGAGAGTATGGACAGATCGCTTCATGGAGGGCTTAGGGCCCAAAAGTGCAGCCACCCTTCTAACCAACCTCTAACGCACAAAATTTCACTGCCAGTCTGCAGATTCCAATTCTAACCAAGATGGCCAAGAATTTACAGAAATGAGCGTTCTTCCGCGAAATTGAGTAAATTTATGTAAAAACTGAGTCAAACACGTGCTTAATAAACGACGGTTCGTAACAATAGTATTAGTAAATCGTTCTGGCTAATTGAAATTTATAGGTTGGCTGCATTTCTGGGCCCTAACTTTATTCGCAGAAGCATCGGTGAAGGTCTGATGGATTTTCGGAGTTTCACTTCTGTCCATACTCTCGCTATACAGGTACTCTATGTAAGTGGAAGAACTGGCCGCCACTTTTAAGCATTTTCCAGCTCCTGAATTCCGAGACTCCTGTGTCATGCCGGGTCACTTTTTCGATGAATAATCGATTGTTTTCGATACACGGGGACCCGGCCATCCGATGTGAACGAAGAAGATAGGAATTACTAAGTATTCCACACCGCCATTTTGGATCGAAAATGTATCGAAAAAGTGACCCAAGCTCGGCGCGCACCGGTCTCGGAACTCGTCGACCAGAACATGGTGCCAGCTCTTCCATTCACATTACGACCCTATGTAATCTATGCAGACTACTAATTGGACTGCATTTTGCAATTTGGAACTATAAATTCTGACTCATCCGTAAAAACACTTATGTGCATAGGGAAACTAATGGCACATACGTTGTTTTTAAACCGGGCCAGAATTTATAGCTCCAAATTGCAAAATGCAGTCCAATTGTGATCCTCCACGGCGAAAGGAACCTCAGCAACGATAAACAACAAATCGAGTCTTTGGGTCATTGCTTTCAAAAGTGTTTTACGGAAATTTTTACACGGCAAATGCCTAGATATATCAGGCAAAACCGAAGCTTCGACGGTTTGAGATGCCACATTCTAAAAACGTATACTTAACGTCCGGAACATTACGTAAGTTTTTCGCTGGGCGTATACAGTCCGATCTTTATACCCAACTTGACAAAAACCCTTCTCCCGAAATGATTAATTGCTTCTATACTTTCAGGTAGGTACCTTTCCTGATAAGATGTCACATTTGAGGAGAAAAACCAATAATACACCTAAATCGTTACATGGTTAGGCAGTTTACAGCAAAAGTTATGAATATCAACGGCTAAATCGAAAAAGCGTATCTTAATTAGACTAAATTTTGCAATTCGATGGTGAAACAGCAGCAATGCGTATGTTGGTTGGCGGCGTTGGAGACTTCCTGTCATACTTCATTTTCTATGTAGAAAACGAACTAATGTCATTTTTCAAAAATTTCAGTGATTTTTTATCTCTTTGCCAAGAATATTCTGTGAAAACTTCAAGCTATGATGTTGGTTTGGCCCTTTTTTTAAAAATAAAATAGGAGCGAGAATTCCGAAACACCTCAACCAAAATGCGCATTTTTGCAGTTTCACCGTCGACATTAAGAGCTGCAATTTCTGGCTCAGTTTAGAAACAACGTATGTGTCATTAGTTTCCCTACGCACATACAAAAGTGTTTTTACAAATGAGCCAGAGATTATATATAGTTCCAAGTTGCAAAATGAAGTCAAATTTTAGTTCTCCTCCATTGGATTGCTGTGTATGTTGCCTATTTACCAATTGAAGGAGCTCCTCTTCGAAATACATTACGATAAAATTGTTTGAAATTCAATGCATCGAAAATGTCCTATCTTTCTGACATAAAACTCACAATTGAAAGCTCGTTTGAGTTTAGCATATATTTCCCAACCAGGCCCCCCACATAGGGGGGGGTTGCCGGGACTCCAGCCCCGGGGCCCGAGGCCTGGGGGGGGGGGCGGTAGGGCCTCCCAGAATCACAAAAGTTTCCATTTGTATTACCAATCTGCCGGCAAAAGTAAAATAATTTTGTTGATTGAGATTTTTCTCGAGGCTCAGACATGCTTGCGTCGGCCCCTGGGATAGCCTATCCTTTGCCAAAACATTGTCCCCATCTAATTTCAGATGTATATTTTTTGTACAATAAGCTGAATTTTTAATATGTTTTTATCTCCTTATATTTTCCTTCTCTTTCATCGAAGGTAAAATTTTACCCACGTCAGAACTGATTTAATAGTTTACTTCAGGCATTAAAGACCTATTTATGTTTAAAATAAGTTTTTTTCTATATATATTTAAAAAAAATCATACGTTGAATATTGTTTTTTTTATAACGGCTCATTACAAAGTTTCAAACAACTGCAATTATTCTGAGATATTGAGAGGGCAAAAATCTTGCATACACTAATATAAGTGCGGAAATAGCATGAAATTACTCAGATTGGAGGCAAAATGTTAAAAGATTTTCGGGGGTGGCCCCCCGAAACCCCCTCCTCTGGGGGGCGGTCCCCTTAGACCCCTCTAAGATAGTTTACTAAAAGGGGGGCCCACCGATGGATGTGGGGGGCCTGGTTCCGGCTTTTTGAATGGCTAGGTCTGGATACAACTATTCGTGTTCTTGGGATGTCCGTGTTGCATACCAAACGAATTGCAGGCGCTCTGGCTTTCTTTAGCAGATCGCACGACTGCGGTTGTTAGTTTTGAAGGATTTTCCACGTTGAATTTACAGTCGTGTTTACCACAAAGTCCTCGGTGTTCGAAAGCGCCGTGTGGCATAACAGTAACGTTGTCATATGGTTGAAATTTTCCACCAAAAACATTTCCACAAAGGCATCGCGGACACATAATTTACTGCCGATTATGTTTCCGCATATTGCACCGTGTTGCAAAGTCATAGTGCCACACGACTTATCAGGCCCGGATTTACATATTTGCCGCTGGGAGAAACGGGAAAATTGCTGTCGTTCCTAACTTGCGTGGAACGTGAATAAGTCGGGGGGGGGGGGGGGGGGGGGTTGGCAGAAGAATGAGCTCCGGAAAGTTTGAAAATTACTACTACCCACCAACGCAAAATTAGAAAGCCCTTTTCAACAGAAAAAATGTTTTTAAAAAGTAAAAAAGTTTGAAAAATGCACTAATAGAATATAATTTGCCGGCGCCTCATCAAAAGTTCACATGGAATACCTATACTGTCAGTTAAAAAATATTCTGGCTTAAAATTTCTTCACTATACTTATGAGTGTGAAGTTGCTATTTTTGAAGAAGCGGGTTACTTTGTTCCTGCGAAAAATCGTTTTTCATAACCCGCCATACAATGCTCTGGTTTTTAGCCATCATGATTTTCGAATTTTGAAGATTTGACTGGAATGATTTCCCGTATTACTAAGTTTCACAAAAACCGACAGGAGCGGAGATAACATTTTAGGCCACGGCCGCCATCTTGGGTTTACGAATTTTGTAAATTTGACTAGAAATTTGAGTTTTCCGTCGAAAAATACCACGTGATACCGAGTTTCACCGAACTCGAACGAACAGAAACCGAGATAGCATATTAGGCCACGTCCGCAATTTTGGAATTGAGAACTTTCAAAAATTGACTAAAAATTCGAGTTTCCCGTCGAAAAATACCCGACATAGCATTTTAGGCTACGTCCGCCATCATGGATTTGAGAATTTTTAAAACTTGACTAAAAATTCGAGATTCCCGTCGAAAAGTACCCTTGCTCCCGCGGTTCACAAAGCTCTATAACGAACAGAAACCGAGATAGAATTTTAGGCCACGTCCAACAACTTGGAGTTGAGAATTTTAAAAAATTGACTAAAAATTCGAGTTTCCCGTTGAAAAACACCAAATGATACCGCGTTTCACAAGACTCGAACAAACAGAAACCGAGATAGCATTTTAGCCCACGTCCGCCATCTTCGATTTGAGAATTTTAAAAAATGGACTAAAAATTCGAGTTTCCCGTTGAAAAATACCAACTGACACCGAATTTCAGAAAAATCCATCGAACAGGAGCCGAGATAGCATTTTAAGCCACTTCAGTCATTTCAGATTTTCGAATTTTTAATTTTTTGAATTTTGACAGATTTTGATTTAAAACGCGTAATACTCAAAATCGAAGCTCAGATTCGGATTCCTCGTAAAAAATCGATGCGATTTCATGTATCATACCCTGACACCGAGTTTCACAAAAATCCATCGAACAGGAGCCGAGATAGCATTTTTAGCCACGTCCGTCATTTCGGATTTTTGAAGTTGGAAAATGTGACTTAAAACGCGTGATACCCAAAATCGAAGCTCAGATTCGGATTCCTCGTTAAAAATCGATGCTGCGGTCCGGATAAGCAAGGCAAGCACTGCTTGCCCAAAGATTTCAAGAGAAAGAAGAAAATTACACCTTTTACATGTTTTACATTTTAGCAAATATAATTTATAAGGTGTTCAGTAAGTAAATTGCATTAAAAACAGAAAGAGAAAGAGACAGAAATACGTATAGAGCCACGAAAGTAGGAAAGCGGCAGAGAGGATGGAGGTGGCGCAGCGCGCTGCGCGGCCTGAACACGGGCCAACTCATGCGCTGGAGAGTCGCTTGCGATCAGCTGAGCGGAGCGCCACTGCTCAGCGGCGGAATCAAGGCAGGCGGGGAGTGCGGTACGTTCCGAGTCCGAGCCCTTCGCTGCGCGATCGCAGCTCGCTTCTCTTGGCCATCTCTTGGCCCGTCACCGCAGCGCGCTGCTTCTGCCTCCGATGCGCTATCTTGTTCCCTCTTTCCGTCGCGGTTGTAATTGCTCCTCCGGAGCAAATGCCCTTAAATTCTATAAAATGTCGCTCACTTGGATCTATTGGTGATGAATTAGACAATTCACAATCATGTTTTAAACGCAGAAAGCTGTTTTTTGGGGGAATTTTAAGTAACTCAAAAAATTCTAAATGCCATAGAATAAAGACTATGATACCTCAAATAAGTGGCATGGCAAAATTAGGATTTAAGAGCATGGAGCCGTCCTCCAATGCTCAATAACATTCGAAACAAGTTGAGTAAACGAAATCATAAGTAAGAGAGAAAGAAATGAAACCACAGTTTTTCAAGACGTTCCATCAGATTTCATCCGCAAAACAGAGCAAATAGAGTAAAATTTTAAGAATTTTCTAGGGAGGCTCCCTGAGGAGGGGAAAGAGGCTACGTTAACCCCCCCCCCCCCCCCCCCCTGGATGGCGAACGCTAGAGCTTGCCCTGTCACTAAACCCACCGCACGCCATGCAATTTCATGTATCATACCCGAGCATAGCGGCGTGGAGGAAAGAGACGCAACGTAGGCATACTGATTCGAGCGTTTGAATGCAACGTGGCAACATGGGTAGTGCTCAGTGGGTCAGCGGAGGAGGAAGAATAAGAATTTATCGTGGTGAGGAATTCCTCGGGACGAAACCGATCGCTAAGCGCCGGCGCCTCCCCTCAAGGTAATATTGATAATATATTTTAAAAATATTTACTTGCGATGAGGTTATCATATTCCATATCCGTGTGCGCGCACTCTAGGAGACGTCTTTGGTACTAATTTTCTTTCTAATGTACACATGCGTCCAGGTTGTGGATCGTAGAGTTGTTACTGACCTTAAAATCCGCGCCGTCCTAGTCGGGATTAGAACCCACGCCTCGGGGTGGAGTTGATATCCGAAGTCCAGTACTTTACCACCAGACCAGCCAGGCTTGATGTAGATGGGCCCGTAAATTCAATCTCTTAACTATCGCAGGCCTCTGAGTCCGTAATATGTTTGTTTATTGACGGATTCTTATAATATTTTACCAGAATTTATTATTTATTATTTATTTATTATTTTTTATTTCATCCTGTAATTTGTGTTTCAAATTCTTTATTAATTGTACTCAACATATTCCTATTCATGTATTACAAATTTTCGTTTTTTTTAACTCTCTCTCATTTTTTTCTTTACCAAATTACTGTTTTTTATAATTGCGTCTTTTTCCAGTTTTAATTATTTGAGCTTTTTCCTAGTTTGAATTTATGTCGATGTATTTATGTTATGTTATTTATTTTTTTCCCTTCTTTTTGTCTTTTCTTCCCCCCCCCCCTTTCTTTTTTCTAGCGATTGATTTTAGTAAGTTCCGCAAAATAATTGGTAAACAGAGCAAAACCATACGCTAATTTGGCAAACATTTTGAAAATCTAGCAAAAATTTTAGCCATAATAGCATAAACTAGTAATGTTAATTTCGCAAAAGTATAGTTTGCCATTTTCGCACAATAAAATTACCACTTTTGCAAATTGTTTTGTCGTTCTCGCCACGAGGGTGGGCATTTTAGCAAAAAAAAGCAAATTGCAGAAATCGCAAACCATTTTTTGCCATTTTAGCAATTAATTTTTAAATATTACAAAAATATTTATAAAATATTTTTAACATAATATTAAACAAATATTTTTAAACTAATATTTCTAAAATAATTTTAAAATATTTTGTAAATATATTTTACAAACTGTTTTAAAAGTAATTACATAAATATATTTTGTAAATATATTTAAAACATTTTTATAAATATATTGTTACAATATTGTCATGAAATATTTTAGCAATATTGTCAACATATTTCTGCAGTGTATTTAAGGAAATATTTACATGACAATATTGTTTCAATATTGACAATATTGCTGCAATATTGGTTCGGTTGCATCTCGGGCGACCAGCGAGCGCGGCGCGGCGGCGTAGTTAAAAGGGGCAGTATGACAGAATTTATACGCGTCGTTAAACCTTTTTCCTTTACGCTATTCTAACATATGATACATGAATTCTCATCAATTTTTCACATGGAATCCGAATCTGAGCTTAGATTTTGGATATTACGCGTTTTAATCTATTTTAAATCGTAGGAAAAATTACAGAATAATTGTCGTTGAAAATTGATCACACATTAGTGTTTTTATACGTCATTAAACCTCTTTCCTTCACGCTATTCTACCATATGATGCATGAAATCGCATCAGTTTTTCACGAGGAATCTGAATCTGAGCTTAGATTTTGGATATTACGCGTTTTAATCGATTTAAAATCGTATGAGAAATTACATAATTGTCCTTGAAAATTGATCACACATTAGTGTTTTTTTACCCCGTGTTTCTTCTGCGTTCACGTAATGAAATTAGACCATAACAGTTGACTCATCGACTAGTCTAGCCTAATCCCCCAGAATCTGTCTAAAGGGCGAACGATTTTATCAGATAAGATGTGCGGTCCTGGTTTCCGGGCAATTGCGATTTGATGGAAGCTGCGAATCCCAACTTATGTAAAAATTTTGTAATTTTATGATGAAAAAAATCCCAATTTTCTGCATAGAATTGCAACTTTTTTCGTTTCAAACATCTACGTGGGAACATGGACATAAATATTCTGGCGTCCGTCCGGAAAATAATGTTTCCCTGTTTAGATCATGGGTTTCGAGAAACAAAAAACTTGGATGAATGTACAAGTTGCTTACCGGGCGAACATAACTTTCTCGAGGATTATCCAAATTGAGCTCCTTCTTTATTGCCATCATCTTGAAAGACTTTCAAACCAGAAATCTCTTTTAATTGCCCTTGAAAGTTTTCCGAGAGAACCAAGCGTCTTGAAAGTTTTCAGAGAGAACCAAGCGTCTTGAAAATTTTCAGAGAGAAGCAAGCGTTTTGAAAGTTTTTCGGAATTACCCGCTATTTTCGGATTAATCTTGTGAGGAGAGTGTGAATTCAAATTCAACAGCATAGGACCAGACTTTTAGAAATGGAAAGAGAAAAATCATTTGCGAATTAAAAAAAAGAAGAAAAAAAACAAACGCGAATTAGAAAAGATGCGAACTGCATGATGTGCACGTCTGCAAAAAGCCACTTCAAATTATGTAAAACTGGAGACATTCAAAGAAAGTTTACAAGTTTAAATCCGAGAGCACCGTAGAATGTCTGCAGTTAAAACACATAATAAACACACATCTGACATACAAATCACCAAAAAAAATACAAACACAAATAGCGCGAATCAAACCCCGCAAAACACTAATTTTCGCTAGAAAAAAAATTGCTAATTTGTAAGGCAGCAGAGTGCGATAACCAGATATAATTAGGAACTGTGAAAACGTAAAACGTAGGTAATTAATAAGTAAGGGTTATTACAATTTATTATTATGCAAATAATGGTCGGCACGAACGGCCGACTTGACGATCTGTACTGGTTACTATCTGTGAGCAAGTTATGCCGTGATGTAATAATCAGAGAAGACCTACCAAAACGCACTTTATCAATACATGCGAGAGTTATGTTTAATAATAGAAAGAACGGCATTGATACAATGCTGATAGGAGTTAAGCTGAAGATTCAAATCGAAGGTACAATGAACCGAAACATGGCTCGGCCCAACCAGTTCGCCTGATCGGAAGTTTTCTAGATACTTCTCCTTGGAACAGTAAGTAGGTAAACAAAATATTCCGATGAGCTCCTATCTGAATTTTGTTTGATCAGAAATAGAAGAGTTTTGCACACGAAAAAAAGCGAAAAACCACCCGCAAAGCGATATTCGTGAGGAGAAAACTTGACTGGAATCCCGGATGGATATGAGACACCACTGTAAAAATTGTCCACGAAATCATTTTATATTAGAAAACGTTATTTTTAATTATTATATTTTACATCCTATATTTTTTCTAAAGGCTGCATCCTGTTTTCAACATGAAAGAAGAAGAGATCACTCATGAAAGTAACCCCTTGCTACCCTGGTAAAAAAAAAAAAAAAAAAAAAAAAAAAAAAAAACAGCTAAACAGTCAGTCTGTTGCTCCACCAAACCAACCCAGCGAATACAATATTTTTTTAAGAATTCCTTGGCTGATTCACAGTGCCATGGCAAATTATGGCTATTTTAAAGTTAAGTCATGAGCATTTTACCTTGAAATTGTTAAGAGTAGATTAAATTGCGAAAAAAAAACTGCCGAAAAATCAAAGTGAAACATTTCTAATATTTTAAGTGAATTTGTATTTCATCAGATAAAATTCGGCAATACCGCAATGTTCACACGGTACTCCTGTGTACTCCCAAGCTGAGGAAGAGCGTCATATGCTCAATCGAGTGTCGTCAATTGTCCTCCAATAAAATGTTCATTTTTAAAAATAATTATAAATATTTTCTCACGACATTTTCAGATAATTTAGATCTAATTACGGATCGAATTCGCTGAAGACTTGGAGGATAAATAGTCACGATTTTCCTAAAAGTTCGGCTTTTATTAAAGTAAATTCGGCAACGTCTAAAAGCTCACTACGTTCCGGTTCTTCCTCAGCAACGCAGTGTAATAAGACGGCAGTATGGCTCGGCGGATTGAAAAGAACAAAGAGCGCCGTGCGCCGATCTCGAGCAACTATTTTAACTCCACGGAGATCAAATTGCATACCCAACTAATTGAAGGAACTTTGAGATAGTCCATTGATTCTCCTGACGCGCTGCACCCAGCTTACGCGATGTCATGTCGGCTGTTTACTTAGACCTCGTGCAACTACTTTAAACAACTAAAATGTTTTGCCTATGCAGAGTATAGATTTTCCCTTGATTTTTTCTAAGGACAGATATGTAATGATATGGGCATTTAAAGTGAATGTGAATCGGTTGATTTTAAAACTTAAAAATTTTATTTTGAATGCTCTATGCGAATGCCTATGTACATTTTGAAGCTTATATCAGATAATGGACGTGCCATATACACTCACCGATATTCATGTTCAAAAATAACGCCTCTTGTGCTTGATATGATTCAATGTGTCTTTATTCGTTTACGTTAGCTAAGCGCCGCCGGCTGGAATCCTTGGTAGCATTGACTGGAAAATAAAATAAAGTAAAGTAAAAATATGAAAAGAGGAGAGGGGAGGGTTGCATTCCAAAAAATTTAAGGAGAAGAGGCTCTTAGGAAATTGTGAAAACACGAAAAACTTTTATTTCTACGGAAGAGTGTATATTTCTTGTTTTGTAACAAGGTGGTAGAATAGTGCTGGAAAGCAAGGTCACGAAGCTCCAAAAATATACACAGGTACAGATGGTGAAATTACCAGACCACGTATATCTCGTTCCTTGTCTTTAAAAATCTCCGGTACCATTACATTTTTTTGAAGGAGAACAAATCAGTATCATTTCTTAAAATTTTCCGAGTTTTCCTCGCACAGAGAAGACCAAACATGGAAGTTAACTACGCTAAGGAAAAATGTTTATGAGCCCTTAGGCATTGCCAAATTTCATTTGATAAATCACGAATTTACGGGAATATTTATGAACAATTTTCTTCCAATTTTCAGAAAATTTCGTTCGTAATTTGTTCTAAATAATTTGAAAATTTCCAGGAAAAATATTGATAACTTTCCTCAAGAATAAACATTTATTTTTATCGAAGAAAACATGGCAACTCTCGAATGTTCATGCGGTGTTCTTCCTTAGCATGGCAGAATAAATCGCTGGTTTCTCCATAGCTCCATCGATTCCTATTAATCCTATTCCCCGCTTGGCATCCACCGGGGTTGATAGGATTTCCCACCCTAATCACACTTTCGCGGTAAAGTTCAGAAAGCGGCGCCACATGCAAGTAACCCCCCACTCCTACCGATACTGCAGGCAGCATCAACCAATCACCGCGCACAGCCCCATGTTTTGTTTTGTTCGTGTTTTGTTTACGTTAGCATGTAAATTCTAATTCTCATAGCAAGCTGAGCAAGACTTCTCTGTATAAAGTTATTTTCTTTCATTTTACTGCATTACTGTCGTAAAGTGTAAGTGCAAGTGCTGTCAGATTTTCCACATCGCCATCGGCCGGAACGAAGCAGCTTCGAATAAAGACAAATCTCACCTCTCATACCATTCCCGTAAGTTTCATGAAGTTCAATCTGTAGCCTCGCTTGCCTCCGAGAGGAGCAATTCCATCTCATTCATACTAACCGTATTTTAATAGCAATTACGTCTATTAAGTACCTCAGTTTACCAAAAATTCCATGCCATTGAAAGACTTTTTCGGCCAAGATTATATAGAAATATGACAGAGACTATGTGCGGATCTCAACCAGCAGCCATGGGTTTTTCCATGCAGTAATTGACAAACCGAAATCGAAAAGCTATCAGTCCTCATCTCAAGAGACTTGATTTGTCAGTGATTTGAGTGCACACATTGCTCAACCTTTCTATGGTGGAAACCTGAAAATTTGAACTCAAGATCGATCTGTCGGTTCTTTTAGTGAGGTTAGGCTTTCAGTAGGCGTTTGTTCATGCATAGTTAGATACAGTCAAATTGATATGCAGTGATCCATGATCAGAATAGGTGAGGTATAAATTGATTGTTTTATCACTTCCATCGAGAAACTACCTAAATTAATCATGAGCCTGAGGGAACGCAAAGGCACTTTTCAGTTATCAATAAGGTTTGAGATAGTTTATCGTCATGTGTTATATGTAGAGGATTGATGACCAAGATTTGATAGAATCAATTCCACAGTATCAACTTATAAATTATTGACTCATGAAGTAATTGAAATTCCTTGTAATTTATCACCCTGGATCCACACCATTAATTCTACTGCAATGACACTATAGTCCATTTCACGAAACCTGAGACTTTTTATTCGGCATAAAAATCCGTAAATGGCAATGCATCAGCCTCAGATGCAGTGACCGGACCACTCGCCAGACAATCTCTTTAGTTCAGCGATGAGAGGTCCGCAGCATGTCTGTTATGAGGGTAGGAGCAATTGGCATCCATGGTCCCTCCCTAGGACCCCTAGTACTTGGATCGAAGTTTTTTCCTGTTGAAAAAGTCATCTTTTAGCGTGTAAATTTAGGTCCAGCAAAAAATTTTGATGAAAACGCACTAAAATTCCGTCCGATTATCTGGGTTTTTTACCTCATCTACGGCATTTGCGTACGACCGCGATTTGCCGCAAAATGCTGTTTATTAGGTAAAAATTAAGATAATATGACAGAATTTTAGTGCCATTTCCTCACCATCTTCCACTGGGCCTGAATTACTACGCTAAAAGATGCATTTTTCAACGGGGAAAAATTTCGGTTCGGGTATTAGGGGTCTCTGAGGAGGGATCAAGGATGCCCATTGTTCCTACCCTCACAATGGACGGGTTGCGGGCCTCTCGTCGCTGAATAAAAGAGTGTGCCCGGCGAGCGGTACGGTCACCGCATCCGAGGCTGATGCGTTGCCATTTATGGATTTTAATGCCGAATAAAAAGTCTCAGGTTTCATGAAATGGACTAAAATTATCATTTTGGCACTGATGAATAGCATTAATAATTTGATTCTGCTTCAAATAGAAGTTTCAACTCTTGTCGGTGAGTCTGGCAGAGTAATTCTGAAAGGGAAAATTCACTATTTATGAGTTTTTTCTTTTGTAAAAATGTGCTCGTGAGTAAGTCTGTTTTAGTTTAAACAATTTTTTACTGATTTTCTTCCATTTATAAGTCATAGCCAAAGGCAATACCTTATTTGCATCAGCTAATATTTGGCTTTAATTCTTTGTTTTCACAGGTTGTGAATGTTTCTAACGAGAATGTGATAGTCTCCCTGGATGTGTCCATACCAGCAGTTGTACCGCCATCCTCACCCATTTTTTAAATTCTTCGTAAGTTCTTTATCAGCCGACTGAGGCTTCTCAAAATCATCCTTTTGTTTAACAAAACAAAGTTTCCAGTCCTCTCGTTGGATGATTTAATTTCAATCTTGCTTATCTCTCATTTCAATCGGATGAGAAAAAAAAAGGAGCCTGTTCTTTCACTTGAATTCCATCATGTCTAAGAATGAATTAGTTCATTTCGAAGCAACTTCAATTAGTTTGATTCTTTTATTGTAATTTAAAAAGATCTGAGTCTTCAGCAAAATGGACCTGAAAAAATTTCCTGGATTGAAAGGTTTTTCTCTGCAAGTAATTGAAGAATACATATTAAAAATTAGCTTTAAAAGTTTGAAACGTGATAGGCCCCTCGATAACTTGGTTAAACAATTTGAAAATCTGCAAGTTCACCTAAACAATGAAGTACCCTGGTGTCTTCATGACCAAATTGCTCATCATATTTTAAATGCTGCTGAACGTTTTTTTAAACCTATTTCATCAGGTGTACGTTCAAGTAATATTCAGTTATATTACAAAGGTATTGCCATTTTTAGAATCATAGTGACCCTTATTCCATTTTTAAAAGTAACAGATGTCAAACTTGGAGACTGGTCCAAGCCAATTCAATCACTTCTAATCCAGCTTCTAGACAAAATGGAATGTATCAAAAAGTTAGATCTCTGTTGCACTGTAACGAGGCAGGAACCATCGGTAGTGATGGAGAAATTATCAAACAGCTTGGATCTGTTGGTGAATTTAGCTTCAATACATTTGGACTTTATTTGTACTGATGATATTCTTGCTACATTAAGTGAACATTGTAAATCTATTCAAATAATTTTAATTTCATTCTCATGGAAAGTTACTGATAATAGTTGCGCACACTTAGTTAAATTTTCAAAGTTACGAGAAATAAAACTGAATGGAACATCAGTAACTTCATATGGCTATCATAAATTGCTCACTGAGACAAAATCTGAAAATTTACTCAGCATTGGTCAATGTGCTTTTATACCTCAAATTCTCAGATTAATAGCAAATGAACCATTTAGAACTTATCAGTTGCGACGTTTGCAGTGTTTTGATGTGAGCCCAAGCGACTTAATGTTAATCTGCAAGTACTTTCCCTTCTTAAAAGAATTTGAGACACAGTTCAAAGACAGTATCAACGTGCCAGATCTTCTTTACTTATCCAATTTGGAGAGTCTTTGTAGCATAAATATTAGCCACAACACATCTGTAAAAACTGCAGTCATGGCTGCAGCTGGTCTTCTAAAAAATCCTGTAGAAACTTTGTTACTAGTTAGTGGCTCCTCAATCACATCACTACGCCTAGGCTTTATTTTTTGTTTAAAAGCTTCAGACTTGTTACTTATTGCCTCACACTGCACTAATTTAGCAGTACTTGAATTTCATCACTGTAAGTTCTCTGACACTGATGAATATCCTGTGAATGAATTAACACCCAAGCCATTTCAAAAACTACAAAAATTTCATTGGCGTCTAAATGGGTCATTGTCTCCAGCAGAATTTGTATTGCGTTATGCTTATGATTTAAAAGTCTTGGAAGTGAACCCAGAAAATATCTGTATTAATACCTTTTTTAAGCATGTCTTGAACACTAATAATCTGGGTAGTCTAGAAAAATTGACAATCGATAACAATAACAATATGTCTGCTAGAATGTTGATTTATTTGGTCATTTCGTGTAAAAAACTATCCTCTATTGGTAACTTTATGTATTCTAACCTAAACAGGTTACAGCTAAAATCGCTCCAACATCGAATCCTCCGCTCTTACAATACTGAAATCAAATTATGATCCATGCAAATTGAACAGCAACAGAAAATATGATTTCCATCTATTTGTGATAAGTTAGGTATTGAAGTATTCATAAAAGCACTGCAGCATCATATTTCGCAGTTATTTTTGAACTTCTCAGTGTAAATACAAGAATTAATTCGGAAAACAAAGCAGTTTTCCATACTGACCTGAGGTTTAATTTAATTTTTCCATTGATCTCCTCTCCATCATCACACTTGATGTACTAAATCTAAAAATTTGGAAAGTTATATGCCTGTCTTAATTTTATACCTACACAGTGTTTAAAAATGCCTTTGCATAAAAAGGCGGGAAAAGGGTTTGCTTGAAAAACAGGATTGCTAATTGTGTTGGCATTTACATTACTAGTTATAGTAAGAAACTCATCAGTTAATGATAAAGTTTTGAAGGAACCGTCTTCATAGATTGGCCCCCCACTGATTCTCTCCGCCTTTGGAGCAGAGGAAGTAAGTCTTGTTGAAACTGATGTAACTTATTTTTTGGTTTTTACAGTTGCTGATTTGCTAGCAATGCTCACCTGTATAGCCGTTTGAAAAAGCTTGCCAGTTTCCTAGTTCCACAGCAATAATTCATTAATAATCAGTGCGGAAAATCTCCAGTGGTTGTCTTCATGGGTTGCACAGGGCAAGTCAAGTTTAATGTTCATTTTTTAAGGCTGTCATTTAATGCCTACCTGAATTTTTCCTGAATTTATCCTTGATTTAAGGTATAAAAGGAACTCATTAATGTAGTGAAAAATGTAATCAAGAAATAAGGTTTCAAGTAGAAGGGTTGAGTTGAAGCGTCACCTTTGTAAAACTTCTGTAAAAATGGCTCCAAGAAAAATAGTGCCGACACTGGAGGATCTTTCTATTTTAACACTTCAAAAATTAGTTAATGATGTTAGTGATTTCATGATAAAAAATGATAGAACTCTGGATGAAACGTCTGATCTGACAGAACATTTCAGAGTAGTTTTGTACGACAGAACACCATGGCTGTTGCATAACAGGATTGCGGAGTTAATGCTCATGGCCTTAAGTAATTTGTATCATGTCTACGCAACGAAGAATTCTGAGATTTCCTCAAAGTGTGAAACTATCTTGAAACTTGTTTTGTCTGCCATTCCATATCCGAAGTTGAAAAAAATGAGTTTTAATCTTTGGGCAAGACCTATTCAATTGTTATTGTTGGAATTTTTAGGTGAGATGTCCAATTTAGAAATTTTAAACTGTGACTTCAAACCTACTTCGAAGCGTGAAGCCTCCATGGTAGAGAGGGCACTCCTTGTTAGCTGTCACTCATTTTCTAACTTAGTGTCTTTCACCTTTTATGCTCGTTGCACCGATGAAATTTTAGCTGCCATTTGTGAAAACTGTAAATCAGTTCGTAGAATAGATGTCAGCCATTCCCGATCAGTCACAGATGCTTCGGTAAAATCCCTAGTCCTTTGTCAAGAATTGCAAAAGGTGGAGCTTTTTGAAACCTTAGTAACGCGCCATGGTTACTACAAGCTCCTCACTGAGTCAAAGTCACCCAATTTAGTTGATATTGGCGAATGCAGTGCCTTACCAGATGTTTTAAAACTAATGGAATCTAGTTCAGTAGAGTTTTGCCCTTACCAACTACCTTGTCTTCACAGTGTGTGTAGGTGTAATCGAGAACTAAGTCTGGTTTGTAAATATTTTCCAAATCTAACAGAGTTTAGTCTATGGTTTGCGTCGGATGAGCCCAATTTAATGTGCCTGTCTAAATTAGAGAATCTTAAATGTCTTAAATTGCGATCTGATGTTCATATAACAGAGCCATTGTGTAGTTTTCTGTCTGTCAAAGGCTGGTCTATCACTTCTTTGTGTCTTGTGGGTGTTCATGAATTGCGTGACACCAGCATTGTAAACATTGCAGTATCATGCCCCAATATTGAGAACCTTCAATTTTCTCCAGGCTGGCAGTACAGAGCAACCGAATCTCCAGCAATTCAGCTATCCCCCAAACCATTTCAAAAATTGAGGAAACTTGTGTGGGAGTCATACTTTCCCTCATCTTTTGTAGAATTTATTTTAAATTATGCACACAATTTGGAGACACTAAGAGTAAGGCCATCTATGTTTGTCACCGACCAATTCCTACAGTCTGTATTCAACTGTAATCCTATGAAGCGACTGAAAGAATTAAATTTAGATCATTCCAATAAATTATCCGCAAAAATGGTGAGATTTATGATCATTAACTTTGAGCATATTTCCTATCTTGCTCATTTTTCTATTTCTCTCATCAAAAGTGAGTTTGAAAGCATCGAAAATTTTATTGTAACCAATAATTACAATGTAGTTTTAGGATAAACCTGTTGCCTTATGTTTTTTTTCCCAAATGATTACCCAAGTCTTTTTAAGTTTTTTCAGAGTACAATCTGATTAGTTTTTTTAGTTTTTAATGATAGCAGTTTCTTTTTTTATTTATTTAGTTTTTTTGGCTATTTCTGATCATTTTGTAGTAATCTTAGGCAAACTACCTGTTTTAAGTTTATCTCCTATGGAAGGGCATGTTATGAATGTTTTTTGCCCGATGAGGTTATCACAGATGTTGCCTAATCAGTGCTTGGAGGTATAACGAATCTAAGAAAACAAAGCAAAGTATTTTTATGTTACTCTAATGAAAGAAGCAAGCTAAGGTTCAAAATTCACGGCATAGGTTGCTTTTTGACCCAACTTTGTGTCATTCTTAGTTTATCACGAAGCGCATTTACTTCTAATATCTGATAAATATTTGCACCACATTCAAAGGGTGTTCATTAAGTTTTGCATCTCCCTTGCCTTGTCCAACAAAAACGTCCGATTACTAAAAACTAAAGGTACTTAAGAAGTCAAGGATGTATCTGACAAGCCTGCATAACCTCAACTTCATTTAAGGCGTTTGTAGGACAAGGCGCATAAGTGCAGTTTTTGAAAAATTGAGTTATCAATGATTTCAAGTAAAACTAGTCTCAATGCATATTCTGTGAAAAATTCTCTCCCAAATTCTACTTTTTAAGCACTCAAAAGTCAGTTTGAACTTTCTTTTCGCCATAAGGCTCCATGCAATTTCGAAACTTCAAACTCGTAAGTCGTATTTCTCGAAAAAGCAAAAACTGCACTTATTCGCCTTGTCCTCTGAGCTCCTTATTTATGCTTTGCCCCTGAAAGTGGAGTGTTGCGTGATGTCTCTGTTTTGTGCTTTGAATGGCAAAACACTATTTCCTTTTTTTCAGCAGGCGACCTAAAGCGCAAAAAAGAGGTAAATACTCCACAACCAGGCACAAACTCTTAAATCATATTACGATTGTGCAGACTTTTCAAGTATGTCCTAAGTTTCTCTAATTTTCTTAAGTTTTCTGTGGAAATGGCAAAGAGGATATGAAGACTAATGGAATGTCCTTCGTTGCTCACTCACTCTTGAGTTCTTTTCTGATCAAGGTGCATTCAATTAAGTGAAATTAAGCAAATTGTAAAATTCTAAAAGGAGTCTTGGAAAGCTCACAACTCAAAAATTTGACACATTTGGCCGTTTTCGTCTTAAAGCATTTATATCTGCATTTACAGTCTATATCGACGGTGTAAGTCGGCAATCTCATAACTCGGTTTGCAACGTCACAGACTTCCTGTCATACTCTAATTATTAAACGGAAAACTACTCAACGGCAATTCTTTAAAACTGCCGTGATTTTTCTTCTCTGTGCGAAGAAAATTCTGCATGAACTTCAAGGAATGATTTCAATTTGTTCACCTTTAATAAAATAACAGGCGGAGATTTTCAGACACCGCAAACGAGGTATGTGATTGCGGACTTACGCCGTCAATATGTGATATATGACTTATCTGAATTAATTTTGTAGCCGCCTTCTCATCTAGATCGTTAATGAATGTTCTAAATCTGTATTGAAAAATTACATTGTTGTAGTCTACTTTTTATGAATAAAATTATGAATTATTTCCTAAAATTTTCAGCTGTTTCCTGATTCCCCTTGCACTTGCTTAATGCAAATTATTTAACAATTTGAAATCCATTTTCAATACATTCTACTCGGGAGCTGTGAATTAGCTTTCAGAAAACGAGCATCGCACTAGAAACACTCAAATTTTTTTATATGAAAAATGTGAAGTTGAAAATATAAGAGATGACCTATCCACCCAAAAATTGTAATATCATTCTTCGTAAACGCTCCCCATATTACCTAGTTTCTCAAGGTTCTGAAATTTTTCTTGTATGTTTGCAGTATTTGTTAAAAATATTTTTGAGATTTTATGGAATAAGACCTTGTGAAAAGAATGTGATGTTTACCGGAGATGACATCGCTACCATTTTTGAGATGAATCGATGCATATTTTTAACTTGACACAAACTTTTACAGAACATTACACATTCTTAATGGGACAGCACCGCTTTTCAGTGGTAAATGAATGTTTGTTGAATATAAATAGATATCTTTAGAACCAAAATTAGCACAAGCTAAATTTCATTCTTTACATCATTTTTCCCTCCAGGCCTGGCAACATTAATCAGCCAAGGAAAATGGCTCAAATCATTCACTCATATTCCTGAAATGTGAGGTACTCGCCCTCTAGAAACACCTAAATTAAATTCGTTTTTCAGAGGTAGTAAATGTAGACTTACCTTTTTGGAGACTGAAGTAAATTGGACCTTTCTCAGGACGTTCTGGTAAATTTTTGACACGATATGAACTCAACCGAAGGAAATTTTTTCCCATCGAAGTTGTCTCTTCCCAGATATTTAGTTTTAAAATAATACCCATTTATAGAGTTTTCTGCCCGTGTGAGAAGAATCCACGGACCTGTGCAGCATGTGCATAGGTTCAAATTTCCCGCTATTAAGTGTACCAACCATACCACCTGAAACAACCTTAAGTGAGCTCTACTTGGAAGTTGGAAAGTGCAAGCACAGTTTTATTCCGCGCCTTCATAGAAATAAGAGACATCCAAATGAATTCTCCTTTATTTTTATAAGTATTAAAAGATTTTCTTTCCTTGAAGCAATAAATTTAGAATCACAGTTTTGTCCTTCTCGCGTTTTAAGCTAGCGGACTTGAAACTGAAGGTCACGTGTTGTTTTGATCTCGAAAACCAAAACAATCGTTTAGACCCACGTTGTTTTTGTTCCTTGCTTTTTCTCTTCTCATCACACTAGATGTTTTTTCCCGACGCTTTTTAATTTTTTTTCGTTATCTTATGAAATGATTCATCCTGAAGTATGGAGTTTTCCTACACCTCACTGCTCTTTCACTAACTTCTCGACTAAACCGAAGGACGATAGAATTCCTAACCTCATTGACTCTCACCACTTCAACCACTTCGTAAGTTCCTAAGCTTTTAAGGTTTCTGCCATCATACTCAATCATCTTGCTGTGCCCAGTCCTACTCAGTTAGGAGCGCAGTGGCTAAAAGCCAAAGGAAAGGTCTCGCCAAATCACTTGAACTTCAGTGCCAAATCAGTTTTACAGAGATTGCTGATAGTTCTTAGCAGCAAGATGAAACACTCAAATGCGATATATTGCGTGGTCAAGACAGGGCCAACTCTTGCTTTGTCTAATCAAAATAGATTCCATAACCAGACAACAGCATTGCTGAAGTGTAACAGAAAATGTATCACGCCTAGCTTTGCTTCACAACTCTATCGGAGAATCTAGGCTGCAAATTTTTTGTTTCACGTTCTCACAGACCTGCTTAGTGGGTCACCAGACTCTCGAGTCATCCGCTGTCGAATCCAGCGCTGCTGGCAAGGCGTCACGCTATTAACCTGCTATCTCTCGGAGGCCGATTGAGCACGCAGCTCAGATTGCCTGCAACTAAACCCACGGGCGAATCGACAACAAGTCTGCAAACTAATTTAGTAAGACCGTCAAGTTACAGCAGATCTGCTGTCTTTATTTTGGCATCAAAAATATATGTCATGAATTAAGATGGATGTACTGTTGTGCGTCACAAGTATAAACGATAATTTGGTACCTAAGTATTTACTTAATTCCGTGCAATGTATCAATGAAGGACCCCGCACACTTCTCTTGGGGAAGTGTGCCCTGTTTGATTTCCAATTATTTTATTGCAATAAATTTGCTTTTAGATTCTGATTAAAGTTATCACTAAGCCACCTTTCTTCAAAGCACCATTTTAGCACACTCCGCGGTGGAAGTTTTGATAATTTCTCGGATGGAAAGAGGCAGTACAGCATTTAAGATTCCAAGAGATCCCTATTTCTGCACTGGAAAGTGGTCAGCTGTGTGTCAATAAGGAAAATTGTCAGCTGTGTGTCAATAAGGAAAATCTCAGTCTTATCTCGGATTTTCGCTTGACCATCCGAATCAATTTCTCTCTCCCACTCTCCTCCTTACCTCTCATCAGCTGGTCTTCCTTCTTTTTATCCAGAACGTTCTCAATTGTTGAAAGCAAGAGGGGTCTTTTTGACCCTTGATCGCCGCTTTTCATTCAAGGAATCATCAAAATGTCTACTGCTGATTGTGCGAATAAGGTAGCTCACAGAAAGTTGGCGCAATGATGACTTTTGATCAGCATCCTTGGACGAGTTAATGGCAATACAAAAATTAGAAATCAAACAGGGTAAATTATCCTGTAAGGAGTGTGCGGGTCCTTTCACAACATTCTTGACGTCCATCCTCAACCAGAATACTGTTCATTCATGATCAAGAATTTTAAAATACACCAGCGAATTTGAAAGTATTCTTAAACCCACGCCAAGGCAAACAAACTGTGAGTAAGTATACTGATTCTTTGGCAGTTTACCTAAACTTACAGCACTGTATAATTTACTAAGACAGTGAGGGCAGCTGCAAACTGTCTACATGTCGATGGTGCTTTTCTACACTTAAACAAAAGAATCCAAGAATTTCCTGACATATTTGCATAATTTTATCCAAATGCACTTTCAAAAACCTCATCTACTTCTTCCTCTTTTTTTTCTATAAAAATCACACAGCAAGGGCAATTTTATCTGCAAATTTGCCAAAATATTAAATATTTGAATTTATTTTAGTATATTTTTGTTATTTAAGCCTCTATCAAACTTGTATCTGTACTTGTTATTAGAGTCATAATTGAAAAGTTCTACAAAAACTGTAGTAGTTTTATTTGCATTGTCCAGGTCTCTGTAGCTGTGCCAAACACTTTAAATGTACCAGAAACAATTAGCAACTCCTTGGTCTCAGACTGTGATTATTACAAAGTGGAATCTGTTCCTGTCTTTGAGTTCATAGATGCTGATTTTCTTCATAACTTCATCAACAAAGGTAAGTAACCTTTCAGAAGTTTTTCAGATTCATCTTAGAGGAATCTTGGGTAAGTCGAGCGGAATCGATATTATTGATTTCCATAATTTGACAAGCTTTTTCACCAGCTGAGGCTGACAGATAACTCCACGTATCTTCGTTTGTGAAGTCAGACTTCCGTCATACTTTATTTTTTTAAATAGACAACTACTAAACGTTGCTGCTTAAAAACCTACATGATAGTTCTATAAAATAAGAGTCACCTTTATAGCGTGCATTACATTTATTTTAGTTAAATTTGTACATACGCTCGAGGCCTTTCAGGATTATCCTATCTTCAAGAGCACTACTAAAATTACACACTACAACAAGCACATAATTACAATGATAAATAATGCTTTGAGCACACAAACTACATTACCAAATCAATGTAATGCACGGTACAAAGGTGACTCTTATTTTATAGACATTTTAAATACTGCTACCGACATGTTTAAAAATACATGATAGTTCTTCTCTGTGCAAAAAAAATTCCTTGAAAACTTTGAGGAGTGATTTCGATTTTTTCTCCCTCAAAAAAAGAAAATAGGAGTTGAGATTTTCAAACAACTTAACCCATTCGCCGCTTTTGTCGAGTATACTCATCAGCGTACGCGCGGGACATATCTCAGTTGATGAGTTAATTCGTGGCATCTATAGGCATTGCTATGCGATTTTTTTGGCAGTGTTTTTTCACTTTTGCGTTAGATAGCATCTCAAGCGTCGGAACACCAAAAATGGCGCGAATTTCCTCTTCAGCTGAAATAATGTCCTAGGCGCCCGCTGACGAGTAAATTTGTCATGTGAGGCGAATGGGTTAAATGAGATAAGTCTGGAAATTTCACTGTCGATATTATATCAAATAGTTTGTAGGTCTGGTGAAACTTTCCACTATCTTGCTCCGCAACCAAGCAATGGTTAATTACTCATCTTTTATTCGTAGGTAAATTATCCGCATTAAGTATCAGCACAAGGATTGATGCGGATGATTGTGCCTGCATAACGCCTTCCAAGAAATTAATCCTTGTTTTAGAAAAGGTTGCCTTTGAAGAACTAGGCCTAGAAGGAAAAGTTGCCAACTCGGCCAAACGAGCTAAAGATAGATTCTGTAAGTATTTTATCTGTTGATTCAAAATATACCTTTTTTAAATGTTTATTTCCCTGGTGAACACGCATAACAGATTCATGAAAGAATGGGCTCCTTTTTTTCTCCTTGCTACACTGTTATATTTATGAGAAGTGCAAGCTCTTGATTCTTGGAGTGGCTACACAGTAGAGTGGTTCAACTTCTAACTTATTAAACTTTTTTCAACGGGTTGCTTCCCTGAAAAAGGAATATTGAGTAGTTCATGGGGGATCAAAGATTTTTGAAAGAAAGAAAATGCTTTATGGAGCTGCTCAAGTGCAGTAGCAATTTGGCAAATTCGCTTTTGATAGATCCACAGGTTTTTTTGAGCATGATGTCTTTGCTTTAGATCTGTTGAAACATAGACTATGATGCACTTTTATACCTACCCTTACATGGTATCTAATTAAAACACGGGTTCCCTCTTTTATGAAACGAGTCTCTCTGAGCCTAGAAGGACAATTAATTTTTATATTTTGTCATATTATTCTACAACCCTTACATCAGACCAGTTACCAAGTTCATTGAAGTCTGTAAAAAATGAGAGTTGTTAACTGATGCCATTCATTTTTTTTGGTTTCCAGTCGCTGCTGATACCTGGTCCTTTCGACACAGTTGGTCATAATGGATGAAAATCATCAGACTATAACAGTATCACACAGGGCAGTCGCATTAATTTCTTATTAAAACAATCACAATTTTATGAATAGATTTAGCCTTTTACACAGTTATTTTGTGCAAAGATACTCAGGTTCTTGATCTAGATAAGTAGCATCTTTATTATTGATTTTACCCTATAAACTGACTGGAAACTAAAAAATATGAAAGTCTGATTACTTCGGTTTAAAAACTAAATATCAGCTGGTTGTGTCCATCAAAATTGTTTCTCAATATTTGTTGAGAAAGAGCCGGTTACAATTATTTTAGGTAAAGGCCAGACGAACAAATAAAATGCCTCAGAGAAAGAGTGTTTTTTCATTGCAAAACCTTGCTTTTAAAAGCGTGGATACATTAATAACTATCATTGGCAAAAATTTGCTGGAGGACAAAGAAGTCTCCCAGCGTAATTTAAAAGAGTTGATTGATGCTCTTCAAATACTTTTGTATCGCAATACAGCTAGTTGCCTTCACAACAGGATAACGCAACATTGTTTACAAGCTTTAGAAAAGTTTTTTAAATGTTACCATCAGCAAAGTTACAAGGAAATAGACAGGCTCACTGTAAATTTTGAGAAAATAGACAGGATCATCAAAAATTTAGCATTGGCAATTCCACAGCCAACTCTGAAAGACTTAAATTTAAATAGTTTGTGTATGCCAATTCAGTCTGCCCTAATTGAAAATTTAGATAAAATGTCAGGACTGGAGTCTATTCATGGTCTATCACTTCAAATTTCATCTGAAGAGGAAATGCCCCAGCTAAAGATATTAAAGAGCCTCCAGGTCCTTTCAAATCTTACTTACTTAGACATGCCTGGTTGTTGTAGTGATAGTATTTTAGATGTTGTCAGTAAAAATTGTAAATCAATACGCTCAATTATTATTCCACGGTCAGACCAAGTAACGGATTGTTCGGTGGATAATTTACTCAGTTGTACGCAGCTGGAGCAGGTAGATATGTACAAAACATCAGTGTCTCAGCGAGGATTTTTTAAGCTGCTCACTGAAACAGGATCCAAAAATTTAATTAATATCGGTATTTGCTCCAATCTTACTGCTGTTTTGGACTTGATGGAAGCTTACGTAGAACCCTTGCGCACTTATCAATTGCAGTGTTTACAGTATTGTGATGTAGACACAGAGCGTCTATTTTTAATTTGCAAGTATTTCCCTCATTTGATAGAGCTGAAGATGACTCATAGTACAGTTGTTCCAGATCTATTTTGTTTGTCAAGATTGCAAAATTTACGGAAAGTAACATTGTCTGTATGTGATTTTTACTCAGATCGTTTGAGCGATTTTTTAACGTCTCGCGGTTCTTTCATCACATCTTTGTGTCTAGACGTTGTCCGGGAATTACAGATGAGCTGTATCCAACTTATTGGTGTTTCTTGCCCCAACATCGAGCGCCTTCAGTTTTTTGGGTGTGAATTTTTTGAGGATTCCGAATTCCCGGGAATTCAGTTTACAACCGAACCATTTCAAAAACTGAAGTATTTTTCATGTGTATCAGATATATCTCTAGCTCAAGTACTATTTGTCCTACGTTATGCTCTCAATCTTGAAGAACTAGAAATCCGGCCTGCTCAAGTTGTTACTGATGATTTCTTCCAGGCTATCTTTAACTTTAATCCCTTAAAACAGCTTAGAGTTTTAAAAATAGATTATATAAACTCTATCTCTGTTGACATGTTGAAGGTTATCATGACAAATTGTGAAAATATTTGCTCCTTGGCTAACTTTTCTTCCTCTACAGCTATTTCCAAGGAGGACTTAAAGTCGGCACAGGACTGGATCATCTCAAATAATTATGACTTGACATTGAATTGACAAAATCCATTCATGACGATTCCATGTGCAAATCTGTTAAAAATTATTTGAATTTTTTTCGTGTTTTTTGTTGAAGTTTGTCATTCTTTGAAAAAAGTAATTTTTTCAATTAAAACAAATTAAAAGTTTTCTTCAGGAGAGCATATGGGTGAATGTATTGTCGAGTTCAGTTTTTAACCAAAAATATCTCAATAGTAAGAGTTTTTCCTTTTTTTCAAATTAAAATCTAAGTACCTACATAGAACCCTACAAAGAAAAATCAAATGAAATTTAAAATTAAAAGAATCAATCCTCACAAAATAATTCTGAAATTTTATTTCATCAGAGTTGTTCGTCTTCTTCCGAAGAAAACTATGTTGCAAGTATTTTCCCATGTCCTCTTAAATATTTTTACAACCTCATCAGAACTGTTTTTATTAAAAAATGGGAAGGAATTTTTTTTTATGTTGTCACAATGAAATAAATAAAAGATTCTTAGACTGTTTCTTCATTCTTCATTTTTTTTAAATACTTTCCAAAACCTAACAATTAGTGCTCCGACTGTGATTTTAAAGACGTTAAGACGTAGTTGAACATTTTTTCAAATAAGCCCCTTGTAAACATGCAAATATTTTCAAAAGGAGAGTTAACCCAAAGTTGATCTTGAGATTTTGATGAAAATTGGCAGAAAGGAAGAAAATGTGACAGGCACCAAGGTTTCAGTTCCAAATTTTTTAGCTGAATTAATGGCATTGTTGCTGAAAGGTGAGCATACCCTCCCTTATATACATGATTGTGGGACTGAATCTTTGCTTAAGGATAAATCTACAACTTTTCTTCTATACATTTTAACATATTTCTAATTTGCAGTTTTTGAAAAGTTGCGTTTTTCGGAAAGTCGTATCCAACCTTATTATCACTGTCATTTTCATTTTATACAATTTGGTCTCTATCTGTAGAAAATAAATGCCTATCTGTCAGCTCTCTAGGAAGGACATATTTTAAGAAATAACTGCAATTTAACTTTTTAATAGACTTCCAAAACCAAATGGATCTTTAACTTATCGTGTCCTTTAATTGTACCTAACGTAAGCTTGCCAGTGTTGGCTGCTGAACAATTTTTTTATATATATAGCCATCCACTAAAATAAGTGTATTTGTGCATACAGACAAAATGTTTAAGAGAATCATCCTTGTCTAGCAAACAAAAAAAATCGGAGTTTGAAGTTAGTATCCACAGGAAATAATTTCTGTAATCCCAAAGAATAAGTAGCAAGGCGTTCACCTATCATTCCTATACTAGTAGTAGGTGCTAATTTGCGTTTCAACCATAAACTTCCGACTGCTAAACGTAACCGATTTTGTTTTAAACGCAAAGCTTCAAACTGTCATAACTTCAATTTGGCTTGACACGTTCAGGCGATTTTGTTTTTTCCACCAAAATAAGGAAAGCATACCCGGATCTCAATGAAAAGTTTTCATTTTAATCACGTTTTAAATCCTTAGATTTTTCAAGATTTTTTGATAGATTTTTTATTGATTATTGATACTATCTTCGTTGGCTTTTGTAGACGTAACAATAGATCTTGCAGATGGGAGTTTAAGGCCAGGGACTAAGCTATATGCTAGAGTCCAAAAATGTCTAAAGGAGCGAATAAAGCTGAAGCTTGACTTCATCATAGCGTGGGAGCCACCAGGTAAATACATAATGGTCATTTTATTTATTTTTTAGGTAGATGTATAAATGGGCAAGAACCCAATAACATTCGACAAAGGCAATGGTCGATCTGCTGAGATTAATTATGCCCATTTTTCTTAGCAGGCACCAGTTTCCTAACTTTTTTAACTATTTTTTGTCCATTTTATGATGGGCCATGATGTTTCCATTCAAGAATCCTGTTATGGAGTGAAAGAAGTGAGTTGGCTGACTGGCTTGGAGTGATGGCCAGTCTAAGTAAGTTCAACGATGCCCTTGTCTGATTAGCTACCACTCTTAAGCACTGAGAAAAAAACACTAAGAGGCGCACTGAAGCATTTAGTGGCATTTACTTATTCATTTAAGCACGCTTTAGTCAGTTCACAGCTGTTTTTTCTCTTTTTGGAAAAATGTGAGTACCTAGATAAGGACCTTAAAGCCACTTTTTCAAGCGTTTCCTTTTGATTTCAATCAAAACACTCCTTGTCAGAGACACAAAATTCATAACACTATTGTAAAATTCAATTTGACTCTTAGAGGAAGCCCGAAGAAGGGACCAGACTCTTGGTTTTAAGTTTGTAACTGTAATTTCTCGAAAAGTAACTGGAAACATGAAAGTGGTGCCTGATGAAAGCTAGATACTTAAGGTGATTGAATGCTTCTGAAGTACTGTTTTATTCAGAAACTTTATCCTTTTGTCTTGTAAGTTTTCAAATATTTTTATTGTGAACTTCTCTTTTTCTTTTAGAAGAATCAATGTGTCCATCATCAGTAGCTGCATATTTCGACTCAAAAAAGTATTCTGTCAAATTGTGCCATCCAAAATTCAATAAACAACATGCTTATAATGTCACAGTTCCTTCTCTAGACTCAAATAATCCATCAGATGTCGTGGATTGGCTAGGTGCTGCGTGTCTTAGTGCTCAATCGTGAGTCGAATGTTCTGTACTTTCCAGATAATCTTTGAAGCTGACTTGAACTTGAGTGTAACGGATATTACTAGATTTTCACATTTTGCTCTGAAGAATGCTAACAATTTGTGGGAAGGAAGTTTATATTCATTAAATACCCATTGAAACCACATACACTTTAGAACACCTTTCAAATCCTAGTTTTGTTTTTTGTAAGGATCTTTTCTGTATCCTTGTTAAAAAATATTTTAGGGATGGGTCAGTTGCGCTGGTCACAGAATCGTGTTTTAATGCTTGATTCTTGTATAACGGCTAAGAATAGCATCTGTCCAAACGGCTACTTTTTTCATTCAATATTAACCGAGATATGGCACTTTGAAAAATTTGGTCTGTGACCTCTTCCACCGCGGTAGTGACTCCCTTGGTTTCTTCCACCTTGCTTTCTTCAAGAAGGAAGAATCAAAACACAATTTAATGAACCGCCC
This sequence comes from Bemisia tabaci, assembly GCF_918797505.1. NCBI lineage: Eukaryota > Metazoa > Arthropoda > Insecta > Hemiptera > Aleyrodidae > Bemisia > Bemisia tabaci. The sequence continues at coordinate 43,647,215 of NC_092799.1, read as the reverse complement.
AACTGACCCATGAATACCTACAGCCCATAGTGAATGAAGTACAGAATTGCCCCTCCCATAGAGAAAAAAAAGGAGGTGGTCGCATCTTGAGGACTGTATACATAGTGACGTACGTCGGTACAATATGGCATCGATATTCCAGCAAAATCCAACTATGAAAAATGGCCCATAATGTCCGTGTTTTTTGGTCAGAACAATTCAAAATATGAATTCTAACACTTTACCCAGAATAACTTTTTTCCATAAATGACACCATTTTCAAGAAAATCGATGATAAAAACCGTCCATACCGGCTATGACATCAACAAAATCCAAGATGCCCAAAATGTGACCATTTCCTTCTTTTTCTCTATGTGCCCCCTCAAAGGAACAGAAAAAACCGACACAACCTAGGTTATTATCACCAAGAAAAAACCAAAAATGAGCTAAAACCACATAAAGAAAAACATGTCATACTTATCAGGGAACATCTGCCCTGAATTGAAAACTTACGAGTTTTATTATAAATCTACATTTACTTCTTCTCCTAAGTGAAATCTTTCAACCAAATAATGAAGAAGTGGAAGATTTTTTGCTGATACTTGATGTGATTAAAAGTTTTTGAAATGTTAATGTTTAATTGGTTTTAGAGCAAATTTATATATTTAACTGATGAAGATTTTGCTTTTTTTAAAAAAATTTTCTGTTTTGCTTTTGTTTTCGTATCTTGTTCCTTTAGGGATGAGCAAAGTGAATACTCTTCCTCGTATCTGAATTTTTATGATGGATCTCCTTGTGGACAATTAACAATTCTCAAGTGGTATGGTTTCTTCACAACATCAAGAATTAAGGAGCTGTATGAAAGTTTGAGGCAAGTGATTTTGTATTCTCAGCCCCTTTTATGTCTCGGGTTTAAAAATCTCTTTTTTTGAAAAATAAATCTCTTCGACACCTTTTTGATGAAAATCATCATGATTTTAGCTCATTTACCTATTGTAATGAGAAAAGTAAATTGCACAAAAAAAATGTACAATTAATAATCAGAACCTAAGAATCACATAAACATGATGTAGCATTGCTACCTATTATGATTTTATGAAGAAGACCCTTCCCATCGAATTTTAACTTAGAAGTTACTGTGGAAATTACGAGAAATTACGCCACCTAGTGACGTCATCTGGCGTCATTTCCTATTTAAACACATGTATTTTAGCAGATTAGATCATTTTGTCATATCTTCTCCAATAATTGTTCAATTCATGAACCAAGGGTATCTTTGTGTTCAGTTCACTCAGTAGTTTCCACTTAAACACGAAATTCATCAAATTTAAGACACCTGCAACTTCTCTATTTATAGATTATGATGTTAAGATAGTGATACATTTCATTTAACTAAATATTACTAAAAATTCAAAGGTAGCGAGTTTGTTAATTCAATTATTTAACAGTTTTTGTCGTTTGTTCTCCGCATTCTGTATTTTCAGCACTTAGCTAATGATTTTCTGATTGACAAAGTCTGATATTAAAACACGCACAATAGAATAGTCATATTGAATGAACCTAACTCCACTTAACAGTTTTCTTGTAGATGCGCTCCACTACCAAGTACTGTTGTCTTTTGAAACATCTCATTTGTTTTCAGGTTATATCTTGAGAGATCACAGGATACTCCATGGTGTAGTTTGCATGTTCAAGGATTTGACGACTCGCCCGTAACATTCAGCAATCAGGAGCACTCCTTCCTTGTAAGCGGCGACAACATGTATACAATTTTTATCAAACCTGACTTGTCTACGGTAGTCACTACTCTGACCTCATCAAGTTTGATACGCCATAAAAAACAATAATTTGTTGAGTAGGACTGATCATCGCTGAGGCGATAGAAAATAAAAGCAGTGTAATATTAGCCGATTTTTTTATTCTTATATTTATGAAAAAAATGTAACGTAAAAACTAAAACACCTGCACAACAAAATACAATCTCTTCCAAAATAAAAAGTTTCATTTTCCCTGATTGGAATTTGATGATTACTTCCTTCTTCTCCTTCGTTTTGATGACTCGGAGACTTTGCTAACTTGCTTCATGTACCTCGGATCATTGATGAATCTATTGGAGTAAATTCCAAGCATTGCAGATTTAGAGTTCACATCCCTCATTACGAAAGGTGAATAACCTGGAAAAATCGAGAATGCATTATTTCAAATACAAACATGAAAGGATAAGTAGGTAACTCTAGATTGCCAAGAGGAGCTCAAAAATAACAGGTATCCAGAGTGATTACTCGAGTCATTCAGAATGCAGCTAAACCCAATTCAAACTGTTAAACTTTTCATTCAGCCCTTCCTCTACTTTTGTCAGATGGAACGTTGGATCGTGTTATTCTAACATACACAACAATGGAATGAAAAGTTGACTGGAAACTTGAATCTGATGTCAGTTACATCTTCGCATCAAAGTTTCAATTTAATGGGCAGCACCAACTGTAAGGTGGAACCTTATCTCCAGATTGACATTACCGAAACTGTATCTACACAATACAGAAGCTGATAAAAATACCCGCATGCCAATGTCAGGTGTTATGATGGTATCACTCAGGAATGGTGGCTGAATCAAATTTTTTTGCATCCAATTTTCCACTCCCTTTTCATCCACTTTTGTCGAATGAAAAGTAGGACCTTCTGAATTGGGCTTTAAATTTTTTTTTTTTTTTTTTTTTTTTTTTTTTTTTTTTTTTATTCATGTAAATGTACATAGCAATTACACTTGAAATTTTCAGACCAGATAGGTCTTTATAAAATTTTACATTAACTTATACCTAATAAAGTATAATACACACCACTTTTTAGAGTTAATAACAGAATTCAAATATTGAGAGGGGATAAAATTACAAAAGAGATAAAGATTAGATAACTGAAACTAAAGTTAAGAAAATAGGGACATCAAGGTGAGAGCTAACTATTGAAAGAAAGAATTTTACGAAAGTTACGAAGAGATTGTAAGAAATGAAAATTAAAAATAATTAACTTGAATGTTAAAAGAAAAAGGGAGAAAAAGTGGGAAAAACTAACAATGAATAGCTATGTGAATTCTCATGTAAAACATGAGAGTTTTTGATTTAAGAGTGCGTGACCCCGTCAGTCGACAAAGACTAAATCGGGGGCTAGTGGCACGAGCCTAACACTGGCGAAAGCGAGCCGTTGCCAACTCGTGGGGTTTTCTTCTTTTAAGACGGCGTGGAGCATCCATCCAGTCCAGGAGCGTTATCGCTTCCGGGTTAGGGTGTACTCCCAAACGCTCTTCATAGTTGTTATACAACCTGGATATATATGAATCCATTTCTTCTATCCCGAGCTCGCTACGAATAACTGCGTTTTGCTCGTACCACCTGGCCCCCGCCATTTGTCTTAAAATTTTGTTTTGTGTGCGCTCAATGATCTTCAAATTGGAAGATGCAGCACAGGCCCACATCTGACTGCCATAGGTCCAGATTGGCCTTATCATGGATTTATAGAGTAATATTTTATTATTTAAGGATAATTTTGAACGCTTCCCAAGGAGCCATAGCATTTGACGATGCTTTAATTCGATTTGCTTTTTTTTGTCAGGATATGTTTTTTCCAGTTAAGTCTGCTATCCATGATAAGGCCAAGATAACGGGCCTCAAACGCGTGAGGGATGGCAGTGTTTTCGAGAATCAACGGTGTGTGAACGTAAGGGCGGAGGGTAAACACCACGTTCACCGACTTTGAAGCATTAAGCACGGTTCGATCATTATTCGTCCATCCTTGAATGTTATCCAGGCCCGACTGTAAGTTTGTAACAGTCTCGTTGTATGTGGGGGCTGACGATGCTACAGCAGTATCGTCAGCAAATGGGCTTTAAATGAAAATTAAGTTGATAATATTTCCTCAAATAGGAACATGGACCTCTGCCAAGAAAACCTTAAAATTGAGATATTGGTCTCCGTAAAGAGCGAGGAAGGTTACGTAGATATTTTGGGACAGAAAACGCCAAAAAAGGTAAAAAAACCGTAGCTAAGGCGGTTAGAAGTTTCAAGTTCAAAAATAGTGTATTTTTCCTTCAGAAAATACACTAAAAGATTGTTTAAAGATGGATGTAAGGAATTAAAAATCCTCAACAATGCTGGATATTATACCTAGAGCCTTACCTGCGATGTAATCTGGATCTAGAGGATTATTTTTCGTTTTGGACAGTTTGGAGGCATGTTGCTTTGGCATGGGCTGATCAGCAACAGTGATTGGCCGAACCACATGTTTTCCACCCTTTGGCGTAGGTATAGAATGCTGGAATAATAAAACATAAATTTCATTCAGTTTTCTGTCAAAATAAGCTGAAAGAGGCTTCCACAAACATTCTTGGATGGGCAACATTTTGAATTTTTGAACCTTTTTCTTCTGAAGTTATTCAGGAAGCGTCTTTAAACACAAGCCTACGCAAAATGAGATAGAAGACTTGGGTGCGAAAAAAGCACTTCTTTGTTACAGTGTTTCAGAATCTCCACCAACAGTTATTTTCTTGCAAGGAAATCATTTGATCATAAAACATAAGATTCGTTATGAAGATCTCCTTTAGTTACGAAGAATATCAATTGAAATTTCAATCTTTTGACAAGTATTTCTTACATCTGTTAAGAGTAAAAATATTACGAGAAATTCTGAGGCACTGAAACTTAAGAAAACCCGTTTTAACATTTTCAAGGTAACTGAAACTGACACACTGTTAAGGAAACAAACGATTTTTCTTACTGCTGTAAATTCTCAATCAGTTTTAAATGCAGTTTTTTTTTCCTGCCAACTGGCTGATTTCAAAATTCTGATTTTCAAAAACCGATTTTAAAAATTATTAATTTGTACCATTTTAGTAGTAGCACTTAATTAGCTTGTTGGGTGGGTTTGTAGCCAAAGTGCTAAAAATTTGCAAGAATTAACTTACATAGAAACTGCTTTATTCAATTATAATTTTCGGTCAACGCTTTTCAACAGAATTGCCATTGTCAGGACCTTTAGAGTCAGAAAATATATTCGAATAAAGCAGTTTCTATGTAGGTTAATTTTTGCATATTTTTTAGCGTTTTGGCTACAAAACTACCTAACAAATTTTATAAAAGATCAATTGAAAATGAGCTGAGAAAGTAAATGCAGTCTTTCAATAGCACCTCAGAGAAAGTCTTCAGAAAATGTGCATACTTTACATTTTCACAGGAGTGCTTTATTTTTAAGAATGGTTCAGAAGTGGACTGAATTTGTGTCCTCATGAAATTAGCTTTTTTAGTTTGAAAATAAAGGAGAACGCAGGGGTAGTTGAAAAAAAGATATACATTGAAAAAGCAGATTACTGACAGAGTGTCACTCACCTTCTTTCCCTTCCCCGTAAGTCTTCTGCGGAAGTTGATATGGATGACTTGTTTACCATTTTCATCTAATGAAACAGCTACTTTCTTCAATGTTTTATTACCGCAATTAGGACAAAATATCTTCGTCATAATACTAGTTGTCTTGAAGCATGAGTAGCACCTAAATATGAATGTGCGAAGTTGCTTGATGACATAGCCGTCGATAGTTACAAGATTCAACCCTATTTGTTTCAATACATTCTGTAAGAAAAGAAAAAAGGAATTTTAATCTCTGGTCATTTAATTATTAGTCCATTCATTAAGACTATTTTTATTTACAATAAAAACTTGATTTATCAGATTGTGATTCAACAGATTCTGCAATTTTGTGGATCAATCCTTCAGTCGGTGGTATGGCATCCATGTAAGCAAGTAAGGCATTGTATCCCCACCTTGATCAGCAAAATGAAAAAAATATTTTTGTAATCAATTATGGAGAGACTTGAAATGTTTATACTTTCAGATAAAACAAATTGATAGAGGAGTTTAGCGCCATGATGGGAGAAATAATGATGAAATTCTGCCCTCAGCACTAGTACCGATATTTAACAGTAAGAAATATCCTTCCTTGCACCGTCTTGGTAAGGAGAAGCACATTGTCCATGACGAGCGGGTTTTTATAGAAAACTGACTTTAACTTTGGCCTGAGGACACAGCCTCTTAGGGGCTGCCCATAAATTAAATAAGGGCTAACAAAAGGCAAAACATATTTTCACTCGGCATATAGTGCTAAGTTGAAAAAAGTGCACTCACTAAAAATAGTCTTATGCATTTAAAAGTACATTCTCAATCACTTTAAAAAGTAATACTACCTAAATCAGTATCCTTTTATAAAATGAAATATTACTGGAAATTCTGCAACATAAAGATAAAAATGTATTTTTTTTCTTCTTCTAGACTGAGACAGACTAAGAGGTTTTAGTCTTCCCTAAGAACCATGTATAGATAAGAGTCAGGAGGTGAGCAAAATTCCTCTTTTCCTTACGTAAGCATTTACGTAAATGAACTAGCTCTTTCGAATTACCTGTGCTTAACAAATCATCAAGGACACAGGTGATAACACTTGGGGCCGATTATAAGACCTCTGGTCAGGTGCTTGTCAAACTGGTGGTTTGAGCTGACCAGAGGTATAGGTGTGTATGACTCCCGGTTTTCTTCAGGTGAAGTCCCGGTCAGCCTTTGTTCTCTCTCGCAAACCAGTGGTTAGGTTGATTAGCAGATTGACTGCTGGTCAGAGTCGAACCACTGGTTTGGTGGCCAGAGGTCGACAAGAGATCTTACAAACGGCCCTTACACACTAACCCTTCAGAACAATGGACCAAGAAGCTCACCTGACCATTCTTGAAACACACCCATGAACCCCCATTTCTTCTTTCCATTATTACAAATAGACATTACTTACTTGCATGGCAAAATCCATGGTTAAACATCCAACAACTACAGGTTTATCCTCTATCAACTCTCCGCCCATTTTCCTTTTCATTTCAATGATATTCTCCGGAGTGATCCAACCTTCGTCATCAACTTCATAATCTTCATTAGAGCTATCATCGTCCTCAAAGTCATCATCATCATCAGCAGAGTTATTATCACTTCCTTCACATCCTTCTTCACTCATATCAACAACAAAATTAGAATCCACGGCATCTTGAAACTCTTCGGTCGGCTCATTCTCATCACTTGCTTTGTTCTCATCTGAGGTTTCTCCTTGAACTTGATCAATTTTGCTTTCTTCTTCATTGCACTTCAGATCAGCAAGTTTTTCACAAACTTCATTTTCAGTTTCCACATCACTGTTACTACCACTATCTTCATCTGCGTTTTTCTGAAATAAGATCAATAAATGTGAGATAACAGACTTCCTTAAAAGATATCACTAATTAAACGACAGAAGAACAGATGCAATAAATGAATGCACTGAAAATAAGAATAAATGATCCATTGATGATATTTTTCCCTTGAAAACGCACACTTTTTGTTAGGAGATTTGATCCCCTATCTATACATATGAAGCCCCTAGCATGTCTGTCTGTCTGTCCACCACAGTTTCCACCAGCAGTCACCGGATTGCTGGACACCCTATCTTTTCCGGCGCTTGGTCTCATTTTGAAGCTAGTTGCAAAAATATCAACTTCAGATTTTCCTGTTGCATCACTTTTCCTATTTTTTAGATTTTTTTTCGAAAAGAAAGAGACATTTTAATTAAAGCTATGAGGAAGGATCAAATTCTTGACTTTCTCAATAAAAATGATAAGAAGCTAATACAGAAAGATCTACCGATACAATATTTTCCTGGTGGCGCATGAGAAAAGTTGCTAAAACAGCCATTCGATACGTCCTTTTACTCAGCTGATAATTTCAAAAAAGCTTCTTGTTGCAGCGGCTAATCCAGGTTAATGCAGATCATATCTTCCATTTAAGCTGTTGCTCATGTTTTCAGCGTTATTTTGATGCTAAATGTATACGGCTGATGAAATTAGCAATTGAATTGATACAAATAAACGTAACATCACTGATGAGTTCAATTTCACAAAAGCAAGCTAGAACATCTAAGAATAGATAAATTACCGAGGTCTCTGATTCAGAGAAAAATTATTTTCGTTGATTTCTATTTAATACTTAAAACTGATTTGTTAGCATCCTTTAGTTATAGCTGTTGCATGCGAACATTTTAATATATCTTGATTCTCATGATGCCAGTTACACTTTCAAAAAGAGAGATAAACTTTAGCAAGCAACTGATAAGAACTATAAAACCAGGGTCACAACAAATTTTTAATTCCTGGTTATTACACGGATACTGTCAGTTTGCTGAATTTGCAAATGTTGATTAATTGTTAGATGGCGTCAAGTGAGCTGGTGTCTGCTTCATCAGCCTGACATTTTAGGCATCATGTTTGACAGTTTTCTAATGTCTCTATCAAGAAGTTTGCTATACTTCACCTTGTTGCTGATGATGCATTTGTCAGAGTGACGATTTTTGAAAAAGCCACAAGAAATTTGTTGCAAAGCAAATTCCTCAGTCCTCTAATCACATAATATTAAAATGAAGAGAACACGTTTTGATTGAGTTCTAAAATCCAGTGACACTAAAGGAGGGTGACAAAAGATTACTTACACTTTTGGGGTAGTAGAAACCAGGAATGGATGTTAAATTTATGACTGACTTCTTTGTGGCACAGATTTCTTTTTGTTGTTTTGGTTCTGTAGCTAAATGATCCGAGCCCACTTTTTCCTTCTCCAACTGATATGTTAGGGCAATTATTTTTATATCAGTGGCTGATAAGCTCCTATAGTCCCCTGTTTTCTTTGAGAACTCAGTTACTGTCAAAAAAGAATAAATTACGTTAAGAAAATTTTACGTTTAAACTGAAAAGGCTGAAGCTGAAAATCTGCATACATGCAATGAAGATTTGGCACGAGGATATATTGTTTTCAGAGATTAGAGTAGTAGAAGGAAATTTGAAAACAAATTTCAGACTTTCTTTCTGAAAAAGAAAATCAGATTTCCGGATGAGATGATGCCCTGCAATGCCTTATATCTAGGGCAGCAATTCCTATATAAACACATGTATATAAGAAGGTCAGCATTCTGTTAGTACTCCTCCAATAACTATTCAATTGAGAAATAATGTAACGTTATTCTCATGCTCAGTTCTCTTGGCAGTTTCCATTCATAAATGAAATTAAACAAATTTCGAGCATCTGCAGATTTTCCATGGGTCAAAAGTTTGATCTCATGATGGAAACCTCATGACTGATGGAAATAATTTTTCAAGTAAATTTTACATTTGACGTTCTATCTTAAATGGTATTTGGACTTTAGAAGCTGTTACTAAACCAAAGTTTAAAGACCCAAATAGCTCAAGCTTGATTTCTCATTTTGTGGTATAAATTATTATAAGTAGTAGAAAATTTAAAAGACTGAGTGCAGCCCTTTGAAACTTTTTCCGTCTACTAGACAAAAGTGAAGTGTAGAAATAAAAAAATGAAATATTGGAGACATTGCACTGACAATGAGAAAATTTTTTTCTTGACTTGTATCACTGACAGTGCTAGATGCACCAAGTCCACCACCATTCCTCAAAAATGTGTCCAATCTTGATGCAAAAATTTTCCTTCACAGCATAGATGCATCTCCTTCATAATTATTAAAATAACAAAAGGGAAGCATGCTCACCAAACTTGATGTTTTCTGGAAATGGTTCCAGCACCTGAATATCATAAGGAACGACAGCAAGACGCCGCAGTTGACGTTTGTTCTTCACTTCCTCTAGGACATCTGTACATGTCACAATTTTCTCGCCAATATCCTAAACAGAGAGAATTTTAGAAATGAGCAAAGGGTACAAAAAGGGGTATTGAAAGGAAACAAGCTGAAACCATTGATTTTAATTTAAACCTATGAAAAGGCTATTTGGACTTCACAACAAGAGATTTCAAAGTCGGTTACGACTCATGGTTGTATCCACCTTACAGTTAGGACATCCAGTACTATCTACGACTGGTGTCAGATAATCTGACCATTGTTCACTTCTGTCAGTTGCAGCGGACAGTTTTATATACTAAGTGTAATCCTCCATTGCTACTAGACAGTGGAGGCTTGGCATACTTGCAAAGAATTCTTAAGCCACAGTCATACTCAATGGGAGTTCTGACGTGAGATGAAGAAAAGATTCATTTCCACTGGTGTGAGACAGCAGCACTTTAAAATGGCAGACTACAAATTTATGAGAATAAAAAGGCTGATCCGCATAGAAACCTTGAAAAGTAAGGTTGTCAGTCTGCTGTATTGTAAATTTCCTTGTGCCAAATAAAAGTAATTTGGGCGAGTGATGATGGGTAGACAATCTTATGACAGATTTGGCCCTATGTGACAACTGCATCTTCCATCAGACACGTGATTGACATAATATAGAAATACACGTTAGATGCTTTCCATTACTGTCCATCCAATCTTGGCAGTAACATAGAGCGAAGAGCTCAGGTCCGCTTGGCGATACCTTGCCGATGCTGGAATCTACATCTCTGTGCATGCCAGTGAGGGATAATCAGAAATACCGTACCTGAAGATTAGAACTTTGGATAAAGGCGTTTGTATCCACTATCAAAACTTGAGCTTTAGGCATGATTTAGATAGAAAAACGCATTGGACTGACAAAAACACTGACACGACACGAGGGTTTCCAGTTGCACAACAAACACATAACCTCAAAATGTTACATTTTGATGACTGATGTGTATTTTTGGGACATTGGTGAGTTATCGTCACTACACCAGCTACCCTAACCTCATTCATTTTATTATTATCATGGCTTTGCTCGCTGCTCCTCTCACGCCTTTTCTATTTTCTATAATTTTTTTTTAAACTTTATGTGTGTTACGTGATAAGGCAGTTTTCAAAAATGCGGTTTTAGACCTAATGTCTGACTGACCATAGTTAATTTCCCACGTTTTCATCCGTGCATTGTTCAAAGTATCAAGAAAAATCTCAACTTCGCTGAACCACCAAAACTTCTGCCCAAGACGAGCAACCGAGCAATTTTGCTGCCTTTTGCATTCAGTCATTAGCGAGTACATCTATTATTGTCTATACCATCAATTTCAACCATCAATTTTCATTGAATTTCTAGACTTCAAACAGAAGAAAAGGAAATAGTATGTGGAACCAGAGGGTTCATCAAGTTTCTTGACACCGTACCCCAACAGTCGCCTAGGATTATCCTCAAGGATAATATCACCTTAATGTAAGTGTATGCAACGTAAGACTCTTTCTGACACTATATCGTCCTTGGTTTTATTGTTGTTGTCTTCATTTTTTTTAGCCGTGTAAGGACTCTTAAAAGACTTTTTGGCTAAAGCATCTGCCAAGGTTGAAGCTATGCCTTATATAATGTCATCATTTTATCTTGCATTTTATCTTGAATTTCGGTTACCTTACTTTTAATTTAATCCATGACACTTAACAGCTATTCAATGCATGGCACCAAATTCCAAAAATCACTCTAAATCTTTTAAAGGGTAAAGATCCACTTGGATCTGAACTTTTTTGGGACTGCAAGGAAATGAAAATGTCCAATGTCTAACTGTCTTCGTTGTTCTCCATATTAATAGAGTCATATCAATGGACAAATTGTGTCAATATTCTTAAAAGCTTCACAATTTACTCCAGAATTTGATGATCTCTTAAGATTAGTGAAAAACTGTTCAACACCAAATACAAAAATCCCTGATCATCTAAAAAAACAATCATCTAAAATCAAAAACATTGAATCACGTAGACTGTGCATCCTGTGTTACGGAGGCAGCTTTTAAAAATTTGCACGCCGATGAGTGTTAGCACCGACCTGCAACGATGAGTTCGTGTGTCTCAATAATGCACATCTGCGCATGCGCAGTAGCAGCTCCAGTGAATTTTTGTCGGATTGTGAGGCTTTTTGTCTAGGTTAATAATTAGTTCAGAAAAATGAAACATTGCCATTCGGTTGTAAAATTATTAGTTCTAAAACTTTTCTTCTTTGGATTTTTGTCTGAAAATCGACTCCAAACGAGATATTCGTGAAAAACCGAGCGCGCGAATGAATTCTCCATTTCCTTCCTGCACTCTCTTCGAGTGCTTGAGACACTAGCTCTCTCCCCTTCCTCTTCCCTCCATCATGGGGCTCCGAGAGACTTGTCTCGCTCAGCCTGTACTAAACCAAGCCGGGCGCATGGTCTACGTGATTCAATGTCTTTGAGTAAAATCCTCCGTTGGCAACACTTTTCCATCCAAATTTTAACAACTTTTGTTGGAGAGATTAGGGAATTGATTATTCAACCTGCAGAGGATTGCGATGAACTGCGTTAATCTTTTATCCCAGTTCCTTGTCGTGGTCCAGTCTGTTCCATGCGTTCCAGTGGAACACTTGGATCGCTCTTCCAAGGTGGGTTACATGCAATCCTAGCCTTGTGTGGCACGTGCAGGTAACGGATATAACCCAATCTATTGTGTCCCATGCATTCTATAGATTAAAAAGAGCTCAAGTGTGCCTAAGGAATTATTTTGAGTAATTACTCAAAAGATCTTTTTGATGAATAGATGATGTTATTCAAGGCAACAGTTAAGGTGGGTAAAATACTCTTATTTAAATATATTACCTGTTAATTACTTAATATTTTACAAATTCTTGCTTTGATTGATTTGAAATATGAATTTTATTATTAGTTATAAGAAACAGGAATTAGTGTTTTGAGAGGGAAGAATCTTGGTTGAAATCAGAGATACTCGTGGCACCCAAAAGTTCTATCTTCAACCCGATGAAATTCTTCAACTGAAATAAATGTTTGTTCCAGTTTTTGGCAGCACAAGCAGTGTTTGAAACTCACCTTTGAGTTGCAGGAGCCATGTGGCCCATCAACCTCGATTTTTAGGGGCCACTGAAGACTCTTTAGGGGCCAAATTGAATTTTTGCCTACTTACATAGCACGGCGCATTTAGTGAAAAGTGAAACGCAAGATGTTTTAGTCACAGAACTAGTAGCTGTAACTTGGGGAAGAGAAAAGCTCCACAAATCACCAAACAGAAAAATCAGGATTTTTTCTTTGGGGGGGGGGGGGGAGGGGATTTTTAGAGACCATGTCAGCACAGAGCCTTCATTTTTAGGCATCATGACCGATTTCTTAGGCGCATTTGGTGCGTTGACGCCTGTGAGTTTCGAACACTGAGCACAAGTGATTTCAGCCAGCAGAACTTCTCATCTTAAGTAATCTTGATGAAAAAGTATGGAAATCAATTTTTGTTAATTTTACCATTTCTCTACAGTGTCTCTGCTTTCTTCCTTTCAAAGGATTTATCCGAACGGTGAGCTTGCAGTAGGTTGATAATATTTGGAATGGCATCAGACCACTGTTGTGTGATTCTACTGATGATCTAATGTTCGATCATTATGATCTTTTATTTTGCAGGTTCAGTGCAAAAGGATTTATATGAAGAGTTTTAAATTTGGCAGATTAATATCACTCTGAAAATGGCCACTGTCTCTGAAGACGTTTTGCTGCAGGTGGAAAGTGTGAGGTGCAAGAAGAATGAAGGAACGCTTTACCTTATGAGTGAACGCATAGCTTTTATGATGGACCATAGAGATATTGTTTCCGTCAGTCACCCTTACACGGACATCAAGCAGCAGAAAATATCACCAGAAGGCAAGGCGAAAGTACAGCTCCAGTTGGTTCTTCATTCCGGTGAAACTACAACATTTCAATTTTGTAATAGTAAAGGGATGGATGCATGTCTAGCGGATAGGGATAAAGTTAAAAACTTGTTGCTAAATTTACTCCCAAAATTTCAGATGAAAGTTAATAAAGAACTTGAAGAGAAAAGTAGACTGCTACGTAATAATCCAACTTTAATGCATCTGTATAGGGATCTAGTCATGGCCAAAGTAATGACTGCTGATGAATTCTGGTCTCAACATAGTGCCTTGTACGTAAATAAACAAAATACAACTAAGCCTCAGGCTATTGGTGTGTCACCAGCATTTTTGTCGGATATACGATCAGAAACGGATGGTTGCAATGGCCTGAAATATAAATTAACACCTGATGTCATTGAATGTATTTTTAAAGCATATCCAGCTGTTCACAAAAAGTACATGGAATGTGTTCCAATGAAAGTGTCCGAAGCAGAGTTCTGGACCAAATTTTTCCAATCACACTATTTTCATAAGGATCGATTGCATCCAGGTGGAGAGGATATTTTTGTAGAATGTGGTAAAGTAGATGAGCAAAAGTTTAAAGAAGATTTAGCTGGTGGGATTTCAGATCCAACCGTGAATCTCACACGGTTTGATGATGGCTGTGAAGAAGTAGTAGAGAAAAGTGGTAGTTCCTCTGATAATTTAGGCGTACACAAAGAACTTATTCGTAGGTTTAATCAGCATTCTATAATGATAATGAAAGCAAACCAAAAGAATCCAGACCCTGAAGCAAAAGAAATTACCCGGTCAGAAGGTGGCCCTCCCTCCACCAATTCAGACACTCCAACTAAATTGATCTGCCCCCTGAATAGAGGTATCAATGGAGATAGAATTGAATATCCAGACTTAACCGAAGAGAAAAAATCACAAGATTCAAATATCACGTTTGTAAACTACAAGAACGTATTGCAAGGGCTGGAATCAACATCAGCTTCCAAATTAGAACTTAAATTTAAAAATGGCTCAGTAAATATGCACCAAAGGAATGGCCACAGCATTAAGCCTACAAGTTATAGTAGAAAGCGAGCAAGGTTAGAACTAGAAAAATGGAAATATCATGCTGTGCCAGCTACAGCTTTAGTCAACCCCTCATCAGCCGTCAGTGCGTTGGGAGAACTCACCCCTGGTGGCATCCTAATGAAAGGTCTACAAGATAACTCTTTAGAACAGTCAATACCCCCTCAAATAGAAGCAGAACTTAGGACCTTAACCCGGTCGTTAAACGAGCTTTTACGACATTTTTGGAAGTGCTTCCCTCCGCTGACAGCCAATTTAGAACAAAAAGCTATCAGAATGCATGAGGCTCTAAGAAGGTTTCATGAAGTAAAAATGAAACCATTTGAGGAGCAAATAGCCCGTAAACATTCTCCTCTGTATCTCAAATTTACACGGCATTTAAACACTCTGCTTGAGGTAGCGTATAATAAGTACATAACTTGGAGTACAAAGCATAAAGTTGGTTGACCCTCAGAGTTTGTCGAGGAAACATTGTTTGTGTGTTGAAATGTTGAAACGTTACTCACTCTAATGCTGATAATTTGATGATTAATATCAAAAGGTCTTTTACCATCAACATCCTCCCTCTTGCTCTTTTTCCAAGATTTTAAACTGAAGTTGATATTATTGAAGTCGTTAATTTTGGGAGGTATTTATGTATTAGGCACTACAATGGATAATAATCTAAATTGGCAGAATTATGTCCATCATGTAATAAATACAAATATGAAGAATTCTCTATCCGAGTAGAAGATTACCAAGAATTGTACAACTAAACATTATACCAGATTACTATTATGCCTGAGTTCACTCTATGTTTTAAGTATCAGATAACCACAGAGGGATCTTCTTTGAGATTGGATGTTGGCCTCATCATACAAAAAAAAATCAGAATATTTGTAATATTTCATTCTTTGATGAGGGTTTTTTTACAGCACCATTTAAGATTACTTATTAAGGAACGTATGTGTATTAATTCGCAAACTGAAGGCAGAATGAGCCCTGGACATGGATATCGGAGGAGGTAATGTTCTGTAACATCTATGCTTGAGTTAGTCCATGAAAACTGAGGTTATAAGTAAAAATAAGGCTCTTAATGCCCTAAGCAATGAAATGAAAGTTAAATACAGGAAGAGTTTATCCAGGGGCCAGTGATTTCCTGTGATTTTCATATTATCAGCTATCCGAAGCAACAAATGCTTTCACAGTTTTTACCCTTTCCACAAAAATTGATGACTTTTTTTTCTTTCTTTCGGGTAAACTGTGAATGACTTCCACACTACAATTTTTAAATTTGAAGTGGCAACCACAATTTTTGCAGTTTTCACACAGTTAACGAAAAGAGTGGAAACACTGACAGTACAATTATGGAAGTCTTCCACAGTTTTTTCAATTTTAAGCAACAATCGCGATTTTCGCACGACCCAGAAGAAAAAAAAATCCGAGGGTTTACCACAAAAACAGTGATCCTAGGATCGCATGATCTAAGATATTATCAACTCCCGGTAACCTATTCCTCAATCGGTTGAAAATAAGATTAAAAATGAATGCCCACTACAACATTGAAGAATTTTTAGATGATTCAATTCAATTTTTTTTTTTTTTTTTTTTTTTTTTTTGTAATCTTGTAAATGCACCGGCAAATGTTCTTTTGCAAATATTAAACTTGTAAACTTCAGGGTGTAGGAAATAATCGAGCGGTGAGGTAACATTTCAATAAAAACCCGTTTTCCTCCCTCTCGGCAAAAAATGAGAAAAAGCTCGCGATTTTAACTTTTTTTGCTTGAAGCACACTGTTGACTTTTTTGCAAAGTGAGAAAATTTTAAGGCTGTGATTACAACTAATTTTCGCTCTGAAGAACTAACCATCTGTACCCTCATGTACTCTTGGTACATGTAAAACCATTTTTTATTCATAAAATTGTAATTTGTAAGCAGGGACTACATGAAAGACTGAGTCTTATGAATTCATCCATGTTGCTTTTTACAAATTACAACTTGGCATCTACAGTAGACTCAGTAGATATAATTGAAGCCTTCCAAGGCAAGAGCCCAGAAAAAAAATTGTCTAATAATTTGTAAGTTTCCTTTGTCCTCCTTAATTTAAGGCTCCTATTTTTACTGTTACTGTAAATTTTTCATCGAATAAAACTTGTAACAAATGTTGTCTATAACGTTAAGGAGTACCTAATTTACAGTGTTTCACAACTAGGCCCCCCAGGGTAAAGTTCTGAAAGCAAAAATAACACGTCGATAAAACTGAAATTTCCATTGACTCTTTAAGTAGAAGGAACCAAGTTTAAAATTACAGCAAGAAGAAAATTGAATGTTTTGCTTCGGAAACTACCCAACTTGTTAAAAATGAAAATTCTGGTTTGAATATTTCCAAAAAATGGCTTGTAAGGTTATGCACATTTTTTATCTCCTCTTTTTCTTTTCATTTGTCATTTTACATTGAAAAGATAAATGCAAATTTTGCTATTTGTCTAAAGTTCCTAACTCCATCATAATCAGAACGTTCTTATCAGATAATTGAAAGGACTTAAAAATTTGCAACAATAACATGCGCTGGAAACATTTTTCATTTGCTAACGATATGGCTGATTGTGAGCTCAGTGTTTCATTTCCTCGTGGATTTTTCCTCACAGTTGGGCAATTTCCGAAACAAGGGATTCAATTGCAAAGTGCTTTAATTTTACAATGTTGATGAATAAGGCTCCTGAGAGTATTGTACTCTGAGTCAATAACAATTGATTTTTCGAAAAATAGGTAAAATCAGCGCTGAATATTTGTTTATTTCTGTTTTGCAATTGTGGGAAAAACGGAATTCTGCATTTAGTCATTCTTTACCAATGCACAGATTCCATGACATTCCAAGGAAATTCCAAAATTTATTACTTTTAAAGGTTCAATTTCAGTAAAATCTCGCCCATGTTGGCGATTTCTTTGATTTTCTGATATCCTGTACTCAATATTTTTTCATTTCTAAATTGCCATTGGTGGACATGCAGGATTCTGTATCAAACAATTACCCATGCATATATTGATGGCCAAAAAGCGAAACAACGTATCTCCGTTTAAAACATGACTGACTTCCTGTCATACTTTATTTTTTCTTTGGAAAACTAGTCAATCTAATTTCTTTAAAACTTACTTGAATTTTCTTCTATATTAGCAAATCTTCTGTATAAATTGCAAGCTATAAAGTTGATATGTTTCCCGTAGACAAAATAAAATAGGTCAAAGCAGAAATTTTGAAATGCTGCAATAGAGTTACGTGGTTTCGCACTTTCGCCTTCGATTTCATAGTATCAAAGGAATTTCAAACTTCATTTATTTCATTTTAAATTTCAGTAAAATCAGTAGGTAAATCGGTCTTAATTTCTTTCAAAACTAACGCTGTAAAATAGCCAAACTCAAATGATGTATTAGAATCTATTTCATGTTTCAATTCCTTGAAAATAGAAAAATCTTGAATTTTTGTAATTTTGGCAACAACAATCAGGAAAAATGGAACGTAAGAAATAATAAGTATACAAATATATTCACTGCTATCATGTCATGACCCTGCTCAGCAGTCAATTACCTACATATTTCACTTCTAACTTTATTTTTGCTCTTTCATAGGCAGAACAAGTGTGAGATCCCATCAAATTGTTTGGACAGATGTCAATTCAAAGTGCACCTATCGTCTGTCATCTCTATGACAAGCTCCCATCATTCGGAATGATTCCAATTTCAGCTGGTACCCATGTTTGGTTCAGTTATTACTAGATTCACCCAGAATTTATATTTTGATCCTTTATAATTAGATATGCTCCTCATTTTATGCTGTCAGTTAGTAAAATCTCAGCCCCTGGTTATTTAATGTTAGATTCATGAGCCTCAGAACGCTTTTTTTTCTTTTGAATGAAGATCGTCGTGACTAAATAGAGCAGAGGGGAAAAATGCCCTTCTCTTAATGATGAAAATTTGGGGGAAAAACGGATCAGATCCTTCTACAAGTTAAATCACTTTACACCCTTTTAGTTGCAGTGTTTATTAGCACGTGCACTTAAATCTTACTTTGAGGATTAAATAAACAGGTTTTGTTTCAATGAAATGATTGCAACAACTGTGATGTTAACTGCAAGAAATATTGTATGGAATCGAGGGGTGTGTTTTGCTGTAGTTTTTTGGTTTGTATCTCTATTTTGTGCAGTGTATATTTTAAATCGTGATGCACAATTTCAGTTGCTGACACTAAAAAGCCTAGTCAAAACTTCAGATAAAGTTGAATTCCTTGAAAAAAAGAATGCAGAGTTGAAAACTCTGTTTGAGAAATGTTATTTTGGGTATGTATCATGACATTACTTTTGTAGTATGTAAGTAGGTTCTTATCTCACCAAGTTGTAGCGTGTTTGAACCGAGAAAAGAAATTTGAAATTTACTCTTCTGTAAGACCCAATGTAAATTGTAAAGGCCAAAATTTAACTAGTATTATCATTTTCAAACTATTTTTTCTCCGCTTCAAATTTTTGACGAGAGATGATGAGGTTTCATCTTTGATGCACGAGCCAAATCTCATCTGCATTGCATACCTACTTTCTTCTTGGAACTATCTCTACAATGTTGTTGTTTTTTTTTAAACTTTATTCAGAACCTCTCATTATAAAGAAAATAGAGCATCTTCCTTATCTTCTTCTTCAGTTGGACTACATTTTGCAATTAGGAACTATAAACTCCGGCCCGGTTTAAAAACAACGTTTGTGCCATTAGTTTTCCTGGCTATGCATTAGTGCACGTAAGTCTTTTTTCAGATGAGCCAAAATTTATAGCTCCAAATTGCAAAAAGCAGTCCAGTTTATATGTGCTTGTATTTATATCTTGCCTTTTTTGTTAAAGGTATCCTCCATGGCGTTCTCGAAAACGTTTAGTTCGACCAACACCTCCAAATTTAGTACCTTTGTATAGAGTCACTAATCAACCCACTGGAATTTTCCAAGCCAGTAAGTACCATTTGCCATTTACTGTGGTTACTGGCAGGTGTGTGAATATGCTGAAAGCCCTTAAAATTGTAGAAATGGGGAAATGTTTAGGGTCCGAAGTTTAGCTACTGTGACAACCACGATCGGGCAACCAGAGTACTGCAAATCATTCCGAAGTTTAGGATAATCAACATCAACGCCTTGTAAATTGAAAACCTGATGAGCAAAAAAACAGGTCATCTTTGAAAATGACGGAAGGAAATATTCTTGGCGGCCGCTGAGAAAAATGTGAAAAGCTAACGGGCAAACGCAGGGAAATGCGGAAGACTGAAACTCTCTGCACTACTGCTGTTTACTCTCTAAGAGTTTATCCCATCAGATAAAGCTCACAGTAGTTGCTTATGGTGAAATATTCTCTCAGTTGTACACAGTTTAATATTAAAGAAAGGAATCTTAAAATTTACATTTAAAGAAAAAAGACTTCCTACGCATGTTTAATCTCTGGCATGCTTCTGTTTCTGTACAAGTATTGGATAAACTTAATTTCAGTAAAAATGGAGCACTGTCAGATAAAATTTGATGCAAGAGAAAGAAAATCGATCCAATGAACTTTCTTGAGTTTCTCACGATTCGAATAATACAGGAATCTGTAGGTAAACTATGTTCCCCGAGTAGTTCCTTGTGTGTTTGTGTGGCGCCCGATTCAGAAATGGCTTTTGCTTCCTCAGTTATTTTTGTCTCTTTTTCAGAAATCGTACCACCTCTAATGCCAAGATTCAATTTTGTGCCAAGCCTCGAATATGAAACTTTACGAAGAAAATTGTACATCGATTTTCAAGATTTTTGGTGGTTCATCTCAAGTCAGGTGAAAAAAGTGATCAAAGAAAAGAAGAAAAAAGTGCCAGAGTTGAATGACGATTTTAATAACTTACTGAGTTTGGGTCTAGAGTATAAAAGGTAGGTGTCTGCCTCTCTTTACCTTGTCCAGTTTTATCTCCTTTCATTTTTTTTCTGGAACATAATGTTACATTGAAAGGTACTTAGACAGGTAGACTGACCTAACTGCTGCGGGACAAAGCCCAAAACACGAAAACTCTCAGGATGTTGCATCGATAGTAAAACTTTAGAATGACTTACCTCTGTAACATCCCAAATTTCTTTTTACTTTTCAATTTCTTGGAGGATGACTTGATCTATACTAATGCACAGAATTTTGCGACTTTTCCTCGCCTGTGGTGAAAGAAAGTGGCTGGTGGACTTTAGGAAAAATTTAAGTACCTATTTGGTGATTTTAAACAATTAAATTTGTCTTTGAGTTAACATTGTGTGAGGTTTGACCATTGAAAGTCGATTTTCAGCTGTGCAACATACTTTTATTGACTTGTTTAAAAAGAGTCGTTCAATTCGTTCAATTTCTGCCCTTAAACTCGTTTTTCTCTAACGTATGTCACTAAAATATTATTCACCTCCTTTTTTCATTGAAGGCTTAAGTACTATTTTTTAAAAAAAAAAAAAAAAAAAAAAAAAAATCAAAAATTGTGCTTACTTTATATCTGCAATCTAAGTACAACTGTATTTATTTTTGTTTCAGATCGATTTTGAAAGATCTTTCCTCTATTAGTTCCTTTGATGGTCATGATTCATGGCGTTGGCATGAACTGAATGACCTCGCTAATCTTGTTCAGCAGCGTATTGAGAGGCTCCAAAATCCAACAGATTGCTTCCGAGCAGAAAAGTTTACTTGTACTCTGATCAAGGTATTTTCAACTGAAATTATCCATTCAAAATTCAAAAGCATGTATTTTGAATGTATTACAATGTCGCAAGTTGACCCAAATACTTTGTCTCCAAAGAGAGCTAAATTAATATCAAAAATTCTTCTGCTTTTTTTTCTCCCAAGGAATATTCTGTAAAAATTTCAGTCAGTAATATTGATTTTTTATTCTTTGAGGAGGTAAAGCAAACACATCACTTTTATAACACAGCAATTGAGATTAAAGTCTCTCAACCTTTGCCCACAGTGTTGAATTTTCTTTTACTCTAAATGATCCCCTGAACTACAGTCAAACCATGCAAATCAATATTAAAACTAGTGTGACTTACGTTTCTTGATAGCTACAATGTCAAAGTTTGCCTTATATTTTATTTATTGAAATAAATATAAAGGAGGTGCTATTTACACAGGAAATTATCATACTGGAATACGCTTGAGAGAACACAAAATAAAATCGCACAATTTTCTGTTTGATGACAATGATTAGCTGTCCTTAAAGTCAAGTAGAGGGGTGTACAATAAAAACTGTTAGTACTGAATTTCTTTAAAAAAAAAACTTAATCAGTAATTTTACAAAATTCAATTACTTTGGACGAAGGAATCTGTTACACTTGCTGCGATAAACTTCATTCCTTGTCCTCTGGTGCATTTTTCATATTCTAACTTATTTTGCAGACATGTTGTTATGCCTGTGTCCTTCACCATCTTACCTACTGTTTGATGATTGCCTTTGGTCATGGCAGAACATTAATAGTGAAGGAAGGTGATGAACATCATGGAATGAGACGATGGGAATCGATGTTCCTACCTATCAGTGGAACATGCGGAAAAGGTAGTCGGCATCAGAATTCCTTCATTTACCGATGATTTTGCTTTGTTTTGAAAAAGAAAAAATCTATTATATTTAGTTCACACATCTTGGAATCAATATTCAATTAGAATTGCCTTTCAGCTCTGTTAAAATTTTAAATGAAAGCAAGTAACTGCAGATAGAGCGAGGATTGTACTTTAGTGCTGTGCCCAGCGCCGTATTTATGAAGGTGTTTTAATGCTAAGTAGAGTTCTGCAGGATGCTGTTTACGTAATTCTAATTTTTTATTTTTGTCTGGTATTTCCTCCTTAGAATAGTGTAAGTCGAGCATTATTCTACCATTTTGTCACTCAAAGTATTCTAGCCATATATATATATATTTGTAAGAAGTGAATCTACATTGTTCTCATTCCAATACATGGGGCCCAATTTTTTTTTTCTTGCAGATACTGGAGGTACAATTTGTAGCATGATAGAATCAAGATTAAGAAGAAAGATCACTCTAATTTATTTATTTTGTTTTATTTCCAGATTCCCTTCAACCTAATACCATAGACTTGATGCCCCTTTCAGCATATTCTGGAAGACAAGACTTCTTACCTGGAACAATTCCCAAGGACTTTGCTTCCAGACTTATTAAGGTTCATAGCAACCCTGAAATTTGGTGGACTGCTCAGTTTTTACAGTATTTGATGAAGTATCAACCTAGTGTTCAAAAAGCTCTGAACACATTTGCCAATGAAACAGAGTTTTTTAATCCAGTAGTTGGGTAAGTGCTGTTAAAAGACATGACTTATCCCTTTGTTATACTCTATCTTTGTGTTAGTATCTACAAATACTTTTTTGTCATCAAGAGGAATTCCATTGGAAATTTAATAAATGTATAAAATTTTGTCATGGGAACGGAGTTTCCCATGATTTTACAATCGTTCCGTTGCTATCGCTATGGGATTCCCTATGCCTCTGCGACCTTGAGCGTTTCGCCCAGTCTTCGATTTTTGGTTGATTTTCCGATGTATCAAAAACCGTTGTATTTTTTAGCCAATCATGTCTCTACGTCAAGTTGTGTTGATTTCTAAAATTCGCTTTCAGCGAGTTTTTTTCCACCTTGAGATGTCGTGTCTGACTGGTAAATCTGCGCAGAACCACGAAGTTCCGATTTTGGGCAAATTCTTTTTTTTGGGAGGTTCTGATTGGTTATTTTTCGCCATCAGTTTTCTGTTCGTTGGTGCAAAAGATCGCCTACCTCGGTGCTCTTGAGAAGCCGCCATTATCCCACCTCAAATTTTACAAATAGAAGTAAAGAAATAATAACCATCGTACAAGGTGGAAAATTGTTCTGGAGGACTCGTTACGGACAAAGAAGTCAAAATCAGAGCTCGATTGATTGATTTAATTCATGGATAAACAAATATCGCCTCAGCTTACTGCCGCGATGGCAAATGCATGCTGAGATGAACCCTGAGAGACATGAAAACAGTGCGAACCATGGCTCCTACAGCAATGCGCTTAGCTCATTTCTCTCATATCCCAAAAGCAACAAAGCGTCAAGGTCTCTTGTGATAAGTCCCGCCCATTGCCCGAGTCTTTTGTATGCTATTTTTACTCTCTCACACGCCGTTTCGTTATAGCCTAGTTGACTAAACCGCCTCATGTTTTTGAGTAGGTGCGGGCAATAGGCGATCGGGAGTTCGATACCCGACGATGGGTGTTACTTTTTAATGGTTGTATTGAATGTTTTAGACTAATCATCAAAAAATAATTAATACTAGATGATAAATGTACGAACATTTTCTCGTGAGTTAATATGTTAAACAAAAATACTGGAATATACCTCCTTCATATAATCAGCCACATGTTCCCCCAAATTAATGACGTTATTTTCTTTTTTCAATAAAGTTAATTTGCATTCAACGTTCGTAAGTTAAGCAAAAAGTACCTATTGATACAAATAGAAAGACATGAAAATTGTATGTCTAACATTTCAGTTGTTTTTTTTTATTTATTTTTTGTTTTTTCAATAAAACAAATTGACTGGGACTAGAATCATTGTATCTCTGAAGACAAAAGCTAAGTTTTTTGATACAGAAATACTAATATATTCATCCTTTATATAATCAGGGAGATGTTGACCCAAATATTGATGTATATTTTCTCTGTTCGCCCAAATTAATGATGGTATTTTCTTTTTTCAAAAATAAATAAAGCAATGACATTAATTTTGCCAAGAGACGAAGATTTAAAGATAGAAGATGTATATGAAGATAGGTAGAAAAGGAATCTAGAATAATAGACCTTGGAAGCAAACATCATGACGAGAGTTGTATAAATCAAATGTAATCTGTGTAGTATATATGTATATATATGTGCATATCTGTGTAATACAAATCGTTTAACACGCTTTAAAAAGCTTACAAACAGAAGTCGATTTACTACATCCAGTATTGATAATGATGAATCTTTCGGGATTCACAAGGATTTTATGTGATTGATTTGCTTATCCTCAGTCTTTTCTGTTGTTGTTTTTTTAGAGTTCACATTCATCGGCCTACACGCTTTGACCATACAGGAATCTACCGCCCTGTTGAAGATTACATGTCGGAAGTTGAGGATTACTATTCTCGGTTGAATTTAAGCTATCCAGTGATGGAGAAAGCAATATTCTTGGCAACTAATGACGTTGATTTGTTCGAAGAGATTCAAGAAAAGTGAGTCCTCTCAAATTATTTTAAGTATACATCCAGAGACATGGGAAAAAAATCGTACTCTTTCAACCAAGTTCTCACATGTATGGATCTGACAGCGTGAGCGCTGATAATAATGCTGGAAAATTGATTTTCTTAGCTCTCTCCCACCTGATGAATCTTGAGGTGCAACTTTTTTAATGGAATAAACTATTTGGTTTCGGTATCAATATTTTTTGAGAAGATGTATAATGCACAGTACTTCAAAAACCATCCTTGAATTTCTTTTTTAAAGCTCCTTACTGAACGTCTACTTTTTAATTTTCCAGGTATCCAGATTATAGTATTCTTGGGGATGGAAATTTTTCTCTTTTCACTGTTCAGGAGAACCAGTGTAATGTAGTTGCGCTCAATGCTGTTTTAACGAACGTTCATTACCTTGCCCGATCTGATTTTCTCGTATGCGCTTTCTCCTCTGAGGTACTTCAGTCTTATGCACTTTTTCTCCTACTATTGTATTAAGATGACGCAGCATAAGAATTCAATTGATTTGTGCAGAAATCACTAACGTCCATGTAATGGTCAGTTTGGAGGTTTTATAATACCTACTTTTTAAAGTAAGGTTCATTAAGATATCGACGGTGAAACTACCAAACCACGTATCTCGTTTGCGGTGTTTAAAAATCTCCGCTCACATTTTATTTTTTTGAAGTAGACCAAATCAATATCATTCCTTGAAATTTTCACGGAATTTTCTCCGCACAAAGAGGAAAAATCACGGAAATTTTCAAGACTGGACGTTAAGTAGCTTTTCATTTAAAAAATAAAGTATGACAGGAAGTCTGCAACGTCGCAAGCCGAGATACGTGGTTTGGTAGTTTCACCGTCGATATCTATCATAACATTCACAAGGTGTTTTAGCCATCTTTTCTTTCTAATGAGGACCTATCCACTTTAGAGCTTTAAAATTCTTGTAAACCATACACCCCTGGAAAGGAAAGAACGAATGTTAATGGCTAAATGCGAAAATTGCATATTTTCATTGCAACATTTAAAAGTCACGGTCTATTTTTAATGTTTCTCTGGGAAAAATAATTAGAATAAATTCTAGCAATCTTGTGTGATCTTTCTTAGAGTGAATGAACAAAATTCACAGAAAACTGCAGTGAAAACTTTTTGTCAGTTTTCTTTTTAAAAAAGAATAACACGTAAGTTAAAATTTACAAGAAGGTATTTTGAGGCACATATTTTTCGACTTTAGCCATTGATATTCCATGACATCTTAGCGTGAATAACAAAATCTAAAGGTTTTTATACCAAGCTCTTAAAAGAGCAATAGCCAATTTTATCGGCCTAGTATTTATGCTACGCATGGAAAAATCCTTCATGCCAGAATTACACGCTGAATTTGGCAGCTGAACATGGAAGCTAAATGTCATTCCTCAAAAATTGAATTTTCCTCCACATTTGTATTAAACTTATTCAAATAGTTCAGACAAACTGATAACAGCCAAGTCCTGATCTTTGTTAATGCCCTGAATTTCGCGCTTGACACGCAAAATTCAAGGCACAGTTCCCGTTAAAAGCAGGCAAAATTCGCGTCAAGCGAAAAATTCAGAGCATCACTCAACAACAAACCAATAACTCCCACATTCTGTTACATTCAGCCACTCATATTCAGTGTGTGATTCTGACTTCACATACCACATCTCTGTTAAAATATAATCGGCTGGGTTAGTTATCACTTCATAATAGTATAGTAAACTATTTTAGCCATCAATATTTCAAAAATCCTCTGTCTGTTTTTAGGTCTGCCGATTGGCGTATGAAGTGATGAACTCTCTCATTCCAGATGCTTTCAATCGATTTAGATCCATTGACCTCGATTACTATTTTGAAGGACAAGTTCCAGAGCGAAGAATTGTCACTCAGACCCACTTAGCGCAAAATCCTGATGAGCTTTCTCTCACAAACGGAAGTATAATATTTCACGAGGGAAACTTGTGGAATGGCTATTCTAGGGCAACCTTAAAAGAGCAATCTTTTAATAATTCTAAATCTGGAATATATCCATCTTTCAAAGTAAGTGACTTCTCAGACTGATTTATTTATTAAAGTGCGTAAGGAAGTAACATTTTTTCATTCAGGACGTTTTACCAGAACTTGTGTCAGAAAAGTTAGGTAGCAGCTCTTTACTTTTGACTGTTACGCACAGTAAACCAACTTACCTTTGCGCTTGGCAGCATATCGGATATCTGTGATGCATTTGCTCTCAAACAAAAAGCAAACCATAGCCAACTTATCTAAAGCACACAAAAAGAATGGCTACGCGCGCAATTGGATGAAAGTAAGAAAAAATCAAGTTCAGCATCACAGAAACGATGAGGAATTTTAATAGGTCACGAGGATTCAATTCACAAACTTGTTGGACAGTGCGAATAGATATAAGTCAGAAAGTCGATGTACTTAAGTTGTCACCAGCTTAGAGCTGAAATGAGAGGAGCATTATTTTGCCACTTCAGCTATTGGCTCTTTTCGTTAATTTTTTATACATTTTCTTGGCTCCTCTGTGGCTCATTCACAAAAACGGTGCCATAGGAATCCAATAGTTTCGTGAATTGAAAATTTTGGGCACGCTCGAAGCAAAATCTTGGTGGAACTTCACGGCACTTCCCTCTGTTTGTTAGCGATTTTTCAAAAAAAAAAATTACAAAAGAAAAGAGGCAGAGTAGTTTTCAACTCTCTAGTTTTTTTTGTTCAAAAGTACAATATTAATAATTTTACTTCCTCTCACTGCCATTGTTGTATACTTTAAAGGATAATTCTTGGTTCAAAAATCTCAAATTATGCTTTTCGATACCTTTTTTCCTTTTTTTACAGGCTGTGAAAGTTTTGAATGTGGTGGACTACCCTACCCAACGTCCCCATCAATTTCATGCCCCACAAATCAACAAGCTATCAATGGCAATCGGCAATCGGTTTTTAGATCCGCGTTACTCTCTTCACCACAAATTAGCAAATACGTGAAGCAGTATGTGAAGGATTCTATGTGAAGTGAATAGCAAGACACCAGTTTTCTCCTCAATTATGTACTGCATAACAATTGTAATTGCTGGGTCAAACAGCAACATAGTCTACTTCAAAGCAGGAGAATCAAGCATCACTGTAATATAACAACAGGATGTATTCGTCTAGTAGTACATTAAAAAATCGTAGGTCTCTGAAAAATTGTCAGTCTTTCTTATTATAAACATACCTTACCCCGACCAGCTGATTTTTTTGCACTCATTTTAAATCTAATTACAAAAAAACCTGAAGGTAAAATATCATGTAAGACACTAGTTGCCAATGTTTCAAAGGGTCATTCCATATAGAACCTACCAGCTATGCAACCGCCCGACTCGGATTTTGATGATACATTTTTTTCTTGATCAGACCACCAAATAATGAACTTCTGCAAAATATTAGGTCTCAAATCGAAAAACTCACTGAGATGTGAATTTTGGAAGTTTTAAGAATTTTCAAGAAAGAGACGTTTCGAACTTCCGAGAAAGAGAGGGTCATTTTCCCCAAAAAAATTCATCCCGGGTCCATTTTTCGTCGGATTGAAGTGAAAATTTGACACAATGTCCATGAAAGTATGTAAATTTGAGAATAAAATGCATAAAATGTTCGACTTCACTCATTGATGTGCTGCGGTTGATAGTTCGTTGTGATTTTGTCTGATTTTAGCGACAAAACCTTCCCCTCTTCAAATGCTCATAACTTTTGAGCTGCAAGTTATTTTTTGCTCCAATTTTTTTTGAAATGCTCCTAAGAGTATTAGAAAGACGCCTAAAGAACAATTCTGATGGCGTTTTGGGCTTTAGTATCTTTTTTTTTCACTTTTGTCCGAAAAAGGCCTAAAAAACTGGAAATAACACCAAAATTGTTCCGATAATCGACCATTACCCTGAAAAGTCAACTCAAAAATCGCTCAATTTTTGCCTGAATGGTCCTTACTGTGTGCACAATATGTTTGAAAAATAAAATCAATGGTATTTCGGGTTTATATATCTTTAACTTCGAGTTTTTTTCCGAAAAAAGGCCAGCAAAACTGAAAAACACTGAAATTACACCAATTATCGGCTCTAACGTTGGAGTAGCAACTCAAAAATTGCTCACATTTATACTGAATGGTTCTCACTGCATGTGAAATGCGTCTGGGGAATAAAAGTGATGGTATGTTGGGTTTCCATAACCCTTTTCCTCAACATTTTTACTCAAGAGAGGCTCGCTCAACTGAAAAAAGCGCTAGGAAAATCTCATTAACCGACCATTACATTGAAAAAACAATTGATTGGGGGCCCAGATTTTTCACCAAAGGACTCTTGTTGTATGGGAAGCACACTAACTTGAGGAGTGAATATAGTGTATTCTTGGTTGTAGTAGTTTTCCCCTTCACTCCAATCTTTACGATCGGCTTTCAAGTAAGGAAATAAAACTGTAGGTATCTCTTAACTGATAGGCATCTGTTATGGAATATGAGTATGTCACGGGTGATAGACTCAAATTCGGGTTGAAAGTTTGTGAGACCGTTCGGCACCAGTTGATTTTTAATAAAAGGTAGAATCAAAAAACTACTAGAATGGATTGAGAATTGTAGACACTGAATTTTTGGAGATGAAATTTAGAGTTGTACTGAGTCAAAAGAGATAGTAGCACAGAATCACAAGAGTTAAACAGTAAAGAAAATAGTCACTCAGAAAATGTGCAAGAATGCGAGAGTGGGCACAATTGTACTTGTACGGGTCTAGATGGTAAAGAACCTGGGGTCTAAGAGATGAGAAAAGACAGACAGACCTAGGTTTTAGGGCAGCGCACGCTTATATAGACTTGCTGAGGTCACGGGTGGTGAGACAACAAGCCTACACAAGATTGGCTGGCTATAATCTATGTAGTTATCAGCTGCAAGTTTAGTAATTAAATTTATGGGTGATTCTTGGTGATGGCTGGGAGATAGGGGTGAAGAAGACAAAAGTGGACGAAATCCAGCCATCACTAATGAGTGTTCTAAAATTAATAAGAAATATTCGAAAATGTAAGGCAAAAAGATGAGAAGGTGTTGACAGCATCCCTATTCACATTAAATGTGATTTACTGACTCCTGGATGGCATCATAATGAGGTTAATAACTTTCAAATGTATTCTGAAATAAAAATTAATGGAAAAGATAAAAAGTTCTAATAGGAATTATCAGAACATTAAATTGTTAAAAATTGAGGGAGGTTATTCATGCTGACTAGAGTTGAAGTATTGTAATTATAGTTTTGAAAAACTGAGTTACCTATTTATTTCCTCAACATCTCAAGCAAGGGTTTCACTCTTAAAGGGTGGGAAAAAATATGTACAAAAATCATGTATTTGGATATTTTGCGTTAAAAAAATAGAATGTTATCAATGAAGTACCTAACTGTAAGGTTTGCCCTTGATTCACTCAATTCAGAACTTAGTTGCTTTTTCAACTCAAAGCATTAAATTTACTTCAAAAAACTTTTGAATTTTCAGATCTATAAATTAGACTGTTGCTGATATAGATCACGATCTTGATTGCCCTGAATAATTACTCTAACCCAGAGTAAGTTAAAGTTATGCTAGAAATCTCAACAAATTCGTTGTTGCGTGTGAGCGTGATAGGCATTGGTTCTTTGGGCTTGTTCTATCCAAATCAGAGGAAGAAAACGACTTTGAGATTTCATTTATGTATCCATCCGCGTCCGTGAATTAAAATGTTTTTTGGAGTAAATTTAATGCTTCGAGTTGAAAAAGCAACTAAGTTCTGAATTGAGTAAATCAAGGGCAAACCTTACAGTTACTTTATTGATAACATTCTATTTTTTTATCGCAAAATATCTAAATACATGATTTTTGTACATATTTTTTCCCTCCCTTTAAGAGTGAATCCCTTGCTATATTCACTCCTCAAGTTAGTGTGCTTCCCATACAACAAGAGTCCTTTGGTGAAAAATCTGGGCCCCCAATCAATTGTTTTTTCAATGTAATGGTCGGTTAATGAGATTTTCCTAGCGCTTTTTTCAGTTGAGCGAGCCTCTCTTGAGTAAAAATGTTGGGAAAAGGGTTATGGAAACCCAACATACCATCACTTTTATTCCCCAGACGCATTTCACATGCAGTGAGAACCATTCAGTATAAATGTGAGCAATTTTTGAGTTGCTACTCCAACGTTAGAGCCGATAATTGGTGTAATTTCAGTGTTTTTCAGTTTTGCTGGCCTTTTTTCGGAAAAAACTCGAAGTTAAAGATATATAAACCCAAAATACCATTGATTTTATTTTTCAAACATATTGTACACACAGTAAGGACCATTCAGGCAAAAATTGAGCGATTTTTGAGTTGACTTTTCAGGGTAATGGTCGATTGTCGGAATAATTTTGGTGTTATTTTCAGTTTTTCAGGCCTTTTTCGGACAAAAGTGAAAAAAAAAGCCATGAATGCCCAAAACGCCATCAGAATTGTTCTTTAGGCGTCTTTCTAATACTCTTAGGAGCATTTCAAAAAAAATTGGAGCAAAAAATAACTTGCAGCTCAAAAGTTATGAGCATTTGAAGAGGGGAAGGTTTTGTCGCTAAAATCAGACAAAATCACAACGAACTATCAACCGCAGCACATCAATGAGTGAAGTCGAACATTTTATGCATTTTATTCTCAAATTTACATACTTTCATGGACATTGTGTCAAATTTTCACTTCAATCCGACGAAAAATGGGCCCGGGATGAATTTTTTTGGGGAAAATGACCCTCTCTTTCTCGGAAGTTCGAAACGTCTCTTTCTTGAAAATTCTTAAAACTTCCAAAATTCATATCTCAGTGAGTTTTTCGATTTGAGACCTAATATTTTGCAGAAGTTCATTATTTGGTGGTCTGATCAAGAAAAAAATGTATCATCAAAATCCGAGTCGGGCGGTTGCATAGCTGGTAGGTTCTATATGGAATGACCCCAAAGCTAGCTTTGCATTTTGCATTTCTACTCTCTTTCAGTATTGCATGTGGTGTCGTCCTCACTTAACTCTACTGAACACACTTTCTTATGTTCTTTTAAGTTTTCCAAGTTGGGGTTCAATGTAGAAATAAAGAGAGAATATAATGTTTGGCGAGACCAAATTATATGAAGGTAGACTTGGAAGGTACATCGATTTCAGTGTAAAGCTGTAAGAAGTGGAACTGTACATTATACATGAGGAGCATTAGACAAAATTTCTTATGGGAAGGTAAACCTCTAGGAATTTATTCTTAATGACAAACTGGGTTCACTCCTCTAGTTAGCATTTTGTCACCCAAAAAATGATGAATTTGGAAAAAGTTCTTTTTGTGTGTAGGCACCTTACTCTCTCCTTCCATGCAAACTAGTGCACCCTATTTAATAAATGATTTTGTTGAAGAGCATCATGATCTGTATAGAAATTTCTCAGCGCAAAATACCACAAAATTCCATAACCATGTCCATTATCCAGCTGTAATTGAAATTTCAGAACATGAACATCAAGCATTAAAAAATTTCTAATTCGATGGCTGGTTCTAAAATCACTCCCTTTCCATTGTCGAAAAAAGGTTGAAATATGCTAAGAACTTATTTTCCAACTCATTTGCCAACAAGACAGAAAAGTGGGGTCCAGTTAAAGAACATAACTGGCAGTGAATTACAATCACATACTCTTTTTCAACCTCTATTCCAGAAGACTTAAAAGTCGGAAGTTTTACTGCCACAGGTTGGTATCGATCGAATGGCACCATGTATAATATTGGACAAATTTTACTTCTTTCCGTTACAGATGATGACAAGCCTGTTTTCGGTACACCGAATATTTTCATGAAATATGTTGGATGCTCCGTAGCCCATGACGATATATTAAATTCTCAGAAAAATTTTGCCCAAGTAGATTATTTCTCGTAGAAGATAATTTCTTTAGCATTTTTATGTCGAGAGTAGTGTTGTTTGCATACCTCCTCTATTGCAGGGGCTTCTTGCCTTGTATTGATTGTTCTGCGATGGCTCTGTTGCTATGTCAACAAAGAAGTGTTTCAAAATACCGTTTTAGAAACCTATCATCCTGTCTTCCAGTATTATGAACATTTTTGAATTTTTGTTTCCATTCCAAAGTTAAGAAAGTCATATTCTAAATCTTTATATCATGAATACAAAAATTAATTCAAATAAAAGCAGTAAGTACTTTAATTACTCTTCCTTCCCCCTCCATCCAAATATCTTTAAAAATTGTTTAAGACAATAAGCATGTATTGATAAGAAGTTGTTAACATACTTTAGTAGCCTGATTAAGTAACAAAGGTACCTTTGCCACTTTTATATTCCTCCTTTTCTTACTTGCTTGCAAGTTCGAATAGTTCAAAAGTTCAACTTATCATACTAAATGATTAAGCAAATTGGTTTCAAATGTTAAAATGCAGTTCTAAAAAGTCTTCCTAACAACTCCAGCAGATTTTTTCTGAGTAAAACATTTGACTTTCATCTTTTATAAAATAAAGTTAAGGAGTATTGTACTGAAATAATTCCAGAAGCTCGTTTGCGATGGTTTTTGTCCCAGTGCTGCTTTCTAATAAGAAAGGTTAAAATATATAATTTCATGTTTCAATTTGAATGTTTCATTTCTGATATTTTCTTCATGTATATTGATTATCTCTGTTCTGAGGAGTTAAAATAGGTTTATTTTGATGGCATTACTGATAGAAAGAAATAATATCCATCATCGTAGCTAGTGATGTTGAGTTTTTTGTAAGAGATCACCAAGTAATAGGAATTTCAAATTGCTCTTTACTAAGGTATTTACACATTTCTTAAGTTACACCAATCAAAAATGTTTGAGTTGGGAAGGTAGTGCGAGGTTCAAAGGCGTTCTTCGATCAAATTAATGCAGTTGAATGTACTATGAATATAATAGATGTAAATGATTTGAGGAGTACGTAGAACGAAAGGAGAGTGCCAATAGTCGAATATATGCTAATAATTAGATGTAAATAATTTGAGGATTATGGGGAAAGAAGAGCCATCAGTCACATCAGGTTTTGTCAAAATCGTGCAAGCTTTTAACTTGTCTCCATTTAAGAAGTAAACTCTAAATTGTTTGTAACTGTTTAGCAAATAGTTTGAACAGAAGAAATCTTTACCGTTCAAAATTTTGCAGAAATTGAGGTCTTAATAGCTTCCAGAAAACTAAAAACTTAGTTCAACTTGGACAGTACCTGATGTGACCTACAATTTTCTTCCCTTGTAACCCTCATCAATAAAGCAGCAAAGAAATATGTGACAGTGTGGTTTTTAGGTTTGCCTCATTTCTCTAATATCGTCAATCAATTAGACAACAGTGATGGAGATATAATTATCCGCCGAGAACCCTCAACGTTTGACACAGTAATTGGTTGTATAGAAGACATTCTAATAGGTGAGTGCATAAACCAAGTTAAATATTCTCTTTGTTTTGTCATTTTAAAATGAACAGAGATGGCATAAGATTATTATTTTTTAACTGCAGATCAACGGAAATAAACTCTACTATTTTTATGCTTTTATCCCTTTGTTGATGGCAATCATTTGGAATGAAATAGCTGTATTCGTGTAAATTTATACACCAGTATTAGGAAAAAATTGGTCAAAAAAGAAAAGGAAAAGAGTAAAAAAAGTGTTTTAATAGAAAATTTTATTTTACTTTTTATATTTTTCAGTCAAAGCATACGTTGTGTCTCCTGAGTTAATTAACTATATTAAAATTAGCGCTGGTAGCTTCCACATCCACATAATACCTTTTTGATCTGTCTGGGAATGGATGCTTAGGGATGGTTTGTAAAATACGCGTAGCTAAATTTCAGATTTTTCGACCCCCATCCTCCTTTTAATGCTTCTGTGACATAATAGGGTATGTAATGCTTCATCAACACCCCCCCCCCCCCCAATGCAATTTTTAAACGGCTTCTAACGTTATACAATTTATTTTACGTAAAATTTCCCTTATTTTTATAAAAACTTGTACACAAAATTTTCCTCCGCAAAGCAAATGAGTAACTTAGTGAGTGCAAGAACATCTTCAAGAGTTAAACTCAGATTCTGAACACTTGAAGATTTCACAAAAGTCCCAAAGTTTATCCCACCGGTCAGTATATTTAACTGTTGGAATCAAACTTTAACACTACAAACAGCTGATTTTACGATGTTGACTATATGAGTTGCATCATTTTTTAAGTTTTTTCACATCAACCTCGTTTTTACAGATGACAACTTCTCTAATATGCAGAAAAATTTCCTAGAGAAGTATTGGCAAACTTTTGAAAACAGCGAGGAAAACAAACTATGTTATATGGACATTTTCCAAGAATATGTGAGTGTTCTACTGCAAATAAAATAAGTTTTATGTGCTTTGCCCCGGTTGTTCGTCATATCTCTTAAATTTTATGATACTTTTTGATAAGTTCATAGAGAGACTCTAGGCCACCAAAAGCCATAAAAGGACTCTACTTATTTAGTAAGTGTTGGAGAAAAATATTCCTTCTACCAACAGTTTTGTTGCAGCTTAAAAATTGACCGATTTTTTGAGAGTAAAATAACTCTTGTCTCTTATTTGCGCTAACATGATAGCATAATAGTTGCACCACACAGACATTCAACCCAAATGAGGTGTCTGATTGAAAATGAGAGCTATTTACCATGAGCGAAGTTAGCACTTTTCATTGGAAACATGGGGGAGTTCTGCAATAAAATAGGGAAGGGTCTGCATTTGTAGGAGTATAAATGCAAGGAAACTGAGAAGTCTCAGATAGCATGACAGAATGGACCAGTTTCGCAACCTTTTCATTGAGACGAAAATGAAGAACTATGATCAAGCTAAAACTGCTAAATTTTTTTTCTACTGTTACTGCACTTATCTTCAATAATTCTGATACAATATTTTTTTTTTAATCATTTTAGACGAACATGATAGAAATATTCATTGAGAATGAACTAAATAAGAAGATTCCGAATTTCTTTATGCAGAGCTTCATTCAGGAGTTGATGTAAGTAAAGTTTTTGAATCTGATAAGATCTCTACTGACATTTTTCAGTCTCTCACGGTCTTCCTCAAAACCATATTTTTAAGACTAAACGGAACAAAGTATGCAATTATTGTAGTACCTGTGAGTTAGAATGTGCTGGCTGTCCAATTAGAAAACTAATTGCCTACGTAATGATACACTTCAGCCCTTACTGTTGCACTCCCCGAAAAAGTACTTTAAATATTCTTATCAGTAATATATGAGGAAGATACGAAACTCATCCTAAATAATCCAATGTGAGTGGAGTTCAGCAGTGAAAATCAGAAGACTCAATACATTAATTGATCTGCAATATTGTAAATTATCTGTTATTTTTTCAAACAGAAGCGAAAAACGTCATTTCTTTGAATTTCCTGCACACCTAGTATATTCCATGAAAATTTCTTACGTTTTCCTTGAAAAATGAATAAATTTAGCAGAGACTTTTAAATTTCAAAATGGAGAGAAATGTCTTTCACTTAACCAATGTCTTGACGGGCTGTAGATCACAATATATGATGAAACCTTTCATGGGAACCAATCATAGAACCCTCTGAATAGGTTTGTCTCAGCTGTTCGGTTACCTTCAAAACTAATGGGTTTGTTATGCTAGTCACAGAATCATGGTTTGGTGATTTCAAGCTTGTAGATTAGCAAAAAAATGATAGAACTTGTCCAAATGCCTAGTTTCTACGACCAAAATTAATAGAGATATTGCCCCCTGCAAAACACAGTGTATGATGTTATCCATTGTGGTAACACATTGGACGATTTTTTCCATCTTTGATTCGTCAATTAGTGTTATAAACAATTTCGCTGGTTGCTCCACCAAAAACACAAATAAAACCAAGGTGGAACTTAACTGAGGAAAGCACTTTCGCACTGATCTCATGCGCTTTGTATTTGAGGGGCAATATCTTCGCCCCTATTGGACACAGAAACTTGGTATTAGGATAGATTCTATTTTTTTTGCTAATCGATAATCTGATATCATCATAAAACGATTCTTCGGCCGGCGCAACTAACCCACTGTGAAACTTCATTATGTTCATAATCCGTGCAACCAATGGCATGCTCTAATAAATGTGGCAATGAAGTGGATAATCACTGCCGAAATAAGAAGGTATTAACTCATAAAACACTATTCATAGTATATGTAAATGTTTATTTTTTCTTAGAGAACGGAAAAATGACCTAGACGGAGAGGTATTTGAAATGCTGTTTACACTGACTGACTTCATCGCATTTAAGCAAATGGTACTGGATTACAAAGCAGTAGGTATTCAATTTTTGATGTATTAGTCGTAACAAAATCTATTTAACGCTCCTTCAAAAAAGTTGAAAATTTTCAGAAAATTTATAGAAAATTTTAACTTGGAGGCTTTTTCCTTCTTTCAATATTAAAATTATAATGATCATTCTAGACGCATCAAATCATTGTGGATAAAATCATTGTCAAACAAATTGAGGTCCATTGAACGTGTGCCAACAGAAGTGATGCCATTCAATGCAAGGGTGATTGTTGGAATAAATATTAATTGAATCCATATCAATTGAGTATAAGAAAGAATCAGTGTTCTACCAATCGATCTTCATTGAATCAGTGTGTAAGAAATTTTCAACTATCGACCTTTCCCAGTGAACTTTAAACTTCTGCTGTTCTATTATTCAAGTTTGTTTTCGTTTTTTACAGATGAAAGAGGGGCAAATCGGAGATCTACACTCAGGATTGAACATCTGTTCTGTAAGATTTTGAAGAGCTGGTCCTCAGAATACACTACCATATCCTAAAGTAGTTAGAAAATTTTATACAATTTTTTTGTTTTTTCACTGTTCTCACAAATTTTTTCAGTTACCAGAAAAAAATTAAAGTTTCATTTGTAAATATTTCTTCTGGTCTTGTTTTTTCATGGCAAGAGTAACGACTATGAGGAATGGCTGAGAAGCTATAAGGCAGGGCTGTAAAGAGTAATGCAACAAAGTTCATGACTAGAGTAAGAAAAGAAGTTTTTACAAAAACCGATAAGATCAGAAAGTAGACACCTTTTTCTTGCTAAAAGTTCATCCAAATTTGAGGAATCACCGCTTTTAACGAAGCACGGGTGCCAGAAACACTTGTTACTGAGATGGTGAATTGTCACAGCTGATAAGTCGAAACACTGAGAGACTTAACACCCGCAACAGAACTTTATATACAAATCAAATGTATGGACAGTTTAAAGGTAGAAAGGTCAATTTTAACCATTTTGAAAGCCGTATCAATAGGAATGATGCTTCAATCCTAAGTTATCACAAGATGATGAAGTTGAGTTTTTTTACTTGTTTCAAACAAGGACTGGATATTGGATTTTTGGCTGTGGAGAATCGTTTTCCTGTATATATTCTTAAGCAATAATTCAATGTTTATCATGACAGAATGATCTGCGTAAATAACTTTAAAGATGAATGCCACACACCAGAAGTTAAAGTTTTGGGAAATTGGATCCTTATTTCAAACATGATGAAAAATTTCACTACGTAATCTTGCAATAACTTTGGACTAGATTGTTTGGTTTAAACATCTTTTGGCACAATTAAAGTTAACCTTTTTACCTTTCAAATACATCAAAATTTGATAAAATATATCAAAATCTGTTCCGTTTAACTTTGACAGAATACAATTAACAATTGAGCAAGTTATTATGATTGTAGGTAGGAGACAGGACAAAATTAAATGATTAGCAAAGCCAACCAAATGGAGATAAAAACAGTCAATCAAGTATACAACAAAATGACACACCTATGCTTTCGCTTCTTTTTTTTTTCCACTCAGTTGCGCTGTGGTCCAACTATACAATTAAGTTGGGAGTTGCTCGTGGGACAGCGATTAATATTGAGGACATCAATATTTGTCGCCACTTCATAAGGGACTTTTCGCAGCTTCAAATCTTGGGAAAACATCCTGTGAAGACAAGGCCTTGGCTTTTACAAAAAGCTTTCTCCTTCCTTAAACTATAGCTTTGATGCATTACTCTTTAGCTACTCATCATAATTGGAGCAGCGATAAATACTTTTAGAAAATGTATCCATGAAAAATTATATTTAATACATTATAATAGCGCTAAAAAAAGAAACATTTACAAATTTAAATTCTTTTGACACTTAAAAGACTTACACAAACATGTTTTCAATGCATCATGAGCTCCATTTGAACTAATTTAGAGTTGATTTGACTTGACATTCGGTATGATATTGAACCAGCAAATGTTGTCAGAGCTTTGGCTCTCTCACGTAGGAATTCCAGAGTCTGAAATGGCATACAAAGATACATAAATTATTGAAGGTTCAGCTTTTGCTTTCAGTCCTGGAGAATTTTACTTTTTTGTTCATACCAAAAAGAAAATATATACAGAACACTTAGTTTCAGTGAATAAAGAGCAATGTAGAAAATAAAGCAATTTGGCAAGAATCAATTTTACTTAATGGGGTATTCTTAAATTTTCCATTATTTCCATGGGAAAATCCACGGAAGATGCCTCCAAATATAAGACAATCTGTGAATCTGCCTTGTAGACAATCAATTTTCAAGGGCCTCCAGGGTTTGTTGAACATGATGGCAGCACATATCATTCCCAACATCATTGTGACAAGATCAGATTTGGAATATTTTCAAAGTTTTTGGCAATAAGAAGCTTTTTTTTTCTTTCACCGATCAACAAAATTGTCGATAAATTGAATCCAGGTGTGTTCCAATTACGTTATTTTGCAACAAAAAAAAAAAAATAAATAAAATAAAATAAAAAAACTGTAATATTGGCGTAAGGATTTTGATAGGATGGATGAAAATCATGGAGAAAAATGTGTTCAAATGAAGGTCGTTGAAGCAAGGTTTTACTGCAGAATTAAAATACCTGCCAATGTAGTCGCTAAAGGAACTCTTAGGCCCTAAATTACATTCTTTTTTTAAAAAAATCTTGAATTTTATTCTTATAAAACTATAAAATTGATAAAAAAAAAAAAAAAAAAAAAAAAAGGTTATTCAATAGAAGCACTGTTGTATCCAAAAGAAGAGGTTACTGAACAGAAGAAATTTTTGCGCTACTGATTTTTCCCCAGTTCTAAGAACAAAGAAAGAATTACACTAAAATTTTACTGCAGAAGTCTAAATATACACACCTTTTCCTTGGAATGTTGATCACTCACAGAGCCACTGCCTTTCTTCCTGCAAAAAAAAATAAGTAAAACTATGTAGTAAAAGACACCGTTTGGTACAAAGAACTCCTACAAATTTAAAAATTGATCCTCCAGAGGCATTTTAAAAGTAGAGAATGAGGTATGCATTTGATAAAGCAGAATTTCAAAGTTCTCGTCAGCGCTGTCAGGGGTAGACTAGGGCTGAAAAAGTAACCGGGAATATCTGCCTGTCAGTCCTTGATTTAGCTGTTTATCCTCATGCAAAGGAGAAAAGCCAATCCAAAACCACCCAAAATACCAAATAGCTTCCTGATATTTTCCCCCAAGTTCCCGCCTACCTTTCTGCTCCTAAGCTAAGCACTGTTAACACATTTGGGAGCCGAACAGTTGTAACATAATTATTCTTGCAAATTGAAAATTGAAATTTCGACCCAATGTTCTTAAAAGTAATAAAAAGTTTTCATTTTTGAAAACTGAAAATCAATATTTTTGACCTCCAATAAGTTTTTTCCTTACGACCAATTTGTGTTTACATCTTGAGGGGTCTTTTTGCCTGAGTTTATCATATTTCATTTTTATTTTGGATGAAATTCTCTGATCATACTGGGAGTACTAATCTACCATGCTAGGAGTGAGCACCCTATGAGCCTTCAGACGTTGCAAAATTTCCTACCATAAGAGACTTTTCAAGGAATTTTTTTCTCCAAGTTTCAGAGCAATCCATTCGTGATTCAATCAAAAGTATCAGAAATTTCAGGGAGAAATATTTATTACTATGCTCAAAAGTAGATATTTTATCGAAGAAATTAGAAATGTTCGAATGTTCATACAACATTTTTCCTACGCATAGCAGTACAGCCTCTAAGATTTTCTGATAATGTACCTAAATTGCTAATACTTCGACTGAATTAAAAGGTAAGAAAGAGTGCTTACTTTAAATGTGAGTATTGGCCATGAATCATTGACATTGTGGCGACTAAAACTTCAGGTATTAGATGAACTACAGGCTCTTCAATTTTTTCGAATTTGGACACATACTCCGGGACTTCAGACGATGTCATGGGAATCAAGTGAGTACTTTGTATGACCTGCAAAAAGCATTGAAAGACAAATAGAGATGGAGCATGAGGCAAAAGTTATAAAAACACATAAAAAATAAAGATAGAGTCGTTCATAGTGTTTAGTATTCGGTTACTTTTTTTAGGACAGAAACTAAACTGGCTAAGTTCGAGCTATTTAATGAGACGACACGAGAAAAGAGACCCTGGAACTAGACACGGATCTATAACTTCTTTGATCTAAAGACCGGTCCATTAAGTGAAAAACGTAAAGAAACTGAAGAGTTGTTACGCCAAGTGAGAAATATTTTGATGAAAACGACAAAAGGGAAATCTCACTGACATGTGCGGACCCTTTTCACTCCGGATTACAGCGCTATTTGCGATGATGCAGAGTGTCAAATGGAGTAATTTTCCACACAAAAAGAGAGGACTTAGTTACTTGCATGTGATACAAAATTAACGAATGAATGGTCAAACAGCAAAAAGCATTTGTACCAGCGATCGCTAATATTGGAGGGTTATGCTTGTTAAGATATAAAACTGACTCACCTCCAAGGCAAGATTGTGCTTCTTTTCGTAATAATAATCGAAAAACATGTACAGATCCCTGAATAAATGGAAAGTGGCAACAGTTTCAGGTAGAGCATTGATGCGTTGCCCACCATATCGAGCACCGATGTCATCTGCCAGAATAGACAGCCTTGATCTGAGGCTGTTTGTGTTTTCAGCTCCAACTCTATGTACAACTTGACACATTAATGTGTTCATGAGAGACAAAACTTTTTCATGATTCTGAAAAATAAAGATTGGGACAATCAGTACAAAGTTAAAAGATAACAGAATAGCCCCTTTTATGCCATGACACTTTCGTGGAATTAAAGCCACCATGCCAAGGCGGTTGCTCTACATAGAAAAAAAATTGCTGGTAAAAAGTGTGATGGATGCTGAAAATATTATTAGCGATTGTAGAGAGACAAATATATGGTCCTTTTTCCTGACAGA
The DNA here is from genome assembly GCF_918797505.1 of Bemisia tabaci. Taxonomy (NCBI): domain Eukaryota; kingdom Metazoa; phylum Arthropoda; class Insecta; order Hemiptera; family Aleyrodidae; genus Bemisia; species Bemisia tabaci. The sequence goes on along the minus strand of NC_092799.1, from coordinate 43,605,043 downwards.
TGAGAAATATTAAAAGAACCCCGCACAGAGCATGGGGCAGCGGCTCTCGATGAAAGTCGATGAAACTCTAATAGATTGATATAAAGTTCATTATTAAGAGAAAGTAAAAAAATTAGCTCACTTTTGCGAGTAGAAGCCGAGATATTCGCGATTGAATCCGGACTATTTTCTGTGCGGCGGAGGTAAATTCTCCGTGTCGCCTTACCTTGCTTGGACACTTCGGCCAGGAAACCCCCTCTCCCCACCAGGTAACTACGATATCGCATTGTTTACACTCACTCCTTTCATTAGGACGCTCTGTTCCGGCTGTGCGATATGGAGTTCCCTGCTTCTCGCACCTGTCCCGTGCCGGCGCCGCCGGCCGATTTAATCTGAAATGTAGTTGCTGAAACAGAATTGATAGATGCGAGAAGAGGGAGGGAGTACGGTATTCGGACCGGCCGAGCGCATAAGCACCTATCTTCACGTGAGGGACGTGAGGTCTGTTCGAAAACGCCGAACAACGAGAGGAGAGGGGACTCGGAATTCTTTCGCCATGCTGCGGCATGATAGAAAATAGTCCGGATTCAATTGCGAATATCTCGGTTTCTACTCGCAAAAATGAGCTAATTTTTTGGCTTTCCTTTAATTATGAACTTTATATCAATCTATTAAAGTTTCATCGATTTTCATCGAGAGCCGCTGACCCCATGCTCTGTGCAGGGTTCTTTTGCGACTTCAAAGGCCTTACAAGGAATCTTGAATAAGAAAATTGGTGGTAATCAAAAATGCTTCAATTTATAGCAGTAAGTCAATGCAACCCCATAGGAACTATAGGGCCATTCATAAATTATATGATGAACTTGTTGGCGACAGGGGGTCTGTGGGTCTGGTCCGGAATGGCAGAGAAAGAAAGTTGATCTGATACCTTTGTCACATTGTGCAAAAAACATAATTGTTGGCTGACAGTTTAAGAGTTGTTTGATGTTTTCGTAACTTGTAGCTTGTTCAAAAGAAAGCATCACTAATAGACAGTAAATAATGAAGAATGATTGGATAATAATGATACATACTCCTACGAGGTCATAAATTTTGATGGCATCTTCAAATTGTCCTTTGGCTTCTGTCTGGGCAGCCACACACTCCATGACAGCAGCTACACAGCTCTGAAACAATTATAAAGATTAAATAGTAATAAATAAATGAAACTTTTGAGTAGATACGAAACATACGATCATACAAAAATTCCTATGAAATCACTGTCAGTGATATTGACAGTACCATGATGCTCCACAGAATCCACTTTCTCAGTAGCCTTCTAAGATGCAAACAATTGATATAGTACTTAATTTTATACCCTTACTAGAACCACACATCTTTATTCTTGATTTCACCAGCATTATCCTCAAAAGCATTCTTTTGTACGAAAACAAAGCATTAAGAAATGTAACTACTTAGGTTCGGTGGATTGTCAGTGAAAGTAGAAATTTTAGACATTTTTTAGGAGAGGACTGTACATCCCTTTAAAATGAACATACTCCATATTAAGTTGTTAGATAAGAAGAAAAATTATTTGAGAACTTACCGCGTCTCCACTAAACTCATCAATGAGTCCTGGTTTCCTATCACCTCTTGATTCCATCTTACCCAAAATCAAATCGAATTCTCTTGTCTCAAGAATAAGATTGCTTACACATAGTGAAAACAGGCTGTCACCCACTGGCGTGCTTAATTCCCTGTAATGTAAAGAAGTCTAAGAATGAGCCGATAGCAAAAACTTGATGAGTAAATGGATGCAATCTAAATTATGATAATAGAATAAGATTTTATCTACTTAATGACTGAGTAATTAGTAATTACTTAATAGCTTTCTCTTTCAGGAGTAAATCATGCCATCTGCTCTACTGTTATTCAAATACGGAATATAAACCTCAAAGTTCAAACCACAACATGGCAAAGCTAAAATATGTTACCAAACGTTTTATTTATAGAGATGGGTTTTGAAAAATCTAAAGCAATGTATTTATGATGTTGAGGTTTGAGCCTTTTGCTTTAGCAGTGTTTATCAGTGGAAACAAATCCTAGTTAAAATTTTTCCAAGAAGAATTCATTATTCAATCCAAACTTTAAGAATTAGTCGATGAAAGGTTAAAAGTATATGAAACTGGAAAATCTGGCAAAAAAATGTTGAATAAAATAGACAAAAAACGCTGTGGTTGCAGGGCGAACAGAGTTGATATCAGAGGATGGAATAACAACACAGAAGATTTTTGAACACAAAGAATTTAGGAGAACTGCAAAATCTTTGCACTTTTATTTACATTAATTTAAGAGAAAATCGATCCAATAAGTATGTATTGAACTTGATATGTGTAAGATACATCCAGTTTTTGAATAACTCATCCAACATTCAAACTGCTGCCGGTAAATTAAAAATATTACCTGAGAACATAGTAGTAATGGAGAGCTTCTCTGATATCATGCACATCAAATCTCCTGGCATAGAGTAGAATAACTCGAGCAAGATTCAATCTTCGCATTGGAGCAGGATCTTTAGGATCCTTGACGACTGTTCAAGGAAAATAAAGCATTCTAAGGGTTAAAAATCTATTGATTTGACATGTTCCATGTGAGGGTGGATGCACATAATTAGCTTATTGAAATTTAATTGAATAGAATCAGTGAGAATTTTGCGCTGAGAATAGCACATTAGAGTATGAGTGACTCCAAAGTACACTTCTGGTTTAACGGATCTTGCTACTTACTACCATAATTTTGAGCTATTAATCGATCTACTGTTTCAAAATGTCTTCTTTTGGTTAAGATATTGATTCTAAGATCAATGTATTGAGACAAAAATCTCATTTTTTAATATTCTTTTTTATGAATCAAAACAAGAGGTGTGTTAAAAAATTAAACAGTTTTTAGAAAGAATAAATAATAAGACAAGAGAATTAACAGGAAAAAAGTAAAAACTGATAGATTTAAAAATGATCGTTCAACTTACGTAATGGTGATTTGGCGGTGACAGTAATACTGAGAAGACCCCTAATATACAGCAGGATTGCTATGTGGACTGCATGTACTTTCAAAGAATTATTTCGCATCAAAAATTCAATCGCAGACTCAAACTGTCCAGTTAAAATTAGCATTTGAGCGTAGACATGAGGCTGCTCTTGCGCATTGTAATATGCTTCTCCTAAAAATTTAATCAAAAAAAATGAGACAGGGAAGAAAAAATAAAAGCATCGAATAAGTCAGCACCTATGAATTTGAGATGAAGATAGGAGCTTGCATACATTTCTCGATTGGACAAATGCAAGGAATGTCTAATAAAAACCTTCTTCAAACCTTGATTTGGGTAACACAATTATACCAAAACGCATCTTTAATAAAGTCAAAATTCCTTTTCAGCAACTACTTGAGGAAATAATTTTTTCACACCAGAAATTTCCGGATTGATATATTTCAAAGCTTCAAGAAAGACTGCTAAAAATTTGTCATTTAATTTCAATATTATTTTTCATTCGAAGAGGTAACTACCAGCTTGAGAACTATACAAACTTCTATAAGTTCATATCCGTAAACATACATGACTGATAATGATTTATCATACCATATTCTTCCAGAATGAGAGTTTGCAGAAGGGAAAAGGTGATTTTATCGGATGAAGGAGCCTCTGGTCGTTTATCATCGTCTTCTGGAGAAACCTGAGCAAACAAAATAATTAGCACTGTAGAAATAGGACATACAAAGAACATAATTACTGACTGACCTACAAGAACTTTCATTATCAACATGAGAAAATAATTAAAGTTAATTCAAAAGCCATTTTACTCATCCATATTTCTGATGTCCTTGGGAAGCACTATTTTTGATTTTCTAAAAACAGAATTGTTGTCTGGTAGTAATGAATCCAAAAAGTTTTTGTTGTTGATTTAGAGAGGTAAGCCAAAATATTGTGTGGTAGGATACAGACTAAGTATGACCTCACCAATATCTTGGTGTCAGCCCTCACTTTAAAAGAAAACTATCCTACTAATGGTAAATAATAAAAGTAGTAGTAAGACCTCGATTTATCAGATTTCACTGGACCGGAGGCCAAATCCGTTAAATCACGCTGGTGGCGCCGCTGAAGGGACCAGAGGATCATTCTGTTAAATCGCGAAATCCGTTCACTTGCAATCCGATAATTAGAGGTCTTACCGTATTAAGAAAACTTTAAATTGAGAAGAATCATCTGACATAAGAAACTGGTAACATTTTTGCGATCGAAAACTCTTTTTCCACTCATTTTTGAGTAAAATATAATTGATTTGTACATAATTTTTTATTACTTATGCATATTCTATCTTTTACCAGTACGATCTATTAAATCAGATGCAACTTAAAATCAGAAATAAAATTTATGAATCCTTTGATACTGTGGCCTATGGCATCACTGATCCATGCGGATGGTATGTAAGAAGGCTTATCATAAGTAAGCATTTCGGTGTATAACACAGATATATTAATAATGGGCCTGTTGCAAACTTCGGCTAGAGCAAAAATAAGAGTTTTTTCTTATAGATAATGTCTCAAAAATGACGATGAGCACATCGGCAAAGTCTGAAATGCACTCATAACTTCACAATCTACGCAAGAAATTTGCGTTTTTTTGAGCTTCCCGCTTCAAATATGATACTACAGCACAGGTGAACATTTTGTCAGAGGAGTCGTTCCATCGTCAGCAATAATCATGATGGCCAACGCTTCCGCGGCTCCGCACGTAATTCAAGGAGAGATCAAGGTCAATCAAGGCAGGCGAGAAAAATATGAACGTAAACACTCCGATTGTTATCTGGTCTTATCCTGGTCAGGTGTTATCTCGTCCCGTTACACGTGTTTTGGCGGATTGGCGTTGGCCATGATTAATATTGCCGACGATGGAACGACTCCTCTAACAAAATGTTCACCTGTGCCGTAGTATCGTTTTTGAAGCGGGAAGCTAAAAAAAACGCAAATTTCTGTCGCAGATTGTGAAGTTATGAGTGCATTTCAGGCTTCGCCGATGCGCTCATCGTGATTTTGAGACATCATCTGTAAGAAACAACTTTTATTTTTGCTCTAGCAAAATTTGTGCCTAAAAGTTGTGCATTGTGGTACCTAAAATAATTCCCACATATTGATTAACAAATGCCCAACAAATGCTGCAACTGCTCACAAGAAAGAAAAACAAGCAGAAAAATCCAACATGAATATGTTGGAAAAGCGTGCCGAATAACTAAAATGTTGGACACATACCTACTATTTTCACGTCTTTGTTATTTGCATCAATTGGTACTTTTTGCTAAATTTGGGAGAAAATATTGATTCATGAACGTTGAATGTAAATTGACTTTAAAGATTCCGTCCAATTATCTTGATTTTAAGCTGATATGCGGCATTTCGCACGACCGTGATTTGGGCGAACTGCCGTGCATCGAAATCGCGTTCAGTTAATCTCTTTGGATTTCGAACTGTAACTTCTCTCCTATTCGGCCGATTTTTACAAATGAGGTCTCTTTTTATTTGTACTTTAACGGAAAGTAAGGAAAAACTCGCTAAATAGACGGAAAACAATTTTTGTGAAAATTTGGTGGATCCTGGCGTCACGGTGAATGGTTAATCGGGCGTGGAAGATAATAGGTTCGACGAGGCGACCCTCTCCTCGCCGTCTTTTATTGCCTTGCTCGAAACCTGACACTCAAAGCTATATCGGGAGATAACTGCAGTGGTTTGAGTGGATTTCTGCAGGGGCCACGGTTAGTACATGGTATAAAGAGTCACGAGGCTCATCACAGATTGCACTTGCAGTGCAAGACGCTCATTGGCTAAACAGTTTTGGCGGGAAAGAAGGTTCTAGAGTTGAGTCCTCCGAGCGTAAGAAAGCTTCTATGAGGTTTTTGTCAAATGAAATAATACGGTTTTGACAGGAAAATGTTCTCAAGGGTTCCCAATTAGCAGTTCATTCGGTTTTTTGGTAAGAGACCATCAGGGCTTGACAGTATAATGGTTCAAAGACAAGAAAACGGGTCCGAGGAAAAAAATATTTGGACGGCCCGTTGAATAGCATTGGTTGATCGGTGTGCTGTACTATGGTACATCCGAGTGATTTCAAAAAGCGAGCCCTACTGGCACGCTTAAAAAAAGTCACAAGACACAAACTGAATGTCTAACTGGTAGAAAAACATGTTCCGCATTTTTTTTGGTGCAAAAACAAGGTACACGGTATGTGGGTAAGTACCATAGTACTTCAACTTGATGTGCTAAACCTTTGTACACAAGTTTTTTTTTTTTTTTTTTTTTTTTTTTTTTTTTTTTTTACAATAAACCGATAGTTTATTATAAGGTACAAAAAAACACAAAATAGAAAGATAAAAGAGAAAACCCCACACAAAATAGAAGAATAAAAGAGAAAAACCTGTTGACCAGTTAAAATTTTATTTTACCTGTGATAGTTTGATCCATAGGTAATCATCGGCTGTTTTAGCCACTTCTTTGTGCTCATCAACAACATCACATGCTCCAATAACACAGTAAACAGCTCTGAAATTACAATGGAAACGAAAGTCAACAAGAGGGTTCAGTTTTTATGAGAAAATAAGGTGATTCCAGAATAATGAAACGTCAAGGATACAAAGGGTCAAGTATTGACCCTATCAATAAATGCTGTGCCAAATTTTTAGGGGGAAAAGCCATCATTTAAATTTTTTCCATTGTGTCTTGCCACCGCCTACTAGAGACAGAATAATCTACTTATACATTACTTGTGACTCATAAGACTTGAAATTCAAGCTTTATAATATAGGTATTATTAATGAGTCGATAAATATTTTTGCTTTTCAGTTACATGAGCGATATATTTTATATCTATTGATATGTTTGCAGCAAAAGAACAAGAACACTTTACTCGCAACATTTTAGGCAAGTCATTTTCATTTGAAAAAAAAAAAAGAAAATATGAAAATTTTGAAATTTAAAATTACTCTCTAGTTATTAAAGACAATACAGACAGTAAAATTCAAGGTCAATAAAATACAAACCTCTTAAAAGGATCTGAGCTGTGCCGCACAGAGCGCCGATACTGCGAGCGAATTTGTGTCCTGGACTTGTCACTAACTCTCTTCAAGATGTTGCTTTTCATTTCATTCAGTGCAACAATGAACTCCTCCATACCAATTCTACAACATTAAAATACTTCTATTGATACAGCAGATTTAGGTTTAAAATGAGAGTGGTCTAACAGAAAGCCACATGTGAACAATAAATTATTGGAATAACAGCAGTCAATGATACATTCTCCGCACAGTGCATACCGGAGGCTTAATGTTGTTTTTAAGTGATACAAAACAACATTTTAAACAAAATTGAAACATTTCAAAAGCTGAAAAACGTTTTTTAACTCTAAACACAGCAAAATGGTTGGTTATGATTTGTATTGATAAATGCATAAATTTTCTCTGGATGCTCCAAATGGACAAAACAAAGGGTTGCTTCATGCATCTACAGTCACCAGCTTTGTGAGGTTCTACGTCGATCAACTGATCTGATGAGGTAAGAAACTAAAAAACTGGAGAGATTCTTCAGTAGAGAATTACTATATTGAATAACTAGATACGGAGATACGTAGATGAGATGTTTTACTTCAGAGTTTCTGAAAATATCTAAGAAAACAGGGTAATTATTAAGTCAATTTAAAACCTGCTATGAACTTATCAAGTTGGCAAAAAATGAACCATTATTTTATGATGTTCGTAGAATATAGATACCCTGCAAGAGTGGCACAGTGAATCGCTGCCGGTATATCTCCACAACGAAGACAATAATATATCATTGGCCAGACAGGTTGGCCTTCGACGATTGTATCATCTAATCCAATTGTGTTACCGCCAATTAGGACTGCTACGAAACTGCGAACTAAAGTAAATGTTCCTGGTACTCCACCTCGTTGCGCTTGCTCTAATCTTCCAGAGACTACACTTTTCATGTAATCTTTGTACCTGGGAAAAGAAGTGGCAGAGGTTATGAATGAAAGAAAAATACAATTTTATCTTTTAGTAAAAGAAGGTATCATAGTTTGAGAATCAAATTCCTTGAACACTGAAATGGATGGGATTTTGCTTCTTGTGATTAAAAAGTAAAAAGTGATATGTAGACTAAATAATTTTTGTCCTAAATACAATATTCGCCTCATTCCTTTATTTTTGAGAGGTTTGAGGGTAAAAGGACTACACATAAGACCACACATCAACAGTGAAATTCCCAAACAACATATCTCGATTTGCGATGTTGCAGACTTCTTATCATACTTCATTTTTTAAATGGAAAACTACTCGAAGTCAATTCTTTAAAACTTCAGTGCTTTTTTCCCCCATTGTGATAAAAATGTTGTAAAAACTTTTGGGAATGATATTGAATTTTTCTCTCTCAAAAAATAATGATGAGAGCATAAATTTTGTGACAACGCAAATGCGATACGAGGTTTAGGAGTTTTCCCATTGATACTTTACCTACTACTGTCTACAATTTGTCACAGCTTTTGAAAATGGTCAATCATAAATTATCCTTATCACGTAATTAAGTAGTATCTACAGACTACAAACAAAGAAATAAATCAAAACTCAACTAAAGAAAGGGTCAAGAAAACAGTAAACTGATTGAGTGATGACAAGAGCATGATATGGTACAGTGAAACCTCAGTAAGTCGGTTCCCGGATAAGCCGGTAACCCGCTTTAGTCGGTAGAATCGCCCGGTCCCGTTTATCACCCATATAACACAATGCTAAATAAGTCTCGGTATCTCGGTTTGGTCAGATTCTGAACCCGCTTAACTCGGTGAAATTTTTCCATCTGGACCTGTTTTTCTTCGATCGTCACCCGTGATCAAGCGTAGGTAGTGTTTCCGTGCGCGGTGCGGGTCGGGTCAAGTTACGCCACGAAGGGTGAGCGAATCTCCGAGAAAGCGCAGCGCAGTGCGAGAAACGACATCGGAAATAGAGAGATAAGGAATCAAAAACACTCGATAACGACACGAAAGATGAGAACAGTAGAGAATAGGATATCTGATACCGCGTGTTATCTTATCGCGCGTGTGAAAACACGCATGCATAATTAAGCAATTTCACGCATCGATGAGTTGACAGGTCCAGTCGGCACCGGCCCCTCTCCCCCTACCATCTTGCATTGCCCTTCCCCGCTCCCCCCAGGAATCTTCCGCAGAGTTTTTCGGGGATTTTAGCGAGTATTGATACGTTGCATTTTCAGTTCAACGACCCGCCATAGCGGGTGGCCGCGGCGCATCACCGCGCGGCATGCCGCGTGGGGTGCGCGGGGGGTGATACGCAATGGGGTGCCGCGGCACCCCAACATACGATTAACCCGATGACTTCATGATGCCCTGACACTTTCAACACGCAATTTCAAGTGCATTTCATGAAATTTTACCATTTAGTACCATTTTCTTCGATCAAATGGCTCTCCAAAACACTCCTATGAGTCACTCTACACGCACGTTTGCGTTTGTCCAATTTAGGGCGCGAAATTTGAAAAAGCGCGGCAGGAAAAGTGGCAGTCCGCTTAAGTCGGTAACCCGCTTAACTCGGTAAATTTCCTCGGTCCCGATGGAAACCGAGTTACCGAGGTTTCACTGTATACAAAATGCATGTCTTGAACAGCTGCGTACACTTACATATTTTCTAAATAATTTTTTGCTTGAGAAATCATTTTTTCTGTTAATTGTTTGGATAATCTTGCAGTCAGTGACTCGCCTTTGTTTTGAGGAGGCAGCATAATCATGCTATTAACCATTTGCCATAAGTTGATGATTTTCTGTGGAAAAAAAGAAGAACAAGACAAAAAAGCTTTAAATTTTGAGCAAAAATGTAGCAGATTATGAGCAGTTAATTGACAGAGGAACTTCTTTAAAGAGGGAAAATGAACATGATAAAAAAGGAGGAAAAAGGAACTTAGACCAGCCTTTACAAATTACATAGAACACTTCACAATAATACTAATGGTAATGACTTACTTGGTAATATATTTTTTTTTCCCTCATCATGATTTAATTTTTAAAATGTTTTGTTGGAGGTCAAATAATGGAACTTCATTGCAACAATGTGAGATTATCGACCTTTTTTTCAACGAGTTCTGACTTAATACTCTCTCCTTATCTTCTTTCTTTCTCTATTATTGTAAGTATTTAGATGAATTTCTTTACTCCGTCAATTAAAGAAGCAGGTAAACTAAGGTGATTCAAAAATTAAAAAAATCAGTAGAGATTTTGAACTTATAGACAGAATAAAACCTCTTTCAAATAATAAGACTGGCTGCATGGGTATGATTCAAGTAAAACATATGATTTAGACATAATTGCATAATAATTAACCAAAGCTATGGAACAGCCCTGATAGAACCTACAATAATGTGAATTTGCACCCTTCATTAAAAACATTCCGAGAGCTTTTCTGAGTTTAAGCTTCGATTTTAAATGACAGACTATCATAAATTTAGTTCCTAGTGAGTGTTAACATGTTCTCCAAATCTATTTGACGTCTCTTAACTTTTAATTGGTGAAACTTTTTTTTTCTTCTTCAGTCCTCTGAGCTTAGACATTAGGTAGCACCTTTGGACTCTTTGATCATACTTCATATGCTCTATGTATAGAAGGAAGGGAACTCCTGAGAGAGGAAAGAAGTGAGGGGCAAAATGAGATAAGTTCTGCCTCTATTCTTTCAAATAATGTAAAAACTACTGGGATGAAATTCAAAACTTACTTCATTTTTAGAATTGATAGCCACTGATAAAAAGTCCTCAGCAAGATTAGGCCTAGGCTTGTTGGTAACGCAGGCAATGTTATAATCTATTAAATGTTTAGAATAGGCAGTTTCAAATGAATCCAGTAAGCTTTTGGATCCAATTGCTTCATTAATTGTCTTTGGCTGAAAATGAATGATAATTGTAAGATAAGAAAAACATGATATTACAGTAAAAACAATGAAAATATGCACATACATACATACATGTGGAAAGGGTAATTTTTTTTATCATACTTTGGAAGTCAATGTTTAGCGTCAGTGAAGAACTGAGCTTATGTTTAGGCCTTCATCATAGCTTTGCTATTATATTTTCATTGATTGGTGAAACCTTTGCCATTCTGTTCCTCTACTCACTTGGAAGGAAAAATTTCCAGAGCAACATTATTGCCAGTCCTGAAATTGATATTTATTTTATTGTATTTGATTTCAACTTACAGTCGCAATAAAAGTGTATACAATAATAATGCATGAAAGAATATTAAGAATGAACAGATTGTTCATTAAATTATTTTTTATATTCAAAGTAAGTAAGGTAAAATCTTCATCTGAAATTGCTTTCCACGAAATGACATACAAATAAAAATATGCTTTTTTGAAGGTGTGTTATTAGAATTAATTTCCTTGAACAACTTTCTGATATTTTGGCCGGTAGTTTATCCTCAAAGTTTTGAAGACTAGGTCTTTATTTCTTATTGAAAATTAGTATTATTATAACCTAACCTAACTCAAGGATTGTAATTAAGAGCGCACAGTCCTGAACCAGACTGAGAGTCAATTTGATTGTGTGGACAGGACTGGTGTTTCTTATGGTTTCAAGTTTCAAATTGTTTTAAATTTTCAGTCTTATTCTTAAAATTCCCTGACTTTCCTTGATTTAATGAAATTCCTTCACAATTCCCTTTTTTTCCAAATCTGCAGACACTCTGTCAGTCCCACCATCATCATGGTGCAGCTTCCAAGTTTCAAGGCCATAAATACTGCACAAAGGTTGCGGCGCGGCAGCAAGCATGCTGCTATCTAGTAAGCAACGGTCCGGACATTGTGTTTATTTCTATTTTTGCACTTTACATGTTCATATACTGAACTCTTCAAATAAGAGGAATTCCCATAAATTTCTACAACTAAACTTACTTGCGATCGAATAGGCAATTCGATGACATGCGAAGAGTAGCCAATAAGTGAATTCATCAGTTTGTGCTTTTCTAAAAACCAATCTTCTTTCAAAACTTTCTGATACTTTTCATCAAGGCTAGTCAAAGTCTGAAAAAAAAATTAAAACTTATGAGAGGTGATTGGGTGGTGGTAAAGAATTTTTGCCGGATTGTACTATAATATTCTTGGCTAAAGTTTTGTGAAAAAACCAAAGAGAGCATTGTAAAAAGTTCAAAAAAGCATTTCTATGGGGCTAAAAAACAAAATGTAATCCGACCAATCAAATACCAACAGTCTATTTGGTGCGGCAAGGCAATCAACAAATGCCATCAGCCCACCAAGGATACCGTTTCAAACAGGTCCCATTATCAGCATTTTCAAAACTGGGTTTCTTTGTCACTTAGGGTTGGAAAAAATCTGGAAAAATTCCTGGTAAGCTTAGTTTACCACTGTTAGAAAATGAATTTTAAAAAAATGGATGTCACTGACTCATTCAGAAATTATTACAAGAACAGCAATGGAGCTATTGTGAGGTTGAGAGAAGAAAGCTGCAGCTCTTTACCCTTTGCAGGCAAAACATGTTCTTTTTTTGTGAGTAAAATTAAGTACTATGCCTGGATATGAAAAATATTATACATGGAAACTGGAAAGAAGAAAACTATGGAGGGAACAAAACCTCTTACAGATTTGTAGGTTTCGTCGATCAATGAGAGAATGGCGTTTTCTCCCTCATTTTTTAGATAATTATGAACATCTGTTTCTGGGACTGGCTCTAGAGGCTCAAAAGTTTTACGAGCACTTAACACTTCCAATTTCTGTGACAACTCAGGGAGATCCACTCCTCTTGTACCCAGTAGCAAATTCCTGAAAAAGAAGACCAAAGATCAAAAGTTAGAAAATTTGTCAGTCGAAGAAACTCATTTGATTTGCACCCAGTGCTTATTCCTGAAGAAGAAGAGAAAAGAACTACCTGCACTTTTCCATACGATTAAGCAAACTCAGAACAAATGGTCATTAACCTGGTCACACATATTCATCTCAAAAGTTAAGTTTTAGTGTATTTTCCGAAGAAAATACACTATTGCATTCTCCCATGATGTCGGACCCAGACCTGAGACATTGTGAAGAGCACCGATCACGGGTCGTAGATCACGAAAATATATGCCATTCAAATTCATGCGTATATATATATGTATGTATATATGTATGTATGTATTTCCGCCTTTTGAAGATTTTTTTAATGTATGTATTTTTTACTAAATTTTTTACACTTGGCATGGAAAAGTGTGCATGATTTTGAGATTTTTATGGAACTTCCACAAATTTACAGTTTCTTTCCATTATTGACTTCTGAACTGTACAGATTAGTAGTTGCTATAAACTGTCAATAGTAATTTAATTCCACACGTTTAAAGATTAAAAAGCTGTAGAGCTGCCAGAACTTGACACGATTATTATAAGAATTTCGAAAACTAATTAAGTATTAACGTTTGGATCTTTCAAAGTTATTAGACTGACGATTCGATATTTTAGTCTGGACTAAATCTTGATTTGGTCTAGAAAAAGATATCACTGCAGGAAAATTAGGGACATTTTGAGCTGTTCGATTTTACAAAATAAATATCATTAATGGAGAAAATGACCTTAGCCTGTTTGTCATTTAGACAACACTTTGACGATATTATTACACCAATTGCCACAAATCCTTCTTCAGTTTTTGTGCTGACAGCGAAAACCTTTATCAAGTAATCCATTATTTATTCTATAATAGAAGGACAGATAATATTAAAATGACTGCGCAAAATTGATATAAACAAATGATGAAATCATGAAAAATGGCATATATATAATACTAATAATTAGATACTAACGCTTGGACATCTTGGGCTCCTGTATGTGTAACACGTGACCAGAGATCATTAGAAGCCTCAAGCACTTGACGAAGAGTCCTATCTACTCTGGGTAGTTCTTCATTTCCTTCCACTTCGCAAGCCAAGCGCTCTGCTGCCTGTAGAAGATCATTGAAATCTGACTCAGCCATGAGGGAGCTTCTGCAAACAGAAGAAAATTCAGTCACAGAAATTTTTATGGATGAATTTTATAAAACAGATAAAATACTTAACCTTTCCTAAGAGATGTCTTTCGCAATTTTCCCTCAATATCATTTACTTGTATGTAAAAGAGTAATGCGTTCCAAGTAAATTCAGAAACATCTGGGAATGGAGCCCCAACACTTTCCCCTGCCTATCATGGAGCAGTTGAGAAAACAGTAACGTTACACAAACGAGCGAGGGAAACGCATCCCCGATATGTTAAGTATAATGTCTTTGCATTGACAGAGGGCAAACACAATGTCGCACACAAATGCGGCAAACCAGGCTCATTCGTAGCACAAGCTGACAGCAGATTAAGTAAGTTTTGTTGGCAGTTCATTTAACTACTTATTAAAACTCAGTATAAGAGGAATATTCCAATAGCATTCAGCTTGTTGTCACCTGAGAGACAATACCACTTGTGTAATAAGAAAGAGCTCCATAAAGTGGCCATAACACTTTTTCCAACATTCTGCGTACAGAATAGATGGACAGCATAGCTTCTGTTCATTTGAAGAGGACATGCTGATGAAATCCCACACGTGTCAGAGACTGTTTAGAGGTATTTTTCATGACAAAGCCATCAATACTGTATGTACCTAGCTACATTGCGTACTTGCAATCACAACACTTGAGCAGTGTAGTCCTTCAGACCATAATAGGATGGTACTGAAAATGCTCTCAGAATCGGCTTCAAGTGAAAATTCTACTACTTATAGTATCATGGTAAATATCTAAATCTTACTTGTGTTAGAGTTTTAGAGGACTTCAACCCTGGAACGGAGGAAGTGGTTAACTGCAGCACTCTGACCTTCCTTCAGAACAACAAAACTGCAGGTGGAAAAACAAAGTATGAATATGATAGAAGCTAATAAAACTGTACGGTACACACTGAAACTTGCATCAATCTAAAACCTGAATTTAATACAATTAAGGGTATTAATTTCACATGTGGATGAACACATTTTTTCACCTCACTCGAATCCCGGTCTTTTCTTCAAACATAACCTCAAATGCAACGGTTTTTGTTGCAAAAGGTTGCCAAGCAATGTATTGTAAACTTTACTGAAAACTTAACTTTAAACTTTAAACTTTACCATTCCTCCTTAAATTGATGATCAAGTTTTTTAAAATTTTGATTGGCTACTTTGTTCAAGTATAAAGGGACTCTATACAGAGCTGATCTTCAATAAAAAATAAAAAATAAATCTGGCAACTCCGTTCTCCCCACCACCAGGCAGGAGATTGTTTTTGTTTACCGGCAGCATGGGATTTTGGTTCTGGTTCGAGAACGTCAAAAAAAGTTTTTAATTAAGAAGTTTCAGTCATTTTTCTGTCTGTAGGGTGAGTAACTCTGCTTTTAAACCTCTTAATTCATTCAATGTTCATACTTTTCGTCGAATGACAAAGTATCATGTGAGTTGTATCTTGTGAGGTAGGTAGAGCGACAAGGAAGGTGTCGATTTGATCGACATGAATCGATCAAAAAATGAAAACGTGAATCGATCGACAAATTGTTAAAAAACCGGTGTCGATTCGATCGACATTAATTGATCGAAAAATGAAAACGTGAATCGATCGACACCGATTCGATGGACAACCAAGAATCAATCGACAAACCCGTGAATTGATCGACAAACCTGTGAGTCAATCGACAAACCCATGAGTCGATCGACAAACCCATGAGTCAATCGACAAACCCGTCAATCGGTCGACAAACCCGTGAATCGACCGACAAACCTGTGAGTCGATCGAATCGGTGTCGATCGAATCATGTCGATCGATTCATGTCGATCGATTCATGTCGATCGAATCGGTGTCGATCGATTCATGTCGATCGATTCATGTCGATCGATTCACGTTTTCATTTTTCAATCAATTCATGTCGATCGAATTCATACCCTCCGAGCGACAATACAGTACTAAGGGGAGCTTAGGGTTGCATTGTTGCACTCAAGAGTGAAAGACATTCATTGCCTAGATTATTCGCTCATGAAGCCTGGTTTTCAATGGACACATTAGTTCAAATTTGTTGCAATGTTGCTGTATCGAAGGTCTTTGGTTTTTATGCAATACAGCTTGCCATTTGATGCCGCTGAGTTTATCATGCAATGTCAATGCCAAAATTGAAAAATTTTAACTCTTACAATCATGTTTTTAATTGCCTAACTCAGCATTGCATTAAAAGCTAGTTGACACATCCGTTGAAAACAAGGCTAAGAGTGAGCAATAATTGTAACAAACACTTGTCAGTTCACAAGAATAAACATAGCATGTGAAAGCATTGATGCAAAAGAGGCGCACTGTTTGGCGAAAAAGTTTTAAGTCCAGTTAAAACCTCAGCTCTAAAGGTCTCATTCTTGCAGTTCTTAAGGGGTATCTGAACATCTGATATGATTTTCTCGGTTCTCAGTTCTCTCCTCCACAATTTTCTCTCCAATTGAAATTTTAGGGCTCCAAGATGCAGAAACCTCTATATGTATTTGTAAAATCACAAGGTCACCTTTTAAGTGCAATCAATATAATTAAAATGTTTCATTCAATTGTTTACAGGGCTTAAAGCAAGTATTGCCATCAGTTTAATCTCTGGGCAAATCTCATAAAATCTTCATGACATCTTTGTAGGATTTCAAAATACACGAGATGTCTCTTGAAACAGAAGACAATGGTATATTGGAAAACAATATTCATCAGTCTGAACACAATGGCTTGGAGACTAATGGAAAGCTGTCGAATGCAATGGATGATGTCAATATCTCAACTAAATCTCCTCTCATTGACAATGGAAATGACGAAAACTCCAGTATCAAAAATGTTTCAGAAGAATTGCAAGTGAACAGTCATGAAAATTCTCATGTTATCTATGACTTTAATAATATCCAGGAGTTAGTTTCAACTAACGAATTCAGTGATTCATCAGGGAAGAATCTACTTCGAGGCTGCAAATGGTTTGTATATTTCCTCTCCAATCACTTTCATCTGCTCTCATCGAACCGTCCACTGCGGTTTGCGGTAACTCGTACTGCATTAAAATAAGAGATGGCCCCTTCTGAGCCTCTCCTTTTGAGCAGTCTTGCAGCAAAAACGGACTGATTCTTTAAGCTGTCTATTGAGTGTCACATTGCTGATCGAAGCGTAAATTATTCAATATTGTCCTGCCGCTAAAATTCTCATTAAAAATCGGAATAATTTCTGCTGATTTTACCACATTTTATTCTTTCTAAGAGCAAGAAGCCAACTTTACAGCTTGAAAGTGCCGAATATCCAGGTAATGGGGGAGAAAAAATCAAGGTAGTTTTCAAGAAATTACATTTCTCTAGTCTAAAAAAATGGAGTATGACAAAAAGTCTGCAGTACCTATCATAAACAGGTATGTGGTTTTGTTCTTTGGCCATTGATATGAAAGTAAAACAAAGTGTACCCACCTAGCGCTCAAATTTCGAATGGAGATCAGAATTTATTATTTTCCAAAAAATCTGCTTTTGTAGCCGACTTATTTTTCCCCTTCCATTAAAAAATTGGTTTCTTCATGTTGTGTAAAATCTCTTCCAGGTCACCCGATGGAACTTGTATCTTAACAAACAGCCAAGACAACACTCTGCGTCTTTTCAACCTACCTAATGAGTTATACTCCAGTAACACTGTTGTGCAAGATTTGAAACCTCTGCAGTCTGTTCTTAGGATGCAAGAAGGTGGCTTAATTTATGACTTCTGCTGGTATCCTCTTATGTCGTCTTGGGAACCTCTAACTTGTTGGTAATATTCTAGACTTTCTATCATCCTGTAAGAGCTGTTCGTAAATTTTCGGCTGCCATGCATAGGGATGTATCTACATCAGGATGTATCTACATCAGGATGTTTCAAAAGCCTTGTGAACAGATAGATAGATAGATAGATAGATAGATAGATCTACCTACATCCGAATGTTTCAAAATCTCCGTGAATACATCATCTCTAAAATAAAGCATCATAGCATCTTTGGGTTTTGAAACTTTGAGGAGTTTTCTTATCGATTCAAACATAATTTGTAGTAATATTCTGAGAAATTGGAAAATTTTATCAGTGATGAATATAAGGGTCGTGGACATTTTGAAACTGTGCAATGCAGTTACGCCCCCATGTACAGCAGATGAAGGAATGATGCAATGTACCAGGGGATTGACAGTTTTTTTTCAATAGTGTTACTCTTCATCCCCAAAACAGCAAAATTGTAGCAGGAAGGGTATAGAGGTGTCTAAAAATTGCAAATTTTTCAAATCATGCAATTCATAGACGGCCCCTTGGTAATTGATCATTGGATGGTGAACAGGGTCTGAATTGAGGCATTTTTTCTTTTGTTTCTTCATTGAAAGTTAGCCTTCGACGTGATTTCTAATCAGAAAATTTCATTGATCAACCCTCAAATGAACCGTTTAAGCTAAATAGCATTGCCTCTAAAAAATTTTGGTGTTTTTTTTTTTTTAAAAAATTCAAATTGACAAAGCAAAATGTATGAAAGTAACAAAAAAATTGAGAAAAAATACTTAATAGTAAATTTGACTAAGAATGTCAGGCTGAATGGCAGCCTTATACGCCGGGCTGCAGCCTGGAATGTGCATTTCATATCCTTGTATGACACAGTGTCAACTAAACTTCTAAGCAAACTCATCATTTAGCAAGCATATCGACGGTGAAAGTCGGCAATCACATAACTCGTTTGCGGTGTCTGAAAATCTCCGCCTCTACGTCATTTTTTTAAAAGAGAACAAATTGACATTATTTCTTGAAGTTTTTGCAGAATTTTCTTCGCATTGAGAGGAAAAATCACGGCAGTTTTAAGGAATTGCCGTTGAGTAGTTTTCTGTTAAAAAAATAAAGTATGACAGGAAGTCTGCGACGTCGCAAACCGAGTTATGTGATTGCCGACTTGCACCGTCGATATGCTGTATGTATATGTTTTTTCCGGAATGCAGTGAGATACCCCCATGAAACTCAGGTGCTACCCTTTTCAAATTCTAAGCTAATAGTACATAGACATGTATATGATTTAATTTTTAGTGCGTTCAATTAGGGGAAAAGCACACTTTGTGTACAAAAAAGAAATAACAAGACATCTAGTCCTGCCATTGAGCATAAAGCAAATAAATTTTACGACAGAAAACAAAAATAAAGAAAATGAAAATTGAACTTAAACTTAGGTTGCTAAGAAGGTTTCTTGATGCTGAGCTCTTCTGATCCTTGATACCTAATAAGGGTGAAGAGATACGACTGAAAATGGAAGGAAAGGGAAAGAGAAAGAAAACAGCTGACAAGGGATGGAGTTTATCAGCTATTTATGGGTTTAGTCGTTTAATCCTAAAGACAATACACTCTATCTATAGGGATTAAGCATTGGTGTTTGGTAGGAAAAGTTTAATACTCAGATATAAATATTGTTTGATTAAATGCATTGTTTCAGTCTGGCAAGCACAAGCGCAAAATCACCAATTCATCTGTGGGATGCTTATAGCAGTGAATTGAGAGCTACATACAGGATTTACGACAAGTAAGTGTTTTTGTCACTTGTAACTTAAAATTTAATCAACCCTTGTCAACTTGTTTCAATGGTAAAATTTGGAAATCCATACATCAATATTGTCCGCGTTGCCTCAAACAAAGAATTTGTCGACCCGTTCCTGAAACTTACAGTATCTACAGGAGCCTATAACGTAGCAGACAAATACCCTGTGGTAACAAAAACTATTTAGGCCTCTAACATAAATCAATGAATAGTTTTGCACTTAAAAATTTAAAAAAAATTAACTCTCTTGTGATAAAATTCTTTGGGTTCGGCAGGCGCATTTCAAGCTACAGCTCATCATTGGTGCGGCTCAGAACACGTCTGCCGATACCAAAGAACTTTGTCGCAAGTGGGTTAATTTTTTAAATTTTTAATGGACCACTAGACACGGTACGAATGTCAGCATTCTGATGCATGTTTCTTCACCAAAATTTCACTTAATACAGGATGCGCACAACAAAAATTACCAAAATCAACTCCTTCTGAAGATTTTTAATGATTCTTGGTGCGTGAATTGAAATCTAGCGCTCATTAAAACTCAATGCTCTACGTGATTCACATTGCGCGCTAAACGTTATCATGAATGTCTCTGCGATATAAAAATCTGGCAACCTCAAGCTTGACGCTTTGGCCCAGTTATAGCAAATTACTTATAGTTTGAAAAACGCATGGTGGGAAATGAACATTGCTCGATTGAGAAGCTTGCTGAAACCGTTGTAGTGCGCGATTTGACTCATGTAGAGCTTTGAGTTTCTTGTGAGCGGGCAGTTCAAATTCCTCGTAACCAATGTGAAATAAAAATGTTAATATCTCCGTTAGGAGTTGGTTTCAGTAATTTTCGTTGCGCGAGCCGTGTTCTACGTGAAATTCTGGTTAAGAAACATGTATCAGAATGCTTAAATTCGTACCTTGTCTAGTGGTTCATTATGTGACAGCTTGTGCGAAAAAGCTCCCTCATTTTATATCAATAGTTTTGTGTTTTTATGCTCCAGCAAATTTATTGTTGAACTGTTATTGAGTAACTTTGATTGATAAATTCCAATCCTAGCAATGCCATGCATTAATCAAGGTCATTCAACAGGAATTTAACAATTCAGATGCAGTATTGTGTCAATTTTATTCTAACTTATATTTGGACGTATTTCTATCAAACGGACCTAAGCGCCATAGGGTGAGGAAGGTAGAAGGGGGCTTGGATTGGCGGCAGAATCGAGCGTCCGGCTTATTCCGTCCTATACTCGCAATGCTTTTCCATGGCGCTTAGGTCCGTTTGACAGAACGCGCTATCCGGGATTCTAAATTCCTCAAAAGGAACTCAAATTGGCGCCTAGTTCCGTTTGATAGAAATACGTCCATTTAATCTTTCATTCACAATTATTTCAGTGCAGATGAGGTCACAAGTGCAGTCAGCCTGAATTTTTCTCCAGCTGGAGATCAGCTATTCTGTGGGTTGAAAAATATGATAGCGGTATTTGACACTGCAATCCCTGGACGCGATTATTTTTCACTCAAAATGAAGGACATGAAAGGAATCATCTCATGCATAGCATTTAGTCCGGTAGCTCATCAAATAATGGCAGCTGGTACTTACAGCAAAGCCCTAGGTACGGCACTAGGTATTCGCTTTCATAATCCTTTCAAAATTTGTTAGATTTGATTAAGGAACTGAGAGATTAACTTGAGCCACATTAAATTACTTTATAAATAAATAATTAATTAATTAATTTTAATCAGAATCCTTAAAGTATGGAGGCATCAGAATTGAGGCTCTTTCCTTGCTGAAAAGGATTTCTCATCAAGATAAAATAGCTCACCTTCCTTGTTATAGTTTTAAATTTTGCGCCAAAACATACCTAAGCAGAATCTTCCAGTTGAATTGTCTGCAGTTTTTTGAGTTTTAACGTTATACTGGCACAGACTTAAAGTCCTCAGTCGCAGCTTTGGCACTTTGAATGATCCAATTTGCAGTAAATAGCTCCACCTGATACATTCCACATATTGATGTGGAATGAAAGGAAGAAGAAGGGATTGAGAAAGGGATGAGATTATTGAAGGGATGAGATCACCCTGTCTTGTAATCACTCCATGATTGAATTTTCACCACACTCTGTAGTGTGATTGAAACAGCTCTACCCCAGTAGGGGGCAAAAACATCCTTTTGTGATATCAAATTAATGAAAAGTCAAGGTAAAATTCGGCTAAATTTTTGTTTTTTTATGCTTGAATTTCAGGACTGTTCTCACTTGATGACAACTCATTGATGTGCACCCTAAATGGTCACCGAGGCGGATTGACCCATATCATGTTCTCACCGGACGGCACTAAGCTGTATTCTGGTGCAAGGAAAGATCATGAGATATTGTGTTGGGATCTTCGTAATCCTGGCTCAATCCTATTTTCATTGATAAGAACTGTAGAAACTAATCAAAGAATTTATTTTGACCTCTCTCCTGATGGAAAATATGTTATTTCAGGTATTATCCCAGTTTCCATTGTTATATTCTTCCTTTAGTAGAAAATTAGCAGTGACTTTTTTTCTTCCTAAACTTTTGTCACTTTGTTATGAATATCAATACAAAGTCTTCGAAAATCACAAATTGCTCTCAAGTTGAAAAAAAAGTATTTTGATCATTTTAAGCAAATAGTAAGCGGAATAAAGTTTTTCTTTAAAAATTTCCCCCACAAGAAAACTGCTTGGTACGAGAGAGGTACGAGGTACGAGAGACCTGACCCTCAATCAGTTGTCCAAAAATGTTTGAAATAGTACTGAAGTTTTTAATATAATTCGCCAAAGATACTCTTGTCCAGCCATGTTATGCTTCCTCAGCATAAGTCAGTAATTATTTCTATAATTGGTGCTGATAATTTATTTTTCTAATAGATTATTATATGATTTTGCTTATGAAATGTTCAGAACGTACTATAAGGACGTAGAAAAATTACCTCTAATTTTATCCGATAATGTTTAGTTACTTCAAAAAAGTGTGATGTAACAGGAAATTTCCAAAGTTGCAAACTTAGGTACATGTTTCTCTAGTTTTACCCGTTGGTAAGCATTATGTTTTGAATTTAATTATTACTGGTTTGATATCTATAGGCACAACCTGTGGGACTGTGAAAGTATGGGATACAACTCAACCTCCAGAGGAAGTCAATGGTATTAGTATCATCCGATGTGCATCTAAATTTCAAGCTCATAATGACTGCGCAAATGGACTGAGGTGAGAAAATTTTTAGTCACGGCCATTTTTCCTTTTTAACGTACTCAATATACTTATTGTCCTTTTAAAATCATCTCCTCAACGTTTTGTTTTTGAAATGTTGGCTCTTTATTAGGATTAATAACAGGAATGCAGTTTATCAGTTTATCACTGTCTCAATTTTTCTTCCATTCTTCTTGATGTATCTAACTATTGTACCTGAATGAGGTGTTTCATGTTCTTAACTTCGTTTGTTTTTCTATTTTTTAGTTTAAATCGTCATCGAAGTCTACTTGCAACATCCTCAGGGCAACATCATGTAGAGAAGAATTTGCTGCCTTTATTAGATGATGAAGAGGATCCTGTTTCCTTACCCTCTCAAGCGCCGGAAAATTCTTTGAAATTGTGGCAAGTAGGCTCTAGAACAAAATCTAACATATTACTATCTTAATTATTTATTGTGTATCTTTTTTGTACCTAAATGTTGAACTTTTCTAAGCAAATAAAATGTTTCATGTTTTCAAGCTATCTGATCCTGTGATATTAGGTTTCTATTTTTAAATATCTGTGTTGATTTTCAGTAAAATTCTGTAAAAAACCATGTACGTACGCCCATTACTTCTCCTTTCCCCAATACAAAAGTACAGTAAGCCTTAAGTTTCCAAAGATCCTTACAAAAAAATTGATGATCACTGATATTTTCACAGTGCATTTTCTCTTCAATTTTTTGTCAGGATCTTTGACTCGTGTTGGCGCAGTGGAATCTGTTTCTAACAAAGATATTTACTTAAGTTTCTTTCAATATTTTCTTTTAAGAGTAGAATGTGGGATGATAGTAGGCAGGGGTGCAGAAGGTTCTTCGCTGCTTCACATTTTTTAGGTTGCCTCCACTCGCTGTCCGCATAAGACTTGCGCTTCATTGTCTCCTTCACATAAAAGAGTGCGCTTAACTATTTTTTTCGCCTAAAAGAGCACGTTACTTAGTTTCCCTCACAAAACGCTATGCGTTTGGCTAGTTCAAGCCTTCTGCCCTCACATTTCTACCCGTTTTTTTAAGGTGCCTCCACAGTTTTTCCCGGTTTTTTCAGGTGCCTTCAAATTTTTAACCCCTTTTCAGGAGCCTTCACGTTTGCTCTGCAATCGGCCAATCGAGAACTTTCTGCACCCCTGGTAGTACATTTCTATCAAGCACAGTGACCTATATTCGTTGAACGAATTAATATTTAAAAATAAAAACTAAAACGTCACAATAGATTTGGGCGGTATTCAAAACAAACAATTCAGTTGAGAGCTGAGGTTAAGGGAATATTTTAGCCGCAGAAGCTGCCATCAAAAGTTTTTGGTGATAGAGGGTTATTACAAGAAAGTATTACAAAAGTTGAGAAGTTTTCGGAAAGTTTATTTGACGAAATAAAATTATATCAAACAAAGATGAGAACAGTGCAACTACTCTAATACATAGTTATCTATAAATAAACAGCTTAAACATTCAAATTGCTGAACTGAATGTTCGAACATGAAAATAACAAGGACATTACGACTGCTAACTTGACAAAAATACTTATTGATTAAGAAGTTGAAAATATGGTCCAGAAGTGTACAAATAAAATGTAATAATCAAGAAATCACTTTTTCAAAGCTAGGTACAATAATTCATTCTTAGTTTAATACTTCACTTGATTTTGCTGAATATTATAATCATTGTGTGTTTAAAAAATGACCGACTGAACCTGAGTCAGAATGTAAAATTAAGACCCATGATCCAATCCCAGAAAAATTGAAAAGTTTACAAGGACACAGTTAGATTTTCCTCCCTTTTCAAATTGGCAATCAACGGACTACACACAGTCAAGACCCAATGCAAATCCTAAAATGCAAGAGCTATCAATCTGAAAAGCAAAAATGCGCTAATTTGGTGGCAAAGAAATGCTGGGGAGTGACTGTGCTTATCAGGAATCGAGAGACAAAGCTCAAGTCTATAGAATACGAATTTCGAGACCTGCTCGATTGAAATTTTCTAAAGGAACCAATAAGAGAAGTCAAATGCAGGGAAGCTTATGATTATTTCGAATTACCGCTACAAGATGTAACTAAAGTAAGAGGGACTAGAAAGTTTTCAACAAAAAATTTGGACTGAAAAATGCAACAATATACTTTACTTTAGAGTTATAAAAATGTACAAAAATATAAGTACTTAATAGAACAGTTATTTAATTTGACTCGAGAAGATACTTCAGACAGATTTTCAAGGAAAATTCAATCCCTCGTGTTGCTTTGTTCTTGCATCTCACCATTCTTATTGACTCTGAGCAGTACTTTGCTTACTCAGCAATATTACTTCTAAATGTCATATTGCAGAAGGTTAGGGCATATCTTCTAGTCAATGGCGTACAGAATCGATGGCATTATCATACAGTTATAGATAAAGTCGATGCAAAAAAAATGCAATGGACCACTGGGGAAGGTCCGCACTAAAAAAAGTCACATGTTTTCTCTTCAAAATCCTACAAGCAATTCACACAGCAGGGAGTTTGGAAATCAACTACAGAACAAGATATTTAAAAATAGATCGGATGGAAGAAAGATTATACGAATGACATCATTTTGTATTTCTATCATTTATCCAGTGATAATTGTGAACACTTGTATCTTTTTTCAGAAGTTGATTTTCAAACTTCTCGTCCCATGATTCCTTTTTCTTGTAGAATTTGAAGAGAGAACATGGAACATGGTGCTTCAATTCATACCTTGTCTTGAGGTCCATTTTATCTTGACTATTCTGTGGTTTCAGGAAAAGCGGAATTAGAATTTGCGCCAAAAGTGTAGAAGTTCATAAGATGATATCAAGAGTCAAAGAATAGGGCGTTGAAAATTACTATCTAAGATGTTATTACCAAGCGACAAAAATCACCAGGTGCTAAGCAATCTGAGAAGCTTGTTCGATAAATCATCTGGATTTTGTAGTGGAGCGGACAGATAAAGCAACAAAATTAAGTTGAAAAATTGTGCTTGATCATGGTAAAAATGTTAAAACTTATGATTAAAAGAGGAGTCCATGATGGACAGCAGGGTCAGAAAGGTAAAAAAAACAGTATTGCGAACAGGTTTCAAACTATTTGACTGATAAAATGACTCTCTCACTTTATAAAAAAAAATTGCCTTTATCTTTCGAGAGCTCTGCTCTTATTTACTTAGGATACTTTGAAAAGAACTTGAAATCAGTATCAGTTATAAATACATTAAGGATAAAGCGAGAGAGTTGAACTGATTTTGTAACTGAGCTTGCTCTTAGAGAATTTTGAAATACCTACAGTGTTCTAAAAATAATACACTTGGACACATTTATACAAACGTCAAACAAAGACAATAACAATAAGCCTGCTGCATAGTCAGCAAGATACTAAAATAAAACCCCCAAATCCCACAACATAAAATTTGTACAACTCTTCATATGTCTTTGTTTAAAACTGATGGTTACCGCTATTTACAATGAAGGATAAATTTTGATTTGGACTTAAAGTTACCCGGGTATAAAGAAATTTACAACATAACTATCAGCATGAATCTCGAGAGGACATTTTTAAGTTAATTCACAATAAAGTAAATGAGAGGCATAAGTGGTACTCTCGAGAAAATTATAATTGAATTGTGGATTGGCGAAATAAATTATTTGAAATGAATGAAATCTCCTCAGTGCTATTTATGCACAATTTCAGAGAGGTTGGCACACGAGTGAGTTGAAACTTACTTGGTTCAACTGTCAACTGACAGAGGGATATTCTCGATGTTTGTCCGTGAGTTGTGCTGAAGCTTCACGTTGCCTCTACTTTCGATCCCATTGGTGTATGGAGCGCTTTTCCGCTCATCACAGTCTGGGAAACTTTTGGAATGACTCATGCCACTACTCTCGAGTGACTTATTGATAAAGGAGATTTTCTCAAGCGTAATGAAGCTTGGATAATCGCCGGCGTTTGTTTGCCTACCTGTGTCGAACGAGATGGAACGTTTTTCTCTAATACTGCTCTTGGCTGCAAGATCCTCAAGGGATTTTTGCTTCTTAGAATCACTTAGAGATTTATTATCACAATTCACAACTTCACAAGCCGTTGAATCCGGCTCACTTGCGCTGCTCTCGATTTTCAACTCCATCGATTGGCCAGACGCTTCACTTACTTCATGTGATTCCGTCTCTTCATTTCTAATATTTTCTTTTTCTGAAGCTTCGTCACTTCTCGAAAACTCTCTGAGATAGTCATCTTGTGAACTATAGCTGCCGTCTTTCTCTAGAAAGTCACTACCGGATGACCCATCATCAGTTTCATTGTCATACTTAGAGGAAGAACTAATATCGTCATCAGAGGTTTCACCATAGCTACTGTTTGCCTTTCTTTTCTCCGGCGACAACCTGTTGACTAAAGTGATCTTATTTGTATTTTTACAATTCGAGTTTATTAAAAGATACTCCTCATGCTCCAAGCTGATGCCTCCATTCTCACCATCAAAGTGGCTTCCGCTTAAATTGCTATGGATGGAACTTTCCGAGGTGAAACTTGACGCTGAAAACTTAGGTGATGCAAAATCTTCACCCCCCGTGGTTGGGATCTCAGATTTTTCAGCATCCACAATATCAAAATGCTCTGACTTCTCAAAGAACTCAAAATCAGAGTCAAAATTGACAACCTCATTAGGATCCATTATTTTCAGTGATGACACACCACTCATTTCTGAGGTAAAAATTTGCAACTTTCTGGGAAATGATCTCCATTAGCAAAAACATTTTTGACCCAAATGGGCGAGTCGTTGCCAGGCAATTCATCCCAGTTGTAAGCAGTTACATACTGTGAGTCGTAATTTGGTTCCTCTGAAGCATTTGTATTATTGTGAGAACTGCCTACTCCTTTAGGACTCGGAGAATTTGACCTCACTTTCTCCCCATTGAAAGAAATGGAGCGAGGCCTCAAGGCTGGTTTTTTATCTTTCTTGCTCATGGAAGACTGAGAGTGCAAGCGCGACTTTGGTTCGGTGCGATTGACCTGGTCTTGTCGAACAGGAGAGCTGACACTAGAATTGGGTTGCGACAATCCACGCCCACTCTGTTTCCGCGCTAACCTGGACATCACATCTTCTGACGGGTCATCGATCTCAAGGACCCAAGAAACCGAGTCGCTTTTCTTAACAACGCTAATGACTTTTGGTGACTTTGGTTCAGACTGCTCATCACTTGAGCCAGTGTTTGGTTTTTTCACTGCAGAGATTACTTGGGGTTGACCTTTCAACTCCTTTGACTCGTATTCCCGGTTCAAATTGCGGCATAGTTTGTTAGACTTTGGTTCTAAAGGTGTGGATGAAGCAGCTGCAGTGCCTGAGAGGAGGCCTGAACCATCCACAAAACCTGGAAAAATGAAGCAAAAAAACTATTAAAATTGTAATTTAAAAGAGGAACACTTCATGTATATCTATCATGGAAAGGAATGCACTCAAACATACACAGAACTAAATTCCCTTTCCCCGTTCAAACCATTTAGAAGGGCGGCTAATTGAATCCATATTTTAATGAAGGTGATGGATCCCAGGTGGCAATTGATCACAAGATTTTATTCAGTTGCACAGTCAGGGAAAGGGTGCTCAATAAAATTTGAGGAATTTTGTTTCATGCTTCGAGTGAAAATTACATCTGGTTTGAAATTTTGTTGTTTGAGTTGTCAAAAATTAGTAAATCTTGGCAATTTTTTGCCTGCAGCTTATGCTTTCTGTGGTATCCAGATTTTTAATAAAAACGTACCAATTCCGATAAAAATTTGGAAACTCTGAAAGCCATTTTCCGGGAGAAAAGGGTAGGAGGCCTTTTAAAAATTTAATACTTTTTTTACCCCCTCATTGCTCTCCCCATAAGCCCCAATAATTCCATCTACAGTACTCTCTTGCTATAACGAATCGGCGAAGGATCGGGTGATTTCTTCGCAAAAGAGAGATTTTCGTTATAATGAGTGTTGTTATATCAAGAGAATACTGTATATATATATTTGAAACAGTTCCTTAATCATAGCTGTAATTTTTCCACGGCATTTTGAGAAAACGTCATGACTTACCTGATAAATCTTTAATACTGGCCAGATGAGAAGCAACCTCCTGGGTCTTCTTCAATTTGTACTGTAGTTCCTCGACAGTGTAAGTCAGCTTCTGTTTCTTTTCGCTCTCGCAGTGTAATGAATCACTCAGCATTCTATTTTCCTCGCTTAATTGCCTTGAAGGACAAAGAAAATTGCAACTGTTAGAAAGTACTGAAAAAGTACTACTAAATATTTTACTTGAATTATTTAAAAAAATGAGAAGGAACTTACCAATAAATTGCTTATTAATTCTTTAATTCCGTCAGAGAGGAGTCTCAATATTAATCAAAATTCAATGATGTGAATTATCACGGGAAATCCATACTTTTACATAACTCGCTGTCTCTTGCACAAAAAATGAATCTTGATTGCAATGTTTCAGTATCTCATGCTGATATTTAATTTTTTTCATGAGAGAGGTAGCACCTGAATTTGCCTGGAAATTTCAGTGATTTTCTTTAGCACTTATGAGAGAAAAAGAAAATTCTCAAACAAATTCATAAAATGGTTCTCCCACGAAATCATGAAATGTCTATAGAGATGCTGAAACATCACACGCGAAATACAATTCCTCCTTGCAGGAGATGATGAACTTTGCACTCAAAAATTCTATCAAAATTAAAATTTAGGGATAGAAAACGCATGTTTTCATCCAACAGCTTCTGTCTCTCTATGCATGAGAGAAGAATTAACATTAATTTTGAAAATTACATTTTTTAAGAGCTTCGCATGAATTATATGATACTAATAATAATTGGACTACATTTTGCAATTCGGACCTATAGATTCTAGCCCAGTTTAAAAACAATGTATGTGCCATTAGTTTCCCTATGCACATAGGTGTTTTTCCAACAGAGCCAGACTTTCAAGTTTCGAATTGCAAAATGCAGTCTAATTGAGGGAGGCATAAGGGAGTTTCCTATACTTAAAAAAAGAATCATATGGTTACCACCATAGGAACTCAAATTCAAATATAGGTACTTCCTCCATTACAATTGTGAGGAGCAGCGGTTTTAATTTTTTTCTTTAAATAACGACAAATGATATAAAATGAACACTGCTACCATATCGATGGTCAAAGTAAAAAACCACGAATCTCTGTTAGCGACGCTATAGACGTTCGGTCGTACTTCACTTTATCTTTGGAAAACTAGTCAGCAAAATTTCTTGAAGACTTCTTTGATGTTTCTTCTCTGTTAGCAGAATATTCTTTTTTAAATTTTAAGCTAAAAATTAGGGTTGTTTCTTCGAAAAAATAAAATAGTAGCAGAAATTTTGAAAAACTGCAATGGAATACGTGATTTTGCACTTTAGCCGTCGATATAGCCTGAGAATCCTCTTTTGCAAAAGACTATGAGTCAAGTACACTACTGAATGAACATAAAGTAAGTAAAAAAAAAAGCTGGAAAGAATTTAAATTTATCAAAATCGTTTATAAAAGATGAATAAATTATGTGAACATACTTTTCGAAGAGTGCCTTCCTCTGGAGTTGGGCGCTCAGATCTTCCACTCTGGCCTGGGCTGACACCATTTTTTGCCTGATCAAAGGCATTTCGCTGATTTCAGCTTGGAGGCATTCATTCTGTTTGCGCAGCTCTTGTAATTCTGCGTGCCGGATATCTAGAACAGTCCTGAGGGAATCCACTTCATCTTGTAACTTGCGACAATACTGGCTGGTAACCTGAAAATGAGAAAGTGTATACCCATTAATATAAACGTGAAAAAAAGAGAATAATGGACAAGACAGATATTCAGCTGATGATGATGCTTTAGCCAGAAACATTGAGGCTTTGACCTTTTCATCTGGATCTGGAAAAAAGGAGATTTTCCACAAAGATAAATTTTCAGTAAGAGTATTGATTACAGACCGGATTATCAGTCAGTATTTGTGAAATCTGAAATTTGTGTAGATGAGAAAAAAAGGTATTAAAAAATTAGCATTAAAAACTTGTTGAATTTTAAAAATTGAATGAATTGATGTAATTCAATGGAAAACATGCAACATTAAAAACTAAAAATCTGCATACAATTTTTGTTAAAAGTTATTGAAAAAAATTATAAAATGCAATGGTGTATTTCTTTCAGAAAATACAATAAAAAACTTGTAAAAAAGTGAGGTGACTTTTTTTACACAAAGAAGAACAAGAAAGTATCCTGATTCATATAATTCAGCAGTTTTTTTTAAAAATTTTTCTCTTCAAAATTAACATGTTTTTCGACTCATTTTTTTGACCAGGGTCTTTATAAACTGTCTCCTCTTTTCCCCTCATTAAAATCCAAAATAAGGGTAAATTTAATGGTCAATTCCGGAGCTTCACAAACCTGAACTTTTGAGTCTCTGTCGTTCTGCATTCCATCAACAATGGACCGCGACTGCTCTCGCAAAGCATCATGTTGTTGTTCAATCTCATTCAACCTCTCTCCTAATATCTTCTCTCTTTCTTTGGCTTCATCTGTCACTTTCTTCAGGCGAGCCTCGCTTTCCAACTTGTATGCATCGAACTCTTCTTTTGCCTGCCGGGAGATTGTTTCCTTCTCATCTGCGTGCTTTTTGTGAAGACAGTCTATTTCAATGGTAAACTGCGTCCGTAATTCAGTTGACTGCAACAAGCAAAATTATGTACAATCAGCAAATGTCAAAAACAGCGCAATATCAACAAAAAACATCTGCAGACGAACACAATTTCAGGAAGTTCATTCGAACTGCTACCTACATGAAAGGAAAAAATTAAGAGTGGAGGGTGAAAATCATGTTCTCTGCGAAACAGTATGAAAATCTTGCTTCTTCTCACAGCCAGATTTGCTATTGGGCAACAGAGGGTATAGCAAAGGGCGATATATCATAAATTGAGCTTTCCAGAAAAAGGGCCCGTAGCAGATATTATGTTACAAGAAAATGCATTCCAAGTTTTTATTGGTACTTTCTGGCCACTGACAACAACTTACATTGGAACTTGGACACTTCATAATAATAAAAAAAACAACCTTTATTAAAAAAATTTTAAATAATAAGTTACAATGCAAATTCCTGATGGTGGGAGGACCACCATCTGGGAGAACTTGGACACTTATATCAAATTTTATACATCCAAGAATAAAACTTAAATGTATTTTTCTCAAAACATGATTTTTGCAATGGGCCTTTTTTCTGAGGAGCTCCTCAATAATACATTCAAAACGCAAAATTGTTAAGAATTTATACAGAAAATGCAGGTGCGAATATCTTAAATCTGAAATATACTTTTAGCACCTAGAATTATCCTTCTGATCTGGAAAGAGGTGAGATAAATTTGCTATCATTACATATTAGACCCACAAAGAGTAATTCAGAGTTGCCGTAATTTCTTCATCATCAAATTCCCTGACTTTTCCCTAACTCCAAAATTTTCGAATTCCCTGACATTCTAATCAAACTTCCACTTTGACTTTTTTCCTTTTAAATTACTCTCACTTCTGCTAAATGCACCTTGCAAAATTCCCTGACTGCTGGCAACCCCGGTACTTAATGTCTAGCCAGTGTTTCAACTGATCAGGGACATTTTACCAGACACCCAAATGAAATATTTTTTGGTGCTCCAGTAGTTTGAAAATATCTCAATGTTGCGCAGAGAGGAACACCTACCTGTTCATTGAGCCGTCTTGTTAATTCATTTAATTGTTCTTCATGAGTTTTGGACACTGCAACACAAAAAATATATGCCATGGTTACAAAGAGAATTATTGAACCCTGCTTGAAATACCTAAATAAAGCTGACTTCAAAGATAAATCGTTCTTCTTCTTTTATATTTCAAACATCATCAGTTCATCATCACATAATTTAACTCCTGCATTTAGGACACCTTCTTTCATATTTTAAAACTGTGATAAATGTTTGATTCTTGTTTGAAACTACCCTTTGTATGAGAGGATAAACAATTTGATTGCACTTGTGTGCCAACCTGCATCTTTTTTGAAAATTACTTCTTTTCAAATTGAACCCCTTGTATCTCAAATTGAATTTACAGAAACATTTTGGCAAGTAAAACAATTTGGAGTAAGAAAACTTTGAATGGTCTATTACTCATTGATTGATTTTGTAGGCTGGCTTTATACTTTTAAGAGTTTTTTCTCTTATCTTCCCTTTTTTTCTCAGCAATACAGCAAGACATGACAACTGGTACCATTTGACATTGCTTATAAGAAAGAGTGATTGCATTTCTCGAGATTTGGAAATTTGTTTTTCATTTGAACCGTTTTGATTAATCTTAGAGGATTTTTGGATGCTTCCTAGAATGTCGTCCTTGCCTTTTCCTCTTCTAGTTTAATCTGTTACAGATGATCTCTCGGAATCAGATAGATTCGGGATAAAATGATTATAATGTTTGAGAGAAATTCGTCCAAACTTACATCTTTCTAATTCTTCCCTGTGTTCACTTTTCAGCTGTTCTAATTGCTGGACATGTTCAATGTGGAGCTGCTCCAACTCTTCCTTACTCTCCTCCGCCAATTTCTTGATTGCACTTTCGTTCTCACATTGTTGAGATGAAGTATCATCTTGCAACCGCCTATAGCTCACCTGAGTTTCTTCTGCAAAAGAAAAAAAAAACATTGATAATTTAAAAAGAAAAAATACAGGGACAAAAAAATTGAGGTTTTGACATTTTTTGAAGAAATCTGCATTAGGCTGGTTGGAATTTACAAATGGTTCGATGATGTTAGAAAAATATACCATTCAGCTGTTCTCCCTGAATTTTAAAATTTTTTTATTGATGTTTTAATTATTTTACTCTGAGCTGTATTTAGACAATTATGAGAACTTGGGAAAATTAACAGCAACAACAGCAATCAGGGCCGGATTTTCCTACTTGCCGCCCATGGGCCGCCTGTATTTTGCTGCCCCCTTCTCATTCGTTTTGAAACATCAATAAAAACCATCA
Organism: Bemisia tabaci; assembly: GCF_918797505.1. NCBI lineage: Eukaryota > Metazoa > Arthropoda > Insecta > Hemiptera > Aleyrodidae > Bemisia > Bemisia tabaci. The sequence continues at coordinate 43,571,217 of NC_092799.1, read as the reverse complement.
AGTGAACGTGCCAGCGAAGGAGGGGTGCACAAGACGCGTTTACTCGTGTTGAACACATTTTTTGGGAAAGCCCTGCCAACACTACTAGCAAAAGGTCACGGAACTTAGCGCGAAAGCCAAGTTTCGTAAACCTATCTCCAATGGACAAGGCCTTCCATTCATAAGAAATGAACGAAGAAACTATGAAAGAACAAACACAAAATTTTGTTTAATGATTTTAACTTCCGCCACCGCGCCGACCGCACTGTGTTTGGCGCAATGCGTAAAGTATTCATGCATTCTTGTAGGCGCTATCCGTTTCACGCTGACCACAATAACCGCACTGTGTTTGATGCAATGCGTGAAGTATTCATGCAGTCTTGTAGGCGCTAATATGTGTTACATGCCGATTGCCGCGCCGAGGGCTTCTCCTTTTCATCTCAAGGCCTCGTCATCATTTCTCTGTAAGTCCAGGCCAAATTGTGTGTTTGGTTTCTCTCTTAACTCTACTAATTGAAGGTGCTGTCTCTTGTATCACTGAAAGACGACAAAATTAGAAATTACTATACTCTCAGGAAATGAGAGATTTTGTAGCCTTTTCTCGTTTGTAATTTTTTATTTCTAAATCAGATTTTTTTTTTTATGCCTACGTTTAAAAAAATTGCAAAATTTTCCGCCCCCTAGATTTGGCGCCATGGGCCGCGGCCCATGTGGTTACCCCCTTGATCCGGCTCTGACAGCCATAGCACCAAACAATGAAAAAACTACCTGAAGCTATACCATATTTTGTCTTTTGACTACAATGTGCATTGTTCTTTTGACGATAGCATACGATAACATACCTAATTCAAGTTTGGTTTTCAGCCATTCTTCTTTCAGCTTGGAGAGCTCTTTTTTCAGGGCAGGAGTGGAAAAGGCATCCAACTGTGAAAAAACAGAAGAAAAAAGAATTTTAAAATAACTATCCAATTGAACATTATTGTCACATGGTTACAAGAAAGGAGAAGATGAAAAAAAGTCAATTGGAACACTGAATGTTTCGAGATGGTTCATGAAGAATAGATGGTCTGGTTGCTGTCTGTCCAGAATGAAACCCCGGAAACACGTATATACCTTCACCAAGTTTAAAATATTCTCTTTTATACATTTTTTATTTTTTAGTGAACGTAAATTTTCCGCCATATTTATACATATGAAATTTTAAGTGAACATTGTCGCAAAAGCGTGGACAAATTGCGAGAAACTACGAGAAGTAGTAACTGAAGATTGGTCGGTGATAATCATCATTCAGAACAGTCACACGTAATGTCAGAATGTGACGGAAAAATCCGAGTACAGCGTGTTTTTCTAGTTTTGCCATTGATCTTCTAAGTACCTAATTAAATAAGATTCTTCAGAACGTTAATGTTGATGCGTTTAAATTCCTTGATCGGAAGGTATGTAAAAGAGGTAAGTTGTGATGATCTCACTGGTACGAGAAATTTGCTCTTTTTTTAAATCTATAGAAAATTATGATGGTACTTCCTCGTGATTTTTAATGCTTTGTATTGACATCATATCTTTAAAACAAATTTCACGAAAAATTGAAGTCTCCTAAAATGAAAAAATGAAATATAATGACTACAAGAGAGAATTTTAAACAGCAAAATTCACGAACTTTTTGGATTGGGCGAATTCCGCGATTCCTCCAGGTTAACCCTGTTAGACTGTTTGAGAACTTGTCACTCTCTTATTTACGTTTCAGTAAAACCCACTTCTTTCTATACATGAAATGCGAGGCAATGACTACATACCAACGGGGAAACTGCATAAATGCGTATTTCGGTTGGCGGCATTGCAGACTCCCTGTCATGCCTACTTCATTTTCCACAAAAAACTAAAAACTACTGAGAGTCATTTTTTGAAAATTTCGGTCATTTTTCTTCTCCGTGTGAGGAATATTCTGTACAAATTTCGAGCCATGATGTTGGGTTGGTCCCCTCTCAAAAAACAAAATAGGAGCGGATATTTTGAAACACCTCAACCAAGATACGCATTTTTGCAGTTTGACCGTCAATATGTCGAAGGCAAATGGTCAAATCAGGCATTTTGTTAAATGTCTAGGCAAATAGTCAAATATTCTTACTTAGATTGAAATTTTGATTTTTTACCCTAATTTTAGACAAAATAATTAGTTGCTCCTGTAAGAAAGAATTCTCTGTAAAAATATGCAGCATACAATAGTATCTTAAAAGATTTTAAGATCTGAATGCACATTTATCATGAAATTTTCAGCACGTCATAGAACACAGAATTCTTAAAATTTTAACATTTAAATGTACCAAAGGCATGTAAAAAGGAAGGAACAAGGAGAGTTCGCGGATTTGAAGAGTTGCTCCTCCCAAAATATTGAAAACCCGTGAACTCCTCGCCATTAATTTAAAGAATTCCGTAAACTGTCAAAATTTGACTATCGGCCATGGCATTAGATAAAATGCCTGATTTGACTAATTGCCTTCGACAGATATACATACTTTTTAGTACACTGGAAAAAAGACATTGGGTCTAGAGTCCAGACTCTTGAAAACATTGACAAGAAAAAATACTCGTGATTCACTCAGATTTTAGCTTAAATCGAAAGGAAATCCGCTCAAATTAAGAGCCTTGGTTCTTGATTTAAGCAAAAATCCGATTGAACCAAGAGTATTTTCTCTTGTCGATGTTTTTAAGAGTCTGGACTCTAGATCAAATGTATTTTTTTTTCCAGTGTACTTAAATAAATGAATTAAAGGAAAAATAAATACTCACATCAGATGTTAAATACTGTAGGAGGACACTGAGCGATTCAACAGCTTTGGCCGCGTGCCTCAGCTCGGCTTGAGCCCGACTGGTTGCGGCGAGCCCGTTTGCAGGCGCCGCGACCGCCTTGGCCGCCGGATGCGTCGCTGCATTCGTGTTATTCTTGCACGTGCTGTTGTTATTGTTGTTGTTGATGTTGTTGTTGTTGGTGGCGGGGGTGGGGGTAGGGGCGGCAGACGACTTCTGCGCCCCCTTCCGCCTCAGGGAGCCCCCGTGCCCCGCCTCCGGCTTCGGCGGGCTGGTGATCACATTCGGGCCCAGGTTGTTCGCCACTCGGTTTTGATCTGCAACAAAAGAAGAAGTCCTATTAGATCACAGCACCTACAATTTTTAATTTTTTACAATTTCACGTTTTCATTGATGTCTAGAGATAAATATACGGATTTCCGGAGGAAAATTCTCTGTTTACCTTGTAGAAAATGTTCTAATTTCCGGACAGAATGGACCACTAGACAAGGTACGAATTTAAGCAATCTGATACATGTTTCTTAACCAGAATTTCACGTAGAACACGATTCACACTACGAAAATTACCGAAATCAACTTCTAACGAAGATATTAACGTTTTTATTTCGCACTGATTACGAGGAATTTGAACTGCCCGCTCACAAGAAACTCAAAGCTCTACGTGAGTCAAATCGCCCACAACAACGGTTTCAGCAAGCTTCTCAATCGAGCAATGTTCATTTCCCACCATGTGTTGTTCAAACTATGGTAATTTGCTATAGCTGAGCCAAAGTGTCAAGATTGAAGTTGGAGATGTTTACATCGCAGAGACTGTCATGATAAACATTTAGCGCGCGATGTGAATCACGTAGAGCATTGAGTTTTCATGAGCGGGTGGTTTGAATTCACGCATCAAGAATCATTAAATATCTTCGTCAGGAGTTGATTTTGGTAATTTTCGTTGTGCGTATCGTGTTCTACGTGAAATTTTGGTTGAGAAACATGTATCAAAATGCTGAAATTCGTACCTTGTCTAGTGGTCCATTGGGGAAAAATTATTCGGATATTATTCGGTCAATCAGAATCGTCCGAACAATCGTCAATCGAATAATTTGAAGATTGATATTCGCGCCCAACTATGTTTCCAGAAGAAAGGAAGATCCGCAGTTTCCTCTCTTTTTCTTCCAGATCCTCTTGAATTCATGTTCTTGGCGTTCTGAAGAAGATAATCGCAATTTTCTCATCTTTTGTTTGATCCTTTAAAGTTGAGTAAATTTCATCGGATTTTCAGGTTCCTCTCCAAATTTTTTACGGAAATTACACCCCAGAATTAAGAATAAAAATTAATTTGTACACTTTTGCTTAATTTAGAGAGTATTGCAAAAATTTGACCACATTTCTCTCGTGTGGATTCACTTATGCTGCAAGTATGACGGTACGAGTCTTCAAGTAATAAAATACGCGCGATGAGTCGCCTTTTAAGCAGAGGCAAATTTCGAACGAAGATTCTAGGATCTAGGAAATCGTTAAAATTCTGGATTTCGCTGTGCATTCAAGAAGAATACGGTACAGTATTCGTACGTAAAATTGGATGATGAATTCGAAATTCCTGAACTTTTGAAGGGCAAGAGGCAGAGAGAACACTTCCTTGGGAGAGTTTTCCCGAAATTTCAGGTTTTCGAGACCGTAATTCTATCCATAAAAAAATTTTGCATAAAATATCAAACTAAAAGCACACAAAATGACGAAAATTCAAATAAAATCACAGGAAAGAGAGCTGCATTTTACTTCTGAACATATTAGAATGGAACGCATCCAGAGAGAATTTACCTGGAGCATTGAGCTTCGCAATAGTGATAACACGACGCCTTGACAGCATGATACAACTATTCGTACTCTATGGATGTGCGTGTTGCATGTGAAAAAGATTGAAGGCGCTCTGGCTGTTTTATTCCACACACCTCAATAATACGCCTTAATAAAACCGGCAAAACAGAGCAAGAAGGGCGAGGATGCATCTTTAGAGACGGTTGGGGGTCCTAGCCCCCTGAACCTTCCGCCTTGGATCGACCTCAAACCTCCCTAATTAATTATTTAAAAAATCTTGAATGAATAGAGAGAAACGAAAAAGGCTGAAGCGAATAAAGCTCAAAGAATTCAGGGCGAATCCGGGGGGGGGGGGGGGGGGGTTCAGGGGGGTTCCAACTGAAGATTGGTCTAGTAGTATAGTTGGTTCAAGCAAATTATTATGCATGTAGTTTGAAAAATCGTACACATTAAAAAACATTTAAATAAGACATTCATGTCGGTTCTCATAGAACGAGGCGTTAACGCGCCTTCCAAAACTAGATCTAATTCGTGAGCGAAAGTTGTCGATTCAAACCTGTCGGGCTATCACGGCACACCTTGGAATGCACTTTAACAGCAGACTTCAACGCTTCCCACAACAACATCTGCACCATGCTTGCTAACCGCACCTCTGTCGATTCCTCCTCAACAATTACGAAACTTAGTTCCCCGTTTATATTTGCCGGAACGTGCCCCGAATCCGACCACAAAAGGTTCTACATTCTTAAAGAGTCCAAAAAAGTTTCGTTTTTCTAGAGAGAAGTTTTGAATTAATAAAAAAAAAAAAATCCAAGAACGAACAGCACCACGACGATTTCACCAAGCTTTGATGGAAATTCGGAAAAGTTTCCAATTGAAGTTATGCGGCATCGAACATCCGAATTCTTGAATCAGCTGTTCAAGTAACCCACCAAACAACGATGCATTAAGTCTAAATATGCGCATCTCCTTTGCAGCGTTTCAAAATCGCTGATTTCCTTTCATCTCTTAAAAGACAACTGACAAAAATTCTTCTTAAAATTTTCTATCGACTGAAGAAAATTCACAGAATATTTCAAGAAAAACTGCTGTTAGGTTTCTTTAAAAATAAATTTAACACATTGACGATCCAGCGATTAGGCAACACCGGATTTCCTCCATTTAAACCTATGGAAATGTATCGATTCTTAGAGGGGCCAGGTGACAAGAATCGATTATTTAGCATGGGTTTAAATGGAGGAAATCCGGTGTTTCCAAATTGCTGGATCCGCCTTTGATTAAACATGAGCGGAAATTGGCAATGACGCAATCGAATATTGTCATTTTTGGGCGTTAACCATTGAAATATTCGATTAAATAGGCGGCAAGTTCCACGTTGACATGGAAAGAATCCCCTATTGTAGGAAACGTTGAATGAAAGTTATTGCGATGAAATTGACAACATAGATTTGTAGAATACGTGTTTTAAGGCATCGCATTCAATGATGGGAAAAATGAATTGCGGCATAGAATGGGCGGCAAGTTGCAACGGCGTGACAGCCTTCAGATTCGAAAAAATCACGCCACGCTATTGCTTACATACAAGTGGGTTCCCGCATAATGTTGTCTTGTAATAGGACGTATTTACCTGCTGAAAGGAACTATGTTACACGCGAACCCCTACACACATAGTTCCTCGGAACACATAGGAATTTTACTAGATTCTGGATAAACGGAATTACGGAGCTGTGCAATACCAAGAAGTTGGTGCAAAACACCAATTGGACTGCGTTTAACAGAAAGTAACCGAGCCACATCAGCTATTGTCAAATTTAACTAGGCAATTTAATTTTTTACGAGAGAACGTTTGTGTGGATTCCTCGGAAAATGTTTAGGAATTTGCTTTCGTATACTATGGAGAAAATTAACTGACAAGGGGAGCTTCCCAAGTGTAACCGGAATTTCGAGATGAAATTTCGCATGAAGATACTAGAGATGAATTTAGGGATGCCGTATTTTTTCGTTTTTTCGAATGGGGTCGTGAAAGCCCTCAAAAAAAGGGCTAAAGATGCGAAAAACGCGTGCGCTAGCGGCACAAGGTAAATGTAGGTGATAGAGGCTCCGCATCCTTATCAGTACCCGCATGGCCAAACGGTAGCGCACTCGCCTCGCAGGCGGGTGGACTCAGGATCGGATCCTGATTGCAACTCGTAATTTTATTTTACTTTATGCTTGTTTATTTTTCACTTACTTTCTTTTGCACCATTCGCTCCGCAAACCGACTTACGAGGTAGAACACGTAGTGACTGAAGATTTTTTACATATGCTGATAAAAACTCGAAGTTTCTCTTGATTGAAACGTTATATATAATTGAATAAACAAAACACTCTATAACTCACCAAATTTCGTTGCCAAGCTGAATTTCCGGAGTATCAGTCAGTACTGACTGATACTCCGGAAATTCAGCTTGGCAACGAAATTTGGTGAGTTATAGAGTGTTTTGTTTATTCAATTTGTATATAACGTTTCAATCCAAGAGAAACTTCGAGTTTTTATCAGCATATGTAAAAAATCTTCAGTCACTACGTGTTCTACCTCGTAAGTCGGTTTGCGGAGCGAATGGTGCAAAAGAAAGTAAGTGAAAAATAAACAAGCATAAAGTAAAATAAAATTACGAGTTGCAATCAGGATCCGATCCTGAGACCACCCGCCTGCGAGGCGAGTGCGCTACCGTTTGGCCATGCGGTACTGATAAGGATGCGGAGCCTCTATCACCTACATTTACCTTGTGCCGCTAGCGCACGCGTTTTTCCGCATCTTTAGCCCTTTTTTTGAGGGCTTTCCCGACCCCATTCGAAAAAACGAAAAAATACGGCATCCCTAAATTCATCTCTAGTATCTTCATGCGAAATTTCATCTCGAAATTCCGGTTACACTTGGGAAGCTCCCCTTGTGAGATTTCAACAAAAATCTGCAAAACTGTTTTCATAGAAAAAATTAAATTGCCCAATTAAATTGGGCAATTGCTGATGTGGCTTGGTTCCTTTCCGTTTAACGCGGTCCAAATTGGGTTAGCTGTGTCGAAATCATTCAACCCTTTTTGTTCGATGCACCTCCTCTCTAGGTTAATCAGACCTTCTGCACGCATTGGTGACCTTGTTTTTCTCCATTTAAACCTATGAAAATGTATCGATTCTTGAAGCGGGCAGGTGCTCTGACAAGAATCGATTATTTAACATAGGTTTAAATGGAGGAAACCCGGTGTTGCCAAATTGCTGGATCCGCTTCTGTCTGCGCAGAGCCTTCGAGGAGAAAGCTACACAATATCAGTCAGTGGTGCACAGTGCATCTTATACGAATGATTTCAGACGCAGACAATTTCCTCGCAGTACATCATCGGAAATTATGCATGAGGTTCCGAGCTTAAATTGCGAATCTTGCCTGGAAACAAGAGCTAATGGCGTACTTTTCTCAACAACTTCCGTTGTTCTGACTTTTGCCCTCAACACCAACACTGACCCGCGTGGGCTGCAAGATGCACCTCCATCGGACGAGTGTAGGCGTGGACGTATCGCGTATCAGCGCAGCGGGTCGATTATCGACTCGTTATCGAAAGACCTCGATCGATAGATAGCATTGCCAAGATGGGGATTATCGATTGAGGTCATTAGATAACGGGTCAACACTCGAAACGCTGGCTTAGGAACTCGCAAGGTGATGCGTGGATAGTGCTGACGTGCTGAGGAAAAACGCAGCTCAGTGGATCCAGTCAATGTGAGAAGTTGAACAAAATTTGGAAACTTAAAAAGCTCATAACTCCTCTAAACTATTCTAGTAATCCGTCCTCTTGAGGCCCAACCCATCAGTGGCGTGGCGTGCTTTGCAATCTATCTACTGATCTGCCATTTAAACCTATGGAAAAGGATCGATAAACAGGGTGTTCGCGACGAACACCTTAATACTCGATTCTTTACCATGGCTTCAATCGGGGAAATATCAATAATCGATCGCTCACGCCTCTCCACTGCAACCCATCGTGGGCGGCCGATCAAGGAGTCAAATCGAATTAATATTCGAACATCATCTTCGCATCAGCTTTCGTCATAGCCCCCTTCCCCTCCTCTGTGGAATGAAGGTAAGACAATAGCACCTTGCTTCTGAGCCGCGGTAGCTACGCACGACTACCCACCACCAAGATTAACAAGCTAGCCACGAAAACGATTAGCAGAGAACGAACAAAGAGATTCCATGAGCAAAATGGCCAATTTTTTTGGGATGACTTTTTCACACTGAAAAAAAACAAAAAAAAAACACATTGGATCTGGAGTCTAGACTCTTGAAAACATTGACAAGAAAAAATACTCTTGATTCAATCAGCTTTTTGCTGAAATCAAAAGGAAATCCGCTCAAATTAGGAGGCTTGGTTCTTGATCTGAGCAAAAATCCGATTGAATCAGGAGTATTTTTTCTTATCGATGTTTTTAAGAGTCTGGACTCTAGATCCAATGTGGGTTTTTTTCCAGTGCAGAGTTGCGATTCTCAGAATATCTTTCCATTAAATACATTATAATCATCAAATCTAGAGGAGGCATTACGCCTCGATAAATACCAAGAAATACAGTTTCAGCCAGAATTCCATTAAAAAATTAGATTCCGGACCGATTGTTGAAATTTCATAAACAAAGCGATAGACCAAGGGAACATGAGTATGTAGCGATCTTATTGGTTAATTTGGGTGGTTCGTGTAGACTAAGGGGGTAAATGATGGACCTAACTAAAGGGTCTCTCGTGAGTTGCCGTTAGTTAGACTATTACCTACCTCCTTTGTCTATTGCAACCATCCGCTTCCATCGCTAGGATCCCTCCATGTCTCTTTTGTCTTCTTTGTCAATAGCTCTGTCTATCAATTTCAACAATCGACCCGCTGGATGCCCTACAGGTTATTTCGATACGTAAAATCGTTGTTAATCTGTTAAACTTGGTCCAGATGACGGATCAATAAATTCTCACCTCCTCGATGTCAGAGGGCTGAATCACCACGATTTATCAGCGCGAATTCTTTCACCGAATACGTTCGTTACAATCAAGAGACACAGGGGGCAAGGCCGAATATTAAAGTAAAGTCCTTCCATTTTATGTGTTTTTCACTGAGATTATTCGTTAGGATCTGAATCTAGTCGTCTAAGCATACTTCGGGGTCCAAAATCGTTTTCGAAAGAAATCCTTTACACGAAAACTTCCCCACCACATCTGAGTCACTTCCTCGCCAAAATGGTAAGTTGAGCTCTGGAATACGGTCGTCTAAGGCAAACACAAGTATTTCCGAGACCACTTCATTTCGAACATCGCAGAATCGTCACATACACCGCATCAAGAAATCTCCATTCGCATAAAATTAATGAAAAACGCATACTTTATGTTCATGGTCGACTTGAGGGAAAAAATCTCAGTTTACACAAAATTTCAACGTTTCCGTTTCAGGTAGCCGAACTTTTCATTCATGGAAACCGAACTTGAGTTTAGATACTCAACGCTTCTGTTATAGCAACGAGACTCGTACTTCTTTTGGCGAATCGGGTACCCGAACTGAAAAGTTACACTGGAAAAAAAAAAACACATTGGATCTAGAGTCCAGACTCTTAAAAACATCGACAAGAAAAAATACTCTTGATTCAATCGGATTTTTGCTTAAATCAAGAACCAAGCCTCTTAATTAGAGCGGATTTCCTTTTGATTTAAGCAAAAATCTGATTGAATCAAGAGTCCTTTTTCTTGTCAATGTTTTCAAGAGTCTGGACTCTAGATCCAATGTGTTTTTTTCCCAGTGTCCGGTTCGTGCGATCTAGAACCTCGGTGACCTTCGGCAAAAACTTTGATGTACCGTGGGAACCGAACTCTCTTTACTTTCAATGTTTCTCGAGAGCTAACATTGTAAACGTTGATTATTCCTCTTCGAGGAAGAGGGAAAACGCACCGCCACTATACACGAGAAAAGGGTCCGTCGCGTTAGGAGAAAACCGACGGGAAAACAATATTCAACGCGAAAAAGCACAAAGGAACGCGGAAGTAGGAGGTTGCGATGGGCGCGCGCTGGATCGGCGACTAGCCGTCGGGCGGAGCAGGGGCCTCGGGCCAGAGTCGCCGCCGGGAGCTTTGCGCCCCAAAAGGAGTGAAGGGCGGGGGACGGGGGGGAGACGGGGGGCAGCGGGCCCACGGCCAAAGCATCATATTAGAATGTCAAGTGTGTTCGTTTTTCGCAGACGGCTACACGCACTGCGGATCCAATTTGCGTATCGACTCGATCGGCGCTCGAGTTGTGTACAGGGTGCCGTCAAGTTCCCCGGGCATAGAACAAAACTTTGGTTCGAACAGAACACTAAGTTTTCCGGGGGACTGATTATTGAAATTGATAAACTAAGTGATAGACAAAGAAGGAAAATGGAGATGAAGCGATCCTGTTGGTTGAACCGGGTGGTTCTTATAGGCTTGGGGAGAATATGATGGACTAGCTAAAGGGTCTCTCATGGGTTGGGGTTAGTTAGTCTATTACTCACCTCCTTCGTCCATCGCGAACACTTACTTCCACCAATAGGAGCGCTTCAGTTTCTCTTCGTATTCGTTGTTTATCGCTTCGTCTATCAATGTCAACTATCAGCTCAGTCCAGGTGACTGAAGTTTTTAGTCTTGGGAATCGAACTTCAATCACTGTGACCGAAACTTTTGTTAGCCATACTATGACTTGTATTCTTCACGAAAGCCTTTGGTTATCTGAACTGAAGTTCGATTATTCCTTGGTCTGAAAATTTCAGTTAGCTGCATCGAAAATTGCAGTATTTCGTATTAATTGAAGTTTAGTCCTCGTAAAAAAAGTTTTTTTTTTTTTTTACTTCGTGTGGCAGAAAGAGACCTTCCGCTGCTATCGAGGTGTTTGTGAGAACCATAACAAGAAGACATGTTCTATTGGATTGTAGAATTTCTTGACTTCTCCCTGACTTTTCAACGTTTTGGGACGTAGAATTTCCTAAATTTTCCTTGATTTTTCGAGGAATTAAAGAAAAGACATCCATTACAACAAATAAAACCGTTTCCTGGTCACACGGCGACAAATTTTCCTTTCGACAACATAACGCCTCAACTTGTGACGATCAGGAAACTGCATTACAACACGGATACTTTCGCTTTCACAACTAAAATAAGTTTTACCCTACGTGATTCATTACTTCGTAAACTCTAGGAAAATGTTCCTGATACACTGCCAAAGAAACAATTTCCATTGTTGTAATGGATCTAATTGAATCTTTCAAATCGAAAACGACTCGACTCGGGTTTTCCACGATGTTCATTTTTTCGCGCAGAAACACTCCTTTTCTGACAGTTACGCAGTTTTTATCGTCCCCTGAAAAATATCATTTTTCCGAGATGGGTCATTGAGACCTTTTGAGACTAAGAGATTGAATTACTCTCGGTTTGGCTCCTACAACTGATGGGGCGATAGGGAACGATTGGCATAGGTGGATCACCCTGTAGAGGAGGAGCATGAACTACGGTCGGACATACAATTAGCGAAGGATCCCCTTTACCGATTGCCAAAACACGAACGCTTCCGCCAACATTTCGGCTAATTGAAGTCTCGGCCGAGAACGATCGGAGCAAACGAGAGTGGAGTTGCCTATACTGCGCGGCGACGCAGGGACGCTCAGGTCAATATTAGCTCGCCGATCACCGACACACAATAGGTCGAGTCAATAGGAGAGGTCGGACAAAATTTGGAAACTTTAAAAGATTATAACTCCGTTTTTTACACAATTTTGGGGTTTTAAAAGTGGCTCCATTGGTTTCCTCGTGAAATTTTCTGCTGAAAGCACCCCTTACAATTTAAAATGTGACGGAATAAAAATCAAAATTTGCAGTATTAGTCAAACATTTCATGTCCGACGTCGCTCATTGAGTTGATCCACTGTGCGATGGTTGAGGAGGGGGAGCATTTAAATGAGACTATGCTGTAGAACAGAAATTTGGCGCTTGATCTATCACTACATTTACAAGGCCGGTGGATATCCGATCGGTAATTACTCGTAAATCTACATGCTAAATGTACAAAATTGCCCACGACTTCGCACAAGCGGGAAAATGTATTACCTAATAATCTGCCGTGAAACGGTAAAACGCCTTATGAACATCCAGAAGCGCGGCAAAATACTTCCCGATGAAATATATGTTTTGGGGAGAGTTTTCCGTTCCCTGGACGAAGGAGGGTAACTTAATTCCGAGGTTGCAAAATGACTCGAACAATTCATTTTTTTAAATTCTTCCCGATGAAATATTTGTTTTGAGGAGAGTTTTCCGTTCCCCGGACGATGGAACGTATTCCGAGGTTGAAAAATGACTCAAACAATTCATTTTTTTAAATTCTTCCCGATGAAATATTTGTCTTGAGGAGAGTTTTCCGTTCCCCGGACGAAGGAACGTAACTGAATTCCGAGGTTGCAAAATTGACTCAAACAATTCATTTTCTTAAAGGAATGTACCCCGGTCAGAGACGGATAAAGGGGGTGGCCATATGAGCCGCGGCCCATGGCGGCAAATTTAGGGGGCGGCTTCTACAATTTTAATGTACGTAAAAAAAAATCGGATTCAGAAAAAAAAGTGTCAATGAGAAAAGGGGACAAAATCTCTCTTTCCTGAGAGAATAGGAATTTCGAATTTTTTTCGTTTTTCGGTGATACAAGAGATAGCATCTTGAATTAGTCGAGTTATAAGAGAGGAACTAAACACGCAATTTGGCCTAAAGCTTAGCGCAGAGAGGAATGATGACGAGGACTTGAAATGAAAAGGACAAGCCCTCGGCGCGGCGGTCGGCATGTAACACATATTAGCGCCTACAAGGCTGCATGAATACTTCATCCATTGCGTCAAACACAGTGCAGTCAGGAGCGGTTGGCGTGAAACGCATAGCGCCTACAAGACTGCAGGAATACTTCACGCATTACGTCAAACACAGTGCGGTCAGGAGCGGTTGGCGTGAACCGCATAGCGCCTACAAGGCTGCAGGAATACTTCACACATTGCGCCAAACACAGTGCGATCAGCGCGGCGCAGCGGCGGCGCAGTGGAAGTTAAAATTATTCAACCATATTTATGTTTGTTCTTTCATAATTTTTTGGTTCATTTCTTATGAATGGAGAATCTTGTCCACACAGAGACAGGTTTACGGAACTTAACTTTCGCGCAAAGTTCCGTGAAATTTTACTAGTAGTGTTGACAGGGCTTTCGCAAAAAATGTATCCAACATGAGTAGGTAAACGCGTCTTATGCACCCCTCCCCCTCCGGCACGTTCACTTTATTTTTTTTTTTTTATGTTTCAAAACACATGAGAAGGGAGCGGCAAAATACAGGCGGCCCATGGGTGGCAAGTGCGTAAATCCGGCCCTGACCCCGGTGCAATTTTTGTCTAGAAAATTGTTCTGATTTTTGCACGAGATCAGAAGAAAAATCAGTAAAATTTCTAGTCAGATATGCCCTGGATTCTCCCGATTTGCAATTTGCGGGAGTGGCCTTGGTAACAATGATACATTCTTACGGGAGGAAAATGACGATGTTATTAATATTTTTCCTGGAACATTGCACCATGTCTAGTCCTGCGAAGGTACGTGTCTACCCAAAATCTGGGTGTTGCCGTTCTAGGACTAGCCCAAGGGTTGTTTTCCCCGTATTTGTGATCGTTTGTATTACAAACTTGTACAAACTTTGTAACACCATAGGAGCCAGCCAGACCATGGATCCGTGACCAATCAGAAATAGATTCCACTTGTCTATACTCTCCATGAAAAGGGACTAAAAGTTCGCCTGGCTCTACGCTTGCGGATCGGCCCATTTTCCAGGCGTTTGGCTAACCCCGTGGCCGTGGCGCCATTTTCAGCTTTGAGTGGTTCGGTTCGCGGTTCACCTGCACCTTTAAGGCGAACCGAGTTTCGAGTGGGTACAATACCATTAATTAACAAGCCATGAGCCTCGGCCTGGTTGTCAGATCTCATCGAAAATAGGATCTTCTCCCAAAGATTTCGATCAACAATTGTTGAATTGTGTGGTGATGCTGGCAACGCTGGAGAGCCATAAGCGGCGCTGATGGTGATGCTAATGGCGGCTGAGTTGAATGGCCATGCCGTTCACGAAATGTGATTGTTTCGATGCACGCCTGCCATAGCAGGGGCCGCTCCGTTCGTTATTGGCGACTGGGGCGCGGTGCCACGGTGGATCGAGTCAACAGGAAAGGTCGGACAAAATTTGGAAACTTTAAACGCTTATAACTCCGTTTATTCAAAATTTTGAGGTTCTAAAAAAAGGTTCCGTTAGTTCCCTTTTACAATTTTTCTCTAGGAACACCCCTCATTGTTTAAAATGTGACGAAATAAACATCAAAATTTGCATCAAAAATTTCATGCCCGAACTTTCCGATTGACTCGATCTACTGTGGCTCAGGTGGAGGATTGTTGATTTATTTTGAAAAAATAAAAAGGATTATATTATCATAGCGGGTTTTTTCTTCTTATGTTACAGGTCCTTAAAACATGACAGCCAGCACGAGATCTGCTATATTAGCGATTCTTAACGATTTTTTTTTTAAAATAGAAAACTACAGGGCTATAAAGAAAAGTGTGAACTTTGAGCACGGTGATTTTCCTTGAATTTTGAAATTGTTTACTTTTCCCTGTCGATTCAAGAATTTTTGGCAGCAACTAAACTCATTTGGACATATTTAAATCGAAAGGAACTATACCCATCCTGACAAGAGCCTTGCGATCTATAAGAATGCATGCATGCCAAGGTTTATGTCACGAGGGATATAGTTCCGTTTGATTTAAATGCGTCCATTTTGACGAAAAATCCAAAAGATCGAATAAAAATAATCAAGTTACCCAAGCCGAGAAATTACATCTGCGAGATTGTTGGAGTGATCCGCCTTAGAAATTCGACCACGGCTATGAACTTACTACTGCTCATTTCCGGTTTTGCCGCTTGAATGGAAAAAAAACTGCGCGGCAAGTGCCAACTCTTGAAAAAATTAAATTAATATCAACATCATTCTTGATTTAGAGTTATTTGGAGACTTGCTGCTGAAATGGCGACACTGATTCGAAACCTGAGAGACTTCTTTTCTCTATCTTTTTTCTATTTTTACCCAAATGACGCGACGCGGCGGCGGCGGGTTTTTTAGATTATTAAAGCGAGGTATTAGCGGAAATTAGCGGCATGCTTAGCGCGTACATGTCAATGACGAGTGACGCTCTAGTGTTGACAGCTGGCTTTGAATCTTGACTGCGAAAATGGGAGAAAACAAAAGGGAGAGTAGAACTAACATTTTGACTCCAGCATCCATCGCTGATTATGAAAAAAAAAAAAATACAATTTTGTAAACCAAAGAAGAGCTACGTATGTGGTTCCGGAACTTTCAAGGCTGTTGCTATTAATGTTGCCTTTGTGAAATGGCGGCTAAGGTACAAAGTATCGAAAGTTGTATCCTACATCATCGGTCAGAGAGTGTGGAACTGGAGTGCTATCATGGTTAAATTGATTGGACATTGAACTATAGCCACAATCTGCTAATGCTGGTGGCATAATCGCTTTTTTTTAACGTTTCAAGAAATCACAAATCGATGGCCGAAGCATGAAACCACGTATTTCCATTTTCAACGTTGCAGATTTCCTGTCAAACTTCATGGTATTCCGTAAAAAACTAGTCAATGTGATTCATTGAAAACTTCCTTGATTTTTCTCCTCCTAAGCAGAATATTCTGTAAAAATTTTAACCTATGAGGTTGGCTTATGTCTCTCCTTGAAAAAAATACAAAAAAATGGACATTTTGAAACACCGCAATGGAGATACGTGGTTTCGCAATTTAGCGATTGATAAACACGGCTCTACCCAAACTCAAAGGTTCTACCATTTATTTTTCTCTCTGCAATTGTAGAAAATTTCTGAAAGACATCAGGTTTTACTACCGATTTTACCTCCATCCCTCCATGTCAGGTCACCCAGACCCCACTCGCTTTTGGAGTAGGGGATTTGTCAGGTAGTTCTACCTCCTAAGTACCTGACGTAATTTAAGGACGGCATTTTAAAATTATGTCATGACTTTATAGAGAGGGTATCGACAGCTGGAAATCCATTTCTGATTGGCATTGGGGGATGCAACAACTAGGCAACACCGCATTTCCTCCTTTTGAACCCATGGAAATTTATCGATTCTTGGGAGGGGCCACGTGCTCCGACAAAAATCGATTATTTAGCGTGGGTTTAAATGGAAGAAATCCGGTGTTGCTGAATTGCTGGATCCGCATCTACTGATTTTTGTAGCCATCTTGGGGTTGAAATTGCGAGGTACAATTTTTCTTTGACACATTGAAAACTTATGTCGGTCAACAATTTCAGACGAGCCTGCCAAGCCTGTATCAGCAAAAAACGTTGATTCCTTCGCGGTGAGATCATTCCGACTGGAGAGGTTCCGTTCAAGCCACGGCGGCAAGAACCGGGGCCAAACCAGGCTAAACGCCAGCCGTTGCTTGGCTCTGGGGCTGAGGTTTAATCGTCCGTCACTGCGGAGAAGAGTGGTCGCTAGTCGTTTGCTTGAACTTGGCGGACGTTGGCAGGCCACAATCGAACACTCAACAGTCAGCAGTCATCATTGAGTTCTATAATCCCGCAATGTCGATTCGAGACCACCTCGCCGACGTTAAAAAGGTTACAGCGCAACAAAAAAGTAGAGAGGACGGCAGTGGCATGGCGTACTTTGAATTATATCGATCGATCTGCTATTTAAACCTTTAGGTTCAGTTACACGATCAAATTGAGCCATCAAACTGAAGCTCTGATTGGTGGAAAAAGACCTGAGGCGAGGATGCGACCAATGAGAGGCCCAATTTGATGGCTCAATTTGATCGTGTAACTGGACCTTATGGAAAAGGATCGATAAACAGAGAGTTCGCAACAGACACCTGAATAATCGATATTTTACCACATGGCTTCAAATGGAGGAATATCGATGATCGATCATTTACGCCTCGCCACTGAAGGACGGATGTCCACACAGGCACGTTTCGCCTAAAAATTAAACAGAATTTAAGGCTTAAAAGAAGTTCCTGCTTGCCAAATTTCATTTTGGAATCTAATTATTTTAAGAGTTCAGTTCGATTTTGAAAATTTATCGCAAATTTTAAAAAAGAAGGCCTGATTACGTCTCTACTATCTTCGGCTGTAGCTCACGTAGGCCTTAAATCGCCACTAGACCAATTGGAATCAACACACGATGGAAATAGAGCAAGGGAACGGACGCGCTTTGGTTGCGGCGCAGAGATACAACTATTCGTGCTTGATGGATGTCCGTGTTGCATCTGCAAAATTGAAGGCGCGAGGCGTGCCGCGTGAGCTCTCAATGCTCCTCTGTGCTGCCAATAGGGTGTCGCTCGGATTCACTAGAAAAGGTAAAGGAACTATTCGGTATCTGAAGTTGGGTCTTCTCTTTTCTTGCCAGAAAATATCTTTAAAAAAATGTGATGAAATAAACGAATAAAACAAACGGAAAAGTCGTATCATGTTCGCATTAGAGAAGCTCTCAGCTGTCAGTCTGTGCTTAAAAGTGAAAAATACAATTTTTATTAATTGATGGCGCACTGGAATATATTAAAAACCTAAAAAGAACTCAGCTGATATGAGACGTATTAATTTTTGCTTTACGGCATAACCATAACATTATTTTCTATGTAGGCGCTTTTTTAAGTTCCCCGAAGAGAATGAGCATCGATGAGAAAAAAACTCGCCTCAATGAAAATTTCCAAGACCGATTTTGAAAAAACTACCGTACCATGAAACCAATGAATTATAGGAAGAAGATTAGCGTCCTCCGTAGTTCGATATCAAAAGCATTAAATACATGTATCACACAATAATCTATCCTAAATATGTGAGGTCCCTATTCGATGAGATACGAATGAGCCGGTGCGCCATTTGATACCATTGCCACTAGCGGCCCTATCGGCTGAGCGCTTAAAATAATATAAAGCGTATGTAAAAATCTCCACTTTCAATACATCGGCTGAACTTTGACTGGTGTTAAGTGCGGTGTCGCAGGATAGTAACATCGTTTGGGTGCACTGTTATCAGCGTGAAAATAATCTAGATGTGAGACAGCAAGGCTAGACTAGAGTACCTATATTGAGAGAGTATGGCCACTGGAGTTACCACCTCTGATTGGCTCAGCCATCTTAGGCTGAATGGAGCCCTTAGGACCCAAAAATGGCGGACGCCATAAAGTTAATGTTATGCAAAATGATTCAAAATGTAGTTGTCTTTGCTTATCGTAACGAGAACTTTACCCTAATGCACTATTGCGACTTTTTTACATATTTTTAAGGCTAATCGTGTGCAATTTTTGAGAAAAATGATCTTAGATGTAGTAAGGTTGGCAGCAAGTGCGGTTGGTGATAACCGTCAAAAGTTGGCAATGACCCCCCTCCCATCATCAAAAACCAAAACAAAGCACCGCCATTTTTGGGTCCTAAGCCTCTCCATGGGACCCAGTGGCCATACTCTCTTAATATAGGTACTCTAGGCTAGAATATGGGAGGATTTGAAAACAAGTTGATTCCGGAGAGAAACGATAGAGCAGCCTCGTGACGCGACTTCGAAATCGATGCGAGAAACGCACCGCTCTCGCGAGAACAAGTGCCAAAAACTGATGCCTCGAAAAAAAAGAACTCCCATTGATCCGGTTCTCAACAGCGATCAACGAGAGAGCAGGGTAGGTATCAATTAACCATTCGTTCCAACGCCACAGAGCAGAAGAAATCTTTTCACAAAGGAAGTTTTGAGAGGAAAAAAGCGTGGCTGTCGAAAGTGCTGTATAATCTGATGAAATTAATCAAGCTCAACATACCTACGTTGCGACTCAAGTGCAAAATCCGTAGTTTAAGAATCCTAGCATACGTTTCATAAGGCATACGAAAATGGCAAAGAGTGAGGAGCTTAAGCAGGATGCAGGGAGGGCCGATTACAGCGTCACTTTTTTGAAAACACTTTCGACTAAATGATAGTACATTAGGAAAAAAAATCTCTTGGATTTTGAGTCCAGACTCTCAAAACATTTAAGAGAAAATACTCTTGATTCGATCGGATTTACGCTTGAGTAAAAAATAAATCCGTTTAAATTAACAGACTTGGCTCTCGATTCATGGAAAAATCTGATTGAATCAAGAGTATTTTTTCTTGTCAAATTTTCTCAGAGTCTGGACTCTGGAATACCTTTATTCTAATTATGTTCGTCACGAACGTCGATTTGCCAGTAACTATTCTACACTATTCACTATTTCTTCACCATTACAGTACACTATTCTTTGGAGTAGAATTTAGTTATTCAGATTAACTCACGGACTATGAAGATTCACCATCATGAAGTTTTATTAGCTTTAGAACTCACCTGCAACAAACAAAAAAAACGAATATTTAGACACAATATCTAAAAATAAAATTAATCAGTGGTTGAGCTGTCAAAGAAAAGAAAGAAAGAAAGAAAAAAAAAAACAAGGAAGAAGGAGACAAGGAATAAAATCACACGACATGACTTCCATGGCTATTGTCCCCACTTCACCATATCCGGTCTATTTACATCTGACGTTACTGATCCAAAGTCGTCCTGCTGAGTACAAGTGCATAGTTATTGGTATTCATATGATTAGAAGGCGCGCATCGAAGGAGAGTTGGTTACGTTTTCTTCTCTCTTTTGATAGGGGATAAATTAATCTTGTGCGAATGCAAATTGATGCCAAGTTTTGCATGGTCTTCTTGTCAAATGCCACAGATCTAATCATACTAAAATCGTGTCTACATACACTAATATTTTCGTGTGATTTAGGAACGCCGCGAATCCCTCATTTTATAAGTTAACTTCAGTCATTTGGAGACTTGAAAATTGATTCACGTCGATGAGCCAGACTTCCACGGATACCGAAAAAGCTAAATGCAAATTATTGCTTACACCCTCAAAAAGTTCTGCCTCTCTCAGTGATTTGTGGC
This sequence comes from Bemisia tabaci, assembly GCF_918797505.1. Classification (NCBI taxonomy): domain Eukaryota; kingdom Metazoa; phylum Arthropoda; class Insecta; order Hemiptera; family Aleyrodidae; genus Bemisia; species Bemisia tabaci. The sequence goes on along the minus strand of NC_092799.1, from coordinate 43,550,580 downwards.
GAGTAAACGTGGCTACATTATACTTGCTATTGTAATGTATACACATAGTAGTTTCTGCTACTAGTTAATGATCGGTTAGAGTAATAATGAATAGAAAAGAGCCGTAGATGGAGATAAATAACCGTAGGAAAGGAGAGACGTGGCTATAAAAACCAAATCGCTCTTCACTCGACCATTAGGATTTCGAGGTCTCCAGACCAGAGGTCGACGCGACAGATGCCCCCCGGGATCCAAACCCATACTTGCCAGATTTTCAAAATAATGGGCCTGTTGCATGCAAGAGATACAGCCGTGCGAATAGACTTTTTATAAGTTAAATGACACGAAAATTACGATGGTCACGTTAAAAAAGTCTGAAATACACTCCTTACTGCGCAATTTGCGTTGTTAGGAATGCGCTTTTTCAAATTTCCCGCGTCGGGGGGCAGTTTTCTAGCGGCAACTCGCGGCTATTTCCGGTCAACTAAAACTGACAACATAACCTAAAAATCTTCTTCTTCTTCTGATGATTTATTGGCTTATATTCCAAGAGAGGAAAACCTAAAAATCGGAGCTCGTGATATCGTGAAATGAAATGTAGGAGGATTGCGTTGGATATTTAAAAGTTGATCGATTTGGTTAGCGCATAAAGCGTATATGGACCACCATAAGAGATCACGTTGGGTTTGTAAACAAACTGAAGGAAAAAATAACAACAACAGCAACGACTCGGTATCTTCCGGAAATCACCGAGCCCGCCGTTTGCTCGTTTCCGGTGATTAGAAAACTGCCCCCAGCTGCGGGAAATTTGAAAAAGCGCGTTCCTAACAACGCAAATTGCGCAGTAAGGAGTGTATTTCAGACTTTTCTAATGAGACCATCGTAATTTTTGTGTCATTTAACCCCTAAAGAGTCTATTCGCGCGGCTGTATCTCTTGCATGCAACAGGCCCATTATGTTGACGTCAGAGAAGTTGTGTAATCCTGGGATCTAAAGAAAATTACTCGGATTAAATGAATGTCGGGGTGGAACCAACATTACCATAAAAGAGGGCAGTTTCAATGGGACAAATGAATATTTTAATGAAAAGACTCAGTATGAATGTAATGGGCCGGTTGCGCTGGTAACAGAATCGTGTTTTGACGCTTGATTCTTGTAGATTAGCAAAAAATAAGGAGATCTGTCCAAACCGCAACTTTCTACGTTGAATACTAACCGGGATATCGTCCTTTGAAAAAGGGGGTTTTTGACGTCATTCACCGCGGTGGTGTGTAACATGGTATGTACCACGCCAGTGGATGACGTCATAAATCGAGTTTTTCAAGGCGCGATTTCCCGGTTCATATTCAACGTAGAAAGTTGCTGTTTGGACAGATCTTAATATTTTTAGTTGATCTGCAAGAATAAAGCATCAAAACACGATTCTGTGACAAGCACAACTGACCCATTGAAGATGATTGTCGATGACTGCATCACCCACTGGGAAAAAAAACACACTGGATCTAGAGTCCAGACTCTTTAAAACATTGACAAGAAAAAAGACTCTTGATTCAATCAGATATAATCTTAAATCAAAAAGAAATCCGCTCCAATTAAGAGGCTTGGTTCTTCATTTAAGCTTAAATCTGATTGAATCAAGAGTATTTTTTCTTGTCGATGTTTTTAAGAGTCTGGACTCTAGATCCAATGTGGTTTTTTTCCAGTGTAGATCTGACAACAGGGTTTCGGGATCTGCGGAATCCGCAGGGCTCGGGAAAGCGTCTTAATTCGAGGAAGGCGAACGCACCGGCACGACTCGACGGGAACTTGTAAGTTGTACCCTCGCCGAATCGATCCGAGTCAAAACCCCGCAAGTCCTTTCTTCTCCGAGTCTCGCGGTCCGCAAGAACGCATGCATTCTGGGGTTCAGCGGTTGAGCGACATGTTTGGTTTTTACATCCATTCGCGGCGGACTCGCAGTCGGCCCCATCATCTCGTAGTGGACGTCCGACTTCCTTTCGGAAGATGGGGAGCGGGACGTAGAGCCGGCTCCGACGCCCGGCCGGTAAGGCTTCATTACCGGTCAAGTTCTCTGACCCGCCGACCTCACCGCGGACCGTGGCCCATCGCGCATCGCCCGCGCGTTTCGCACCGCTCGAGATTGCACCGCTCACAGACGCAGGGGAGTCCGGCGACTGCATTGAGAGCAATGTTTCGGCACTATCCATGCCCTAAAAAACTTGACAGCTTATTAAAATAGATAGACAAAGAAGACATATACAATATGGAGCAATCCTATTGGTGGAAATGGATGGTTCCTATACACTAGAAAAAAAAACACATTGTATCTAGAGTCCGGACTCTTGAAAACATTGACAAGAAAAAATACTCTTGCTTCAATCGGATTTTTGCTTGAATCAAAACGAAATCCGCTTAAATTAAGAGGCTTGGTTCTTGATTTAAGCTTAAATCTGATTGAATCAAGAGTACTTTTTCTTGTCGATGGTTTTAAGATTCTGAACTCTAGATCCAATGTGTTTTTTTTCCAGTGAGTCTGTGATGCTAATTTTTTTTTTTTTTTTTGCAATTTGTTAGCATGTCCTCACAATTTAATTCTAACCAGCACTGATTGCGCTCAATCCGCGGGTGGGCGGCAAATCTAAAATTCATAATTTGAATTCGCGGCTGTAAACTTAATGGGAAAAATAATGGTATCATAAATACCGATAACTACTACGTGCGCTGCTCCAGCACAGGTGTCAATTAAAAGAGTCGGTCAAGCCCACTTGAACGCGCCCAAACAAGCCTAATTAATCCGTCGTGCGCCGAACAACCCGAACATGGAGCGTGGGAGCGGTAATGCCCACAGTCGCACAGCTCGCACGCAACACAGTTTCAATCTCCAGTGAGCGATAAATGTACCTTTTAATGACCAGGAAAACATCCTCGGGAAAATAATTGACCGTGAAAAAGTATCTTAAAGATGGGCTGCTCAGAAATTAAGTTAAGAGGGGGTCGAGAGGTACCGTGCAGAGGGCACTGCCTGAGTTCTCCTGTTTATTAGCTACGAAATATATTAATTTTCTTGAGACAAACAATCGCTCTTTTAAGAGAAGGGGTCAGGGAAAATTTGACCCTCCCCTTTATAAGACCCCCGAATTTTGCGAAAAAAGATACATCGGGGTGTCTACTAAAATAAACTGGCCAAAAATCAGTACTTTTACGGCACTTTTTAGTACATTCCCAAGAAATTCAGTACTTTTTCAGTACCTTCATTTGGCAAAATTCAAAAATTTGAATTTCTCGCTCCAACTGCTACAAAAATGACAAAAATTCCGAACCTTCTTGCTAAATTTCAGCACTTTTTCGGTACTTCCAGATCATCCTTGAAAATTCAGTACTTTTTCCGGACTTTCCGGACTTGGAGATACCCTGTACATTTTTTGCGATTTTTGGGCATTTCATTCCTATGAAAAATTCCTCTTTCCAAGGGAGAAATGTTTGATCTTACAACCCCCATATCGACTTTAAGGTGCTCTAACTTAGGAAATATAGCTTATAGTGAAAATTAACAGATTAATTATACGTATGTCACTGGACGTAAGTGTAAGTAAGTTGTGTACACTACATGCAGAGATCTTTCCGTGCATAGTTAGGTAAAAGATCCAAATGCAACTTAAGTAACTTCCGAGTAGCGCTTGGAAGTATCCGGTCTAACTGAAGGCGAATCTTAGAGGCATCTGACCACGGAAGAGTTTGCGACCGCTATGTGGTGGGATCGCTCGATGCGGAATCCTTAGTCCTTCATCACGTACAGTATACCGATCAGCATATTTAGCTCCATTATCTCTTTAACGGTGCACATTGTGATTGTTGATTGAGCGAGCAAAGATTGAGGTAAAATGGACTTTTGAGACAACAACACAAAAATTATTTCTTTGTCAGATTTTGGTTTCAAAAAGCAGGTATTTTCCCACAGTGAGTCGGCACTAGGGCTTGACGTAGGTCGTGCTACGGTTTACGTTGTGTAACTTGGAGACTTGGATTCCTCACCTTGAGTCCTTGACACTACAACGAACTACACTACAACCGCAGCGGCCACAGCCTGCGCGAGGTTCACCCACATCATGCGGTTGCGGTTACACTCACCAACAGTCAAAATGTTTTGGTTTGACTTAAGCTATGTGGATTGTCAATTAGATGCTTTCAACTGAGAAGGAAGTACATCCATTATGACATGAGCCCTATCATGCATATATTCTTATGAGTTTCAAAGCTCATGTTGGAATGTATATAGTTCCTTTTGAATTTAAATACATCCAATTGTGGGCGTAGATTAACAGACAACATAACAGGGAAATAATGGAAGCACCGCGAGACACGCTTCATCAACAGATCATGGAATACGCGTTAAACGTGCTTTTAAATGTTTTAATTTACTTGGAAGTAAGGATATCACTCTTGAAGTTGACAATACAAACAATAGTAAATTAAAATTTCACGCTTCTGAAAAAAAACCAAAATCACAGTGGGTCAAATTGACTACTGAGGACACATTGTGAAATATAGGTTTTGGAAATAATCAGAATTTAGTTCGGGAAATTTTTCCTTCTTTGTTTCACTTTTTAAACTTTGTGCATCTGAAGCTGTCAGAAAAACTTGAGCCCTCTTCCATTCCAAGTAAGACATTTTCCATCTTAGACCACATAATCGACTTAGAGGTGATCCAAATTTGACGAGTTAGCAGATATTATCAAATTTTGTTGCATCGAAATACCGCGAGTACATCGACGATGCTATCTTTCCATGCGGAGTTGGGTCAGAATTCCGGATTAATAATTTACTCAACGCCTGAGTAGCGCTTTGAAATGTCCTTTTCCAACTGAAGGCGGACCTCGGATTCATCTCAGCTCCCCAAGTAAAATTTTTCAGAAGCTCAACGAAGCTAGTGTGCTGTCATTTACACAGTAGACTATAATGAGTGCACTGGAAAAAAAAAAAAAAAAAAAAAAACGCATTGGATCTAGAGTCCAGACTCTTGAAAACATTGACAAGAAAAAATACTCTTGATTCAATCAGATTTTTGCTTAGATCAAAAGGAAATCCGCTCAAATTAAGAGGCTTGGTTCTTGATTTAAGCAAAAATCCGATTGAATCAAGAGCATTTTTTCTTTTCGATGTTTTTAAGAGTTTGGACTCTAGATCCAATGTGTTTTTTTTTTTTTTTTTTTTTTTTTTTTTTTTTTTCAGTGTACAAACAATGACAACGGTGAAAGACAAGGCTAGAAAACACAAATGACAGCAAAACATTACTGGAAATACAGCCTTCATCCAGTCGTGAGGCGTGATTGATCGATTTATTAATAAGTCTCCATTTGAAGCTGTGGTAAAGAATAGATTAGTAAGATGTTCGTTGCGATCACCCTGTTTATCGAGCCGTTTCCATAGGTTTAAAGGGCAGGTCAATCGATTTATCGCAAAGCACGCCACGTCACTGCCTTCTTCAGTTGGATAGAATACAACACACGGAGAAAAAAACTTCGTGCGTGGGACCCGAAGTTTAGGTCATATGGATCTCTGAAGTTTTCGGATTGAGCATCTGAACATTTTAGGTCCAGCTGCTGAGGTTTGGATCACACATCTGAAACTTCAGTTCTTACATCTGAAGTACTTCGGTTTTCTCATCCGAAAAACTTTGGTTCTCACATCTGAAGTACTTTAAATGTAAGAACTGAAGTTTCAGATGTGTGATCCTAACCTCAGCAGCTGGACCTAAAGTGTTCAGATGCTCAATCCGAAAACTTCAGAGATCCATATGACCTAAACTTCGGGTCCCACGCATGAGGTTTTTTTCTCCATGTACAAATTCAAAAACTCAGTACTATGTTATACCTTTCCAAAAACGAGACGAATGTATATAGTTTTCATCTATAATGAGTGGACTTGGGCAAGCGGACAGTTTAAAATTCCGCTCTGTTACCACCAAATCCATTTTCTCTGCATCTCTCTTGGGCAAACATGTCAACAGCGCCGGTGAAGGAGCAGAAGATATGAATCGAACTGTATCGCGATCCGCAACTGGATACTTTCACGTGACTTTACCGGCTTGTTAACACGGTTCCCGGCCACCGTACCGCAGACGCTGCCGACTTCACTTGGATTTCAACGGATTTCGAGAAAACTTCGGGGTTTTTCCCGACCGAGTGGCAACCCTGCGCCAAGGGAGGAGCCGCTCGCCTGGTTCGCATGCAAATCCGTTCCCCTGTTCGCGGATTGTTGCGTCGAGACGCTTGGATTTCAAAAAGCAGAGCTTTGAAATGTTAAAATGCAGATACTCCGCGGTATAGCGCTCCGTGTTCATGTTGCGATATTTACATCAAATTATCTCGTTTTCCATTGGATCTATAGCAGGATTCATGACAGATTTTCAAGGCCGGAATCGAGGACTCACTGGAAAAAAAAACACATGGGATCTAGAGTCCAGACTCTTAAAAACATTGACAAGAAAGAATACTCTTGAGTCAATCAGATTTAAGCTTAAATCAAGAACCGAGCCTCTTAATTTGAGCGGATTTCCTTTTGATTTAAGCTCAAATCTGGTTGAATCAAGAGTCCTTTTTCTTGTCAATGTTTTCAAGAGTCTGGACTCGAGATCCAATGTTTTTTTTCCAGTGCTTGCAAGGTTTCTTAGTTAGAAATAAATAATGAGGAAATTCGCAGCATTATGGTCAGAAATTCACTTTTCATTACTTTCAATTTTATTTTTGTTTTTCAGTTAGGGTGACAAGACCTATTTGATTTCAAAATTCATTGACTTCTCAGGGATTTTGAACATAAAACCTTGACCTTTCCTTGCTCTTTGAATGTTTTTTAAGCATAATTTCTCATATAAATTCTTTTCAAGAAACATAATACACAAGAACTTTCCAGGGCGTTACAACAACAGTCTAGCATGCCGATAATTGAAATCGATATAGACAGAGTGCTAGACAAAGAAGACATTGGGAGTATGGAACGATCCTACTGGCTGAAATGGATGGTTCTAATAGACTAGGGATATATTGATGGACTAACTATGAGGTCTCTTGTGAGTTGCCGTTAGTTAGTCTATTACCTACCCCCTTTGTCCATTGCAACCTACTGTTTTAACCAATAGGATCCCTTCATATCCATTTTGTCTTATTTTTATTATTTTTTTTTATAGCTTTTTCTATCAATTTCAACAACAGGGTGTCTTCTGAAACAGGCTGGCCAAAAATCAGCACTTTTGCAGTACTTTTTCAGCACTATCCCAAGAAATTCAGTACCTCCTCATTAGAAAAATTCAGTTCTTTTTCAGTACCTCCATTTGACGAAATTCGAAAAATTTCAACAATTTGAATTTCTCGCTGAGAGAGGAAAAAAATTCCGGACCTCCTTGCGGAATTTCCGCACTACGTCAGTACTTCCGGACCGCCCTTAAAAAATCAGTACTATTTCCGGACTTTAAAACATCCTGAACAATCGACCCGCCGAGGAGAGAATTAGAGTACCTATATAGCGAGAGTATGGACAGATCGCTTCATGGAGGGCTTAGGGCCCAAAAGTGCAGCCACCCTTCTGACCAACTTCTAACGCACAAAATTTCACTGCCAGTCTGCAGATTCCAATTCTAACCAAGATGGCTAAGAATGTACATAAATGAGAGTTTTTCCGCAAAAACGAGTAAATTTATGCAAAAACTAAGTCAAATACGTGCTTTATGAACGATGGTCCGTAACAATTGTATTAGTAAAGCGCTCTGGATAGTTGAGATTCATAGGTTGGCTGCATTTCTGGGCCCTAACTTTTTTCGCGGAGACATCGGTGAAGGCCTGATGGATTATCTGAGTTTTATATCTGTCTATACTCTCGCCTTACTAGAGTCCCTTTATACTGAGAGTCAAGACAATTTGAATCCATTTCTGATTGGTTCCCGTATTTTAGGCCTCCACAGCGTCACAAACGGGAATAAAGATTACATTTTTACCGATTGCAAATATTATAATCTGGAATGAACCAGGGAATTACGGGTTCGGCAAGGAACAAACGGAATGAGAGGAGGAACCAGGAGGAACGGAGAAAGGAATTTGAGAATGGGCCGATCAAAGATTACGAAAAACGTTCAATTTCTGTAATCTTTATTCCGTTTGTGACATCCACGAGCCGAATTGTCTTGACTCTCAGTATAAAGGGACTCTAGCTATACAGGTACTAGAATAAGGGGTTGAGCTTACCTCGGTGGATCTTCCGGTGGAGCCGGAGGGAGGACCAGCTGACAGACCTGCGTTTGAAGGTGGCCGCATCGGGGATGTCCTCGGCAGTGGCCGTTTTGTAGACGGAGACGCTGCTCGTGTAGGCCGACGCCGAGGTCAAGTTGGACTTGCTCCCGAAGAACGCCGCGATCTTCCCCAGTGTCCCCACCATCGTCCCCGGTCCCGATTCCAAAATCCCCGTCCGACGATCACATCACACCACCCGATTCATCCCGCGCACACTCGGTCGCACGAGTTCACATTTTCCACGAGTTAATCGCACGGATAGTCGGATGTGTTCCGAAGCACGCACATTTTAAGGTATTTTCGCTGGAAATTACCCAAATGAAGTGGTATTCTCTGCAAAATTTTAGGAAAAAGGTTTTTTTATTTTCTTTCTTACATCTTCTTTTTTCCTCTTCTTTCTTTCTCTTCTTTAAATTGAAAGAAAAATTAATTTGTATCGAACAAATTTTTCTTTCAGTCAGAAAGCAAAAAAAAATTACCTACATTAGAAAAAAAGTCGCTTGAGTCCAGACTCTTGATAACATTGACAAGAAAAAAAATTCTTGGTTCAATCTGATTTTTCTTTGAATCGAAGAGCCGAGCCTATGATTTAGGCGGATCTCCTTTTGATTCAAGCGAAAAATCCGATTGAATCAAGAGTATTTTTTCTTGTCAATTTTTTTTGAGAGTCTGGACTCAAGATCCTAGCGACCTTTTTCTCCAGTGTAATTATATCGATTTTTTCTTTGAATCAAAAGATGATGGAAGAGAGGAGATGAAAAAATAATTTTTAAGGTAAGGTAAACAATTTTAACAGCAGTGGCGTGGCGTGCTTTGCGATGTATCGCTTGATCTGCCATTTAAACCTATTGAAAAGGATCGATATACAGGGTGTTCGCAACGAACACCTTAATAATCGATCCTTTACCATAGCTTCAAATGAGGAAATGTCGAAAATCGATCGTTCATGCCTCGCCACTGGAATCCTACTTTTCCCTTCAACCTTAGTTCTCGTTCTCCCTTGGTCTTGCGAGAAGCGATGAATAAGGAATGATTTTATTTGATACCTAAGCGCATGCGCGAGGCAGTGAGGTACGAACAAGCGCGTTTGACATTTCAGAAATCCAGCGCTCGCTCGCAGTAAAAATGACAGACAGAATAAAGAACAGGTTTTTAATTTCTTGCTCATATGGGCTTGTTGATAATTGTTGCCACGAGTTTTCTCCTTCACGGTTGTGAGCTAGGAAAAATGCAGGCAGCCAACCGGGAAGCTTTTCAAATCGACATTTCAAGCGATACGCAACGAGATAAAAATACTCGGGAGAAAAGCAATAGAATACGGATCCAGTTTCTGAACCGACTCTTCGACTCACACGAACACAGCGAAAATTTCAAACCTCTGAGCTACGGTGAGGAGCTTTTGGTGTGTGAAGAAGAAGTTGGCTCAACATGGATAATTTTCAAATTGCTCGTTTCTCAGAGGAGAAGTAAAGGTAAATAAGAAGTAATCATTTTCCCTAAAATACTGAAAGGAAAATACATTAGCGCATAAGTTAATATGTTTACGATATAACATCTTACAGCATCGATATTTTTTTATTACAGGCCTAGATACACGCTCAAATTTCCATCAATTTCCGATCAAATGGTGACTGGTGCGCACCATCTACCGTCAAATTTTTGCGGCCTGCAAAAATTTGACCGCCATTTTAGTCATCATCTTGATCGAAAATTGACGGAAATTTGAGCGTGTATCAAGGCCTCAACAGCAAACCGATACAAACATGATATAGTTTGTTTGCAAACCCTATTTACTAAAAGTTCAAACGCACTACAGCTGAGCAGTGAATGAACATGCCGTTTTGTTATATGTGCACGCTACGAACATGAGGGTAGACTTATGTTCATAGACAGAGATAAACTAAAGTGACTCTTGAATCTAAAACCGTTGTAAATCTCTCGTCATATTTTAGACTACTGACCTCTGGGACTTTTATAATTTTTTTTCACCCTGTATAGAATTTTTTTTTGAAGCTACTTCATCCAGAGTGAGCTCTGAAAAATTTCACGCAAAAATGCAGGTAAGTACAGTTCCCTTGAAAACTTAAAATATCGGTGGAATTTTGAAAAAAACCCTGCCGAGTTTTTCCTTCCATTTTTTCTTCCTCGCTTTTCATTTTGCAAAGGACACCTCTATCACGCAAGGAGGAACCAGAAAAGTCAGTGCAAAAAAGAAAGAAAAAGAAAGCTTGAATGCAAAAATAAAGCGACAACGAACAACTCTTCAACTTGAATAAACAACATAGATTTGGGGAAAGCTGCATCTAAAGATGGACCGAATCTTCTCTTTCTCAGCCCAACAATTCCTCAGGAAGGAAGCTGATTTTTACAACCTCGATACTGATTTTCTAGACCAAATTTGCACGGCCAGACATACGAAGTTTCGCGAGCAACAGCGAAAAACGTCCCTGACATAGACATGTTGATGCGCCAAGTCCCATTCCGACGCGCTCCGTAAAACAATAAAACAGCTTTCGGGCCGCGCATGGCGCATGTCGCACAGTGGAGCGAGAAAGTCGGAGAGGTCGGACACGTTGTGAATTCTCAGACATTTCCCTGACTTTTCCAGGTTTTCAATGACTTTTCAAGAACTTATCAACCTGTTATATCTTCGTTAATACTGCCGTGCTAGGGAAAAACGCCATAGGCACACTCTAGAGTTGCCGAATTACCTTTGGTAAAATGTTTATTTTTGAGGAAAGTTAACACTGGGAAAAAAAAACACATTGGATCTAGAGTCCAGATTCTTAAGAACATCGACAAGAAAAAGTACTCTTGATTCAATCAGAATCTAGCAGAAATCAAGAACCAAGCCTCTTAATTTAAGCGGATTTCGTTTTGATTCAAGCAAAAATCCGATTGAATCAAGAGTATTTTTTCCTGTCAATGTTTTCAAGAGTCTGGACTCTAGATCCAATGTGTTTTTTTTCGGTGAAGAATATATTTCCTCGAAATTCTCAGGAACGAATTAATGGTGATAATGAGGTGTGAATGTAATAGGTGAAATTGCGGACGAAATTATCTGAGAACTTGGAGTGAAGAATATTTATAAGTTTATCAAGAAATTCGTGTTTTATTGAATGAGATATGGCAACGCCTAAAGATTCATGCGGCGTTTTTCCTCAGCACGGCAGAATACAAAACGTACAGGTTTAACATTGGTTTCATTAATTTTCTCGTAAAGGTTTTTCTAAAAAAATACCCCGAAACTTATCATGGGACAAGATAAACATCCAAATTTGCAATTTAAATTAAAAATTTAACCTGCAACCTCTCTCAACGGCTCGATCCACTGTGTGGCGGTCGCGAAAGAAGCGATGCGATTCCTGATTCCAACAAGTTCAACGCCCTCTTTTCGCGACAAGCGCCCGATCAAAGCGAGAGTTACATTTTTCTGGACGCCCCCCCCCTCTCATTTGGATGAATGGACGGGGGAGGGGGGCTGACGCACATCCATCTTTTTCCTGGTTCAGCCGGAGAGTCTCCAACACTTGCGATCGGCTCTTCCGTTCAATTACCGGGAATGACGAATGAGGAATGAGATTGCAACTCGAAAAAGCGGGGAGCATTAGCCAAGGAACAATGCCTCCCCCCCCCCCTCCCCCGGACTGAGGAATTCGAGTTCTCGGCCGGAAACGTCCCGAGGGAAGTATCGTGCTGTCCAGCTCGGGGGCGAAATACAGGGCGGCCCAACGCCACACTAACGCCATTGGCGGATCCAACAAATAGGCATAACATTTTTTTCTCCATTTGACCCTATGGAAATGTATCGATTATTGGAGGGGCCAGGTGCTCTGACAAGAATCGATTATTTAACATAGGTTTAAATAGAGAGAATCCGGTGTTGCCAAATTGCTGGATCCGCCTCTGATGACTACCGCAATCCAAGCAGAACACTGAACGCGAAGTTTTGCGATCGTATATGATACACATGGCCCGTTTGTTTGAACCCAAAACGGAGTTCCCTCCGGAAGGAAGTTTTGATTTAACTTATTGGCAGCAGTTTGCATCAAAATTCCGATTTTTAAACTGATTGTGAGCTCCTACCGATCAAAAAAGCGAACTGTTTCACAATGAGTTAGCGACGTAGCCGCAATCTTCAGTATTAATTACACAATCTGATGTTCCTGTTTTTTTTTCGAATTCCGCATGGGAGCACTGTAATAACGCTGTAATGTATACAAACTGGCAACTCTAACCATAAACATCTAACCAATAAAGCGTACTGTTGACCAAAAAGCAGCGAGGTTTATTTATTAGATCGTTTTTTTTATTGTTTATTTTTCTACCCTGGCGTTCAAGTCTCCAAAGTACGTTACCATATTGACGGCTACGAAACAATGATGTCTATCTGCAAACTGATCACTTTGCAGAACAAAGACGAAAAGTCGCCATTTTTGTGATTATATGGTTAGTTTTGAAATTTTTCTTATACATTACAGCGTCTTAACAGTGCTCACATGCGGAATTGAGAAAAACTGAGAACATCAGCGTAAGTAATTAATACTGATGAATGCGGCAAAGCCGCTAACTCATTTCCGTCAAAATGGTCAGTTTGGCGGTATTCTTCTTTAGCCCTTAATAAGTCTCGTATAATAACAGATTGTGATTATTAGTGGTAATACTATTTTTTCTTTGATCACCTTATTTCTTGTTTCCTATTCTTACTTCTTGGAAAGTTTTTTAATGCTTTATTTTGCGAAAAAAAGAAAAGAAAAATATACACTTAGTAGAACTTAGGCGATATAATCTCACAAGAGGTGGATTCAGCAAGATTCTCTCCATTTAGACCTATGCTAAATGATCGATTTTTGTCGGAGCACCTGGCCCCTCCAAGAATCGATACATTTCCATAGGTGTGAATGGAGGAAAGGCAATGTTGCCCATTTGCTGGATACGCCTTTGAATCTCATCTGAAGTCACAAAACGCGCGTCCCATTTCGTTTTCAAGCCTACAAAAGCCGTTACAGCCTCATGTCCCTGTTTTGCGACAATGTTACGACCATCCTCAGACATAACCAAACCTTAACCTTTAATTACGGATCTTCCGTTCGTGGAGATGTTCGTCGCGCACCGACGTTGCATGTGAACCGGTCACCATAACTGCCAGGTAACATGAAGAATTCGCGTTTTAATGAACTTTTAAAATGAAGAAATAGCTATTTTCTAGCCATACATTACAACTATAGGTCATTAAGATGCTCGTAAAGCAGACTCGTTTTTGTCTCTAGGATTCGCCGATGTGGCCGGCTCTTTCTCTTATCAGCGTAAATCTCCTTCTTTATTTAGCCTGCTGATCCCCTATCTTATCATCTACATCCTCTATCCTTACTCATTTATTTCTTTATCCTCCTATTTATTCAGAGTAAAGTTTGGAGATAAGAATCCGACTCTCCACACCTTTCGAAAACGCCAAAAACGGGCAAAACAGACCAAAGTAAGCAAAAAGCTTACATAATAACATTGTAAATAAGTGTTTTTGCATGGGTCGCTGTGAATTCATGACGAAACAAGAGAAACAAACGGCGATCATAGATTGTGATGAATTTTGGATGAAATCAACATTGATTCTTCACTGGAAAAAAAAAAACACATTGGATCTGGAGTCCAAACTCTTAAAAACATCGATAAGAAAAAATACTATTGATTCAATCAGATTTAAGCTTTCAAGAACCAAGCCTCTCAATTTGAGCGGATTTCCTTTTGATTTAAGCTTAAATCTGATTGAATCAAGAGTCCTTTTTCTTGTCAATGTTTTCAAGAGTCTGGACTCTAGATCCAATGTGTTTTTTTTCCAGTGCGTAACTTTTTTTTCAGTGAAGCATTTAAAAAAAAATAAATGTTAAAATGTATTTGTGCGAGGTTATAGAAAGAACGTCTCGTTGCTCAAGATATAAAAATAACATTTTATCGGAGATTTGGCAACATCCGGATGCTCATACGACGTTCTTCCGGAAGCTAAGCTGTCCATCGGCGAGTGCAGGGGACGGGGGTTTCGTCCCCGGTGATACGACCTACATACATACTTGCAGCGCGACGGGCTCACGGGCCCATGCGCTCTTGGTGGGCCCCATCGATGGAGGGAGGGGGGGGGGGGGGCGTTAATCGTGCGAAAAACGGCAGATCGACGCGAGGTTTGTGTTCGAGTTGCGTGGTTTCTGCTCGGACTGTGCAAGCATGCCGCTCGTCCTCTGAGGACTGCGACGCTGATAAATCGTGACTGGCGGGAAAACAGCGATTGGCCTCATGCATCCGAACGCTAACGCCGCGGTGAAATGGGTCACTTGCAAAATGTCACAAGAATGCATTTTGAGGCTAGAGGATACCCGGTAACTCCGAAAAAAATTTTAAAATAATTTTCAAAAAAAAATTAGAATTTGAATAAGTAGCTTATCTACGGTTATAGTAATTTTGAAATTAGTTAATTGAACATTTTTATACGTAGTTATAGTAATACTTGGATTGCACTTTGCAAAAAGGAACCAGAAGCATTGCAATGGTGCTAAGATTGTGAAAATTCATCCTTTGCAGTAAAATAACTGAAATCATGAGAAAATATGAAATTTCCATGGTAATTTTTGTCTTAGATTCACAGTTTACAGCGAGTAAAATAGAAACTGTAAATGGATAATCAGGTTTTTATTCCAAGACGAAAGAAGTTGCACAATCTTAGCAACATTGCTATGCTCGTGGTTCCTTTTTGCGAAATGCAATCCACTTGTCATTGCTTTCTTTACTCTCTTACAGCGTAAGATTTTTGGCTATTCTCCCTCCATTATAGTAGAGGATACCCGATGAACACGAAATTATTTTTGAAATAATTTGAAACTGTGATAAATTTGAGCGTTTTTTACTCTTTTTCAACATCATTTGAAACATGGTTGACAATAGGTAGTTAAATTGTATGGATGAATGAAGTCTTACAAGATTATTTAAGTATGAACCTAAGATCATTTTTGAAAAATTGTCGAAAGTTTGTAAAAATATACTTTTACTATATTGGCGTTAAAAAGTGTTCATACAGTTTTAAAAAAGTTGTCGAGATATTACTATCATCAAGAGCATCTGACAATTTGGCAAGATTTTGAAAATATTTCTAATATATTAGTGCTCTTCAGAATACATACTAAAAGAATTAGCAGTTTCATTCTTGAAAGAATTTCAAAGTAAAAAATAAACTTTAACTTAACTTAAGTCAACTCTATGTATGCTGAGTATTTCCTACAGCTTTTGACAGAAGATAAAGCTAACTGAAAACTGCCTTCAAGAAGTTGAAATGTCAAAAATGAAGGGGTTTTCTGGAAAATTTCACTTGGTTCCCACTCGATAAACGCTGTCCAACAGTGGGTCAATTATTTACACGTCAAATTTCAATTACTAATTTCTTTAATAGAGAAAAGGCAACACTGCTCTCAAGCATGAGCACTTGACATTTAGCTCGCGCCTGATTCCGAGGGGGGGGGGGGGGGGGGGGGGTCTGGCCCGAAATGCGGGGCACGGAGCCCCGTGGATCACGAGTTGTCTGCAGTTGAGCGAAAAATTATTCATGTTATTCATGGACGATTTTCGAATTATCTATCGCTTAAGGATTCTTATCGGTTAAGTTAGGTTAACATCGTTGTTCGACTATAATTTTCCACCAATAATAATGGTTTTACGGAGATTGCAACTCTCCAGTTCTTAAATCAGAGCTTGCGAAAACATCACTTAGCATTCAACGAGTCTTTGTTTGTATTATGCATCAATCGTGTCCAGACCAGCCATCAAGAGAGTTGTTTCAGACTCTGTGCTGTTGTCTATACGGAATGGAAAGCAAATGCAATGAAGTTTTTGCGACCCGAAACTTCAACAGCTACCGGCGAGGGCCCGCAAGATTTTCGTTCAGCAGCATCATATTTTATATTTTTTTTTTTTTTTTTGGGGGGGGGGGGCTTCCAGGACTTTACGTCTACCTACCTTTCGTCCATTCGTCCATTAAATAAATGTCCACCGCTATTTATGTCCACTAAACGTTAAGTCCAGTCATTATCGAGTCCACATGATTTAATGTCCAACCACGAATATGTCCAAAGTTGTGGACATGTTATGTCCAAATTTTTTTCTTCTCATTTAAATGACAGGAACCACCTCAAAAATAAATGCACACTACTACTACCTTCATTCTTAAAAACATTTCATTCATGAATCAAGTCATGAAAGAGAACAGACTCCCAGAGCAGATAAAAACGTATGTTCATGTACACAGTGTACGGATATGATAAGATGAAAACCAAAGCGGGAGCCTAGGAAACGCTCCAATGCCAGATTAAACATTTTTCAGTAACAGATGCAGTCAAAATTGAAAGTCCTCGTTAACTAGTTATTTCGTGCGCCTTCAATCTTGTAGGATACTGTGCAACGCCTCTGACGCGAAATAGTTGCTTAAAGCGTTGCGGCGCGTCAGGCAACCAGCGTGACACGCGCACAGGCGCCTACAAACCTAACGGGATACTTCACGCGTTGCGCAATGCGTGAAGTATCCCGTTAGGTTTGTAGGCGCCAGTTCGTGTTCTGCGCTGCTAACACGCCGCTCCGCTCTGTGTTAGGCTCTAATATTTAAACTCGCGGAGTCAGCGTTTTTCAACTCATGATTTTGAAATGTTTGCACTCCCTGCATTGATTATTCCCTTTTAAACTGATGACAAAGAAATATGTACTACTGGAAAATATAATGTGTTTTTTGTAAATATAATAGTGGTTCCGTGTCAAATTTAATGATTTCCAAAGCATTCAAATTTATTCTTTTATGTTTTGGGCTATTACTGTGCTGCAGCGTGGTGTAAGCGCAACTAAACGCTTAAAATTGGACGTATTTGACCCAAGAAGGTCGATGTACAAATAAGTTAAAAACAAAAAATTGCGTGCTTCTTGGTTTTTTTCCTCTTTTATTAATTTTTGTATAGTTTCTTTCATCGCAACTAAGGCTCATTGAGATCCATATCGATGCGATTGCTTGGAAAAGGTTTTACAAATATTTACCCCGTTTTAAAAATGTAAATGTTTTTAAAATATAACACATCGACAAGTTCCGGAACATGTAAAAGATCCGGGAAAAATTCCCAATTTGGAACTGGTTTCGGGAAATGGGAAGACTGCAATTTTGCAACCTTAGAATGGAGTTAGGTCCCTTCGTGCGGGAAATGACGAACTACGAATCCCGCTTCGCAAATCCTCGAAACCGCCTTTGGCTTTTCAAGCTCTACAAACGCACGAATCTTATAAGAATTCCTGTCTCGGGAAACGCAAGCAAAGGCGGCATAAGCCACGAACCCGCGAGCAACGAGAACGCGCAGATTCCGCAGCGCGGTTACGGGCACTGACAGTGTCCATTAGATTAGATACGCGTTTGTTCCATTATTACCCCCATCCCCCCGCCCTGAAGGGCCGTATCTAGCCCCGATCTTGCGGTTAATAAAGGCCCTCGTCGGCATCACGCGGTGTTGCCGAGTCTTCTGGGCCCCCGAAAACGGCAACGTTTTAAAGGTCTCAGCGGACCGATTATTGAAATTAATAGACAAAGCTATAGACAAAGAAGACATAAGGAGTATGGAGCGATCTTATTGGTTGAAATGGGTGGCTCCTATAGACTAAGGGAGAAAATTATGGACTTACTATCGGGTCCCTCGTGGGTTGCCGTTAGTTAGTCTATTACCTATCTTCTTTGTCCATTGCAACCACCCGCTTCCACCAATAGGATCCCTCCGTATCTCTTTTGTCTTCTTTGTCTGTAGCTTTGTCTATCAATTTCAATAATCAGCCCGCTGGATAGCTTTGAGAGTCGTGTCTGAGATTGGAGCCAGCTTCTCAAAATTAAGGATTACATTTTGCAAGAAGGAACCACTATCTCTGGCTCTCCCATATAAGCACATATCTGTGTTGGGAAACCAATGGCATGTATGTTCTTTCTAAAATGGGCCAGAAATAGTGGTTCCTTATTGCAAAATGTAATCCAAAAGAGCACTGGAAAAAAAGAACACACTGGATCTAGAGTCCAGACTCTTGAAAACATTGACAAGAAAAAGGACTCTTGATTCAATCAGATCTAAGCTTAAATCAAAAGGAAATACGCTCAAATTAAGAGGCTTGGTTCAAGATTTAAGCTATAATGTGATTGAATCAAGAGTATTTTTTCTTGTCGATGTTTTTAAGAGTCTGGACTCTAGATCCAATGTGTTTTTCTTCCAGTGAGGGGTCCACGCTGTCGTGCGAGAAGGACAAACCCAAAAGATAGTGTGACGAAAGAATCATTCCGGTTTGGAGATTTTCGATTTTTATACTTTCTTGGTTTGAACTGAAAAGAGGATGCTTGGCTCAAGCGAGATGATACTTGAATTTACCGCCAAGATTTTTTCCCATCTCATTCAAGCTGAGTTTCTCTAGGACCATGAGTCAAAAATAGCTAAAATTAAGCATCATCGTTCTTGGTTCAAGAGAAATAATATTTTGGCGGATTTATGAATTTTTCCCCGGAAATACCTCGTCTAACATGAAAAAAACACTGTTTTGTGCCCGAGAAAAAGTGACTTGATTAAAGAAGAAATCTTCTTGATTTTACAATTTAGAGCAATTATTTTTAATCAAGAGTAAAATTGCTTGAACTAAGCAGGTTTCTACTTGATCCAAGCGACTATCTTCTTGATATAAAGCATCTTTTCCGCTTGGAAATCCTGATGAAGTCCTGATTTTCCCTGATTTCTGACTGCTGATCCCTGATTTCACAATTTTTCCAAATCCTGATTTTTTGCGGGGAAAAATTAAAATTTCTGCATATGCGTATGCGAAAGCACAAAAAAATCCGATCGGACAGCCGAATTTTCTCAAATCCTGATTTTACGACCGATTTTTCCTCAAATCCTGATTGGTCTCAAATCCTAATAGAATCGGGAAAATCCTGATGATGATCCTGTCTTGATAAAACGAATTTTTTCCAGATTCAGTGGCATGTTACCTACGGTAGCTACAGAAACAAGAGATTCCGTGATATCTTACGAAAATTCACCGAGACGCAACACTGGAGGTCGAAGTGGGCACAAGCACCACAAGTGCCGCCGCTGGGGCCCCGTAACGGTATGAATGGCTCATGCCGCCTCATACTCCGGCAATATTTCTCGCTAAACTTTCTACTCGGGACCAAATAGCCCCATCCACCGGCCTTTCCGCCAACACTCCGGATAAGGAAGTTCGATAAGGGTATCTCCCCTTCCTACCGAGGCTTACTCACCGGAAAGATGGCATAAAACCGTCAATTTACGTAAAACATCACGGAGACTTTAATGAACGTATAAGAAAAAGACAGCTCAGACGGCGGAAAACTGAATCTCGACAAGATTGAGGTTCCATGTGTTACGCATCGTATGCAACACCTCTTGGGCCATGGAAATATAAAGACATCTATCACACACCTCGCTTTAAGACGTGGCAAAAATATTGTCATGTTTTAGTCTTTAAAAGGACAACCGTTCTACGTTATTACTTCTTGCGGATTTCTCTGATCCAATGGGTTCCAAAACGACGTGAAATGAAGACTTCCCAGTAGAATTTCTGCTGCGGTGGTAACTTTTACTTTCATGGAGTAATCATATCCTTGTCGGCATCAAAAGTCAGCTTCCCTTTAGTGTTGGCTGTTGAGCATAGTTTAGTGAGGGTTGAGTGGTTAAAAGCATTTGGGACAGCGGAAATCGAATATTGTTCCGAAGTTCGGAATTTTTCAGGAAGCTTTGTTAGTTCGTGTCTCACCAGTGGCGTAACGGACTTCCGCTGGGCCCCCCTGCAAAATTTTTTCTAGGGGCCTCCCAAGTCGATAAAATTCCAAAATTATCCCCCCCCTCTCCCTTCCTCACCCCTTCCCGTTTTTTCTCGTATGGTCTAGGCCCGCAGCCCGAAAATTTTTGAGAAAATCAGCCTTAACCACCAAAAAATCAAAGTGGCAGCAGCTTATATATTTTTACCTTTAGGTATGGTATGTGCAGGATTTAGCCTTCTTTTACTTTATGTTCTGAGGTGGAATTTGATTCACTTGCATGTTTGCGCAAATAAATATATTTAAAAAAAAAAATAAAAACGTAAAAGTACCCGATTAAATGGAGCCCCTAAAGGATCAATGATCTAAAGGAAGGCGGGGGCTCAGCCCAGGCCCATGAATCAAAGGGCCCCCAAGGCTTTTAGATTCTTGGGCCTCCCAAAACCCGAAATACGAAAAGTGGAATCATTGAGTGGACATGGGAAGGCAGGGGCCCTCCAGCAAACAAAAAGTTAGGAACAGTCCAAGAAAAGTATGAAAAACCCCGAGCTAACAATAAAAATCAAAGGAAGAAGCCCCATCTCGATAAGTAAAGGCCCAAAGTTTGAAACCAAAGCTGAGGATCAAAGAGAGAGAGAGAAAAAAATTCCGGCGGCCGAGGGCCCCCTAGGCGCCAGGGCCCCCCTGCATAGCAGGGTCTGCGGGGGCGCCCGTTACGCCACTGGAGTCTCACCAATCATCAACCCGCACATTTAGCCGTTGGTTCCATGAAATTCGATGGCATAAACTTTTTTTAGATCTACCTCGAAAGCTTCCTCCAAAATAAGTCCAAAAACAAATTCCCGCCATTGAAATATGGCGGTTTCAAATTTAGCGGAAAATTGAACTAAAAGAACATTTTTTGGTCGTTCTTTTGTCGAAGAGAGCCTACGAGAACCCGAAGCGCCCCCTGAGGGTTGAGCCGCGTAGCGGCCAGGGGGCATAGCCCCCTGGTTTCATCTAAAATCCCATTAAGAAAACTACTGTGATAGCAATCCGACGATGGAGCGTAGCGTGCGCCGGACATGAATGAAACTCGTCGGCGTTACTTTATTCACCTCTGATAGCTCGTGACGCAGGGAGGTCCGTTACATCATACATAACAAAAGTAAGTGGAGTAACAATGGAAGTTTGAAAAACTGCATGCCGTTCCGTGCCTACGTCAGTTGCATAAGGCGCAGCATGCCCACTGCACCTCCGCTGCCCAACAACTGATTAGTTGATGTGTTTACGATCACACTCCAGGGCTCGCTTCTTCACGTATCGCACCAAGCTCTGCGTTACACTGCCGTGCTAGGGAAAAACGCCGTATGAACCTTTCAGGCGTTGCAAAATTTCCTTCGATAAAATGTGAATTTCCTTGTGAACTTATGTATATTTTCCTCCCAATTTTTCAGGTAATTTTGTTCGCAATTTCACCTAAAGTCCCTGAAAATGACAAGGAAAAATATTCATAGCTTTCCTCAGAAATAAACATTTTATCGAAGGAAATTTGGCAACTCTCGAACGTTCATACCTGTTTAAGCTCTTTAGAAAAAGAAGATAGGTCATTCTTAATTTGCAGCAGGCCGCACAGTCAAAATCAACTTCCATACCGAAAAAAACTCCGGTCGTGGAAGCCGTTCTTACGGGCTACATAGACATACCGTCCGCGTTCCGGGCTCAGAGGCCGAAAGTTCCGGGTGTAGCACAGGGAGCAGTCGAAGTTTCGGCTCCAGCACCCGGAACTTTCGGCTTCTGAGCCCGGAACGGACGGTTTGTCTAAACAGCCCGTAATTTGTTTTTTAAGTGCACAAACTAGTCAGGATACTCGTTGTACTCAACTCATAAAAAGGTTTAAAAGTGGAATTTCCCGTAAAAAAATCTTGACAACAGCGCCCAATTAATGAACAAGACTAAAAGAGCCAGCTACCCGCAATCTTGATGAAAAAGAGTGGTTGACTAAACACTAACAGCACCACAGCAGCCTTGCCAAAATGTACGTGAGGGGAACGTATACAAGGCAGTAAACGGAGCTTTTTACATAAACTTGGCAACGTTGCTTGCACCTTCGAATTAAGATCCCGTCTCTTTTCATGATCCCCGCCTACGATTGACGCCACGCGGGGTCCCGACCGCAGACTCCGCGGTGAAATTGCCGGATTAATGCTAAACAAACAGAAATGAGGCACGAAATCCATATTTATGTGGTCGATTTTGCAACAGCGCGAGGAAAGTTCGAGCTTTCTCCAGGCGCGCCAACGAGCAAGGGAATTATCGCGCACACCTCAGCTGTTTGCTCGCGGAGAAGCTGAGAGTCGGAACCCGAACGGACCACTCTCAAAATAACTGACCCCGCCCAAAGTTCATTTGACGAGCTAATAGGGATCGAAGTTTCCCAGGAAAGTTGGGAGCCGGGAACGGGAAAGGAAATTTCAGGGAATGCGCCCCAGTGGCGTGGCGTGAATGATCGATTATCGATATTTCTCCATTTGAAACTATATTAAAGAGTCGATTATTAAGGTGTTCGCTGCGAACAACCTGTTTATCGATCCTTTTCCATAGTTTTGAATGGCAGATCTATCGATTATATCGCAAAACACGCCACGCCACTGATGCACCCGGTTGCTCTGGAAGTTAAGAGTTTGTACCGCAGGGTGACGAAAATTGGACTGTTTTAACCGGAATCATCGTGACTGCAATTATTATTCAAGTTGCCTAATTTCTTCTTTTCTCTTATCACTTTTAAGAGCTTGGAACTTATTGAGTATTTCCTGTTGGACACACAGAATATGGTTACAAAATTTTAAAGTCGAATTTCGCAAGGTTTTCTTGTGAAATAATAAAACATGAGCGAACGTTCGGCAATTCGTAAAGAATTTTAACTGATTCTGGTTATACAACCATTCATATCTATTCGATTGTGAATTGCCCTGACTCTTCCCTGAATATCCACGAATTACAAATATTGAATTCCTTCATTTTGCCTTGCTTTTCTGAGGGTGTCAAAACTGAGAATACACTTCACGAGAATTTTTGACGACAGGTCCTTTACAATTTAAAAAAAAAAAAATTACAAAATTTGAGAATTTGCTGCAAAAAGTGTTCTTGACCATTCCATAACGCACACAAAAAGACGATCACCGCTAATATAAAGTTGGTTAAAGGAAAGGTACGGCAATTTCGACTGAGGGAAAAATATCAAGAGAAAAATTTCCTACTGCTTTTCAGGTTTGAGTACAATTAACTTTTAAGAGCTGATCGCCCTACATTCTATGCGTTATGTGCATTCGTTCAAGTTTACTGCGAGAGGAGATTTCAACCGGGAATTCATGGAAACGTTCCTGCCGTTTTCATCTTCCGAGACATAACACAAAGTGACCCCATTTTCCTCTCCCTTTCTTCTTCGTTTTCTTCTTCTTCTTCGTTTTCATCTTCTTCCTCTTCTTATTCTTCTTCTTTTTCGTTTTCTTCTTCTTCTTCCTCTTCTTATTTTTCTTCTTCTTCGTTTTCTTCTTCTTTTTCTTCCTCTTCTTATTCTTCTTATTCTTCCTCTTCTTATTCTTCTTCTTCCTCTTCTTCTTCTTCGTTTTCTCCTTCTTCTTCTTCGTTTTCTTCTTCTTATTCTTCGTCTTCTTCATTTTCGTTTTCTTCTTCTTCCTCTTCTTATTTTTCTTCTTCTTCGTTTTCTTCTTCTTTTTCTTCCTCTTCTTATTCATCTTATTCTTCCTCTTCTTATTCTTCTTCTTCCTCTTCTTCTTTTTCTTCTTCTTCTTCGTTTTCTTCTTCTTATTCTTCGTCTTCTTCTTTTTCTTCTTCTTCGTCTTCTTCTTCTTCTTTTTCTTCTTCGTTTTCTTCTTCTTCTCATTCTTCGTCGTCTTCTTCTTCTTCTTCTTTTTCTTCTTCTTCTTCTCTTTCTCCTCCTTCTTTTCGCAAATTAGCGACAAAATACCAAACCTTCTTATTCTGAAACGAATTTGATAAGTATCAAACTAGGATTCGTCCTAATTAGCAGAGACTTCCCTGCGACTACGGGGACGGGTAGTGGCGCGGCTCCCAAGTTCACGTCTAAGGTCGCGGGAGGTGCGAACAAGCGTGTGAACGCATCGAGATGCAACCGCCATCGCGGGCGGAGCCATCTTCTTTTACGACTTACATAATTTCCCACAACTCACTCGGCGGTGCACTCGGCATCGGCTCACTCGCGATTTCGGGGCAATAAAAATTAAATTAGCCGCACCGACGTGGCGCGGAATTAAAATCTCGTCAGCCGATCGGCGACCGGGGGTCCGCTAATTACTTTAATTGGGCCGCGCTCCCCGGCTCAAACGCACCGACGCGCCACCGCTGCCAATTCGTGCCGGAAAAGTTGGTTTCGTCTCGTCCGATCAATCGAATTTCATTGAGAGGTTGAAGAATGAACTCCTTCGACGGATGGTATTGCGAGATATGATGAATGAAAAAAACGGTCTTTCTTCTCCTTGTTGTCTTTTTCTTTTTCTTCTTGCTGAATATTCACACAAAACTGTTTGACCAGGGTGGCTAGCAAAATTTCATTTTATCTTTCCCTGACTTTTTTCCTATAACGTAAGGGCACTTAATTGGACGTATTTCTGTCAAACGGAACTATGTGCATTATGTCGTAAGCCCTGTTATGCATGTATTATTATGGGTCTCAGGGCTCATGTCTTAATGCATATAGTTCCGTTTGATAGAAATACGTCCAATTAATGTGGTCAAAACTTTGGCACAACAACAGGATCAGCTAGCCCGTCGCGGACCAAATTTTTACGTGAAGCGCTGACTTCACAAAAAATTCCCTGACTTTTTCCGGTGTTCATGGTCGCTAGCCACCCGGTTTTACGTTATTCTTGAAAAAAATCTTGAATATCCGTCCTGCGTAGAGTGGTAAATACATGCTATGATGAAGTTTGACTTTTCTACCTCTTCGTTAAAGTCTCCGGCCATAGCGCAGCTAATGGACGAGTGGACGAGAACGATAGCGCAGGTGCGTGAGGCAAGTTCGTAACAGTGCAACTATCAATGGAGTCTGATCGATGAGGAATTGACCAAGTTCCAACAATTAACATTTATTGTTTTTTCCCAACCGTATTACCTCCGTTATGAAGAGTGTTGGGTGCGATTTACGATACTTTCTCATAAATGTCTCCCTAATTTTTTTATCGAACTTAGAATTACAACTCGTTACAGCAAGATACCGTTTTCGGAATACTTTTTTTGAGTTTGCCAAGGGTCTGACTTCAACTGAGGCTGTGCAGGTCCAATATGTACTGAAACATTAGTTTTGAATTTGGAAAACGGTAAAAAAAGCATTCTTACTTCACAGCCTATCCCAACCTAATCTAGTCGACTATGATTGTTCACACCTACGGATCGATTATTGAATCGTTAGGATGACCTTGATCGATACCTCCCTATCTTAACAATGCTATATATCGATCAGGACCATTCGATATCGATTCAACAATCGATCGCCCGGACCGGCAAGGCCTCCTCTTCTTTTCCGATGGCGGAGGTAGAGTGCTGGGACTGCTGGGTCACGATTTAATTGCGAAAAGAACCGTTTTTGCATATGAATGGCAAGACAGGCCTGCATGTATACCACACTCCGCACGAAATACGACAATGTAGCCAAATGCCCGATTAAAACAGACAGTTTCGCGGGTTTTAAAAGGGGTGATTTATATTTCTTCGACACGACATGGCAGGAGGGACCGAGATGCAGCGTGCGGGTCACACGACACTTATTGAAGATGCAAGAATCAAGGCAGAGCGGGCTGTTTCGTGGAGGTTTGCTGTGCTAGAGATCTGACCGGAAAAATGGTACAATATTCAATGTACACTGGGGAAAAAAACACATTGGATCTAGAGTCCAGACTCTTAAAAACATCGACAAGAAAAAGTGCTCTTGATTCAATCAGAATCTAGCTTAAATCAAGAACCAAGCCTCTTAATTTAAGCGGATTTCGTTTCGATTCAAGTAAAAATCCGATTGAATCAAGAGTATTTTTTCTTGTCAATGTTTTTAAGAGTCTTGAACTCTAGATCCAATGTGTTTTTTTTTCAGTGTAGATATCCTCAAAGGAGAAACTTTAACATGGTGTTTTTTTTTTCCTTTTCCTTTTTGCTGAAAATGAAAGCGATGGTATTCTACACCCACACTATCAGAATGGCCACGAAAATGTAATAAAAGCATTCCCTGATTTTCAAGTTATCTCTAACAAATTTTGAGAAAGTTCGCCGACTTTTGAGAGGACAGGATGATAATTTTAAGATTTTCTGATTCGAATGAGGTAAACTAGTTGAAGCTGCAGTGATCCTTCTGCTAAGCGAATCATTTTGAAGATTGTGAAGATAAAATGGACGCATTTCTGTCAAACGGAACTAAGCGCCATCTAATCGGGAGAGGAAGGTAAAGGGGAACTTGGATTGGCGGCGAAGCCTGGCGTTAGGCTCATTCCGTCCTATACTCGCAATGCTTTTCCATGGCGCTTAGTTCCGTTTGACAGAACGCGCTATCCGGCATTCTTAATTCCTCAGAAGGAACTCAAATTGGCGCTTAGTTCCGTTTGACAGAAATACGTCCAAATTTGTAACGGGAGTGCTTTATTTTGTACACCATTGCCTGGTGCCCCATTTGAACATCGCATGATGCGAGTGACGTGAATTACCGTATCCATTCCATACAGACCGCCTAATTCCTTTATTCTGCCGTGCTAAGGAAGAACGCCGTATGAACATTCGAGAGTTGCCAAATCTCCCCGGATAAAACATGGATTTTTGACAACAATCATGCATATTTTTCCTTGAAATTTTCAGAGATTTTAGGCAAATCTTCATAAGTTTATCAGGAAATTCGTGTTTCATCAAATGAAATTTGGCAACGCCTGAAGGTTCATACGGCGTTTTCCCTTAGCACGGCGGTATTGCTCTTACTTTTCGGCTGAAAAAACCGTAGGCCCCGCGAGCCGGTTTTCGGGCACATGAGCGCGGTGCGTCGCTCGGGGGTCCCTCGACACCCAGTTCGCGACGCACCGGCCGCCGCCGGCAGATCTCGCCGGAATCCCCGGGTCTCCGGCCCGAAAACCGCTCATTTCC
Organism: Bemisia tabaci; assembly: GCF_918797505.1. Taxonomy (NCBI): domain Eukaryota; kingdom Metazoa; phylum Arthropoda; class Insecta; order Hemiptera; family Aleyrodidae; genus Bemisia; species Bemisia tabaci. The sequence goes on along the minus strand of NC_092799.1, from coordinate 43,523,367 downwards.
AGCACCGAGCGGCGGCGCCGCGACGCACCTCGCATACGAACATTGCAGACTCGAAAAACGACCGGCGCGGCATGCGGTTCGGTTCGCGGCCACCGGTCACCGTCCACACCGGACATCCCTCCCGTCCTCTCCGGTCCCCGGACCCGGAGGCCGTGTATCCGCATTGCTGCCGATTCGAGCCCCGAGAAAGCGGCCGAGAGCAAGGAGCAAAAAACCGAGTTCCTCATCGACAATAACGACGATTAGAGTCCCTTTATACTGAGAGTCAAGACAACACCCCTCATGGAGTCACAAACGGGAATAAAGATTACAGATATTGAACGTTTTTCGTAATCTTTGATCGGCCCACACTCGAATTCCTTTCTTCGTTCCTTCCCTCATTCCGTTTGTTCCTTGCCGAACCCGTAATTCCCGGTCCATTCCAGATTATAATCTTTGCAATCGGTGAAACTGTAATCTTTATTCCCGTTTGTGACACTGTGAAGGCCTGAAATACGGGAACCAATCAGAAATGGATTCACATTGTCTTGACTCTCGGTGTAAAGGGACTCTAACGACGATTACAGACATGTCGAAAGTAGGAGCTCTCAGGGCCAACTAGGGCTAGAGTACCTTTATAGGGAGAGTATGGATAAGTCGAAAATTTAGAGGTTAGGTTTTATCAGGTCATCTAGCTTTTGCAGTCCAAAAGGGCAGCCAACCTTTGAACTCGAATTATCCAGTGGTACTTTTCACAATTTGGCTAAAAAAAAATGGCTCCGGGTAAATTTCAAAATTTGGCTATTATTGATACTGGAGCACGAAAGGTTTTTTTCCCTGAAACTTTTAGGATAGTAAAACGCTTGAATGCAATACATCAGACCAGACCGAAATTACGGCGGTTTGAAGTTTGCAGTTGAAAAATATAGTTTCGATAAAAAACAACTTCAAATTTGAATCGGACGTGTTCGCGCAAAAAATTGCCGGATTATGATGTGATTCTACGTCGTTTATAAGCACGAAAAAATTCAGATCCCTTTCCCGTGGATACTTGAAAAATTTGGCGTGGTATGTGTACTTTTCCCCTTTTATAAACATGTAGGAGGAAGAGACTATCACAATCTCACGGTTTTTTGTCGACGATTTACTTCATACACAGGCACTACTCAGTCCTCAACTAATGAGGAGATTATTATAATAGAAGATAAAAATCAGCGCAAAAAATCCTATACGACGCACAGAAAGCGAGATTCGGCGAACAAGGCTTAAAAAAGACAAATCAAATACCTACACAGATGCAAAAACACAGTTTTGAAATGCAGTCATGATGGAAAAAGTCGAGCGAATGAAGACCCGTCCGATTAATTGAGAAATAGCTATAAATTGAATCTTTATCGCTTTTGAGGAGGATTCGATGAACCATCAGTCTACATTGATTTCGTCTGAATTTGAGACATTTTCGCCCAAAAATCCGTAATATTTACATCACACCCTGTAGTCGTACATGGATTTGACCCCGAAACAATTTGAATGAACACCAAGCGTACGTCCCGTATAAATATTGAAAACCACGAGACAAAAAAAATTGCTATCATCCACTCGGGACATGTTTCCAAAATTATTTGGACCGAGTTTAACAGAAAGGAACCAAGCCACATCAGCTATTGCCAAATTTAACTGGGCAATTAAATTTTTTACTAGAGAACTTTTGTGCGGATTACTTTAAAATGTTTAGGGAATTTGCTACAAACTATGGAGAATTTTCACTGAAATTTGCACAAAAATCCGCACAACCGCTTTCATGTAAAAAATTAAATTGCTCAGTTAAATTTGGCAATAGCTGATGTGGCTTGGTTCTTTCCTGTTTAACGCGGTCCAATTCATAGAGTTTTACTGTGAATTCTTAAGTAGGAGTATCTGAGTAACTACAGCGTGGTGTAAGTATCGACATTTTAAATCATTTCCTAACATTTAGAAAACGTAAACGATCAATCGACGCAAATTTTGACCCCTTAAAATTAGATGATTTTCCCGTTGTGCGGCGGCCAAATGAGCTGCGCAAATCATGAGCATGAAAAAAAAAAGAGAGAGAAAAAAACGCATGGCCATTTTCTGCGATCGGTACCCGAGCGCATCGAATAAATCTACCTAATCCTTTTTACTTTTCCTCTCACAATCAGCGGAGGCTGGCCCTCTGCGATGGATGTACCGCTCGAACTGATTTATATTTCGTAATTTATTGCCGCCGCCTGACTTCTAATGAGGGAGGAATTCAAAATACCGACTTTCTCTGGAGCACGCGGTAGCAGAGTTAAAAGGTGGCGGGCGCGGCAATTAAAGGGCAGATGAGCGAGAGAAAAAAATTAGGAATTTCAACGATGCATGGAGTGATGCACCGTGCGCACTGCGCAGCTGGGAGTTATGTGATAACGCGTGAATTATACGCATGCTTCATGTCGGAGGACTGAAATACAATTTTACGTTACTTCACTCCACAAATCCAGTCTCCTCATTCGTTTCTCCGTAAATCTACGTTTCCGCGACAAAAATTATTGAGGTTTAAGGTCATAAAAACTGCAGACCAAAATGACTTGATTTTCCCGTCCGGACCTTTAATGTTTTTTGGAGGGCTATCTTAGAACATGTGCGCAGTTCCTATTATAAGTAGACGCTATTAGTGGCGACGTCATTATAGGGATTCTCCATTATATCGAACTGGATCCAAACGATAACATTGGCATAACTTCTTTCAATGCTGTCAATGCGAAAAAATCAACGTATACATCGCTTTTCTATGACGTGGCGCTAATAACATCTATTACATTTTATTAATACGATGAAAACTTTCTTGACTAAACCTATACGTTGCGCCTTTAACCGGGATAAAAATTGAGGGTCATTATGAATTTATAACCATTACTGTAAACTGTGCGAAATAAAGACATAAAAATGTTTTACGTTTGTTTACAGCTAAGTCATGGGTTTTTGAAGAAACTAACGTTCATTTTATTAATTTCTGTTAGATTTATTTTTCACATTACCTATAACTTAATTTACTTAGGTTCTTCAATTTCTTGCAGATTTTATGGCATGTTGCCGACAGTGAGCCAGAAAATAAAAGCAAAAATCAAGCCAATTATAAATGTAAGGTTTAACAGGAGCGAAGAGCCTCTTTTACAGGTGAGAAAAAACTGCATGATTTAAAAGTTTAAAACAATGAAGCCTACATTAAAGCTTTTTCGGGCCGACCAGAGATGAATAGAAAAAATGCTTCTAAAACATAAAAAAACCAGAAGCAAGAGCATACTTTTCAATGTTTTCCATGACTTAAATAAAATACGAAGATTGCATTTTCAAAAAGAAAATCATTGAATTCTTAACCCCAAAATCTCTCGGCCGGCGCTACGGATGGTAACCAAGAGGTGCAATGAGCATAAATATACCAGATACTAGAGCACTGGAAAAAAAACAAGCAGTTCCAACGCCAAAGCGTTGGAGGGCGCTTCTTTAACACTGCGCATGCGAGGAACGTTTTCATACGGCCAAGCGAGAGTATTGCGGACGGACGATGTATAACAAATTGCCTACGTGAAGGTGGTCCGGCAGCAACATACCCGCCGCTAGTCTCTGGAAAACAATAGAAAATAGTAGTTGCGTACGTTGCCAGCGAGCGCGCTGCGAGCGCATCTGTTTCAATTACCTAGCATCGAGTCGGGCCTCTAACTTTCTATTCTCTCTGACATAACCTTAAACCTTCAACCCATAGCCGCAAACAGCTGACGCTTGACGACGAGAAAATGAACCAATCACAAAATAGCACAGTAATACGTCACTAAAATGAAGAGATCACGTGACTGTTCGTGATTTTTTCGAATCAATCTGAAACTACAACCTCGAATATGAGGCATTTAAGCATAACGAAGCCCCAAAATAGTTTAACCAGATAATACGTCCGTGCGAGATTGTTATGCTTAAAAGCAAAACATTTCACGAAAACTTTTACGAATACCAGACGCAGAAAAAAAATCAAATTTTCCGGGTGTACCAGAATGGCGTCATTACCCATAAGGCAAAACGGTATGTAGTATAGTACATGTTACATCGGGGGAGTCGAACGGCTGGAAAGGGCGCATCTGGTACCCAGAAGCGCCCAATACATTGGATCTGGAGTTCACTGTGCGGAAATTGTCTACATCATCGGAGTAGGTTTGACTCCAAGAAAATACGACTTTTCAACGACTTGAGCGTGCACCGTGTTATACGCACAATGCTTGAAGTATCCTGCAGACTTGTAAGGCACTACTATGCACCGAGCGCAGCGTGCTGTGCGCCGCAATGCATGAAGTATCCTGCAGTCCTGTAAGGCGCCACTATGCACTATGAATCAAGAGTATTTTTTCTTGTCGATGTTTTCAAGAGTCTGGACTCTAGATCCAATGTGTTTTTTTTCCAGTGTAGGGTTGTTTAATCTCACTTTAATTAGAATCCATGTGTTATGTAAACATAAGCTTTTCCTTTGATGATAAGCTCAATTGAAGTTAATTTAGAAGACGCAGCGGATTTGGGCACCGAAAAAGCTAATAAGCCGCACCCTATAGATACTAATTTGTCGTAAACGCCCGCCTGTGCGCACGTTCCATCACGCGGACCTTATCACGCCACTTCACTAAAAAATGTTGCCGAATTTCCCAATAATTTATGCCACGATCTATACATATAGGTTGAGGGACCTCAGTTTTTTCTTTCCTAACCAATAAAAGTGATCGTCTACGAGGCAACGATTTTTCCCGAACTAGCAGAAAAATTCGTTCCTTGACATTTAGTCCGAAAAAGAGGTTCAAACTTGCATTCTTTAAGGGAACTTAACTATAGGATTCAATTAATTATCACGGTTGTTGAGTAACTTATCATGATGTTACGGCAATTACCGCTTCATAGTAAAGAGTAACCTCTTATAGCCGACGGCCAAATATGGTTATTCTTATCCGTGTCCTTCCTTCATGCAATGATTTTAAAATATAAATTTTGATGTTTCGGGTGCTGCTGAGGTCCTATACATATTTCATGGAATATCAAATGGACGTGTTTCGGCAAAACGGAACTATGTGCATTTAGACATAAGCTATGAGACCATAAGAATATAGGCATAACAGGGCTCACGTCATAATGCCCGTTTGGCAGAAATACGTCCAAATATTCCGAACTCATATGACTAATAATGTTATTTAGAGGTAATTTGACTTTACCGGGCACTTTGTGCCAAAAGCAATTTAAAATAAGTTGGCACTACGTCAAACTGGCGTTTAAAAAGTTAGTGAAAACTTGATTTCCTCGGTTACACTCCTTGCACAATTTCATTTATGATTCTCAGGTGCCCGGTGTTCGAAACTCACTGGAAAAATAGGCAAACTAGACAACGCTGTTGAGTTGTATGTAAATATCATAAAACCATTAGAGCATTAGACACTTTGGAGATGCGGAGAAAAACACAATTACACACGCCCAAGTCCAAGTCTGCCGTGCTTAGGAGGAACACCGTATGAACATTCGAAAGTTGCCAAATTTCCTCCGATAAAATATTTATTTTCGAGGAAAGTTGTGAATGTTTTTCCTTTAAATTTTCAGAATCTTTAGGTGAAATTGCGAACAAAATTATCTAAAAAATTGGAAGAAAAATATTCACAAGTTTACCAGGAGACTCGTGTTTTATCACAGACAATTTGGCAACGCCTGAAGGTTCATACGGCGTTTTTCCTCAGCGCGCGGCAGAAGTGGAGGCCCTCGGAGTGCACAGCACACCACAATTCCACATACTCCACACATGCGGCGATTGCCCGATCTGGATTCATGTTCACGCAACGACACGCACACCTACGTAATCGAACTCAATGTCACGCGGGCCAGCCCACCGGAGCGCCGCGCCGCGCTGGAGCAGGGCCGTCCCGGCATGGAGAGATCGTCCAACTCATCGGGTTTAATGGGCCGGCACGACATTCGTTTTGTTACCCAACTACGCAGGGCCCATACAAGGTGGTCTCCGAGCACCACGTCGTTTCGAATTTCCGACGGAAAATGGATCAGTAGCGCGTCTTGCAGAATCGAATTTTGATGGTTGAATCAGACAGACGTATTGGATCAAACGTATGAAATCTGAAAACTTAGTATTAAAGGGTGCGACACGCACCGCTGCCGCGCCCTGCGGAAGACTAGGTGATGGATGACATCCATCATCTAACTGAAACAGCGAAACGAAGTCCTGGGCTATACAAATAGAGACACCGTCCATTCCAGGCTAGGCAGCCGATAGTTCCGGGCGCTGGAGTTGTGCTTTTGATTGCTTCGGGTGCTATGACCGGAGCAATGTGGGCTACACCCGGAACTTTCGGCCTTCGAGCCCGTGAAATTATAGGCGAGTATGTCTAAAAAGCCCGTGAGTATGGTGTCTTCTGCCTTAATTTTATGAGTGTTCAAACATAAGGCACCTGCGGGCCGATTTCAAGATTGACCGACAAATATAAGACAAGAAGACAAAAGGGATACGGAGGGATCCTATTGGTGGAAGCGAGTTGCTGCAATGGACAAATGAGGTAGACTAACAGCAACCCACGGGAAACCCTATAATTAGTCCATCATTTTCTCCCTTACTCTGTAGGAACCACCCATTTCAACCAACAGGATTGCTCCTTAATCCCCATGTCTTCTTTGTCTATCGCTTTGTCTACCAATTTTAATAATCAGCCCGCAGGCAAGGTTGGAAAACCGAGCATCGCACAATATCAATGGCTCATGTTTTACCCTTTCCTTATAGCGAACCAAACCAACAGTTTTTCCTGTGCTAAGGTCTAGAGCGAAACCTTTAGCGTTACATTTGAACCGAGGTACTTTCATAGGCCTTGTCTCCACGAGCCGTTTCGCGAGATTTGTCCCAGGGAAAAATCCCACTCACAAAGTTGGGAAAAATATTGAGTTAATCAATATTTTTCCCAGTACCATGGTACTTGTACCCCTAGGATCCACTGAGAGAAGAAGAAGTGAAAACGAATTGTGCGATATTTTATTCATTACTACATTGTTAATGTTTGTTTAGTTAAAAAATGTGTCTAATTGTCAATTGAGTGCAATTACTATTTTAATTCCGGTTAAATACTCGACTTTAACTAATTTATCTTCCCGCGCAAACTAATCGCAGGAAAGTATGAGCCCCGTCCCGTGGAGACGGTAACTGGGAAAAATCCCAGAAGTTTCATTCCTGCGATTCGAACTTGGGACAAATCCCATGAAAACGTCCCGTGGAGACAAGGCCCTAGGTGTACTTTTGGCAGTGCTCTCGGATCCGAGCCCTGGAACAATGGCCGGGGCGGCGGAATCCTGGGCCTCGAGTGGATGTGCGCACGAGACACAATCAATAAAGGCATGAATGATACGGCGAGGGTAATTACGGCTGCATGACGCTGGGCCCCTCAGCCCGCACAGCTTCAACGGCGACGGTCGCGCCACACCCTGGACCCGACCCGACGACCGACAGAGACAGACAGCGTACTCACTGTCGATTGTCATGCACAGTGTGACTGCTGCGAGCCCAAGCCCGTTCCAGCGACGACAACCATCGATGCCATTTCCCGATTGGGGTGCTCGTGCTCTGCCGTGCTAAGGAAAAACGCCGTATGAACATTCGAGAGTTGCCAAATTTCCATCGATAAAATGTTTATTTTGTAGGAAAGTTATGAATAAATGTCCCTTCATATTTTCAGGATCTTTCGGTAAAATTGCGAACTAAATTATCTGAAAAATCGGGAGGAAAATATTCATAAATTTACCAGGAGATTCGCGTTTTTTCAAAGCAAATTTGGCAACGCCTGAAGGTTCATACGGCGTTTTTCCTTAGCACGGCAGTGCTGCACTGCTGCCTTCAGGTCAAGTTGAGAGCTCAGAGGCGCATTTTAGCATCAGCTCGGGTGTGTAGGATCGTAAATGCGATCAGGTCCAGTTACACGGTCAAATTGAGCCATCAAACTGAAGCTCTGATTGGTGGAAAAAGACCTGAGGTGAAGATGCGACCAATGAGAGGCCCAATTTGATGGCTCAATTTGATCGTGTAACTGGGCCTATTAAGTAAATCCGCATGTTCTCGTGAAACCCGATCCTGGTTTTCGTGGCTCACCGAACGGTGCTCACCGGGGTTATCAACCCGAAACCCGTGAAATATTAGGGGTTTGGTGGATCTGACGGAAAGGTCCGTGATTCGTCCAAACTAATGGATGGATCTGTCGTCCTGCTGATAGCAACATGTCAGCAATTCCTCGGATTCAAAACGATCGGATCGAATAGACGCGAAAATTCGCTTCAGTGCCCGGACTTTATTCCGCACATCGGAAATATTAGTTGTTGCACCCAAACCTCGCGGTGGTGGCGCATTTTAATTGCAGTGGCGTGGCGTGCTTTGCGATATATCGATTGATACGCCACTTAAACCTATGAAAAAAGATCGATTATCAGGGTGTTCGTAGCGAACACCTTGGTAATCGATTCTTTACCATAACTTCAAATGGCGAGATATCGATAATTGACCATTCACGCCACGCCACTGTATTAATTGAGCTCCGAATCTCTGGTGTCTACTAAAACCGGCTGCCCAAAAATCAGTACTTTTACAGTACTTTTTCAGTGCATTCCCAAGAAATTCAATACCTCATCAACAGAAAAATTCAGTACTTTTTCAGTACCTCCAGTATACGAAATTCGGAAAATTTCAAACATTTGACTTTCTCGCTCAAATTGTGGAAAAAAAGGCAAAAAATGAAAAAAATTCCGGACCTTCGTGCGAAATTTCCACACTTTTTCGGTACTTCCGGACCGCCTTTAAAATGTCAGTACTATTTCCGGAAATTCCGGAATTGTATACACCCTACTGCTTCATTGACTTTCGACCAAAATGTCCAGAGTTCCTGGTAGATTTTTCTGAGGCATTACACTTAAAAAAATCAACCTACAAGCTACAACTCTACGAAAAGGTCGGCGACGAGTAAGGCATGTGATAACCGTCAAAGGTTGACAATGTCAACCTTTGCCACGAAAGGCACTCATCTCTCTGGTGGAGGGTCTCAACTTATCTCTGTTCACCACACGCCTGTTCAAGTTGGACAACACCGCGAGGAGAGTGATTTATTGCTGAGAGAGTGATGGATCCAGCAGGTCCGTCAAATCAATCGTACACGGGCCAACAAACCACCGGCATCAAACAATCGGCGCGACGCGGTGCCGCACTTGAAATGCATCTTACGGGCCATTCACCATTCAACCTTTCCGAGCTGCATCATCGACCGATTCAATGGATCGTTTAAGAGACGTAAACTCTTGCGGGACGGGACACCCTCGTGGCTACGGGACTCTCCGACAGCGGCCAGCCCAGGGCGCAGCAGCAGCACTGCAGCCCTAATAAGCTATAGCTGGAATTTATCGTGGGCTTGATTGTGATTTAAACACACGCAGCATTCGGTTGTATGGAGGGATTTATTTACGTTTTGATTATTCCTGAGACAAGAAGCACGACAATGTAATTTAACTTCAACCCTAATTGTCTCGTTTCGTTTTATGATCTACTAATTTGAGAAACGGGTACCCATTAGGCCCTTTTCCCGAAGTAAAATTCAAAGGCCTCAAAAATAGTTTTGACGTGGGATATTTTAGTGTAAGTTTTTATTAATTTCAGCTTTTGCCTCCGTTTGAGGTTTTATCGCATGCTAAGGTTGATATTCAGTGATAAGAGTTAGGTTCTCTCGTGTTTTTGCCCCTAAAAAAGGTAAAATTGGCCACTTTTTCAAAATAAATTTGCTGTCATTCAACTATTGTCAGGCGGCACTTATTTTTTCCTTTGAATAAGTTTTTACACACATTTCAAGGAATAAGAAAAAACACAATTATCAACATGTAACTATCCCCTCAAAATTTGATTGCAGGACATATATCGAGATATTAAGCTATTTTTGGGGCCAAAACACGAAAAGACCCAACTTTGGACACCAACTATCATCATTAGAAAAGAAGAAGAAAAAAAAAAACTTAGTTGAACTTTTTTTTCATTGCTAGGTAAGCAAGGAGTCTCTAAATAAAGTTTCTAAAAAGTAACGTTCACCACGCAGAAAATGTTTTTACGCACTCCAAAATTGTTGAAAATTTTAGGTCCAAAACCCTCTTGTGGGCACTTTTCATTTGGACTGCATTTTGCAATTTGTAACTATAAATTCTGGCTTATCTGAAAAAACACTTATGTGCATAGGGAAACTAATGACACATACGTTGTTTTTAAACCTGGCCGGAATGTATAGTTCCTAATTGCAAAATGCAATCCATTTATTATTTGAAATACAAACTCGTTGGAATAAAACAACTTTGCGAAAGATTTCACCGTTATAAAACGCTGATGCAAATACGTTAAACTGCGCATCCTTATTTTATTGTTTACAAATGCAGAGAGACCTTGGTGCCAAGAAACGTAAGTATTTTCAACCATTTTGTGTGAATAAACCTCAGAATATGAATTTATTTGACTCGCACGCGAACGTATCAACTTGAAGGATGATAAGTATCCAATAAGGCATGCGCGAGCTATAAAACCATCCCACATTTAACACAGATTCTTGAGGTCGATCAAAAGTTGCTGAAGTGGGATTGTTGCATATTTAATAATTCTCTCACCGCTTTGAGACAAACGCGAAAAACACCTGCTCTCGACGGAAAAATTGAGGACGATACATAAAACATTAAACATTTGGGCAAAAACATAATTCCCTACCCGGAAGTCACAGCGGGAAAGCCATTCGAAGAAAGTTCGGAATGCTTTTCAACCGCAAACGACCCTGTGACGACAATGTTATTCGACCATTCGGGACTGAGGGCATCAAATATATCAAACGCCAAATGCGGAACAATGGAGCCGGTTTTGAATGAAATAGTAATTGTGATTGATTGATAAAAATTCATCGCTCCTCAAGAGCATGCCACGCTGAGTTTTTTATTTGCGTCGCACAGTGGAGGAAAAACTGAGGATGTATTCCCAACACTGTAGTGTGCAAAATTAGGCGGAGAGGAACCAAGTCATAATTTGGAGAAAATGATTATTCATGAACAGTTTTGACCCCAATTAGTCGTGCAAATATTTTCTTGGAAAATTCAACTTCAAGAAAAAATATTCCAAATGCTGCCTAAAGATATCACATCTAGGAGAACGTTTTCCTAAAAATAGAAACCAAGATGTGGTATAGTTATAAAATGGTTGGTAAAAAATCAACATTTGTACGCTTTTTCCATGTTTTAAGACAAACCATAAGAAATGAGCATGGAATGTTTGGAAAATATTTTTGGACTTGCACAAAGAAAAATGACGCGGAAGGCAGGGTGAACATGATTACTGTTTTACATAAAAAGAGACGTTACGAGAACTTTTCAACATCGCAACTTGAAAAGGAGTTTATTACAAATTTCACAATCGATTTGTTAGAGATTTCTCCGTTAAAAAGACAAGTCAACTTTTTAGTCTCCAGAGATCTTACTTCCGTCAACTGTGAGAGGCTTTTCGGAAAGGTTGTTCCTGAGTCGCCGGATGCCTGACTCGGTCGCGATGCCATCTAATCCCATAAATACCTCAAAGAGGGAAGCTCAGACCATAAAACAAGCAAAGAGGACGGGATTGTAGATGTAGATTTCGTTGATAGTGGACCGAATCTCATGGTCTTCAGAAGGAAGACTTACAACCGATAATACCTTGCGGTAGATTCTTTGAATAGCAGCCGACAATGTGGAGTGACCTCTCCTGCATTCAAACCACCACACAGCTACACCGGCACTTTCCTTCTCTAGAAATGCCCTCCGGTAGCTCTTAAACAGACGAATTTTAAGATACTATATTGCCATGCTGAAGAAATGCATCGTATAAACTTCCGGACGTTGCTACATTTCTTCTATAATTTTCACATTATTGAGAAAACTCTTGACTTTACGTTTGAATTTTTCAGAGCCTTTATTCGTAGTGTATACGTTAGCAAGACTGAGAGTTTAAGAAATTCATAGCCTCTTACAATAAGGAATATTTTATTGGAGGAATTTTACAGCATTTGAAGGATCATACTCTTCCTCGCGATGAAAGTTTATGTCATCATACTTAAGGAAGGATAAAGCCTCCCCATTAAGTCGTTAAACAGTAAACTTGTTTATTAAATCACAAAAAAGTCGTTCTGGATGTATCGGTGTACTGTGTCCTGAAATTTCACGGATTTGACCGAAATCAGACGAAGTGCATTTCACGATGCCTACTTTTATCTTGCGTTTTGTTTTTTTAACTTTTAAACTACTACTAAATTACTTGAGGCATTTAAATTTTCTGTGAGTTTACCTTTATGAGGCTTATTCGGACTTCATTTTGCAATTTAGAACTATAAATTCTAACCAGCTTTAAGAACAACGCATCTGCCATTAGTTTCTACCTACGCACAAGTGTTTTTTCAGATGAGCCAGAATTTAGAGTTCCAAATTGCAAAATGCAGTCCATTTTGAGTTACAGCGTTTCTTGATTTTCTTATTAAAATAAAACATCAGAGCAAATTAGACAGCGTCTGGTGTATTTCGTCTGATTCCAGCTGAATTAGTCCAATTTCGAGTTAGGTACATACTGCGAGTTAGGAGTATAAGGATTTTACATGCAAATTAAGGAGCCCTTTACTTTGATTAATCGATAGGTAGGTTTGAAGCAAGCAAAAGAAGTCGCTTGGACTCTGAAGGTTTAGGTAGAAAACTCGTGGTCAACAATATCATGTGTTATTTAGCCTAAATAATTGAAAAGAAACAGCAAACTTTCTGAAAGAGCTTCAACAGCTCATACGGTCGAAGAACATAAAATCAGTGCAAGTCGACAATGAAACTGCGACTCCAAACGTTTCCAGAACTGCGATGTTCACATATTTCACACAACGCTGTATTCACGTCATTGAAAATTTGACCCCAGTATGTATATTCTCATCCTTCCGCTACTCGAACATTATAGGTCTCATCGTTTCTGATAACACTTCGATCATTTTTTCTTTGAAAAATGAAATGCCAGCGGAACTGCGATATCAACATCTCAATTAGGATACTTGATTTCACGGTTTCATCGTCAACAAGTACAAGAAACTTACAGTTGACAAAACGTTTGACTTACAACTTCGGCTTTCAAACTAAAATTGCACTGATTACACTATAACGGCACTATTACGGAGCAAATCAGATGATTTCCGGAAATGGAAGATCTGAAATGTTGTTGTCAAAATGTATTCCTTCTGAAAAATCGTGGAATTTTATAAAAGAATGATAAGTGCGCCGCACAAGATCCGGTTGATATTGGGTTTGTTATTTAGATGGGAGAGAGACAGATTTATTCGAACGAGATGATTTAAAGTCGAGAGTTCATAGAAGTAATCGCACTGACCACACACAAAACACTAGGGGCGAGAATCTTCGGAAATCACTTCCCGACGACGACGAAAAAACGGTTTTGAACGACGAATTTCCGATTTTATGAACTTTGCGCAGAAACTAAAAGTCCAAAGTTCAAAAACGTATTAGCTTCAATGCCTGCAGACAAAAATCCGCACGATATCCCGGACGAAAGAAAAACACTTCAAACTGAAAGGCCGCGAAAATCACTTGATTCCAGGAGCTAAACCGAGCCGAAAGTCCTGAGGGCTCGAAAACTAAAACACACAGTTTCCGAAAAAACTATCGAAACTAGCTTCCGACGTAAAAATAACGCACACTACCCACAAGAATCCAATCGATGAAGATCCGGATCCCGATAAAAAGCACACCCGACTTTCCGGCGATTCCGGGGAGTTCCGAAAGTCGAAAGTCGGCCGGATCGCTAACTGTACGCCGTGAGGGCCGGCCGGAACGGTACACGCGGTGCGGTGCGGACTGGGCCGAATGCGGCGAGCTTGGAGCTTCGGCCGGGCGGTCGCGACCGGTCCCGCGAAGGGGAGAGGGGAGGGGGCGCACCACATTCAGCCTGCCCGTGGAACAGGTTCCCCCCAGCCCCCCTCCGCCGACGTCCCGGCTGACTGCCAAAGAGCCAGGTGGATTGGATTCGGACTGGATCGCCGGCCGGCGCGACGGGAGATCCGGAGACCCTGGCCCTGGTGCCCGCGAGGCGCCGTGGGATCGGGGATTCGGTCCGACCGGAATTCGGCCGCGAAATGGGTTCCTGTCGGGATCGAACGGGTCCCCGGGGAGTTTCCGAGACGTTTAAAGCTGTAGAATCCAACTTTTCGATTGTTGTTGATTAGCCGAAGCATTTTAATGCTCAGCTGATAGCGAGGCATTTTGCTTCCGACTCGTTGTGTATGTATGTGTGTCGTAGAGGTGTCGTCAGCTAAGTTGACGGTTATTTACTTTCGGTTTGCAGGCGTTTTCGCGTCACTACTATCCACATGAAAACATCTGGCTCTCTCAGAAGCAAGAACACAAGCTTAGATAAGTTTTTTAATACTTTCAAACCTTGTAACACTTTAATTTTTAGCCACACAGAAATCACAACCACAAAAAAGTTGCAAATCATAACTGATAAGTAGTTTTTTTACGATACGATAATGAGACTGATGTTTTCAATGTGGATAGTAGCGAACGCCGCTTTGTTCAGAGGCCCAAATTTGTAGTTGGCGCTTGCAAACCGAAAGTAAACAACCGTCAACTAAGCTGACGACACCTCTAGTCGCTTTCATAGCGCACAAGGGCGCAGCGGCGATGCTTGAAAGTTGGCAACACTGCTTTTCCTCCATTTAAATGTATGTTAAACAATCGGTTCTTCAAAAGTCGATATTTTCAATGAGTTCAAATGAGGGAGAAACAGTGTTGCCAACTTGCGAAATCGCCACTGCTGGGACACTCTGAGAAACCTAACTGCTCCTGGGAATGATCAAAGTAGAGATTTTCCAGAAGCTAACATCTCTCTACCTCTTTTTGGATACCATTCATCAACATTTTCGCTATACGCCCTCTATGACACCTACTTGGAGTAACCAACCCAAAACCTTCCTCGGCGACACCTTTTCGGGTAAAAACGTAAATAATAATTTGTTGGATCAATACAACGTTGTAAATTATTTTTATCTGGAATGAATGAACACTTACTCTCATTCTAACTGATTAAGAAGGCTGGGTGCTTATGAAACTCACCTGTAACAGAAAAAAATACAAGTACGTTAGTTTTTAGTATATTCGAAATCAGAGTTTCTGAACATGTTATTACACATGAAATTTCATCCCGGACGATCTAGTATCCCATGAAAAACACTAAACTACTTACAAACATAGTGTGCAGAAAGTTCTTCGGCCCGTACAGTTTCAAGCAGATAGGGATTCATCCTACGCACTTTCACATTGCGTGTCCGCAGAAATTTTCAAAAAATTAAACGTGGTCGTATTAATTTCTAATAAAATAGCGCTTAAGCGGTAATTTTTTCAAAAATTCAACACTTATGCGGAAATTGTCTCTAAAATCCAACGTTTTCGCACTTGTTAAGTCTCTGAGTTAGCCGGAAAGAGTTCACGTACTCCCTCATTTCATGAATGTACAATTTCACCTAATTGAAACTTGAAAGTTAAAATAGTTGTATCACGTGTTACGGCCCATTCGACTTTCCTACTCTGGCGTTAAAGTCTCTGAGTCAACTGAAAAGCTTCCACGTTCTCCTTCATTTCGTGGATATGCAATTTCACCTAATTAAAAGTCAAAATGGTTGTATCACGTGTTTCGCTCCTACTTTTCTACTCCGCCGTTGAAGTCTCTGAGTCAACCGAAAAGAGTTCACGTTTCCTTCACTTCGTGGATATGCAATTTCACCTATATGAAAGTCAAAATAGTTGTATCACGTGTTTCGCCCCACTACTCTAGACTTGCTCTCAGCTGTTGCCTCGCGAATCGCGCTAAGTTCCGAGATATGCACGCTATTTGGAAATGCGCTGGGCAGAGCGCATGATCACAACTTCGGAGCAAAATGGGGCGCATTTCATCAAAACGTAATTTTACATCATCCATTATTTAAGGTCAAGCCTACGTAATTTTCTCGGTCGTTGGTTGGGTAAACATTCTGCACCCCTGTAACGAGCCTCCAGCTAGCGAGAGGAGATGCGTGGAGTTGAAAGGTTACACATTGGATCTAGAGTCCAGACTCTTAAAAACATCGACGAGAAAAAGTACTCTTGATTTAATCAAAATCTAGCTTAAATCAAGAACCAAGCCTCTTAATTTAAGCGGATTTCGTTTTGATTCAAGCAAAAATCCGATTGAATCAAGAGTATTTTTTCTTGTCTATGTTTTCAAGAGTCTGGACTCTAGATCCAACATGTTTTTTCCCAGTACACCCGAGACTGGGGAAAGTCTTAGGGTAACATCATCATCGTTGATCTTAAGAAGCTTTTTCTGAGTTTGAGACTCTGAAGGTACGGCACCTTCGACGCGCCTTTTCGCGGCGTCCAGACGCCGCAGAGAGACGCCGATAAATCTGCTTGATGATTTTGCGTGGGGACGGCATGCACCTGAGCGGCGGAGAGACGCTGCGGAAAACGCCGATAGAAGACGATCCAATCTGTCGCCAACAGATCGGAGCGGAGACGAATTCCGCTCAATCCGCTGCCTTTCCTACCGATTTTCGAATGTGTTTAGTTCGCCAAACCCGCGAATCGATCACCAAAGTCGTAAATCGATTGAAAAAAAGCCGTGAATCGATCGACAAACCTGTGGATATACAAATACATGCAACATAATGTACAAATTCTCTGGGAAACTTGAGTATTTTTCTTTGAAATGTTTCCCTACATTCATCCAGAACGAACTGCCTACTCTAAGCGGCCCGGGAAATCGCCAACCGACCAGCTTTATTGGGGTGTCGCTGTGGACTCCCCCTCTCCCCCCCATTAATTTTTCGATAGTAGCTGTAGGCATACTTAGGTCATTTTGCAAAAATTGCCGATGTTAGTTCATTTCTGTGTGAATGTAATACCAAGAATATCTCCCCGGAAATTTTGCCACGTCTGTGGTAAAAAAAAAAAGAAATAAAATTGTCCACTCTCTATTCCTGGAAGTTAGCTAAGTTCGGCGTTTTTCGGACGAAAGAACGTAACAGCATTCTAACTTGAAACATTTCCACTCTTAAACTGTATATTCAACGGAAATCATACAGGATTACAAAATCTTCACAATCCTGTAATCCCAAGATTGTAAGCTCGCGGCGCGCACTGTTCGGAAATTGTCTACATCGGAGTAGGTTTGACACCAAGAAAACACGACTTCTCAACGACTTGAGCACGCACCGTGTTATACGCGCAATGCTTGGAGTATCCTGCAGACTTGTAAGGCGCCACTATGCACTCCGGGCCGTGCACGCCAGCCCTTCACCGCGACGGCCGCACTGTGTTTGATGCGATTATTCAAACTTGCGGCTTCAGCTGTTTTCAACTTCTGATTTTGAAGTTTTTGTACAGGAATTATTGTCATTTCAAATAATACAACATTAAATAACACCACATTCACATTCATCCAGCGTTACTAAAAAACCCAAGAAGCAACACTCATATTTTTTTTACCGAAAATGCGTTTCAGCAGGAAAAATTAAGCAACTTTCAGAATCTCATACAGATTTTTTCTATAGCACGACTTTTAGACTACATTTCGCAATTAGGAACTGCAATATCCGGCTCATTTTAGAAACAACATATGTGTAATTAGTTTCCCCGTGCAGATAGGTATTTTTACATAATTGTGCTAGAAATCGTAGTTCAATGCTGAAAAATGTCGTCCGTTTACGGAGAGTCACCATTGGTTTTTGATAAAGACGCCATGGCATTCGACGCCTTCCAGTTTTCAGTCGGCGAATAATTACGGCTCCTGAATCGGGAGCGACCTTTTTGGCGGGCCCTTTCCATCACGCGCTCTCCGAAGACGCGAGGTGTCCGTCCATGCCCGGGAGCCGGCGCGGGTTCATTAATTTAGATTACCGAGCGATCGGCATGGAACGAGCACCGACGCACAGTGGACCGAATCAATTACGGAGGTCAGACATGCAATTTCTGACCAAAACTGCAAATTTTGATGTTAATTCCGTCACATGATACATTTCAAGGGGTGCTTCTAGAAGACAATTTTACGAGAAAACCAATAGAACTACTTGGACGTATTTCTACCAAACGGACCTATGTGAAGGTGAGAAATATGGGGTGTGCTCGTTAGTTCTCTGGCCGTAAGAGTGAATGAGAATAATAAAGCGCTAGTGACGTCAGCGGCAACGAACGTGGAGAAGCGCGACGGGGAGTTCTCGCGCGGGACTCTTTAGCTCATGAGCCCTGTTCACGACGCTCTCGTGCCATGCCCGCGGCTCATGAATCCCGCATTCAGTTGGCACATAGGTCTGTTTGATAGAATGTAAAATCCCGCTTTTCCAATTCGTCAAAAGGAATCACGCCCACTTTTACATTGCTTCTTATGCAGATTTCTAGAGCACACCCCATATTTCTCACCTGCACATAGTTCGTCGTCTCCCGGACGAAAGAACGTAACTCCATTCCAATGTTGCCAAATTTCCCCTCGCAAATTGCCTATTAATCAAGAGAATCTTGGGCATTTCTGACTGAAAATTTCCCTGATTTTTCTCTAGATCCCAAGCAAAAAACAGAGATATTTTGGATGAAAATTGCTTACGTACATTTATGTATCGTAAGTTAATTGTTTGAGTCAATTTGGCAACCTTGGAGTGGAGTTACGTTCCTTCGTGCCGGAGACGACGAGTTCTGTTTGATAGAAATACGTCCACTTTTAAAACCTTAAAATTTTGTATAAACGGAGTTATGAGCTTTTAAAGTTTCCAAATTTTGTCCGACCGCTCACATCGACTCGGTCCACTGTGCAACGGCTCGCCGTTCCTCGACCGGAGCTCCCGGTTGCAGCTCCCTTCTCCGTTCGGCTATTGATTTATTTCCGATATTTCCGACGGGAGCCTCAACTCGCCACTAATCACCACCGCCGATTACCGTCCTCTCCGCCGATCCAGCTTTCTTTCCACCTTCCAGGTTTCGCACCTCGTTGCCGCCCGAATAGGAACGTAGGAGACATGCAAATCACGGACCCAGGGCACCTACAAGAATGCCCTGTTGATATTTTTTCCATTCGATTTCTTTAAGGGACGAAAAGAATTGATGTTTACTGTCTCCGTGGAATTTCGATTGTTCCGAAATGATTAAATGTCGGGGAAAATCTTCCTCTGGGAAATGTGCACAACGGAAATTACCGATATTATCTCCTTACGAAGATATTTAATGATTCTTGGTGCGTGAATTGAAACCACCCGCTCATGAAAACTCAATGCCCTACGTGATTCACGCATCGCGCGCTAAACGTTATCATGGCAGTCTCTGCGATAGAAAAATCTGGCAACCTCAATTTTGACGCTTTGATTCAGCCATAGTAAATTGCTTATAGTTTGAACAACACATGGTGGGAAATGAACATTGCTGGATTGAGAAGCTCGCTGTAACCGTTGTAGTGCACGATTTGACTCACGTAGAGCTTTGAGTTGCTTGTGAGCGGGCGGTTCAAATTCCTTGTAACCAATGTGAAATAAAAACGTTAATATCTTCATTAGGAGTTAGTTTTAGTAATATTCGTTGCGCTAATCACGATTTACGTGAAATTCTGGTTAAGAAACATGTATCAGATCGCTTAAATTCGTACCTTGTCTCGTGGTCCATTTCAACAATCCGCCCGCAGCGGATGGTTTCTATTCGCTTCCGCCCTGTGAAAGCTTGGCTCTGGCGTGATTTTTTCACTCGCGATCCCATCTTTACGAATGAATCATCAATTCCGATTCTTGTGCTATGTGCGAATGACCCGTCCACGGCGGCAACAGGGCTTCGATTCATTGAAAGGGCCAGTCGCGGCCGGCGCGCGCCGTATTTAGCGCTCGCTCTTGGGCGCAGCTCATTGATTGATTCCGCAGGTTCCGCACCGCGCACTCGGCAGTGGTTCAAAAGAAGAAAAAGGAAAAAGCTCCCGCCGCGCGCCGCGCCGCCGTCCGACGGAGACGCCACCGATGCCGGTGTCCGCTGCCCTGGGCCCGGTGAAAGTGCTCGGAAAACAAATGAACTCACGACGTCCACCGTTGGGCTCCCGATGGCCGTTGAGCGTCGAGTGTTGAATGTTGACTCTTGACTTATGCTTTGGTCCAACTCTGCCCTGCCAAGAAAAAAACGCCGTATAAACCTTCAGGCGTTGCCAAATTTCCTTTGGTAAAGCACGAATTTTCGGGAAAATTTGTAAACATTTATCCTCCAATTTTTCGGATAATTTTGTTCGCAGTTCCTGAAAGTTCCTGAAAATTTCAAGGAAAAATTTTCCTGAATTTCTTCAAAAACAAATATTTTTGGAGAGGAAATTTGGCAACTCTCGAATGGTCATACGGCGTTTTTCCTTAGCACGGCAGAACTCTACCACCGTGCCACGTAAATCAGTAGTGTGTGCAAAAAATAGTATTTTCTCCCCATTTAAAAGCTAGCCAGCGGGCTGATCATGGTAATTTATGAACAAAGCCGTAGACGAATCAGACAAAGAGAACACTGAAAAAAAAAGGTTACGGGCTATGTAGACATACCGTCCGTTCCGGGCTCAGAGGCCGAAAGTTCCGGGTGCTACGCCTAGAACTTTCAGCCTCTGAGCCCGAAACGTGAGTGGTTTGTCCGTACAGCCCGTAAGTACGGCTTCCACAGCCGGAGTTTTTTTTCCCCGTGAAAATGGAGCGATTTTATCGGTGGTAGCGGGTAGTTGCAATGGGCTATGGGGGTAAGTAACAGACTAACTAACTGCAACTCACGAAAGACCCCATACTTACAATTAGTCTACAATTTTTCCTCCCAGTTTATGAGAACCATCATATGACCAGTTTATGAGAACCACATATCCATAAAGAATCGGTCCTTTTCCCTATTTCGATTTTGTCTACAGCTTTATCTATCAATTTTAATAATCAGCCGGCAGGACCGTTCCGTGGTCTGCGTTCCGTGGTCTGCGTGGTTTTCATTCAAGTAAGTCCCTTGCTGAAAAAATACTCGTCGTCGAAGTCATCTTAAATGTCCCTAAAACATCATATTTTTGGCAAAGTGAGGAGTTTTTGCAAGTTTGCTCGTGTGCGTGGCAATAAAATAACTATAATTAGGACAAAAAATTGCGTTCTGAAATATTCGTCGTTTCGCTAGAAATCTTTTCAGGAGAGGTAGGAAGGTAGTGAGGTGCGATGTGAAGAGGACGCAAGCCTCCAGAGTGTGCAGAACGGCAGAACGGAACGTGTTCTGCGCATCCTAGTTTTTCTTGCGGCCGAAGTATAGGTTTCCGCGACGCCTCGATATCGTGATATCGACCTGGCTGCATCGAAGTTTACTCACCTTCCAGTATGCGCGAGAACCAATTACGCTAATAACACAAGGCAGTGCGTGAATACGCGGGTGGTCCCATACCCGGTAAAGTGCTCCCATCAGAAAAGTTATCATATTATCCAATAGGAGAAGGGGGTGGGGGTAAAGAATATTACGGTGCATCACAATTTTCCGCCCTTACTTCCTTTTTCTAGAGGAAATACTTGAAAAGGAAATTAGTAGATAAAAAAATTTAAGCATTAATAATGGACAGCCTGGTTCAAAAGCAAGAAAATGTCGATGGAAAGTTGCGACATTTGGGAAAATTAAGCCAATTTGCACCGTAAGAAACCAAACGCTCGAAGAATTTGTCTTATTTCTGTAATCTCTAGACTGATATCTCTAATACAATCTTCCAACGGAGATTTTGCAGCGGTTTAAAATTCGATGAATATAATGTGTAAACAACGGAAACTGCTGAATAAACTGAGCACTAGAGTATCCTCAATTACTATAAATTTAGCAATTTTTGTGTTTTAATGGTAAATTGTTCTTACCTTATGAAGATGGTATCTTCTCTATAAGTGTCATAGAGAAAATGTTTAGAAAATTCTTTTAACTCGTCTCATGAAGCGCCCTCATGTGAAACAGGAAATTTTCCATTTCGAACATAAGGAGAGTAAGGTAACCCTGATTCTTTTTAGTCATTGAAGAAAACTCCGGCTGTGGAAGTCGTACTTACGAGCTATATAGACATACCGTCAGGGCTCCGGGCTCGGAAGCCGAAAGTTCCGGACGTAGCACCCGGAGTAGTTGAAGCCACGGCTCCAGCGCCTGGAACTTTCAGCCTCTGCGCCCGGAACGGACGGCATGTCTATATAGACAGTAACTTTTTTTTCAGTGTAAATTTCCGACACGACTGCCCTAATATTTCTTCCCGATCGACCGAAATCCATCCCGATTTGAAAGTTACTCGTATTTGAATCAGTGAGAACGAAAACATACCAACTCGGAAAAATTAAAGTAATCAAGACGCACACAAAATTGCACAGTAGTTGGAGAAATTAGTTTAAGAGAAACATCTTTGGTGCCGAAATACAAGCACTTAAGGACATTTCAAGGGTACAAGTTGGAACAGATGCGCTAACTTCAATGAACTTCATAAAAACTGACTGTCTTCGATGAACATTGAGCATTTTCGAGTTACCGAGTTGGTGTGTTTTCGATCTCACCGATTTATTTCTCATCGCCCAACGTAAGTTTTACTATCTCCATTCGTCGATTGCTCAAATGAAATGAGGCATAGATACGAGATAAGAACCTGGGCGTTTTTCACGCACTCGGCATCCGCGAGCGGCGAGCGATGGATTTAATAACGCGTTTTGATTTCGCGGTAGTGCGCGCGCACGCGTATCCGCGGAGCGACAAAGCTCCGGACTTTCTAGCGGCGAAAGTGAATCTGGAGCAGACCGAGCTTTGTGCTTTGCCACGAGCACACCCCCGCCGCCTCCACCCCCCGCCTCCGACGGCGCCATCAGATCAGACATGATACGGGCGTCCTCCGAGCGCAATTTTTTTCGCTTGCTTCGCATCTCGTTACCGTGAGCATCTCTCGTTCCCCGAGCGCGGGTTTAATTGAGCTTACACGACGTGCTAAGGAAAAACCCCGTAAGAACGCAGGGAGGTTGCCTAACTGCTCCTGGTAAAATAGGAACAGGGGGACGAGTCCCTGAGAAGTATGTGAAATTCGGAAAAAGTCATGGCATTTTACTACGGAGCCTTGAATTTTTTCCTTCAGCCAAAATTTTGCTTTTGATAATTTCAGGAGACTTTTAGCCTAAAATTTTCGTGAGTAGAAATTTTATAAAAATCAAGTTGAAAGAAGCATTGGAACGTTAGGAAAGAGTCAAACAAGTTTATTTTAAATATTCTACAAAATTTTGGAATTTTTCAATTTCAAGAAAACCTGTCAACCTTGAGAATTTTATAGCGCAGGTCGTGGGCATTTTTCTTCGAAGATTTCAAAGAATCTTACTCTAGGATATTTTCCTGAAGGAAACGGTACAGCTGCGCTTTAAAAGCATCGATTTCGGTAGATGGGCATAAATCTACAGGAAATGTACAGATATTTTATCGAAAGATACGGGGTTACGGGATTTTTTTGGTGCACTTAAAAAAAAGCCCCGCATAGGTTTTCAATTTTTCTAATAATTCATCAAATCATACTGTCGCAAAAGTTCGTGCACATATAAATTTCTCGTGCTCCAGTATAACTGTAGAAAGTTTTGCAGTTCACAGTTCGCTTTCAAAATTCAATTTCCTTCTTCGTATACTAATATGTATGAATTCAGAGTTTTAACTGCGTGTAATGTAAGGGAAAAGTACGAAAACGGCAGGTGTTGAAGCAAGGAATTAAGAAAACCCTTAAGAGGATTCTCTTGGAAAGTAAGGAAAAGGTAATGAACAAACAAGGAATTTAGATGATGAGATTCTAGCACACGTCCTGTAGTCGCAATTTAATCTTGTGTATTTGAAAGGTTTAGAAGAGCGTATTCTTAAAGGTCAAAAACATGTCTTATCGAGTGAAATTTGGCAATATTGGAACGCTTATACGGTGATCTTTCCAAGCACGGCAGCAGAACTCCTGGATGTGTGCTTTAGGTGATACGTAAGTTTGGGCTCCCATCAGAGAAACTGAAGTTTTATTAGCCGTCCGTAACTCCACCATCTACGAGGAAAACATAAATAAAGGAAACATAGGAGCGACAAGCAGTGGCCAATTAAGATTACGCCGCGCCGGCTGCTGAGCGGTGGTTGCGATAACTA
Organism: Bemisia tabaci; assembly: GCF_918797505.1. Lineage (NCBI taxonomy): Eukaryota > Metazoa > Arthropoda > Insecta > Hemiptera > Aleyrodidae > Bemisia > Bemisia tabaci. Next base: position 43,499,139 of record NC_092799.1, on the reverse strand, counting down.
CCGTGATAGATAACGTAGCTACCCTGGCGATTACTGCGAATATATTCCAAACAATGTGTATTCTTCATAATAAGTAGAACTTCGTGATTATAATGACCACCTCATGCTCAGTGGTCATTTTTGCTATTTGGCAACATTGGATTCCATCCATTTAAAAGCATATAAACAATCGATTGCAAAATGTAATCCAAAAGTCGTGCTAAAGAAAAAATCCGTATGAGATTCTGAAAGTTGCTTAATTTTTCTTGATAAAAACACGCATTTTCGATTAAAAACTATGAGTATTGCTTCTTGGGTATTTTAGTAACGCTGGATGAATGTGAATGTGGTGTTATGTGATATTTTATTAATTGAAATGACAATAATTCCAACAAACTGTACAAAAACTTCAAAATCAGAAGTTGAAAATGGCTGAAACCGCAAGTTTGAATAATCGCGTCAAACACAGTGCGGCCGTCGCAGCGAGGGGCTGGCGTGCATGGCGCGGAGTGCATAGTGACGCCTTACAAGACCGCAGGATACTTCATGCATTGCGGCATTCAGCACGCTGAGCTGCGCTGCTGCGCTCAGCGCTTTGTGGCGCCTTACAAGTCTGCAGGATACTTCATGCATTGCGCGTATAACACGGTGTGCGCTCAAGTCGTTGAAAAGTCGTATTTTCTTGGTGTCAAACCTACTCCGGTGCAGGCAATTTCCGAACAGTGCACGCCGCGAGCTTACAATCTTGGGATTACAGGATTGTGAAGATTTTGCAATCCTGTATTATTTCCGTTGAAAATATAATTTACGAGTGGAAATGTTTCAAGTTAGAATGCTGTTACGCTCAATCGTTCGAAAAACGCCGAACTTAGCTAACTTCCAGGAAAAGAGAGTGGACATTTTTTTTATTTTTTTACCATAAACGCGGCAAAATTTCCAGGGAGATATTCTTGGTATTAAATTCACACAGAAATGAACTAACATCGGCAATTTTTGCAAAATGACCTAAGAATGCCTACAGCTAATACCGAAAATTTAATGGGGGGGGGGGGGGAGTCCACAGCGACACCGCAATAAAGCTGGTCAGTTGGCGATTTCCGGGCCGCTTAGAGGAGCCAGTTCGCTCTGGATGAATGTAGGGAAAAATTTCAAAGAAAAATACTCAAGTTTCTCGGAGAATTTCCATATTGTCAAATGAAATTTGAACATGCCTCTGAACTCATACGGCTCATACTCAGGAAAACTTTCAAGTGGAGCAAGCAATTTTGGGACACCTCCGGCAACGTGAGCCGAGTACGGTGGCGTGGCGTGCATTGCGATGTATCGATTGTTGTGCCATTTAAACCTATAGAAAAAGATCGATAAACAGGGTGTTCACAGCGAACACCTTAATAATCGATTCTCTACCATAGGTTTAAATGGCATAACAATTGATACATCGCAATTCACGCCACGCCACTGGCCGAGTATACCGTCATTTGGCGAAGATTTTTGTCCTCAACTCTGATAGCGGACTACACTGCAGTCACCGCTTTGTCGTCGACATTGTAACCGATGCGTTGGCAAGGATAAAAAATTTAAAAAAAAAAAGCAACGCTGGCATGACATAACCATTAAAAGAATTCATCGTTGAACCGCAGTTGGTTGGATTATGTCCTCTTGAATAAGTTTCAGATTTGCAATCCGTGTGAATACCTGAAATCACATTCGCGGCAAAATTCTGACGTGATGGCGGAGAAAGCAGAAAGTGCAATTCTGTATGAGCCATGATTAGCACGTGCTTTTATGTGTCTTGAGGCCCATGCCAGCATCCACTTACTGCTCTCTACGCCATCACGGCAGAATTACAGGGCGGTGGGATGAATGAATGAGCGATCAACGCCTAAGTCGATGCTGTTTGATCGATGGATCGTAGAGACGTTCCGAAAATGGACTCGTGCAACTGACGATCCGTCGAGAGCGAAATTGCGTTACGCTTTGATCGTGGCCGCAAAACGTCGGTGAAGCATGAGAAATACGCGATTCGCGGCAGCTGCCACGCATGCGCGTAGCGCATAAAACACCAACGTTGTCAACTAAGACAAAAAAATCCCAACCTTCTAGACAAGATTTTGCGTCTAGAGGTTATCCTCGGGTCTTATGAATTCCACTTTAGAGTTTCTGCGATAGTAGAGAGTTTAAGATTCAACCAGCTATTGTTCCGTAAAATTTCGGAATATACTTGGCGCGTATTCCCAAAACTAACTCGAAATCGTCAGAAAGGCTCTTTAGGTTGAGGCCTTAAAGAAGATGACAAGTGGACTGCATTTTGCAATTTGGAACTATAAATTCTGGCTCTTCTGGAAAAAACGCTTATGTGCATAGCCAACTCGCGATCTTAAATAACCCACCTCACCCTCTTCAAATACGGATAGGGCTGATACAATGCAGGAATGCCACCCTCTGTAGAATTTTGCCTAAGTTAAAACATTTCATAACATTTGATGCTCGTCGAATTCTGTCAACCCGATGCGATGTTTGAATTTTAGTTTGCTGATTAATGGGACAGAACCTACGAAGAGGTTGGTTCAGCAGTTCTAACCCAATTTTCAAAAAATCCCCTATAAAAAGGCTTGGCCAACGACAATCGACAGTCATGATAGGATAGGGCGAATTATATTTGATTTTTGGCTCGACAAATTGCTACTCAACCATCATTGTGTGAAAAATAGCGTTGACCTTCAAATTTAACTTATGCCTAACTCGATTGCATTGTTTAGATTGTTAGTATCTCTGGAATATATTGTCTCTGATCGTACTTTGCAATATGACAACCTCAGCCTCATGGAAATCAATGGTTGCTGATTGGTGATTGGTGTTGGCGACGCGAAACCTGGATCAGGCACCGCCGCCGTTGACGGCAAGTCGTCGTTCCACAAACTTAACTACATTTATAGATGAGCCCTATCATTAGTATGAATCTGTACATTTCAGGGCTCACATGAAAATGTAGTTAAGCTCTTGGATTAGTGGAGCGACGAACTAGGTTAGGTTAGGGAAACGGCCGGGAAGATGGACTCTCTGTCTGGGCATGGGGCAGAACTGAGCTACTACCTCTGTTTATGTAAATAGATCGCTTCTTTGCCGGCGACCGCGCCACCGCCGCGCCGCTTCCATCGATGAGCCAATGAGGGCTCGCTAAGGCAGTCATGCACTGGATTTTGCGCAGAATTGCAAAATTGTATTGAGTAAAGAGAGAATCTGATTAATGTAAGAAGAGATTAGCCAAGGTGTTAGGTGTTTTCACTGATTTATTTATTTAATAAACATGCTATTTTATAAGCATGTTTATTAAATAAATAAATCGGTGAAAACACCTAACACCTTGGCTAATCTCTTCTTACATTAATCATATTTCAAATGGTATTACTAATCATAATGAATGATTTCAAAGAGAGAATCGGAGAGGCTTAACTCCACCGCAATATCGCGAAATTTTACTTCATGAATCACCTTCCAAAATTTCTTACAAGAATCTTCGTAAATTCCATTTTATTTTGACGAAAATCCCAAAAATATGTAGGTGTAAAACATACATACATCCATTTCTGGATAAATCATGATGAATTATTATGGTACCTTGTATCACTTTAAATTTCACTTCAATTCGGAATTGGATTCTAAGATGTATAGGCATGATATTGCCTTCTGAGTCTGTGATAAGAAACATTGAAAAATCCACAAAACTTAAAGAGGTGAGGACCAAAGAGGTGAAATTCGTTGCAACTTTGCGAAGTTTCAGCATCCATATTCACCGGTAAATCACGGGGAAACTTCGCTTTGGTTCTCGCCTCTTCAAGTTTCGTGGATTTTATTGAATTTTTCTTATCGGAGGCTCAGAAGGCAACATAGCGCCTATACATATTAGAAACTCAATTTCGAAATTTTAGAGAAGAATCATCATAAGAGTCGAACTTCATTTCTTTTTAATTAAATTCTTCGTTGTTTATTGCATGTCGAACGCTCGCTTCTCAAAATCATGCAAAATTTCATTACACTTTTGCTAGGCGAGAAAAACTTTATTATCCGCGTTTCATCCAGAAATAAAAAAATACCGAAACAGCGTTAGATTTTTCAGGCGACCGTTAATGAAATTTCATTTAAGTCGTTAAAATTGTATTTTACTTCGCATTCACCGGCAGGCGAACAAGACTTTCACGAGGGCATTACAATGATGAGCGATGCATTTTAATCAAACGAAAAAGTCGCTACATGAATCTCATTTCAGAATCCGATTTATGGTACTTGCGAGAACGGAAACGATGAATAGATTAGAGTATTAAACGCGTGAAAGTGCGCCGAGACACTGAAAAATCGGGAGGCGTTTCAGCAGGGTTCCGCGGCTCGTCTTCCGGTCCCGGCGTTCGGAGACTCCAACGCGAGGTTAGGAAAGTAAGCGATGGCGAAGGGCGCGATGCAATGGCAACATGATCGGAGCAAACGAGACAAAAACGCCTACCTACTTTGAGTTTCTGTTGACGTTGGGCGGTTTTGCTCGGAGAGTCTGGATTTGATCCAGAACCGGGTCACCGGTCAAACCCGCGTATCAAACGTTATACCTTCCTCAACCACCCGTCATCCGATCAGACTGTCCGTCTGTCTGACGTGTCGCTCGTGCCACATCGCGAGCCATCGCGTCAGCCGCCGCAGATTTTGGTGTTTGGAATTTTCAATTATTCTCAGTCCTTGATCTTTCCTGATAAAACAAGGACTTTTCCCTCATTTTCTTGCAGATTCTCTAAAGGGAAAACTATATTTTCTATCAAGTGCTGAAGAATATCAATTTTAAAGCGCTCAGCCGATAGGGAGTTCTTCGTGATTTCAATCTGCCTCTAGAATTCTACACTGGAAAAAAAAAAAAACACATTGGATCTAAAGTCCAGACTCTTGAAAACATTGACAAGAAAAAGGACTCTTGATTCAATTAGATTTAAGCTTAAATCAAAGGGAAATCCGCACGAATTAAGAGGCTTGGTGCTTGATTTAAGCTTAAATCTGATTGAATCAAGATTATTTTCTCTTGTCGATGTTTTTAAGAGTCTATACTCTAGATCCAATGTGTTTTTTTTCCAGTGTATATTAGTAGCAATGCGTTCAAATGGTGCATCGCCTCGATAGCAAGATGGCCAAACGGCCAAATTAGAATTGCATAAAAACTACTTTTAGTTGAAATCAATAATATCTCATTTTTTTTCAAAAACCGCACATGTGCGCCTTGTCCTCAAAGCCCCATTGAAAGAGAAATATACAAAATTAGTATTTTATCAAAAGTTTGGCAAGCCTAATACGGTGTTCTTCCGAGAATAGTAGAGATCTTGGGTGCCCGACGACAACGTCCATCTGTGTGTTTGTTTAAGCGGTGAGTGGTGGCAGTCGTTGATGGGCGAGCCGGCGGAGTGTTTGCCGATGTGCGAGATTGATACCCGGTGCCGAGCGGCGAGCTGTCTGGGTGATGCGCGACGGGACCCCGCTCAACGCGAAGGCGCGGAGGTTAGCACGGGCGACGATGAATTTATTGATATTCATCTTGGGTCGCGCAAGCCTCTCTCAGACGCGGCCGGATGCTCGGCCTGGGCTAGCGGTGTTTCGAGCACGGGTCTCATAGGGGCGTCTTCCAGAAGTCCTCAAATGTTCTGCGGGGCTCCCCAGGTGGCGTGGGAAAACAACACTCATCAACACACCAAATGATTTTAGTATGAGGATCGTGTGCCACCGGTTTCCCATAGTGTACGAGGGGCGTGCATGACAGTTTTTCAATACTTGAATCCAGGACTTTCATGCATTTTTAAATTAGTAAAATTTGGGGGTATTAAGGGCCGTTCACACACGAAACACTGGAAAAAACATATTGTATCTAGAGTCCAGATTTTTGAAAACATTGACAAGAAAAAATACTCTTGATTCAATCGGGTTTTTGCTTGAATCAAAACGAAATCCGCTTGAATTAAGAGGCTTGGTTTTTGATTTAAGCTAGATTCTGATTGAATCAAGAGTACTTTTTCTTGTCGATGTTTCTAAGAGTCTGGACTCTGGATCCAATGTGTTTTTTCCCCCAGTGAACTCTCAGTTCGAAAACGATACAACTCACGTTTTCTTAGGTCTGATGTTCATTTTTTTGCATGGAAATACTCTTCTTCTCACTGCCACACAGTTTTTGTCGTCTCCTGAAACTTTTTATTCTTCCAAGATGAGAATCATTTTCGACTTGGGAGATTCAAGTAGAGTTAGGTTTTTCCCCAAGTTTTTTACCAGACCTCTCCTTTCCAATGCCAGGTGCGTGTCTGACAGCATTAGACATCACCCTCACCCTTCAAAAATCGTGTTTAAGATCTAGATCACCCTAACATTATTAGTTACGAAAAATCCGCGTCGTTTTCGATTGGAAAAAAGGAACAATTCCAGGGGATCCCACAATTAAGGATTTCAGGGCATTACGAACCTTGGTTGAAAAGTGGAGAGACTTCCGCACACCCAAGATCAAAGATACCTGAACCCTGGAGGCGACGTTCCTCTGGAGGCGCAAAAAAGGAACCCATGTTCACACCTTTCTTCTTTCTGCGCATGCGCATCTCTTGCTCAAACATTCGCGACGAGCCGTGGAGAAACAGAGGAAATCTGCGAAATTCAATGTCCGCGAGTCGAGATCAGACGGATCGTGATAGAGTAATTAGCGCAATAATTCGCGCTTTCGAATCAGCTCTTAACTATTCTGCCGTGCTAAAAGGAAGAACGCCGTATGAACATTCGAGAGTTGCCAAATTTCCTTCGATATAATGTTTAATATTGAGGAAAGTTATGAACAGTTTTCCTTAAAATTTTTAAGAACTTTAGGTGAAATTGCGACCAACATTATCTGAAAAATTGGAAGAGAAATTTTCATAAGTTCACCAGGAAATTCGTGTTTTATAAATGAAAATGTGGCAACGCCTGGAGGTTCATACTATGTTTTTCCTAAGCACGGCACTATTGACGACCGGATAAAACGCGATTCGTGAGCAGACTTGCGAAGAGCGAGGAAGGAGCCGCGGATCAAAGTGCACAGTTTTAGCAACCGCCGGATTCCCTTGAATTATCGCGCCAGAAACACTAGCGTAAGATGCGCGATGCATTTTAATTTCGGAAAAGGTGCGGAAGAGAGTATAGAGGGCCTACAGTGGAGAAAATGAAGAAGTAGAAGAATAAGATAACATGAGCATATGCAAATAAAGGCCCTTATCCACGGGTGCAGGTAATACCCGATCTAGCGATCTAAGAGACAAATCTTGAGTCGTGAGGCAAATTTAAAAATTGACGACTTGCTGTTTCTTTTCTTTCACATGTCTCGATTCTTTGAATAAGTGGGGCAAATCAAACATGTCACTATGAATTCGGGCATAGACTGATTTAGAGCGGCTATTATGGTTCCATCGTAAATAAACACATTATCTTGTCTCTAATTTGCGCCAAGCTGGTAAAATGCGTCTAATTGTGAGTGTTTCTTGCAATCGAAATAATTCTCGTGGTAATGAGCCCTTAATTGATTTATGAACTGTCAATGACTAAATTTTGATCGAAATTTATCGTGTTTAATGAGTCCTTAATGGGTTTATGATCTGTCAATGACTAAATTATGATAAATTAACGAAATTAACTTACACAGAATTTGTACATGAGATTATGTTGCTTTGAACCAATGATGTAGCCTCTAAATCAGTCTATATTTTGCCATAAAATTGGAAGTTAGGCCGTGAGGCGCATTGGAAATTGGTTATGGAACCAAAACGCCGGATCATGTCAAACGGTGAGAGTTTTGGAACTTTTACAACCCAACCCGTATAGTTTTTCGATGACGCGTGTTACAGAGAGAAAAACTTCGGCCCTCCTGAAAAAGTTTTAAAACAAGCCCACATTTTCTTAAATTTTTGAGTTACATTTTTAAAACTAAAGGAGTCAGTATGAAGAACTGTTCAGTGTATTTTGTGCCAACTGATACAAAATTAATCTCTCTGTGCAGTTCAAAGTAATGTGTATTAATTGTCTCTGAAAGTTGAAGTGACAAATGGTAATAGTTGATAACACACTTTAATTTGTAAAATCCAAACCTCTGCCACACGATCACACGAAGTATCTCATTTAGCATGTCATTTTTGTAATTCATAATTTGCAAGAAATTTGCGGCCTGACAGTGTGCCCGCAAGACCAAAGAATACTTCTCATGAAGAGAATTCACAGAGCGGGGAATGTCGCGTCGAGATTCAGAGCCTGCCATGAGAACAGTCGTGGCCCCTTCAAACGTCCGGTTAGATAACTTATGATGCTTTTCTGCAAGTGTAGGTATCATACGCGGTTGAAGGCTCATCAATCGCGGCAAGGTAATCATAGCTACCAGGATTTCAAGATCTGCCAAACAGAGCCGACGACAGTAAAACTGAGAAATTTGCTGACAAGAAAGAATCATTGCTTCAAAGATTTTTTCTTTAGCATAATAAAAATTATGGTCATTATCGTCAAGCTTCAACTAAAGATAATTGTAATTAAATTTAGTTTAAAATAATTGGTTCAAATGATTTGAAATTTTTCTATTAATTAATTCATATTGTATTATATTTTATCCGTCTTTATTTTTTCAATGCTGTTAAATTACAAGATATTTTTAAATGTTTCTCACTTGTTTAAACCTATTACGGGTGGTTTCAGCTTGTGATACACAGAGTAAAATCCAAACAAAATAGACTTTTTGTTGTTATTGCGAATTTGGGATTAATTCAAACGCCCATTACTTTCTACGCGTAATGCAAGGGTCTCAATCTTCCAACCTTCCCCCTTCCATCCATCCCATTGAGTCACGTAGAAGTTAGTAACGTAAGTGCGTACATTAAGTAACGTGAGAACGTAAAGTCGTAACCTTTTGATGAAAGTTCAAAGCCCTTCTAGCTTAAGGATGAGATAAATAAAGCTTAAACCGCGGGTGGGTCGTCTTCAGTATTAGCATCGTGAATTATTATTATTACTATCGTCATCATCAGCATTGTGAGCATTGGCACGACCACACAGACGTTTGCAACCGCATGCTCTGAGGAATTTAATCCTACGCTGAGATGTAAGAACGAAGCGCTTTTGGGAAAAGGCAATGCGAGTTACAACATACCATATGGCCGCTATGAACATGCTGGTTGCAATATTGTAGACTAAAATATCGGATATTTAAAGAAAAAAAATTGAGTAAATTATATCTACAAAAAGCTGTTCACTATAACAGACTGTCACCAGATGGAAATTTGTAGGAAAATGTCAGTAGATTATCTAGATGTATCTATCTAGCTAAAGCGTAACAGCCACGCTGAGAAAATACGGAGCATGACTGTTTAATTTGGACTTAATCATATTCCTTTTGATGGAATACTACGTTTCTAAAAAAAACTCGTCCGCATTCTCCCTTAAATTTTCCAAAGCCTTTTTCTTAAAATTCAATTTTGTACCCGACTGAAACAGTCCATGCAGAAAAAAAAACTTATATTGTAATTAAAAAATATATACTTTGTTAGGGGTTTGGTGCTTCCGAATTCACAAATGACGTTCTTCCTTGGCATAGCAGTACGCACTTCAATTAAATCGTTCTGAAAAACATGCGCTGATCACATGTATTGTAAAGAGCCGACTTGTAAAAAATTAAACGAAAATTGTTAAAATTGGCAAGACTGCGAGAAAATCTTTTGGCCTACGTTATTTGCACACGTTGCGTCGGAGGCGGTCACGAGGCGCGAAAACTTGCTCAAGAAAAATGCCAGATGAACTTTTAAACGTTGCCAACTTTCCTCCCGTAAAACGTTCATTTTTGAGAAAAACTAACGAATATTAAAAATTTGAATCCTTAGACTCACTGCACTGAAGTGAGCATTAAATTACTGGTAAACACGGACCAATATTTGCGCATGTTTCTCAAAAAATTCGTATTTTGTAATAAGAAATTTGGCACCATCCAAAAGTTCATACGGCATTCTTCCTCAGCGCGGCAGATGCTAAAGGATAAACATGAATGAGCACCGTAAAGACAACAGCAACCGACCGGAAAGAGAAAAAGGTGTGATTGTGGAATCTTCGGCTTGCCCACGCTTCAATTCTCAATGAAGTTGTCTCGGTTACTTTTATCGCTTGAGATCGGGAGCCGCACTGCTTTTCGGGCAAGAACAACGCAAGTATAGCGAAACTTCTACTCCGGACACGCGATTTTTACACGGGGTTTATGCATTAACGACAGGAAGATTATGTAAAGCCATAAACATAAATTAAACCGCAGTGATCGATCAAAGCTCGCGACTTTGGGCTCCAAATTCTGAATATCGGTCCGTAACGCTCGGTCCCTGGCAAGTTTTTGATTTAAGAGATAATATCCAAGGCCGAAAGCACAACTTAATCGACATTGTTCATTTTGGGCCTGTTTTGATTTGATGGTTCAGATTTTTTTCGTTGACATAAAACATTTCAAATCGCCCAATGAAAGATTCAAGGTTAAAATCTAGGTATAATGGACCTAGACACGGTGCGAATCGAAGCAATATTAGACATGTTTCTACATCACAATTGTATGCAGAACCCTTTGAGCGTGTTGAAAATTTCCATTATCTACTGAAAGGGATATTAGCGTTCATTGTTCACACAAAAAAGTACAACGGTCAGATCAAACTACTTTCTAGGGAAGAGAACTAAAATCAACGTGCATCAAATCAATACTATAGTTCATGCGCCGCATGACATGCGGTACTTTATTCACTAACAATGAATGATCACGTACAACATACATAGTATACGTTTCCAATCAGTTATGGGACACCCGGTAAGATATACGCCTAAGTGCACGGACTAGAGTAAGACAAATTTACTTACTTTTTCATTGAGACACGCAGTAAAGTAGAGTCCCTTTATACCCAGAGTTACGACAACTCACTTTTGGTTGGGCCAGGGTTGGGCTGTAAGTGGCCTAAAAAAAAATCCAATTCTGATTGGTTCTCGCTCATGGAGGCCGAAACGAGTGCACCAAGATGGCGGTACCTCGTATGTGAACAAGAATAATGAAAATATTACCTAATTGTGGTTTATCAAGAGTAAATTGTTATTGCCATCGGTCCAAAATGAAAATAGATTAAGAAATTATTCACAAACCAATCTCATTTTCTTTTTAATTGATCAATTTGTTGATGTTGTTGTTTCTGTGTGACAGGCATCGCAGGATTCCTGATCCTTATCCCCCAATATCGTTCGTTTGGGTGCACTCGTTTCGGCCTCCATGGCCAGCCAAGGCCGGCTGTCAGTCAGCTGATAATCGAGTTGTCGTAACTCTGGGTATAAAGGGACTCTACAGTAAAGTAACGAAGAAACAAAAGAAAACTCGGTTGACTCTTACCTGAAACACATAAAACAACGAAATTAGAAATATGTGGAAGCAAAAAAAAACTCAATTTATTTTATTCGCAATAAGAAGAACCTCCCTGAATACAGTAGACTCTGGATTATCCGGCTTCGTATTATCCGGACTCTGGATTATCCGGATCGATTTTGCAACCATGTAACTACGTACGCATTCCGATAGGCGAGCGGATCCGCGGAGAAGCGGTCGCAAGGCATATTGGCGCCTGCAAGGCTGAAGGAATACTTCACGCATTGCGCCAAACAGTGAGGTCGGCGCGGAACGCATTAGCGCCTACTAGATTGCATGAATACTTCTCGCATGACGCCAAACGCAGTGCAGTCGGTTAGTTAGCCTAAAACGCACATTAGCGGCTACAAGACTGCATGAATACTTCACGCATTACGCGCTTTAATCGTTGTATTGTAATTTATCGATGTCGGCTACCCTTCACAATCAGCATTGAGTCGTTCAGTTTGGCATTAACCTTTTAAATTCGTGTTGGTATGTACATGGTGTATACATAATAAGAATAGGTGTGTTGGTTGGTGGTGTTTGTGTTTACTATTATTATCCGGATTTCTTTTTCATCCGGGTCGGGCCCGGCACCAATTAATCCGGATAACCCAGAGTCTACTGTACCTTCAATTATGGCCACGGCTGACAAGGCGTGGATGACAACGCCTGCAAGGATACAACTATTACTGCTTCAAGGATGTCCGTGTTCCATACACAAAAAATTGAAGGCGTTACGACTTGGCTTCCTTCATGCGAATCCGGAGTTTTTCCCTACAACGCAACGCGCCTGCTATTGGGTTGCGCTAGGCAGAAAGGAGTCAAGCCGGATCAGCTATTACCAAATTTAATTTGGCAATTTAATTTTTTACACGAAAACGGTTGGGCGGATTTTTGCACAACTTTCAGTGAATTTTCTGCATAGTACGAACCAAATTCCTTTAAATGTTCAAAAGAATCCACACGAACGTTCTCTTATAAAAAATTAAATTTCAGTGAATTTTCTGCACAATACGAAGCAAATTCCTTAAAATTTTCAAAGGAAACCGTCCAAACTTTCTCTTGGTGAAAAATTAAATTGCTTAGTCAAATTTGGGGATAGCTGATGTGCCTTGGTTCCTTTCTGCTAAACGCGGTCCGATTGAGGCGGATAACAAGTCTGTCCTAAACTTGTCCAATTTTTAATCGCTATTCGAGTTAGATTTTGAACTGAAGAATATAGATAGGTCTCGTAAAGTCCAAAGAGTCCGTATACAAACCTGAATATTCACTTTTTTTTAAGGTTTGAAAAATAACATATCTCAAGGCTCCGTAGTCAATTTGAAGGGGCAAGACAAAAGCTACTTGCTATTTGTAAACAAAAATTCTAGTAAGAAGGGGAAGGAGGGGAGGGTACGAATTTTCTACTGACAGTGCACAGTCTACTTTTCTACTTAAAAATTATAACGAGAGAGCGTCATTCGGCAGTGCCTGATGTTTAAAGCTAATTCCAGCAGTGGCGTGGCGTCAATAGCGATATATCGATTGATCTGTCATTTAAACCTATGGAAAAGGATCGATAGACAGGGTGTTCGCAGCGAACACCTTACTAATCGATTCTTTACAATAGGTTCAAATGGCATAGCAATCGATAGATCGCAATTCACACCATGCCACTGAATTCCAGGTAAATCCGTTCGTTTATCGACGAATTCATCGCCGAAGCATGTGTCCCCGAATAACACAAACCAAACCCGCTGAAGGAACCCACGATGAACAAACCAAATAAGCCTCAAAATCCCGTCAATAATCTCTGCAATTAAACGGCGAGTACTCAACTGCAACATCCACCTCTGCCGAATCGCAAAATAGATCATATATACCCGCCTAAAGACGGAGTTATACTCATTAATTTACGAATTTATGGATGAGAAACGGCAAGAAGGAGGAATGCGACCGGACGACAGACGCAGGCGGACAGGTGTGTATTACAAAGAGAGCGAGTACAACACAACTATGCCTCCTTTTGTTTTACTTCTTCGCTTCGTAGCGGGTCCATTCCGCTCCCGGTTCGCGCTCGCCGCTCGACGTTCGACGATCGGGTGCGTCCCGATCGGGCGAGGTTGGACCGGGTCACGGCGAACCGCCACTGCGCCCGCACATTCGTTGACGCAACCGGTTTAACAATTTTTCAACAGAGAATTTCCAGCCCGTTCCATACTTCCACCGCACCGTCTAGCTGTCAATTGGGGCTATGTATTATGCTGCTTTGCTAAGGGCAGGTTCTACCCCCTCTGGGGGCTGATAGTAGAAATGGATATAAAAAGAAGATACAGGAGGAAGATCGCTCCCTTATCCTTTTTTCTTCTTTGTCTATCACTTTGTCTACCAATTTCAATAATCAGTCCCCAGCTGGCTGATTGTTGAAATTGATAGACAAGGAAGACATAAGGAGCATTAAGCGATCCTGGTGGTTGAAATGGGTGGTTCCTATAGACTGAGGGAGAAAATGATGGACTAACTATAGGATCTCTCGTGGGTTGCCATTATTACCTACCTGTTTTGTCCATTGCAACCACCCGCTGTCACCCGCTACTACCAATAAGATCCCTCCGTACCCCTTTGGTCTTCTTTGTCTTTATCTTTGTCTATCAATTTCAACAATCAGCCCGCAGGTCATATTGGACAAGCTAGACTTCAAACCCTATTTTCGAATGATTGAGGGTTTATGATACATTTCTCACATTATAATCGCGTTTCTAAATCTGGTGATAAATTTTAGAACTAAGAATGTAGCTTCCGATGAACATTTAAAAGAATCGAAGCGTAACAAGAACTCACGGAGCAGTAAAACTTCAAAAAAGGAGACCGATTCGGACTAAAACAGTCACAATAAATATAGAAAAGCTCACGAACAATCGAGAGGGAAATTTATCAAGAAGTTGATAATCTTTTTTCTTTTAAAAAAGATGAAAATAACTGGAGGTTGTCTCATCACATGATACACGCGAGGAGGCTGCATCACATTGTTTTCGCGTCTAGTTCATGAAAGTTAATGTCTGCACTCAAGGTTAGATAGACAGGCTAATATTTGACTTGGCACCACCGACATTGCACGAATCTATGCCCATTTTTCGTTGAAACGACATTCCATTAGTTTTTCAATTTTAATTTAATGGGGTAATTTTTGGGCTCGCGCATTCACTTTGCCCTCGGGTCCAATTCATTTGTCATTCTTCGTATTCGCCTCATACGTTTTTGACCTTACATGATCCCTGCCTTTCTCCCAGAATGTTGCAATCCCAAGTCAGTGGTATATTACGATGATCGGAATTCAAGGGCTTCGTAACCAGAGACAAAAGTTGGTCCAGAAAGAAAGGGCCAGGAACGATCATTTCCAGCGGGAACGTTTACATTTCACGCGTGCGCACCGTTGTATCCCTGGTGAAATTAACTGTTAAAAAGAAGTATGAGAATAAAATTTGTTAATAATGTTTGACTGAGGGTTTTTTCCTTTCTTTTTTCTTGCGTGAACTTGTCACTTTGCGTTTCAGCTAGTGTTAGTAAGCTAGTTTCTTCTTTAACGTTGTATTTCAGAAATTGTGCACATAAATTGAATCCACTATTTTTAAAAGGGTGTAAGTCCAAAAACCGACTTTTTCAGGGTTTTTTAAAGAAAAAACTGCTCAAAAATTCCAGAAGAGGAGAATAATTTCGGCTCTTAAGTCAGGCTTTGATAAGTCAGGTCGGGCTTTTCTATCTATTGGACTTCCACCATTTTTAAATAATGGATGTGCGTACATGCAAAAACGTCCAAAAATGCAATAAAAACTATTTAAAACGAATTAGAGATCTGCCCTTTTAGAGACAGTGTGGATTGATTAGTGGATTCAATTATACCGAAATTTTTAGTGTTTTTGTTGCAAACGTCAAATTACACACTTTTCGTTTCGCATCAATACAAATAGCATTCATATCTTTTCCACGTAGAAAATTCAAAAATCGCAAATTTAAAAAGCGTTTCGGTCCTTTTTTAACCTTAGTTAATGTTTAATATTCAACACTGCCAAACCTGTAACGGACTGTGTGTACTTTGCCTTCATCAAAATCTCCCTGTACTGGAAAAAAAAACACATTGGATCTAGAGTCCAGACTCTTAAAAACATCGACAAGAAAAAATACTCTTGATTCAATCGGATTTTTGCTTAGATCAAGAACCAAGCCTCTTAATTTGAGCGGATTTTCTTTTGATTTAAGCAAAAATCCGATTGAATCAAGAGTATTTTTTCTTGTCAATGTTTTCAAGAGTCTGGACTCTAGATCCAATTTTTTTTTTTTTCCAGTGTGAGGAGGTTAGTTACGCCGCGAGTCCCCAGGAAATGTTCGCCCTTCGATTCCCATTCACGCTTGATGCAAGACGCCTCGATAAAAAGACTTCAGATAAAGTGACGATTGAGAAGTTGGTCAATCGGTCAGTGACGAGTGCACTTGGAAACAGGAGAGTACAATTCTGTTGCAGAAAGCCCAGCCCATGTGGTGCCGTATGGTCGTTGACCCAGCGGGCTCGGATCTCGGATGCCGGCCAGTAAATCGACCGCCGGTCATCGCGTCTGGCGCGGTGCATCCGAAATCGGTTTGACAGTCGGAACGAGGAACCGTCAGCAATTTGTCCGTCTGCCAAATTTGTCGCCGCCGAACGGATAAGTGCAATCCATTCGAAATGTAGCAGCTCATTGTACAGTTTCAGCGTTGCCGGTTGAAAAAAATGTACACATTTTTATCTTATATATTTAATAATTCATTTTAAGACTTTTCCGGAATCGCCGTGCGCCGTAAGCCCGACTGTAACGAATTTTTCCGCGGGCCGATTATTGAAATTTAGCGTTTTTCAGGCGGACATAGGTTAAGCGTGATGGTTCGGCTATGTCTTATCGCTGCTTTGTCGTGCCGATGTCGGTTTGAACTCACGACAAGCTATCGGCACCTCTTAAGTTTCCGACAGTATGTCGTCAATTCCACCTGAAAAAGGCACGACAAAGCAGCGATAAGACATAGCTGACCAATCACGCCTCGCCATTTAACCCATGTCATCTATGTCCGCCCGACAAACACTAAATTTCAATGATCGGCCCGCTGGTTCCATTGAGGAAAAAATCTGTGATTACTTAATCCACTGTGGCTTGAATTAGTTTTGGATCTCAGAATCTGGGGGACACTAATCTATTTTATAGCTTGCATAAAACATATTGAGTACCAAATTTTTTTACCATAATTTTTTCATTTTTCGGGAATCGGTTATTCAAAAAAAGAAAAAACTAATGAAAATTTGCAAAATCATGCCACGGAGGAAATCTTCAATTTTTAAAAACCCCAAAAATACGTTTTTGTAACGCTATGCCATAGAGGGTAAAGTAAAGACGAAATTTTCTAAATTTTTCTTGATACTGAAACAAAAATTACACGGCTGTCGTGATTAAGTGACAAATTCCCCGACCTCGGTCAAATTGTTCTGACTTGTTAACAAGTTTTCGAATTCTCTATAATTCCCTGATTCCTGGAAGTAAAAGCACGACCTTACTACCTCACTAGCAAAATTGCGCGGCAAAGATGTCCGTTTTGTATGAAGTCCGTAACTTTTGCGAAGAACAAGAGCGCCAAAGTGCAGAGGTCAATCCAGCAATTTGGCAACACCGGGTTCTTTCAATTTAAACCTATGATAAATAATCGATTCTTGTCAGTATACCTGCCCCCTCCAAAAATCGATACATTTCTATAGGTTTAGATGGGGAAAAACTATGTTGCCAATTTGCTGGATCCGCCAATGCCAAAGTGGAGTCCGGGCGTTAATCCACTTGAACTTTACCTATACGGCGAAGGGGACTGCGTAATCGGTTAATCAGGCCGGGCATCATCGGTTTCAAACTTGGAACAGTTACGGATGACAGACAGGGAGTGTCACTCCGTTGCTCTCCTCTCCACAGATCTTGCAGATCAATGGACTTCCACGGTTACGCACCGTGCCCATTCATAAACGCCCGCCGCGCCCGCGTGCCTTTACGCATTGACAGCGGTGCCAAATTTCACCCTCAAAAAGTCGCTCAATCACGCATTCACGCTTGTGGAAACGTTGAGATACTATCGATTAGCCGAGGAGAATATTTAATAAGTTTTCCAAAGTTTTAAAAAATGTTTGAATTAAGGTGACATTTTAGGCATTATTGAGGCACTAGAGCTGCACAAATATTGAGGGGCTTGGAAGACAAGGCGCATGAGTGCAGTTTTTGAAAACAAATGAGATATTAATGATTTCAAGTAAAACTAGTCTTAATTAGGTGAAAAACTCGCTTCCAAATTCCAATTTTTAAGCATCAAAAAGTCAGTTTGAACCTTTTTTCCGCCATAAGGATCAATGCAATTTGAAAACATCAAACAAGTATTTCTAGAAATAGCAAAAACTGCACTTATGCGCATTGTCTTCCAAGCCCCTCAATTAAACTCCTGCATTATTTTAGTCCAAGGAGTAATGCAATTTCAATAAAATAACGTGATGTGCCAAAATCCAACGTACAGTAACGAAAGGCATAGGACCAAAGTGCACCGAGCGGGCAACTGTGCTCGTGCACGGTCTGTCCATTTTTTTACCACCTACGTTCAATTAAAGCCTACTTAAGCGTCTCTCACGAAGAGGAATGATACCCTTTAGCTTTGGATCCGGCCAATTTACGATCGGATGATCCGTCGCCAGCTGGTCAGTCGATCAGTGACTCGTCCTTAAATGTTAACTTCCACCGATTTCGATAGAGGAGAGGATCCTTCCGGCAGAACGGAAACATATCTTTATCTTGAGTTAACAACAGACGATATGAAAAGAAAGAAAAACGCAGTTTTATTCAGAAATGTCTCATTTTCGCTTCATAGCTCAGCACTGATAGAATATATAGTTAATTGTCTTTACTTTGCAGAATTAATTTTTCCCACTGCGAACCGAGAGAGGTGCTCTGATAGTCCCACCTCGGCTTCAATATATTCTCATAGTTTTGATCGTAACATGAGAAAAATGCTACACGCAAAGCGGATAATAACTTAACTTCCCTGTATTGGGCGTATTTAGAGCAAAAGGAACTATTTCCCTTGTGACTTGAGCCCTGGTACCCATAATAATATACGCATGACGGGGTCCATGCCACAATTGAGATAATTCTCTTTGATTTAAATCAGTGTTATTTGCTCGCAGAAGACGTAAACGAGAGCTCTCTAACGGAGCAAAACAAACGCTGAGAAAACGCCACAGGAAGAGATTACGAGAGCAAACGAGAAGAATGAAAGAGAGGATGCGGAGCAAAACCGCGACGGCGAAAATAAGACTCGCGGAAATTTTTGCGGTCAGCTTCACCGTTTCCTATTCCGGTCCTCGGCATGTTCCAGACCTGTATAGGACGCTACTTTGGAAGCACCAAGATTTGGACCAGCAGCTAGGAGAGAAGAATCTGGTCTGCCGTATTAAAGGCGTCGTCAGCCGAGTTGGCATTTGTTTACACTTCGCTTTCAAGCGATCGGGATGAAATCGTCCAATAGCCACCGAGGATAGACTGAGGAATCAATCCCCGATCCCTATTGGACGACTGCATCGTGGTCGCTTGCAAACAGAATGTAAGAAGTGCCCTTTTGGCTGACAACATCTCTACGGAGGGGAACAGAAGGTGCAAAAGTGAATTTTTGAGAAAATGTGCCTTGTAGTATTGTCAGAGATCATCCGAAATACGATTATTATAAGTAGTTAGGATAATTAAAAATTGACATTTTTCCTCGACTATATAAACAGGACCTTCCTCTTTTCACGTTGGGAAAAACAGCAGAATGCATTTACTACGAATCGCATGCTTAAGTGGTGACGTTTGGGACTCACAACAAACTTTAAGGTAAAAACTGACAGAATGGGCCACAATTGTACTCAAGACAGCAGTAAGTGCGGCGGTTTTGCAAAATGATGAGGACTTACTGCTCTTTTGTCTGAAATGAAGTCAATTTATGAGAAAATACTGCTTCCCAGTCATAACTCTCGTTTTTTGCACCTGAGAAGGAATCCGCTAGTTGATTTAATTCAAATTGGTCAAATTTTGAGGGAGGCTCGATTTCGAAAGTTAAGGCGTTACTTCTTCCTTCGAAACTATGAAGGACTCGCGTGGAAACGTTCATTAAATGATCTACTTGTGTGGAAAATCAACGAAGGAAAATTCATTTTTAAAGAGCGACAAAAAATTTGTTCCTTTATGCTGAGCTCGGTTTATTTATTTTCGTGGAGAGAAAAAGGTACATGGCAGCATTCGCACTTTTGAAAATTTCTGCAAGCAAATTATTTCTGTGACGATTCAGAGAGTTTCCAAGTACCTAACAAAAATACACAAAAGAAATTAAATAAAAGAAATTAAATGAAATAAATTAAATAAAATACATAAAATAAAATAAATTAATTAAATTAAATTAAATAAAATGAATTAAATACAATAAATTAAATAAAATAAATTAAATCTTACCTCGTAAGGGATTTTTCCGCGGTTCCACATTTTTCTTCTCTGAAACAGAAAGAGAACAGAATTTTAAAATTTAAAATTTTTAAACCTAAATGAACTATCTTAGCCGCTGAGTATAATTAACATATTAGGTAGAAAACGCGAGAACAAGCAGGCATAATGCCGAGAAGTAACGGTGACTTGACTTGCGGAAGACGTTTCGTGCGAAATACAAATTCCGATCATTAAAAACTCCCACAATTCCGACAGCACCGCAACGCCTGCGTGTAAATACACCATCGTGTGAGAAAGTGTGGGTGTTTTTGCGTTTAAATATTCGTCTGCATTACTAAAAGAAACATTAAAAGTAAAACAAATAGTTGATTTTGGGAACTTGTACTTGATTTTAGCTCCATAAGGAGACAAAAACAAAGTTGAGATCATTTTGAGCCCCGAGGTAATTTATGGCTGCAGGAGTACGAGAAACTAAACTTGACCGGATATTTTTGGTGAAAACTTGATTTTTCCCCCGGAGTTCAAATAATATCATTGATCATATTGTCATCTGCCTAATTTTTCAATGACCAAAGCCAATATGGATTAAGAAAAGCAAAATAAAACAAATGCAATGTTGCAGCGGAGAGAGAGAAAATCCCGGAGATTTTAAGGTCCAATATAAATCCTAGTATTTCTTGGTTTCTTCACCTTTTGGATACAATGCGCAAACCAAAAAAGGGTTGCCATAGAATTTAGAAAATGAAATTAGCTGTCATTTCCCTGACATATTTTGGTCATTTCCTGACAATTAAAGACATGCCAGATGGTTAGAAAGGCATAGTTTGAAATGTTTTTCAGGCAAAATTTGTCGTTTGAAACGTCAAATCTATTCTGCCGTGCTAAGAGAGAACGCCGTATGAGCCTTCAGACGTTGCCAAGTTTCTTTCGATAAAAATCGAATTTATTAAGAAAATTGTGAATATTTTCCCCCAAAATTTTCAGAAATTTTGCACGCAATTTAATCTAAAATATCTGAAAATTTCAAGGGAAAATATGCATGAATGTCGTCAAAAATACATGTTTCATTGAGGGAAATTTGGCAACTCTCGGATGTTCATACGGCGTTTTTCCTTAGTACGTCAGTATTCAAAGCGAATGAATGTGACTTCACGATATTTTTCAGCCACTGTCGATATTTTTCCTGACATTTCAAAATTCCCTGACAGTTTCTAGTATTCACTGACTGAGTGGCAAATCTGTATTAAGGTGATTCGTCAAGCTCAAAAGAAGTGGTCGAACTGGCATGCGATATATCGCATCTTTTAGGTCAAAAATCTCGGCAGATTTTGAATTTTCAGTAGAGAAAAGGACGATAGCCCCTGCGCATGAGCCTAAAGAATCATTCTAAACCTTGAAATCGGCAAAATTCAGAGAAATGAAAGCAGGATAGTGTTTGGAAAAAAACCTCGCATTCGATTCAGCTATCGATTTCGGTATCGAATGCGATGTTTTTTTCCAAACACTATCCTGTTTTCATTTCTCTGAATTTTGCCGATTTTTGGGTTTAGAATGATTCTTCAGGCTCATGCGCAGGGGCTATCGTCCTTTTTTTTGCTGAAAATTCAAAATCTGCCGAGATTTTTTACCTAAAAGATGCGATATATCGCATGCCAGTTCGACCACGTCACTTGAGCTTGACGAATCACCTTAAGTACAGCCAGCGTAATGCGGAGCACCACACTGGAAAAAAACCACATTGGATCTAGAGTCCAGACTCTTAAAAACATCGACAAGAAAAACTACTCTTGATTCAATCAGATTTAAGCTTAGATCAGAACCAAGCCTCTTAATTTGAGCGGATTTCCTTTTGATTTAAGCTTAAATCTGCTTGAATCAAAATTATTTTTTCTTGTCGATGTTTTTAAGAGTCTGGACTCTAGATCCAATGTGTTTTTTTTTTTCCAGTGTACAACCAAACTTTTCTTAGTGTCGATAAATCTCCATGGATTTCCACATCATCGATATCGATCCATGATCATTCACACTAACGCTCCATTAGAGGTTTCCAAAAAGCTCGAACGAATCGATGAATCGCGATATTCGACCTCGGATCCCTCGGGAAAACTCACCGCGGAGGCACGTTCGGTTTTACGACACCACGACGTGGGTCATAAAGCGTCCCTCCCGCGACGAAGAATGCGCACTTTGGAGACTTAGAGGGCGAGGAATTTTGAGATCGTGCCTATGAAAACAGCGGGGACAGAAAATAATTAGTCGAGGAACGCACAATGCCCAGTCGGATTAATTGTCCGTGCAGAGAGACGGAAGAAGGGGGCTGGGATCGAAAAAGGGGGGCTCTAAAGTTGCCCCTTTAATGCTCCATTGTCCTCCAAGGCTACGTTGCCCCTATTCACTTGCAACTTTCCAGTCGAAACAAAATATTTTCAAAATTTTGGGAGTATTTTTTACGAGATATAGTGCAGATACCATTTAAAAAATGTTTTGATAAGATTTTTCTGCGAAATTTTCAAATAAAAACAGAGATTAAATTAAACCCCCCGATTACTGCAGCCAGATTGTTGAAACTTTAACTGGCTATGTCGGCAAGATAAGACACCACGTAGCCGGTAGCCGTATCTGCGCCACGTAATACATCGGTTTTTGATTCTTGTCGTGCCGACATAAATTTCAACAATCAGGCTGTTAAAATTCGGCCAACATAAAAAATCAAGGATTTTTAGGGACTTTTTAAGGAAACTTAGGTCTTTCACAGATCTTAAGAGGAAGTTAACTTATGAAGAAAATTCCAAAAATTTTCAAAGATGTATGAAGAAAAGATAACAAGCCTTTAAAAATGAATTAAAAAGGGAATCCATCTCATCTATACCTTTATTCTTTGCTTCTTATACACACGAAAAAGCAAAATATATGACGTATGCGGATGATTATATTTGATGGTACGAGCGTACTACACCATTAAATTTAATCGTGCTCTCAACACCTGCAAACTAACATTCATGCGCGATACATGTTCCTTCAGAATGTTTTGCTTATTTCCCTAATCTATTCCAACAGTTCAGTCTTAATATCAGAGTTCTAAAGTGAACGTTTATGAAACTTTGATGGGTTGAAACTCCGAATTGACTGCGCGACAACCGATGCAATTACATTCTCACACAAGGAAAAATTGTAGAAATCGTAAACGCACGTGAGTCAAGTGTGATTAGAACTACCAAAGTTATTACCCTAAAGCATACATCAAGAGTTGCCAGGTCCGCTTGGTCAACGAAAGAACACTGAAAAAGAAACAAGTTCACAGCAACAAGATGAAAACCATTTTCTTGGCACTTTCTTGATCACTGGAAAAAAACACATTGAATCTAGCGTCCAGATTCTTAAAAACATGGACAAGAAAAAATACTCTGATTCAATCAGATTTAAGCTTAAATCAAGAACCAAGCCTCTTAATTTCAGCGGATTTCCTTTTGATTTCAGCTTAAATCTGATTGAATCAAGAGTCCTTTTTTTTGGTCAATGTTTTTCAAGAGTCTGGGCTCTAGATTCAATGTGTTTTTTCCAGAGATGCGTTTAGGCAAAATCTTTGTTGAGATTGACAGAATATGTAAATTTTCTGTTACGACTATGAGAAATTACATATTAACGGTAAGAAATGGTTTCCGATTATTCGAATAAAAAAAAAAAAAATCTTTGTGACAAGGAAACATCCTATAATAGAATTAATTTTTTTTTCGGCTGAATTCTTAAACGCAACGAGAAATTGCCAGGTTTTGGGTATCTTCAATAAAACGCATACATTTTCCCTGCTGCGATTGTGTTCAGAATCTACGAAAAACCTCGACATCCAACAAGGCAACATTCGCCGAGGTTATGAAAAACTGGAGTGTGAGTAGTTAGATTTATCTGGCAGTGGTCGATTTGGCGAGCTTTTAGCGTATCGCTCGTAAAACGTTTCCACCGCCCGATGTTCCGTACGTTGATTACGGAACACGCTGCCTATTCACTCCCAAACTCCATAAGAACCCGTATAAAGCAGGCGAATTTTAAGTCCTGAACGGCGACCCCGGTCGGTGGATGGTTGCTGGGTTGTCGGAATTCAGGAGCCCGTCGACTTCCATCCGTAACACTGTATGTAAAACAGGCGAATTTTTGTAACAGGGTTCGGAGGGCTTGTTTTATGGAGTCCCTCGCACTTGTGGATCGGAACAAAAATAACCCGGGGACTATTCACCAGTTGCTCGTATTTCATTTGCTCAACAAGGAGCTAGACCAGGAATCAATTAGCGTCTCGCGGATGGTGGATGGTGAATTATGGGGGCCTCAGGTTCCGTGCCCGAGGTTTACGGCCCTCCATACGTGCAAAAATTGCACGACGGGAGGAGGCGCTCTTATTCTCTCTATGTGGTCCTCCGGGCCGATTATTGAAATTTATAGACATAGCTATAGACATAGAAGACATAAGGAGTATAGAGCGATCCTACTGGTTGAAATGGGTGGTTCTTATAGACTAAGGGGTAAATGAATGACTAATTATCGGATCTCTCGTGGGTTGCCGTTAGTTAGTCTATTACCGACGTCCTTCGTCCATTGCAACCACCCGCTTCCACCAATAGGATCCCTCCATATCCTTTTTGTCTTCTTTGTCTATTGCTTTGTCTATCAATTTCAATAATCAGCCCGATGCTTACTTTTCAGGAAAAAAATGGGCATGAGAAAATTCCCAAGGACACGTGCTCAATTTGGGTAGTTTTGCAAAAGTAAGAGGGGGATTTATACGTATAGTAATTACATTTATTTGAAAACACAGACTGTAATTATAAGAATGATCAATATTACACTCCTAGAGGAGCATCCTCAGGGAGAATAGAAGACCTCTATTACCGAGAATGGAAGAAGTTGTACCTTTTGGGTACTCAACATTTCCCCGCCGTTCATACCCCTTGTTGGTTAATTAACTAAAGGTTGAAGAGTGTGATCAACAAGTTCACCAATCATCGGCTAGTTTGTCAAATGGCTCAACATGTCACTCAACGGCCAACCGGAACGGCTCAGCGAATTTTATTCACCTGTCGGACACAGGTTTTGAGTCCACTGATGTTCCGTTCTGACCTTTTATTTAGTGTCGGGTGATCCACGTATGGATGGAGCTGTGCTTTCACTAATGGATTTTATCGCTGCTTGTGTCAACGACAGACAAGTTCTTCCTTCTGCTCTACAGTTGGAACTCGCTGTAAAGTTTGGACTCTCTGAAAAGTGCTGCATGTCAGTGCACCATCAATATTCGGCCCAGGTGACTTTAAAGCAACAATCGAGGCCGCAGTGTTCCTGAAATTCTTCATTTTTCAATTCCCTGACTTTCCCTAACTTTTCCCTGGCTGATCTTTTGACTCCAAAATTTCCGAATTCCTCGCTATGACTAAAATTTAAACGCACCTCCCGTTTCGATTTTTCTTCTTTTTATTACGATGACTTTCACAAAATTGAAGACAAAAGTCCACTTTTAGAAGGTCAAATAGTAGATGAGGGCACTTGAAGGTTGTTCGCAATTTCTTGAATGGTGAAGTTGCTTAGGCAATGCGCACTTCGCGTGATTCACTGACTTTTTCTTTGAATTTTCGTAATTTACCCAACTTTTTCAGGTCGCTATACATTCCCTGACTTTCCAGGTTCCCCAGACCTGGAAAATCTTATCGAAGAAATGAGATTTAAGAGATTCATATAAAATTCAAGTAAACTTCAAGGTGCTGGAAATTTAGGATAGTCCGTTGGATCTGGAGTCTAGGCTCTTGGATTTTTGCTTGAATTAAAATGATATCCGCTTAAATTCAGAGGCTCTTGATTCAAGCAAAAATTCGATTGGATCAAGATTATTTGGACCGAGTTCATCAAAAAGGAACCAACCCACATGAAGTTGAAACTGAGAAAAAGAGGTTTGAAGTTCTTCCTGCATAAGGCGCAATGTAGAAAATAAACTTTAACCCCTCTTAGCACAGACTCATTTTTTTTTCTCGACTTTGAGCTTTTGGCAGGAGAATATATATGATCAGTGGAACTCAAAAACATTCGTAACTTAATTTTTTCGAAAACATGGGTTGGTTCTTCCTGATGAACTCAGTCCATTTTACCATGTCTTTTTTAAGAGTCTGGACTCGGGATCCAAGAGACTTTTTTTCAAGTATGTTTTCGTAAAATTCAGATGCTGACCTTTCCGTTTCCTATGCTTGTGCTTCATGGCGGCGAAGGAGCAGGCGCTAAAGGCGGCACAACTGCCCACCAGACACAGGGCGGCATGAGACCACATTCACTAACGACACATGTGCACTGCACGCGGGCACGCGACACTAATTACGCGAACCGACTCGCTTCGTTCGGAAAAAGAAACTCCACTGCGCACGGACCGAAGCAGGCTAATTTGCACATTTTTTTTTAATGCACCACTTTCAAATTAATTCAGCAAGGATTCAAAAACAAGATTTATAAGAAAAAACTACTCGTCTGATTTGTTGTGGACACTAAAATGGTTTCTCAGCTAAGGTTGATAAGGCCATACTTCGCAGAAACTCGCGATGCAAGCTGATGAAATTATACTGCAACACTTTCTAATTAATGTCCCGAGGATTGAAAAACGGATGAACACGCCACGGGCATAACCTTATTTGTTTTGAGCGCACCGAAATGGCCTGAAGTGACTTTTGAGTTGAGACTGAAACGGGTTTTCTCCTCGTGGAAATTCACAACGTAAGAAGAATTTTAGGCCGCGTCAAGTGATGCCCGGGGAATTGTAATTACACAATTAATTGCACACTACATGGGTTTCAATCTGATTTGCTGTGGGCATCAAAATGGTCTACTTCTGAGTTACGTTAGCACACTTTTTGGCGTAAAGAGCCACCCAAATAGAAAACTAAGTTATAGATAGTCCGCAAAATGTATGGTTCCTCAGCATTTTTTCAGAGAGGTTGAAAAACTTACAGAGCTCCGATCTTATTTAGGGATAAAAATGATAGACGGCAAAGTTAGATGACCAGATTTTTTAGGTAAAAAATTATTATTTCCTCCGTTTGACAATCACTAGGGTCAGTTATCTCACTAGAATCCACTTGATGCAGGTCCAAAATCCCGAGAGCAAGTTTTCGTAGTTGTCGATTTCGATTCCACAAGAGATGCGATAGCAGATTGACAGGAACGAGGAACCACAGACACAAATTTGATCGTGACACGTCTTGAAAAACAATTTAAAATTGTTCTAAAGTTAATTTTGAAACTGTATTTATATTGAAATCTTAATGTAGGTCGCAAAAGTAGACGCTCAGTGTTAAAAGCGCTGCGGGATTCAATTCCACTTGTTCTGTGTTTACAGTTACACAGTGAATCCTTGTCAAAACGGAACGTTTTTGGAGCGGAAAACCGCTCTGAACAGAACTTTTTTCCGAACTTTTTGATGATCTACTAAATGGTCCTGCTCATGACGGAAACCTCCGGTAAACAGAAAAAATGTGTTATAAACTCCGGATCAGGTGCCGCTATGAAACGACAAACACATGTACATTATCGATACAATTCACTGAGAAATTGATGGATTTTTCACACAAACACACGCAAAAAAACTCACACAAACGAATTCGGACGGAAGAAACGGACGTCGCGAGCCGCGAACAATGAGCGCGAAGCCGCGGCCAAGTCGCGAGTGAGAGCGCAGGAGGCAGCGCGGAGGCAGCCCCGACCGCGGTTCTGGGCCTCGTTGCCATTTCGAATTAAAAATTGCTCATAAAACTCGTACACGAAGGATACATTAATGCACTGGCAAGTTTGGCAACGCTGGTTCCGGAAACGAGCGCTGGATCGCGTGCGTCTCCGGGGCTCATGATCGCAATCGACGGTTATGATTTCCACCCGCGCACGAATCGATTAAACAATAACAAACAAAAAAATATGTAATCGTCTACCAGGGGTGGCATTCACTGGAAAAAAAAAAACACATTAAATCTAGAGTCCAGACTCTTGAAAACATTGACAAGAAAAAATACTCTTGATTCAATCGGATTTTTGCTTGAACCAAAACGAAATCCGCTTAAAGTAAGAGGCTTGGTTCTTGATTTAAGCTAGATTCTGATTGAATCAAGAGTACTTTTTCTTGCCGATGTTTTTAATAGTCTGGACTCTAGATCCAATGTGTTTTTTCCCCAGTGTTCTAAGCAAATCTTGAGGGGCAATGTAGTCTCAGGGGGCGAAATTTGCCTAGATGGGAGGGTAACTTCAAGGTCAAAAAATACCTTTAGCGCTCTGAAAGCGATCAAAATTAACCTATAAAATGCCAACTTTGAGATGAAAAGAAAGGAGGGGCTTCCTCCGTCAAAAAGTAAAGCCCCTGCCATTCACGGGAGAGGAGACGTTCATAAGAAAAAGAAAAAGAAAATTGAGTTATTGATATCAGAGCATAGACAGACGAGGTCTACGAACATTTTCGGGTAAAATAACGCAAAAAAATGTCAAATCAAAGCGGATGTACATGGCGATTTAAAGGTCGCAATTCGAGGAGCCTGGTGCTCTCGGAAAGAAATATTTATGATAGTATTGTGCCGGGTTCAGGACACAAAACTGCCGCATCTTAATTTAACTATTAGCCCTTAATTGAAACAAAAATAAACTGAATCGTTTAAAAATTACTTTTAAAGAGACACTGGAGCGAGTGTCCAAGAAAATCTTAACAATTGACGGTTTGACCTGAATTTGATAAAAGCCGTTGACTTAAATATTTTGACTCTGTCGAGTAAGATTCTTTTTTTCTATAGAAGGACACAATTCTTTGGCTGACAAGTAGATTTGTTTATGCAACTTTACATTTCCGCTGACTTTGGTAGAAAAATCAGATACTTGTTGACTTCTTTCGACTTTTTCCGGTAAATAACCTATTTTACGATTAGTTTTTATCAAAAATAAACAACATTCCGACCTCCTCTGTTAGTCAAGAAACTTTTGACAGCTGAGTTTCCCCGAGGAACACGCGAAATCCACGATAAAACTCAGTAACTTCGGTCAAGAGCCATGATACAACTATTTGAACTTAACTGTGGCTAAAATTGCCTATCTACCTAGATGAAGGCGAAATGAAATTCACGCTAGCATATCCACGAATGCCGCATTTCAGTTTTGGATAAAGATGAATGAAAAGGTGGAACCCCCCCCCCCCCCCCCTCCCCTCAGGAAAGGGCAACGTGTGACTATACTATGAAAGCTGAAGTTTCTCGAACTGGTCTCGTTTGGTAAATTGATTGCTGGAACCTTCAGTCGTTAATCTTCATAGGGCGAAAATATTGTTGCCAAAAATTAATTTTTCGCCACTGGAAGACGACGACGCTGTCCATGAGCTCAGTATTTGACAACGGCCAACTCGGAGCCGGAGTGACGATAGATACGATCGCAGAAGACCAGCGGGCTGATTATTGAAATTGATAGACAAAGCGATAGACAAAGAAGACATAGAGAGTATGAAGCGATCCTATTGGTTGAAATGGGTGGCTTCTATAGACTAAGGGAGAAAATGATGGACTAAATAAAGGGTCTCTCGTCGTTTGCCGTTAGTTAGTCTATTACCTACCTCCTTTGTCTATTGCAATCACCCGTTTCCACCAATAGGACCCTTTCATATCCCTTTTTTCTCCTTTGTCTATAGTTTTGTCTAAAAATTTCAATAATCGGACCGCAGAATGATCGACTATCGATATCTCCCCATTTGAAGCTGTGGTAGATAATCGATTATTAAGATGTTCGTTGCGAACACCCTGTTAATCAATCGTTTTCCATAGGTTTAAATGCCAGATCGATCGATACATCGCAAAGCACGCCACGCCACTGGCAGAGACTTATCTAAAAGTGTTTGAACCGGGTTCAATTCCCTCTGTTCCAATGATTGACTTTGGGCAATCGACCGGAAGAGCTTGCCAACGTTTGCGCAACAAGTCAATCTCGCTGCATGTCAAGCGCGGCGCAATGCTTGACGTCGCTTCGAATCCCATAAAGCATCACAATCGCATCAGTGCTTTGCTTCGGTGCGACATGTCGTCAAAAAAGTTGGTCATAAAGTTGTTAAACTTCCAAAAAAAAATTAAAGATTAAAAAAGAAAAATGTCGATGAATCAGTGGTTTTGATGCACAAACAAGAATTTTCCGGTTCAAGTAACTCGATATATGTTGTATGACACGTTTTTAAATGACGTAAAGAAGCCTTTTTAAGCTCCAAAAATTGAGCGCGTGCTGAGTGGCACAGTTTTTCCCGTTTTCCCCGAAACTTGCGAATTATCGTGCTTGGGCCCTCGAGAAAAAGAATCTGTTTAATTTTTCTTGGTCAGGTTTTTTTTTGATCGAGACTTTAGACTCCTATGAAAGGCCGAAAACTATCGAAACATCAGAGTCCAAATAGGGTGTCTACTAAAACAGGCAGGCCGAAAATCAGTACTTTTACAGTACTTTTTCAGTACATGCCGAGGAAATTCAGTACCTCCTCAACAAATTCAGTACTTTTCCAGTACCATCATTTGACGAAATTCGAATGTGTCACTAGAATTGCGACAAAAATAACAAAAATTCCGGACCTTCTCGCGGAATTTCCGCACTTTTTCAGTACTTCCGGACCGCTCTTAAAAAATCAGTACAATTTCTGGATTTTCCGGAAATTCCGAACCTGTAGACACGCTGCCAACAGATATGACAAAATTCTTCCTGTATAGAGGCCGAAAATGTTCTGCTTACTACTAAATAACTAATCCGCGGATCTCCTGCGCTGCCTAGGGTTATTGAAACAGATCATTCTAGACCGTTCGTGGACTGGAGCAAAAATTTGAGATTATGGGGGGGGGGGACCGGGGGGCAGGGGGGTCATTGACGGTGAGTAACAGCGTCGGAAAGCGAAAAAGTGAAACGAAGGAAACACGGGGTAATTACACGCTTGGCGGAGCGTTGATACCATTGTGACTCACTGTCGGACGGCACTGGTTCTATGATACCAAATCCATCGCTGCCATTGCGCTGGCCGGCTGTTATTGCAGAATCAGCGAACTTCCGCTTGTCGGAAGGAATTCACTTTTTGGGGGAACGGTTGGCAGGGTTGAAACCTGCGAAGGAAGAACGACTCACCTGAACCTAGAGCACCTGTATAGAGAGAGTGCGGCCTTATCGGTAATTTTCATTTAAAGGCCTGGATACACGCTCAAATTTCCGTCAATTTCCTATCAAAATGATGACAAAAATGACGGTCAAATGTTTGTAGGCCGCAAAAATTTGATGATAAATGGTGCGAACCAGCTTTTAGGGCCCAAAAGGCAGCCATCCTATGAATTCAGTTATGCAGAGTGATTTATTTTTACAATTGTTACGACCCGTTGTTTGTAAAACACGTATTTGACTTAGTTTTTACATAAATTTACACATTTTTGGCAGAGAAAGCCTCATTTATGAGGATCCTTGGCCATACCTGGCTCTGTTATTAGAATCTGAAGATAGGCAGTGACATTCTTTGCGTTAAAAAATTGGCTGCCCCTTTAGGCCCTTTGAGCTCCATATTTCGACGTGTCCGTGTTCTTCCCACTTAGGTACTTTCTTGAACCAAAAACTGAACTTGGCAATTTGAAAACTTAAATTACAAACCTCCGTTTATAAGCACGTCTTTCTAATCCACCATCGAGTCGATATTACTGTTCAGGATTATGGCAAAATTTTGGATGCACTATTTGCTGTCAATAACTGAAATTTGCGCGGAAAAAATTGGTAAAATTTACGTGATATGGAACCTAACTGAGTTCAGTTTGTCGATTATTCGTCAACGATGCGGCAACAAGATCGGTGACTCATAGACACCCTAACCATTCATCAATCGGCGCTCAACACTCAACGGTCGCCGTGAAAATCGATGGACAAACAGGAACGCCCAGGGAACCGTGTTATGAAACGACGGAATTCTTCGGCGCGCAACCGCAGTCGGCCGGCTGGCGCCCGTTTCTCCTCACCTCTCGTTTTAATTTGGATTCATTTTTTCCCCAGTTTAATTGGTCACGGCTGGGAACCGACGCGACGCGGCGCGGCAAGGCGCGAACCGAGAAAGTCGAGCTTTGACGAGGAAGAGATTCCCTCATCCTCATTCCTCCGGAGCAGAAACCGGGGGACCGCCAGCCCCAATTTGCACTTTTCGAAGGTTACGTCATCGGCGGTGTTCCTGCAACGGAAAGTGATGCGCTTCTTACACGAGCAAAATGAAGTAGTAAAGTGGGCGGTACGCAACGGCCTAATATTACGCATTGAATGTGTTTTTCGGGAAATTTTTTTTGGATGCGGGATCTCATCAGATGCACTTTAATGACAGTTCCGCTTGGATTTGTTCATCAAAAGTTGACGGTCCGTTAAATGAAAGGGCAGACGATCAGTGTGAAGCTCCAAAGTGGTGGCTGTTTCGTCAAGTGCACTGGAAAAAAAAAACATTGGATCTGGAGTCCAGACTCTTGAAAACATTGACAGGAAAAAGGACTCTTGATTCCATCAGATTTAAGCTTAAATCAAAAGGAGATCCGCTCAAATTAAGAGGCTTGGTTCTTGATTTAAGCTAAAGTCTAATTGAATCAAGAGTACTTTTTCTTGTCGATGTTTTTAATAGTCTGGATTCTAGACGATCCAATGTGTTTTTTTCCAGTGTGTTGCCATCGATTGACGCATCGGTGCGCAACACTCGACGAAACAGCCACCCTGTAGAAGGTTCACGTTGAAAGTAAGTCCACACTGTCCGGGGCTTAACTTTTGAGGAACTGAGGTCAACATCTCCACCGATGTTGTACTTTGGTCGTGTAGAGATTTACAAACCACACGGCTCTTTAGCGAGAAATTGAGAGTGCCACCAGTTTTGACTCCAGAGCTTATGAAAAAATTTTGCAGTTGAGGCCGTGAAGGTGGTAGTGACGCATCATTATAGGAAAGAGGGTTGGAACGGGAAAATTGTATTGCTCAATATCAGCCCTCCACATCGGAAAGACACCTGACTTATACATGTTGATACAAATCGAGATATTGAAGTATTGAAGTTCTGCGACAATTAGTTACCAATCTTGTAGATGGAATTCAAAAATTATCAATGGCATGGAACTTTTTCAAGATCACCTCTACCTCAAAGTCCCAAAATAATCTACCGGGGACTTAAAACGCTGTGATTCAACGTTACAGAAGCAGATTCAAAACACACAAAAAAACGAATTACCAAGCGATGCGGGTGTTAAAAAATCGTTTTCGAACCTCAAAATAAAACTCTCTCAAAACATACAAACGAGAGGACACACAAGCACATAGACTCCCATAAGCAAAACAAACTACGCTACTCTTCAACGCAAGCCTGAAGAACTTTACGTGTATAGAGCGTACTCATGCTAAAAGGAACTATGTGCAAATGAAGTAAAACAAAAACGGAACTACGCAACATACGCAAATCCTATGTGCGTAGTTCTTTTTCCTTTACTTCATTTGTACACAGTTCCTTTCGGGATAAGTACATTCTGTTCGTTGGGAGGAAGAGCACGATTTCAGAATAATTTTCGAAGCCGACGACCTCAAATGCGAGCGAGACAGCGCGGAGCCAAGCGTTGATGACCTCCGAATCTGCACCAGAGTCATCAAGAGTCGCGCTTCGTAATGGGACCGAACAAATCTGAATATCTCGAGAGGTTACGGCATAACACTTAGTGCACGCATGACTTGACGCAACGTTCGCACCTGATAAAACGATGCGCTTTTGTTTGTTGGTGAAGAGGCACTGATTGCTTCGAAGTAGATCGTGTTTGGACTCGGGGGGGGGGGGCTTGGCTAGAGATAGAACAGTTCTATTTTTGAAGGACTTGCAAGGCTCAAACTCATGGCAGCTACTGAAAATTGTGAGTGTTACGAGGAATTCACTAGCAACAAACTGAAAGATTTACGAATATACAAAATACTACGATGGATTTCTGAGCTGTAGGGTTGCTCTCCATGTAAAGTATCTTGCAAATCGTAGTCCGATGATTTCTTGATTCTACCATCCCTGATAATCCCAGGAAAAAAGATAAAAATAAAAATATTACGTCAGTAGGAATTTCATTTCAATTTTTTTCGTTTGAGATCTTCAGAGGATCTGGTATTTCCTACTTTTACAGTTCATTTATAAATTCGAACAAACCTCCCTATTCCAGGTTTTTGAATTCCTGTAACCTCAGTTACCGAGTTCCTTAATTTCCCATCAGATTTTTCTGAATCTTTCCTCTTGCTAATTTTCATGAAATTTCGAAGATTTCTAGGTTGGGGAAAACCTTTGAAAATGTTTTAATTTTCCTACACCAAAATTCGGAGGCGAAATTCTAGAACCTCCACCTCCTCTTCACCTTTAATTAGTAATGTTGAGAGAGAAACCAAACACGCATGGAGCGGCGTGGCGCAGAGAGCAATATTGACGAGGACTTGAGAAGAAAAGAAGAAGCCGTCGGTGCGGCTGTTGGCATGTAACATATATTAGCGCCTACAAGACTGAAGGAATACTTCACGCATTGCGTCAAACACAGTGCGGTCAGCAACGGTCGGCGAGAAACGCATAGCGCCTACAAGACTGGAGGAATACTTCAAGCATTGCGCCAAACACAGTGCGGTCAGCGCGACGATGCAGCGGAAGTTAAAATTATTGAACCACATTTATGTTTGTTCTTACATAATTTTTTCGTTCATTTCTCATAAATCGAAGGCCTTGTCTACATAGAGATAGGTTTACAGAACTTGACTCTACTTTCGCGAAAAGTTCCGTGAACTTTTGCTGGTACTGATGACAGGGCTTTCGCAAAAAATGTGTCCGACACGTGTAAATGCACGGAAAAAAAAATTGCTGATTCAACAATTCAATTGCTAAAAACAGTGAGTGCAATGTTTCAACGCAGATTGTAAAACAAAAAAAATGCTACTTTAACCACCCCCGTGGTTAAATTAGTTTACAATGTGGTTAAAGTAGCATTTTTTTGTGTTGTAAAATCTGCGTTGAAACATTGCACTCACTGTTTTTAGCAATTGAATTGTTGAATCAGCAATTTTTTTTTTCCGTGTGCGTCTTATGCACCTCTCCCTTTCCGGCACGTTCACTTGATGGTTTGTATTGATGTTTCGAAAGGAATGAGAGGGGGGGCGGCAAAATGCAGGCGGCCCAGGGGCGGCAAATAGGTAAATCCGGCCCTGCGGCTCAATGACTAAGACCGTACAATAAAACTAATAACAATGGTAATTAGAGTAAAATTGAGCGGTATGGCCAGACGAAATCCATTCGTCGTCCGACGGAAATACGACGGCAAATCGACGGCCATGCGGAGCCGATGAAAAGTGAAACTAAATCGAATGAGGTAAGAGCATAGGATACCGGGGATCCGATTGTCACTGTCAACTCATGCGCTAAAATCTTTCAATTTAACCCGATTCAACGTTGAAAACTAAGTATTAATGACCGCTGCTCGACAACAATGCATCTGTTTATGGTGGTCCCGCTTCCAACCTGAAATCGCAACGGATTCTTTCCTCCCATTTGCGATGGGTTTCGACATCAACTTATGAGCTGAGTTTGAAAGGCCCCGACTTGGACGAGTTGTTCCATGATTGGCGACTGGAGAGCGGGAAAGGTACTTTTGATCGGAGAGCTTGGAGAGATAATGCTGCTGTTCCAGCGGCGCGGCGTCAAAACTTCCTCTTCTTGTAACATATAATCGCCTTTTTTATTCAAAACACATGGAAGTATGAAGAGATGGCATCATTAGAGAGGATCAACCTAAATGCATTTTACATTGTCAGACTTTTTTGCCAGCATTGGATTTTAACATCCATAGTGCATATTACAGTGGTACACGTACACTCACCACCGGTGTCATTTAAAGAAGTTCTAAAATTCTAAAAAGCCATCTTCGAACAGTCGTCAGAATAATTTCGAGTTTTAACTTCATTACATTAAGTTTTTTTTTTTTTTTTTTTTATTTCATGGTCAATAGTCATCGCTGTTAATTTTGATCCACGCGGCAAACAATAAAATCCAAGAAAAAACTTGCCTTGAACTTTAGAGCACAATGGCGTCTCACAATTTAGGGCGACAGTCAGTCTAATATTTCAAGAACTTAGTTGGCATTGAAAGTTTCTGTACGTTGCGAGTGACAGGAAACTATGAGATGTAGGATCGTATCTATTGTCCTTTCTTTTACTTCAACTCTGCCCTTGTCAACGTGCTGGTTTTATTTTTAACAGATCGTTAAGTTAACAGAACGACCTAAACTACATCTTACGATTCTTTCCCTTCTTTTCTACGTAGGAAGATCGATAAGAATGTCTGTACAAATGAAGGCTGAGGAATCAGGAGAGAGGGTCGAGGAATTCACAACAACAAGACTAGATATCAACCGGTAAAACCTCCTTCAAATTCAACTGCAGCAAATGTGAATGCACTTGGGTTTTCGACTACACTCTGAGGTTTGTTCTCAAAAAAGAGAAACACCGGGTCGCGTCAAGAACCAAAACAACACGCTCTTGAATATTTTTCCAGCTCCCATCTCAAACATAATTTTGACGAGATGTGAGCAACTTCCATTTCAGTTCAGTTAGAAGTGCCAGATAGTTTAATAGTGGCATACGCTTTACTAGTCTAAATTTTGCGACTTGAAAGTGTAGCTACACGTTCCTCCGGCTGAAGAA
Source organism: Bemisia tabaci (assembly GCF_918797505.1). Classification (NCBI taxonomy): domain Eukaryota; kingdom Metazoa; phylum Arthropoda; class Insecta; order Hemiptera; family Aleyrodidae; genus Bemisia; species Bemisia tabaci. The sequence continues at coordinate 43,462,506 of NC_092799.1, read as the reverse complement.
AGACGAATTAGACGGATTTAATCAAAATCAGCCTGACTACCCAGACGCTGCCGATTTCCTTATACTCATGTTCAAGTTTTTCACCAAAAATAGAGCGACGATCCGATTTATATTTTCTGCGCATATCCTTCGTGACCTGGAGAAAAATTCAAAGAAGGTTTCGAGGAGGTATACTGACCAGTTCTCGGTTTAAAACATGCAACATGAAAGAAATAGTTAGCAGAGGCAGTGCGAGCTAGCTATTGCCTTCTTGAATATAGGCAAAAGAGACGCGCAAGGGCTCCTTTGAAAAAAATCAAGGGATACATTGAGCCTTCTTAAAATACCGCGTCAAAATTAATGAGGCCTTTTTTGAGCTTTTCCCGCTTCATTAGGAGCCTTCCTCCTTCCATTCTCTTTCAGAGCCGAGTCACCCCCCAGAAAAGCTGAAACAAGTCCAACCCCCTTGAACTTAAGCAATGCAGTGGGCTGTTTGTTGAAATTGGTAGACAAAGTGATGGACAAAGAAGACAAAAAGTATGTACATAGAGGGATCCTACTGGTGGAAGCTGGTGACTGGAATTGACAAAGGAGGTAGGCAATAGACTAACTATCGGCAACCCACGAGGGACCCTTTAGTTGTTTGTCCATCATTTCTCCCCTTAGTCTATATGAACCACCCCTTTTCATTTCGACTAATGGGATCGCTCCATCCCCCTTATGTCTTCTTTGTCTGTGCTTTTGTCTATCAATTTCAACAATCAGCCCGCAGTTATGCTGCTTTTGTTTAAATGCTTCCATTTGATAGTAGAGAACTCTACTCACGGAACTGTGCGATCTGGGCGGCGATCTCCTCGTCATGATCGGGGTAGCAGTTGATGCCGAAGATCTCTTTGAAGTCGGCGAGGGTGAAGGCCAGGAAGCTCATGGTTCCCGGGCTGCGTTCCCTCGACGGGAGCGGACCGGACCGCGGTGGGAACGAACCGCCCCTCGGCTCATTAACCGCCTATTTCTTCTCTTTCATGAACCACCGGAGAAGCGGTGGCATCCTCTTCCGGGCGCGACGCATCACGATCCACTTCACTAATCGCTCCCGCCAGCCCATCTTCGCGGCACAATGAAAACTAAAAATATCCGATATTTCGGTTCGAGCTTTGACTGACTCCGGTCAGGTGGCCTGGAAAAAAAGCACGTGGGTGATCCAACCGCCTTTCGCGGCGACGGCGGCGGCCGTCAGTCGTCGGTCTTTCTTTCCCTTTCGTCCCCTTATTTTCTCAGCCGGAATCGTTTGTAAACAGAGAGAAGGGGATGTCCATAAATCACTCTTCGCTCTCAGGGAGGGAAGGGATCTAAGCGAGCGTGAAGGGAAAGGGGGGGGGGAGTCTGACACTAGGGGACGTCACGTAAAAATTGGTGCTGAGCGCCCATTTTTTATGATTCGAATGGATAAATATATCGATAATATGGCAATGTTTTATGGAAAACAGAGAAATGCAATTGCGATTTCAAGTGAAATCTCAACTGTCATCTCGGCATATATGCGTTTTCATTGGATAATGGGGAGGGGGGGGGGGGACGAAGTCCAGTCTAATGAAACGGAACGATTAGTTCGGTTTTTTTTTTTTTTTTTTTTTTTTTGGAGGAGGATGTAAACAGGCGTAATAAACATATTGATTTTGCTGGGCGTAATATCCGTCCGATTAGGAATATTTGTTGAAATGCAATTGCGATTTTCGGTGAAATCTCAACATAGTCATACATGCATATATGCATTTTCCTTGGATAATTGGGAGGGGTACTAAGTCTAGCAACGACTACAATGGAAAAGAAATAATAGGCCGAAAAATCGTAGACATTGCCGTAGTTGGCAATTTCTAACATTCCGATGGCAAAGTATAGAATTATTTATTGAAAAAAAGGAGAGTGCGTGAAAGCACGTACAATTTAACGTTTATTATTGTTGCTTTCTCAAAACACTTGTGTTGAAGATTTATTTTACTTAGGTGCTCTAATTTTATGTGTGTGTGTTTTACATTTATCTTACTTTAAAAAAGTTTATTTCTTTTAAACTATTTAAATTTTATCTTCATTACTCGTTTTTCACTTTCTTTTAAAAGAAAAAAATATTTTGATCGTCCATCCTTTTTTACGTTTCCTTGATTTTTAAACTACTTGAAATTCATTTATTTAGAACAATACTTTTTTCACACACACAGGAGAAGAAAGGAAGTAAAACTTTCGACCGACGGCGCTCTATGTGAGGCCTAATGAAATGAAATCGATTTATTCAAACAAAAGCCCCAAAACAGCACTTATATTGGTTCACAAGGCACCCCATATTAAATGGTAATCGTCTGAAAAAATACTGAATTACGAGAGAATAAAAACAAACAAACCAAAAAAAAAACACAACTGAACGTGAAAATAAGGCGCGCTATGTCCACGCACGGTCACTGAAACATTGAATCGTCCCAAAGCTCCGGTGAAGCGGAGATAGCGATGACGAGACAGGTAGGAGGGGGAGGGTTTTTCCAGGTTCCGGGGGGCGAGAAGCTCTCCTTGTCCACTTCTCTCAATCAAGAGAGCTCCTATCTGACTTGTCGTTTGAGCTCCTTCGAGGCCGCAACGCTGCGCCATTCACAATCAGCCGTTTTTGCCACTGATTCCCATAGTTAACGCGCTAATATCAAGCGCTGGGGGTTCCAAAACCACGCTCCGATAGACAGGTGTTGATTAAAGGAGAGGACATCATTTTTGTTGTTGAAGAAATTCTCCTCAATTTGGGAAGTCATACGATTTTGAATTAGACTCTGGGAATTAAGTCCTTTCCCCGGTATGTTTAACGAAATGTCTTTCGTTATGATAACTTTTCTTCCTCTTTTCACCGAAAAACCTTTGACCTCACTCAATGAACATTTCCAGTATACACCATTGCCTCAGCAATGCTGTAAAAATTCACAAAAATAGTTGCTAAAAAAAACATGGAAAATTGGCAAGGGGATCAATTGGATTACATTTTGCAATAAGGAACAACTATTTCTAGCTCATTTTTGAAACAACATAAATGCCATAGGTTTCCTTACGTAGATATGCGTTTTTAAGGAAGAGTCAGAGATAGTGGTTCCTTATTGCAAAATGTAATCCAATTAATTGTGAAAATTGGTTTTAGGCAGAGAAAGTAACCTCTTTCCCCAAATTAGATTTATTTAGGGTGTTTTGGTCGGGTTCGATAAATTTTACTGCATTATACGAAGTTGATAAAAATTATGCTCCTCTTCAGACCAAATTTCCCTCCTCTTGGAGGTGGCGATAAGTAAAAGCAGCAGCGGTTAATTACCCTCTACCTCATTTAAAATTTAACCTTCTGAGGAATCATTTTATAGGATGTTTTGGGGGGTTTTCTATTCCACCAGCTTTGGACCTCCTCCAAGATTCGGCTGGAATGACTACCCTGCCTGTCTCCTCCGAATTTCGGCATCCACTATTTAGCTGAAGTATTATGCTTTTATAAAGGAGACATTCTTTACTGAATTTTGGAAATCGGAACACTACCAAGGAAGCAATACTCCCATTTCCCGGAGCTGGTTCTGAATTCCGGAACTTCTAAGATTTTCCTTAATTTTTCCTGGAACTTTAGAATTTCCCAAAATATTCCGAATCTTTTGCATTTTCCGGAACTTTCTCGGAATTTTTGAAAAACTCTAGAAGGAATCCCGATTCCTTTTGTTGGTCACGGAGGGAGAGAAATTGGAACAAAAAAGTTGAGAGTCCCGGAACATTCGACGGGCATGGAATGGGAGCGCTGAAAGGAAGGGAGGTGGAGCAGGGGTTCAACCGCTATGGAATAGTGCGTGAAAAAGTTTATCAGAAATACATCCATCCAATTAAAATAATGCATGATTACCGCACCCTGGCATCCACAAAGCTCGCGGGATGCTGCGCGAGGAATCCCGTCACGGAGGAACGGTGATTGAGAACCACTGCGACGTGAATTGCGCGGATTCCTCACAACGCGAGCGAGGAACCGCGGGAACCTTGGGCCCCCTTTCGCGTTTTACGATCGAGCCCGCGTCAAGGCAGACGCCGCCGGGAGGAAAGGTCAGAAAGATGGCGTCTGCTCCTCGGCCGTGGACCAACGGGGATCCACCATCCGAGTGACGTCACTGGCCGACGTCTTGCCGAGGTCGTCCGCGGCGCGGTGCGCGGCGTGACGCAGAGGGCATCGGATCAGGACGGCAGAGCCGGCGACAGGTCGACTTGGAGGAATCGTATACGTTTTAATTGAGCAGCAGGCAAGGTAGGAATTGCTCCAGCGTGCCGGAGATGAACCTGAACCACGCATAGTCCAGGCGCCTGGTAGCTAAAAATGAGGCTACCTGGAATTTTGGGTACACAGCGATTTTTTTGGCTTACTTCATGTTTTTTGGGTCGCTGAATCCGAATCTGAAGTTTCCGCACGCGTATCTGGTGAGCATTTTCCGCTATTTTGAAAAAATGGCCTAAAAAGGCCTTTTTTTTTGCGGTTTTTTTTATATAGCGGCTACGGATGAGGAAAAGTCCCGGATTTAGCTAATGTTTTTGAATAGCTGACATAATTTGGAAGAAAATGGTGTATACATATGTTAGGTTTGCTTAAAAATTGAGGAAGATACAGCATCGTGAACATCGCGCCTATTCACGTTTTCGCGGCGCACCCCTCAACGCGCGATCCGGCTCGCCGCGGTCAGCCAAGTTCCGAAGCGTTCTAAAGTTCCGAAATCCGAGGTTCCTCAATTTTTGAGCAAACATAGCATATTCATATACCATTTTCTTCCAAATTTTGTCAGCTATTCAAAACATTAGCTAAATCCGGGACTTTTCCTCATCCGTAGCCGCTATACCAAAAAAACCGCAAAAAAAGGCCTTTTTAGGCCATTTTTTCAAAATAGCGGAAAATGCTCACCAATACGCGTGCGGAAACTTCAGATTCGGATTCAGCGACCCAAAAAACATAAAGTAGGCCAAAAAAATCGCTGTGTACCCAAAATTCCAGGTAGACTTACCAGGCGCCTGGACTAGCATCATCAATCAAGTTTGAACGGATGACAAGAGGTTAAAAATTGTATTCTTCAATGATGGTATATTTAGTGCCTGCTGCCTGAAGAATATGTTTAGCACTTTGGAGAACCATTTGACTAGAGTACCTGTATAGGGAGAGTACCAAAGACATACAGACGGAGTGCTCGTATCTAAAAGCACGGGGAAAAAGTGAAGCCTGGTTTGGCGCTGGGTGCTTGTGTGAGTGTGTAAATGAGCGCGGGAATCCATGGCGGCAAACGGAAATTTGATTTGAACTTGTCCTCTTGATTTTTCCACATTTCTTCTTTTAAACGTGTTTTAAATGCCTGAAAACGATTATATTAAGAAAGTTGGGACTGCGTCCTAATATAATACACCTACTTTTGCTCGGTAATAGGCAGTAATCTCAGATAAAGTTAGTTTTTCTTTTGCTCATGGTGGTTCTGCCGGTCAAACAGGCCGTTACAGTCCTACATGACCGTTACTCCCAAATGAAATTAATCGGTCAACGACGGACTAAAACTAACCTAAAGTTAAAAAAATATGAGTGGGTAAGTGAATTTGGGCAAAAATCAACCTAGAATACTTTGTTTCCGCAATTTTATTTAGTTCCCGCCCTACATTTGAATTTCAAACTTGTCCCGATTTCGCCGCCAATCCTCTAGCCAATAGTAGAGGTGATTGAAAAGAAGCTTCATTTTTTGCTTTTAGCGCTCCGTCTTTATGTCTTTGGAGAGTACCGACAGATCTGAAACTCCGAAAGTTCATCAGGCCTTCACCGATGCCTCCGCGAATAAAGTTAGGGCCCAGAAGGGCAGCCGACCTATGAATTTCAATTATCCAGAGCGATTTACTGATACTCTTGTTACGAACCGTCCTTTATTAAGCACGTATTTGACTCGGTTTTTGCATAAATTTACTCAATTTCGCGGAAGAACACTCATTTCTGTACATTCTTGGCCATCTTGGTTAGAATTGGAATCTGCAGACTGGCAGTGAAATTTTGTGCGTTAGAAGTTGGTTAGAAGGTTGGCTGCACTTTTGGGCCCTAAGCCCTCCATGCACCGATCCGTCGGTACTCTCCCTATACAGGAACTCTAAGTATAGTTAGTGCCTACTACCTGAAGAATATATTCAGCACTTCGGAGAACCATTTGACAGCCAATCGACCATTCGGACTTCATTTTACACTTAGGCACTACAATTTCTGGCTCAGTTTCGAAACAACGTATATGTCATTAGTTTCCCTATGCACATGGAAAAAACAGCACAGCGCGGAGCCCTAGCACCTTAGGAAAAAAGACGCCAACGAGGGGCAGTAGGGCTATGAACTACAGCCTGTGAGTAGTTGGCGGTATTTTATTTACAGTGTTAGGGCTCAGCGCTTATTGGTTGTTTTTCACGAGCGCATGAGTTTTTTTTAAGGGACGAGCTGGAAATTGTAGTTCCTAATTGCAAAATAAAGTCTGATTGATAATCTGGATTTAAAGACATTTCTTCAGAATTTCTGAGTATCATGGCAGGCTGTAGAACTTCAGATATGATTAGACAAAATATTACCAAGAAAAACTTTCAAACAACTCGAAAAGTACGAGCCGAGTGACATTCGTAAATCATTCAGTCTTTCGATTTTACGATATTCACTCGGGACATAATTTCAAAGCTGATTCAAAGTGTTCCTTTGTCAAATTGTATGGTTAAATAACTGGCACACGTACTACAGCACGATATGATGCTCGAAAGTTCTGAAGAAATGTTCTAAAATCCAGTAAGTATCAATTCATAGATCGACTGTCAAATAATTCACCAGCGCTGAGAACCACTTCAAATGTTTGTTTTGACCCCTATTTTCACGATCAAAATATTTTTCTCGTCTATGAACATTATTAAGAGTCTCCAAGCCTCCCTGTTGGTTTCCCGACACATTGAGGTGTTGAAACAGAAAAAAATTTCACCACGGCTATTACGGAAAAAAAAATAGGAAAAACTAACAGGAGATAGTTTTCACGTTATTAAATGGTCTATTTTTCTATGCTGCGTTTAAATTTCTAAGTAAAAAAACGTTGATCATGCGAGCACAAATATTAAAGTCCAACAGAGTGGAGCGGCGTGCTGTCAGCGGGAGAGGCTCACTGGCGCCTACAAACCTAAGTGGAAACTTCACGCATTGCACCATGCTTGAAGTATCCACTTAGGTTTGTAGGCGCCAATGCGCGTTTCGCGCTGGCCGTAGTATTAAACGAAATTGAACGTATTAAGAATGACAGGCATCCTTTAAAAGTACAGATCTTTCCTCGCAAAATAAATCAAGATACTTATCGTACACAGGAAAAATCTAAGAGCCTTCAGCTGAGGCAAATATAGAGGTTTATCCGGTTCAGGTATAACAAGGTGGGAATTTCTTGAAAAATAATTAAGTCCTGTTACACCAAAGAGGTGTGGAGAGTTTTAGTGAATTTTGTCTCATGGAATTGACGCTCCCCCATTTTTACCAAAACTCTCAACTATATATTATTCTCAGTTGGACCCAAACAGACAAAACAAAAAAACAAGCAAACCCTCATTCTTCCCAGACATTATACAATTTCATCTAAAAACATCTAAAAACGTCGTGAGCAATTGTCGTTTGTATTTACATGTGGGTCAATTAACTTTGGGTCTCAAATGGCACGTGGACCAAAACTCCCGTGCCGAAAAAACGCGTGGACGTAAACTACTGGAAAAAACAGGTGCGCGGACAAAAAATCGTTGACGAAATGTCCTATAATCCTTTTCTACGCCACGTCTAAGTCTTTAAGCTTACCTATAATTCCGGCGATGCGCGAATGATAAGAAAACCGAAAAAACGTGTTGAACGTGATCAAGCTTCATAGCAAGCAACTCTTACTGCTCCTACGTCGCTCAAATTGTCTGCTCAAGTTTTGAAGGCGAAAAAGTAGAAACGCGGGTCACTGTTATAAGCAGTCTAATTGAGTCGCGAATGATACTCACAGTTTCAGCTCACACGCTGCTACAGGAATTGATTATTCAAAAATCAACGCTCCTGTATCATTAGGGTATCGATAAAGGCATATTGGTATTTTCATGTGTGAATGATTTGTGATTCAAGCGAGCATTATTGCAAATAGAAAAATAGAAAGGAAGAGGAGAAAGAGAAGGAGAGGAGGACGAGAATCATTGTCAATGAAACTATGTCAAAATACACCATTCATTCCAAACGCTCAAAAGTCAAAACTTAAGAAAGAAATATGATCCGTCAAACGGCAATCATCGAGCTTGACTCGACAACTTACCCGTCGGACAAAGTTGCCGAATGATACATACAAAACAGAAACAGAGTTTATGATTTCAACGTCATGAAGCTGTTTTTTCCCCCGGTTTATCGCACAATTTAGCATCCCTGTGTGGGGACAGACAGGTTATGATGCCCTTGTCTTGCGGTCTGGTACGGAGTAAACAGGGCAATCCAGTTGTGAAAAATTCCTTTTTCACGCACGACGCGTAAATGGACCAGTCGTCTCTTCCTCGCGACAAATTTGTACTACGAAGGCGGGGCGGGGTCCGGGGGAAGCCGTGATTCCAATTCATAAGCAGAGAGAGAGAATAAATAGAGCGATGATTCACGTGGAAGTAAATATGGCCAAGAAGAGGGAAAACATACTGATCAGCAGTAAATGTGGAATACGCATCTGTTTAGAGAGAGCATTGATGTGTCTGTGCCCCTCTCTGATCGATTTACCATTTTTGGGCTTTCCGTGGGGCTCTTCCGGCCCGACGTAAACAAATCTGACATAGACTTTGTTTTTTCCCGGGAAATAATATTTGCAGAAATGGGTAAGTTTTTGGCAAAAATGACACCAAAGGTTCCATTTGGTTTTTTTAAAATTTACTTATATAATATGTTTGCATTTTAAAAATCAGGGTCCTTCGTTCTTTCCAGGGAAATGATGCATACAGAAATAATTTAATTTTTGGTAAAAATTACCACCAAAAGGTTGGATTTCGTTTTTTTTTTTTTATTTACTTATTCATTTTAAAAATATTCAAGTCTGGAGTATCTTGGTTGAATCTTTAGAACTCGGATAAGTGCAGAAAAAGTTTAAGAAAAAATTCAAGAATAGTCCAATATTTTCAAGAGAATATTTCCTGTTTTTCTAGATACTACTCGTAGTTCTTTAAAAATTACTAACTAAAAAAAAAGTGACGCGTGGTCATTCGGAAAAAATCTGAGTTCCGAGAAATCAAAGAATCTTCCCACTTCTTTACATTGAGAATTTGAGTAGTGAAATTGCAAGCTTCCGAATTGTGACACAAAACCAGGGGCAATGACTGCTTCTGGGTGCTTCTGGAAGAAAATACGAGGAAACCAATGGATCTACTTTTAGAACCTCAAAATATTGTATAAACAAAGTTACATAGGCGTTTAAAATTTCCAAATTTTGACCGACTTCTCCCATTGGCTCGATCCAATGTGCGGCGGCGGCGCCACGGTAATGTCCGACTCAGAATCAAATGTCCTGAATACTCGAGGCCTCATCGACACAAAATCAATGAATGTTGCGTCCCCAGTTAATGAAGGCGACGATTCCACTCGTGCGACTGGTGTCTGTTATCGCGCGGCGGGACTGGCACAGGGCACGGGGTCAAGCGACCTGCTCAAATATAAATAGGTCAAATCCCAGCCGCGTAAGACTCCCGCTACAAGGAATAAGTCACGCACGTGGCTAAAAATCATAAAGCTGAGTTGCCGAGCACCCTGAAAAAAAAAGAAACCAAGAGAACCTCGCTAGCTTCTCGTTGCGCGAGGGAAAATACTCATTGCTTCACGGAAACAACTTATTAGAGTTGCGTTAGAGTCTATCATTCGCAGCGTAGAGAGGAGTATTACGATTCCTCGCCTCGCGCCATTGCGTCTTCAATTTTGCAGACGCAACATGGACATCCATCGAGTACGAATAGTTGAATCTCTGCGCCGTAAGCAGTTGAGCAGTTCGCGTAAGTAGCGCTGTAAGCAGCCTTAGATGAGTAGAATAGACTGATCTAGTGGCTACGTCATGGTTCAAAATGTAAAAAAAAAACAAAAAAACACAAAACCTTGCTTCTGATTTGCGTCATGATGGTAAAATGCGTACAAGTACTCCAAAAGTTTCTTACAATCGAAATTTGCTCGTGTCTAAGAAGCCCTTTGATTTATTACAGATTACAGGTCGATGACTAAATTCTGATAAATTAACAAAATTAACTCATGCAGAATTTGTACATGAGGGTATGTTAGTTTGTTTTGGTTTGAACCACGATTATTTTCATCGAATGACGTCGTCATTGTAACCCGTCTATCAGTCTATTCAAGTCATGAAGACGGAGGTTTTCGGGTCGCAACGAGATGCTCTTGCCGTCGCAGCTAAAAAAAATGCCATTGCAAAAAGAACTTTCCTTGTCCGAACTGAAATTTTCATATGCTTTAACGGGTCGCTTATTGCTGGAACAAAAACGAGAGTCATTATTCGGCAAGTCCGGTGCGTTTTTTTTTTTTTTTTTTTTTCTTAGCAACTACTGATGCTGGACAAAATTCGATTGTGCCGTTGATATGAATACCGTCGAATGGGATACTCTCGGCTTTTATTTGAGCTTTATTCGTATTTTTCTCAAAAGATTAGCTCAACGAGAAAACGATATTAATCGAGAAATCCTGTTTAACTGATTGACTTGGACTTGATACAATTTAATCTGGCATTTTGCGGGGAAACTCCGTAACGTATTCGAATATAGAAAAATTCAGTTAGTCGCAACAGAGCTTCTTCCTTTCAAAAGGAAACCCCTTCAACGGAATCCATTAAAAATCCACGTGGGATTTTATTAAATCCATCATTTTATCTGCAAACTGCTTCAAAATATCCAAAAACTTCAAAGAAAATTGTATTTTTAAAACAAGTTTGCGAACGTCGGAGACCAAAATAAGTGACACCGTAGCGTCACCATCGGTACGTCCAACAATATAACTCACTACACGTGCAGATTCAGCAGACAGCTCTTCATTTGTAAAACATTACAGTTTCATTATAGCATTCCTTAAATCTGTCCATATATGTCTTTCGACAAGCCATTGATCAAGTTTTAGTGACATACTCGTTCAACTCATTAGCACATCATACCATAGAAACAACGTGATGAAAACGCCTTCAATTCCACTGCATGCAACAAGTCGTGCAATCAAATGACAGGCGCACGCTTCCTCAATCCTCGCACGAGGCACACGACCATCATCGACAAGAAAGTTCAATGTCCTTGACTAAAGATGTATTTCTGCCGAACGGAACTATGTGCATTATGATGTGAGCCCTTTTATGCATACATTCTTAAGGGCCTCAGGGCTCATTTCTTAATGCACATAGTTCCGTTTGACAGAAATACGTAAGTAAACTTGAATGTATCCAAGGACGGACCGGAAGGTGAGATAATTTTCTAACTGCTGAGGCCAGGCTGCATTCCATCGTAAAAATTGATTATACTTCCGCTCTTTTGTATTGCGCGGGTCGAAATTTGAAGCTACAGATGTTCTGCCAGGCTGCAGTCGACAGCGGACAAAAATACGAACGCAAACGCGAAATGACAATTTTCTCGCTGCGAACGCTCCTATCTGGAGTATTCGCACTTCAAACTTTTCCGAAAATAGCGTACAACGTTGCCACGTTTAGTCCATGAAATTGGATTAACTATACAATGTTCGAGCGGTGCAAGCTGTACAGATCACTGAAATGAAACGCGCCTCCTTTTGAAATTATCTGACTGGGTCAGAAATCATTTTTTAAACAAGTAAGGTATGTTTAAAATTGATCATGCTGATTTTTGTAAATCGAAAGAGAAAATTTAAAATTTAAAATACCATACGATAAGTGGGCATTGTTGGCTTATAGATTGTGCTAATTTTATATGTTTTATTTTTTAGGCACAAAATGGGGCTGTTACAATTATAGGACCAAAACGTCCCAACTGAATGACCAACTGGCCTAGTGTTTTCCCTCTTTATGGAACCAATTAAGCACATGAAATACTTCTCGAAGGACAGAAAATACACTTCTGGAGATACGTTGTTAATAGTCTACGAAGCAAAATGTGTTTCAGAAAATTAAAATGTAGTAATGATGCTATCCATCATGATTAAACATCGCCCGCGCGATAAAGTTTTAACAAATAGACATTAAAAATTATTTACTGTGAAATATCTCGAATACTCGCAATTTAGTGATATTAAACTGATTCCATCACATCTCATCTATGACTAGGATTTAGTGGCATTCCAGATGAAATCTTTTAGTTATTTTGCATACAATTTAGCAGGTTTAAATGAAGAAAACACTTACGGTTGGGAGAACTGGCTGGACTGCTTTTTTTGGTTGGCGCAAGGGTACTGCTCGTTGCTTCGACGGATTTTTTCGATGATCCTGTGACAAAAAGGGAAAAACTCGTCAGACAAAGGCATATAAAATAACTCACGAGACTTTCGAGTGTTCAAATGCATTATTTCCTCAAAATTCCATTTTTTGGGTTATTTGAAAAAAAATTACGGGCTATATAGACAAACTGTCCGTTCCGGGCTCAGAGGCCGAAAGTTCCGGGTGCTGGAGCCGTAGCTTCAATTGCTTCGAGTGGTACGCCCGGAACTTTCAGCCTCTGAGCCCGGAACGCAGACGGTATGTCTATAAAGCCTGTAAACACGGCTTCCACGGCCGGAGTGTTTTTTTCCGTGTACCAAGTTATCGCAGAAAGCAGAAGCAGTTTGATTTGAAAAAGCATTCTGATGAAAACTTTCCCAAGGAGCATTAAGCAAATAAAACTTGGTTTAAAGAGCTTTTTATGAGCTCATTTCCTGCAGAAGGTCATACAGAAATATTTGGTCGAATTGCGAGTCCTCATTATTCACAAGTGGAATTGCCAGTGTCGGAGCTTCGGTGCTATTTGCAGGATGCAGCCTCTTCAGTCCGTGATCGATAAGCTATCGGTGAGTTGATCGAGCGGTCGTTAGCACGAGTGGAGGGAGATCGCGAGAGGAATAGTCTAAAAATATTCAAATCTGGAAAAATGACCGAATTATAAAATCGAGTCAACGGTCTGTGCTCCCCTGCGCTGAAATTGCTCGAAGGAGTCCCGGGGCGTACTTAACTGCCGTTGGTTTCCGGCCGAAAATAGATTTACAACTAATTAAGCTTTATTCCTCTCCGGGCAGAGGCCATAATTCACGTGATAAAATAAATGGTAAAAATAATGCGCGGAATCGAGAACGGCGTTCGACTCTACGTGTGCCCTTTTTTTCTTTTTGCGTGTGGATGTCGAAGGCCAAGAATCTAATCGGATATTTGGTCGAATACCTAGGCAGTTGGTCAAATTTCACCGATTTGAACGTTTCTGCCAGTTTCCATCAATTTTTTAATATGCTGACCGTGAACCTAAAAATTTTTCTGGGATTTATACTACGATTTAATATCACCCTAATCAATTTTAAAGGACAAACTTGAAAATATTGTGCGTTCCAAAAAATACCCTATTCAAACGCTATAAATTATTGAAACACTCCTAAAATAACCCAAAAGTTTACAGCTAATTCACACCTCTACGTTTTATGCATCTCCTTCTCAAAACTTAGCGGAAGATACGACATTTCAAGTTAAGAGAAAATTATTGATTGTGTATTTGCCTAAGCGTTAAACAAGGGGCCTCATTTAAATGTTGCTATTTAAACCCGAAGTCTCTTTTTCCGCCCAGCCAATTATTTGTTTAAACTTCTGTCTTTTTCGGATCGGGCTATATTTTGTCGTGTCTAGGTCGTGGCGACAGTTTCGATGATCGGACCGCAGGCGGGTACATGCGACGCCCAGAAATTATAAAAAGAATTCGATGTAAGATTTTAAATTTAACGAAAAAAGACGAGGAACTAAACTTCTGAATTCCTTGTTAAATTCTCACTCATTAGTGCGGGTTGCATATTTAATCCCTAAAATCGCGAAAACATTTTATGGACGTTTCTTGACAAGAAATCCTGCGAAATTTTATTTTGCATCCCTTGCAAAGAGTCATTCATTTATGTCATGCGGTACGAGGAGAGCCTTTCGGGAGAAGAAAGAAGAGGGGCTCTAATCTAACGTGACGAGTGCCGAAAACTCATCTTAAATGTGCGTGTCTGTTTCAATGTTAAACCTGCGAGGGTAACACAAGCGAGAAGGTGTGATAATAACAATTAGACATTTGCTTATCACGGTCATCAACCCCTCGTAAACCTATCAAAAGCTGTCTCACACGAGACAGTGTTGCCAATCATAGGAATCAACCTACCCTGACACCCTTAGAAATAGGTGAGAAGCGGCAATTATCGCGGCTACTCCACCCGAACGATAACAATTAGTCGAACGCGAGGACTACTTTCGTTGCTACACCGTTCAGCGTGTCGCGGTGTCACCGTGGAATGATGGATGCGCGCATGCTCCGATGAGACCGTTCTCGGTGCAGGAAATAAACACGGCTCTGCCTTCTCCGGTGGTGATTTGTTCCTGAAATCCTAAGCCTTTCCGGGCGGAGGGATCTACCGCCTCCTTGCTGATTGAGGGGACCGAACACGTTCGGCGATTCCTCGGTTGCCGGGCTGGGCAGTGTCAAATTTACTCCATCCGAAGTTGTGGAGTAGAATTTTGTAGGACCGACTGAAAATGTACTTCAAACACAACCATAATGAGTCAACCCAGTGGCCGAATTTTGTCGGCTTTTTCACACGGCGATGCAGCATCCATCGATGAGTCCAAACCGCACCATCAGCCAGCCAATCAGAAACGCTAAGCCGGACTTGAGTGCAATCGACAGTCGAGACTCGTCCTAACTATACTTAAGTACGGTGGAAAGAATGACAAAATTCGGCTCCTGCTGCCCCTTCAAATTGGCTGGTGGTGCAGTTTGGACTCATCGATGAATGATGAAATTCGGTACGAAAAAACCGACGAAATTATTCGGTCCTTGGCCCTGGTCCTAATTTCGGTTATATTTTGCAATTAGAAATGAAATGCAAATGAATGCAATTAGAAATTTAGTTGAAAAACAATGGATGGACCATTAGTTTCCCTATGCACATAAGTGTTCTTACAATTATAGTTCCTAATTGCAAAATGAAGTCCATTTGAACCCGTGCATAGGCGTTGTCGAAGAGATTCTGGGTTTAAGTATCTTTATAGGAAGACCATGGATATCCACGCTAGGATAACGCAGAGATTTGGTTCAAGTCAAAAGCAAAATGCGCCTTCAGTTTTTTGCATATGCAACAAAGACATCCGTCGAGTAGGACAAGTTGCATCAACGCGTTATAAACTCTGTCATGAGTCGTAACGCAAAGAAGCACAAGCCTTCCTTTGGTTCGTACGGATTCTCTCTATTCGGATTGTTCAATGCTCTTACGCTGAGACTAACTCGAAGGGTCGGTTTGCGGTTCCTTGAAGTATAGAAGAAAACGAATATGGTTTTCAGCTCAACCCCAATGGCAACCCCTCTCCTCCCCATTTTAAATACGTCCTTTTTGTCAATTATTTCGCTCTACTTTATTCAAGACTTTTTTAAGTTTAACCTCTTCCCTCCAAATTTTTACGCCTCCTTCCCCCACCACCAAATATTCGGCTGAAATGACGCCTCTGCACCCAAAACTACCAAATGAAATTAATATTTCAAAATTGTATTGAACTGTCTTACAAGATCGAAGGTTGGTTTCGAAACGCCCGGACATATTCCGATTCAGCGTGGAGTCAGGGCTCCTGGAGGTTGTGGCAAATGAACCGTGGTCTCTCCATCTTCCGCGAGCATCTCCCGTTGCACCCTACCGCATCTTCCCGTCCTAAATTTAACGGATCCGCCGAGCGCCCGTATTTAAAGGGCCGTATCGAGCCACTAATCTCGCGGAGAAATTTCCTCCGCGCTCATGGCTCCGGTTGAAACGCCGCTCAAAATGGACCCTTACGGTTCAACTGTACCGTAGAGGTTGGCGGGGATCCTCATCAAGTTTCAGCAACGGGCCACTGATCGAGGCAATGAATTAAAACATCACAAGACAAGCGTGAGGAGGGACCTCATTCCAAGGGGAAAATTTTGAGTGAAGAGAGATTTTTTACGAGTCGGAAAAAATCGGATTTTGAGATTTCGATGAAGAGGCTCTCTGGGATCTTACCAGTGGCGGGGCGTGAATGATCGATGTTCGATATTTACCCATTTGAAGCTATGGTAAAGAACCTATTATCAAGGTGTTCGTTGCGAACACCCTGTTATCGATCCTTTTCTGTAGGTTTAAATGGCAGATCAATCGATATATCGCAAAGCACGCCACGCCACTGGATGTTACAGGATTCGTTGCGAGCGCTTCGGTTCATTTTGGTGCCTCTTGAGGGCATTAATATGCTTCATGATCACACTGAAAAAAAATTCCGGCCGTGGAAGCAGTACTTACGGGCTATATAGACATAACGTCCGTTCCGGGTTCAGAATTTTAAAGTTCCGGGTGCTTAAACCGTAGCTCCGACTGCTCCGGGTCCAGAGGACGGAGCAACGGGTACTGTCTACGAAACATTCAGCCTTTCAGCCTGGAATGGACGGTAAGTCCTTCCGTTCAAAATGATCATTTTTAAGGAGAGGATTTCTCTTAAAATTTGCAGATTATTTAGACCTGGTCGCGAATAAGATTCTCTGAAAAATTCAAAGGAGAATGTTTACAGATTTCTCTGAAAATTCATGATTAATCAAAGGAAATTTTGCAACGTCTGAAGGCTCATACGGCGTTTTTCCTTAGCACGCAGCCAAGACTTCCTATCCTCCTACGATTTGGTCCTGGACGAAATGTCACTTCTCACTCGGATTCTTCCGTTCGGTTTCTGGATCTTCAAAAGAACTAACGCAGCGGTCGCCGGCCGGTAGGAGCGGAAATTCAGCTGACAGCTTAAAAGTCCATTTGCCAGACGGAGGAAAAATTTAGAAATAAAATATTGGGCATTGAGTTCAATGGTGTTTTCCTGCCACGTTTTGGAGCGAGGCCCTTCCCTGGCTGTCAGCCGGACAAATTCGAAACAATTTGACGGACAGCTCTCGTCTGAACATTCACTTGGCACACATTTCCGAGATCCTGTAGGATTATTCCACCTCGCGTTCTCAACGGTGACTCATTTATTTTTAAAGAGATCTCCTTCCCGATTCGCCTCATCCATTCCTAGTTTATCTTTCGCCGCTTCGTTATTTTCTGATTAAACAAACCGTTCTCTTGTTACAAGTTTCATTTCCGCTTCATTTTTTCTTCGTCCCAGCATTCCCTGGCTCCTTATTATTTCCGCTTTCTTACAAAGGAGCGGCTAGATTAAAACTACTGCTTCATCATTTGTACTAATTCGACTGCACAAAAATCGGAGCAAAAATACACGATGATTCCCGGTTAATACTCGTATGTACAGAGCAGCCCATTAAAATGAAATAAAGTTTAGAATAAAAGGGAAACGAGACGAGAAAATGAAACAAAATTGCGAGATGTTCCGGCTGTTGACTCAATACTTATTACTTGGCAAAAAAAAATATGAATATATATAAAAATAAAAATCGAGAGAAAACCCATACCAGGGGGACTTCATTTTTTGAAAATCAACTTCGAAGTCTATGATCAGTGTCATCGTCCATGGAAAAAGGGATCTAAGTAACGCGCGAACTCCCCCCCCCCCCCATTGTTCGTGTTAAACCGGAGTCATGATAGTCGAAAGCAGGAATGGAAGTTCTTATCTTCCATGTTCGATGTTCAAAATTGCTAGTATAGTTAAAAAAGTGCAACTGCACGCCCTCAACAGGCATAAAAGTGAACTCAACCACTTGCAAACGATTTTCTTGGATACTACCGAGAGTTTCCCAACTGAAACTACACTGGAAAAAAAAAAAAAACACATTGGATCTAGAGTCCAGGCTCTTAAAAACATTGATAAGAAAAAATACTCTTGATTCAATCAGATTTAAGCTTAAATCAAGAACCAAGCCTCTTAATTTGAGCGGATTTCCTTTTGATTTAAGCTTAAATCTGATTGCATCAAGAGTCCTTTTTCTTGTCAATGTTTTCAAGAGTCTGGACTCTAGATCCAATGTGTTTTTTCCAGTGTAAAACACTGAATCTTAGAGAAACTTGAGAAAAATCTCTAAGATAATTTTTCATCATGGACTGCGTTCTCTTTCCTGACGGACGGCAACAATTCATTAAAAGCGATAGTGATTGAAGAAAGGGGTGGTAGACCGCAAATTTTGCGGAAGGTCAAGGAAACAGGGTTAGTAGCAAAATGGGGTGGGGAAATAAGAAAAACATTAGGAGCAGACTAACGGGCGAAATTTCGCGTGTGGCTCAGACTTATGTGCGTTTGACACGCAAAAGCGAGTTTGCGTCACGAAAGGTAAAGATTTCAGATATGTCCACTGCTTCTATTTTTCTTTGTTAGACGAGACTTACGGCATCCTGACGTCATGCAAACTTGTAAATACGACTGCGGACACAGATCTGATCTTCACTCATCCGACATAAAGGCGTATCTCTATTCTAGCATGAGTCCCGGAAAGTATTGCGTTATATGAAGTACAGGGCTCACGTTGAAATTGAAATAAGTTCTTCCGTCAGAGGAGCTAGAGATGAAGGACTTTAGGATCGCGTGGGATGTCCGCCTGGATCATGAGAGACTGTCCTTATCCGTATTGTTATGACAAAGCAACCTCCTCTATTTCGATGATCGTATTAATTGTCCAAGGTCTTTCCTACCGAATTGATTCTTGGTTAATATTGGAAGTGAAACACAAACTAACACAAATTTTGTGTTGATTTTGGCATATTTTGCGGTGCATTTAGTACAGAAAACAATGGAGGACTGGGAAAATGCATTCCTCCAATGGAGATGTTGCATGTGTGAGGAATTTGCGATTTGACTATGAATTCTTACGTAAATGTTCGCGAGGAACACAATGGTGCCAAATCAACTCCCAAACTCAAAAAAAGCTCTCAAGTTGAGGCCAAAATGGAGGGAATATCCACGCTATCCTGAGAGTCCACCTCTACATCAAGACAAACTCTTCATGCAAAGATAGGGAGCAAAGACATTAGCAGTAATGCCGTGTTTTCAGTTTTAGAGTCCCCAAATAAAGTGGCAGCCCTGTCAATGTATTTGCTCCCTATCTTTGCATGGAGAATTTGTCTTGATGTAGACGTGGACTTTCAGGATAGCGTGGGATATCCCCTCCATTTTGGCCTCAACTTGAGAGCTTTTTTTGAGCTTGGGAGTTAATGTCAGAGAAAACCAGTGGCACCATCGTGTTTCTGACGAACTTTCACATTAGAATCAACAGTAAAATCGCAAATTCCTCACACATGCAACACCTCCATTGCGACGTTGGTATTTGCCACTCGTTTTTTATGAAATTTCTTCAAGAAAACTAGCTGAAATTTTCTCTTGAAATGGTCGACCGAAGGCTGGGCTTATTTTGTGTTTTACTTCCCGTTTTAACCAAACGTATGTGTCGAAATTTCTCTCTGTGTACGACGAGTTTATTATATGGACTAGTCGTATACAGCGCCTAAATACCCCGAGTGAAATGAATGCGGAGCGGATTCTATTCCCCTTACAGAGTGACTTACACTATTACGTAGAGGAATCTACATTTTTTGTGGAGTGCCGTATGCTTTTGTGGAGCTAACTTTACTTTACATTCACTTCACTCGGGGTTTGGGGGCGCTATAAACTCCGGCACAAAAGTTCACACGTCTCGATTTTGAACAGTGCAGCCAGTGGCGTGGCGTGCTTTGCGATGCATCGATTGATCTGCCATTTAAACCCATGGAAAAAATCGATGTACAGGGTGTCCGCAACGAGGAACTTAATAATCGATTCTTTACTACAACTTCAAATAGGAAAATATCAATAATCGATCATTCACGCCTCTCCATTGAGTGCAGCAGCAGCAGCACGTTCAAGAATGATCAACGGAATTCAAGCGGATAACCAGTGCTCTCATTTCCCGGAACTAGTTTCAAACCTCGGAACTTTTGAGATTTTCCTGAAATTTTCCCGGAACTTTTGAAACTCCCGAAAGGTTCCGGATCTTTGCATTTTGTAGAACTTGCTTGGAACTTTTGAAAAAATCTAAAAAAAAAATCCCGGAACTTTTGACGGTCATGAAATGGTAGAAATTGAAAAAAAAAGGTTCCAAATTCCGGAACTTTTGACAGTCATGGAATGAGAGCACTGCGGAGAGCCAAGCACTAAACTCACCTTTCTTGAAGATGCGTATTTTCTTCTTGCGTCCGGTCTTGAATTTGACCGGTTCGAGAATCAGGTCGGGTTGATCTTTTGAACTTTGGGCCCCCATGGCGAACCGAACGTCACATCCCGACCTACCGAAACGCAGCACGCTCGAATGACCGAGGAACACTTCTAGATCCGGTCGATGGCTCACGGACCGCCACTTCTCCGAGACACATCACACTCTCAGAGAGGAGTCATCTCAAAGCACTTCACTAGTTTATTTGCCGAAAACTTCAGAATCGATCGTCGGAAAGTGAATTCAAGAGAGAGGAGGACAATTCCCAACGGAACACACCTATAATTGAATCGTTCAGATCGAAAACAACCCAACGCTGATGAAGAAAAGCGCAACAAACTGGGAAAAAAACTGATTGAAGTCTGATTGTCGATGATTTGAAAATAATTCTTGCACTGAAAAAGAAAGTTACAGGCTGGATAGATATACTGTCCGTTCCGGGCTCGGAGGCCAAAACTTACGGGTGCTGGAGCCGTAGCTTCAATATCTCCGGGTGCTACGCCCGGAACTTCCGGCCTCTGAGCCTGTAATGCGGTCGGTATGTCTACAAAGCCCGTAAGTACGGTGATTTCAGGGCTTGAGTTTTTTTAGTGTCGTAAACTATCAAGGAGCGATTAACAAGCGCTGGTGCCTATATTTTCTTTTGCTCTCTTCAGGCTGAAAAATAAGCAATTGAACATTACGGAGATGGTTGTTTTCGAACGAAGCAAAACCTGTCAACATTAACCTCATAGTTGGTTGGATAATTTATTTGTTGAAAGATTAATAAAAGTAAAAGTTGAGACTGACTCTGGAACAGCTTATTCTGTGATAAAACACATTTTCGTACTTTTGGGGGTTAAATTGTTTACGGACTGAGTGTAATAAGACTTCATGTCTAAATACAATTATTATCTATTAATTTATTCGTTTTCTTTACACCACTAAATTTCCAAAAAAAAAAAAAAAAAAAAAAACTCCTGCAAATCAGTTATTATATTCATCCGTTAGTCTATAGAGTCACGTTGATATGCACCCTGGGAACCCACATATAGTTTCGACGATAAGAAGAACTTTTATGGCGATACAGTGGGTTGTTTGGGTGGACAGCGAGTTCCATTTCTGAACTTCATCGATTGTGTTGCTGAACTTGATCAAACCTATATTGTGTCGATCGATGTCAAAACATTTCCAAACAGACAAAAGAGATCCTATCTACTCGTACCACTCCAGCTTCACAGGGGTGGAGAGGGAGGGAGGGAGGAAAGTTCGATTCACGACCTTGACTTACAAATCGCATGCACCGTGCAGCGCGGAGTAAGCCGACTTCACAACTTCTCGAAATGAATTGAGCTCTGATAAAAATCAAACACGACCGTTAACTGGTGAAACCGGAAGTCCACAAGAATACATGCGAGTTGGAGCTCATCAGAAAATGAACAAGTTGGCTTTGAACACCGATTGATTCGGATGGAGTTGCAACGAGTCGCCCTGTTGTCAGCGTGCGGCAAAGCTCCTTCATGCCCCATGTAACTGGCGTTAAAATAAAAAAAATGTATTTATTAAGAAATTTGACAACGCCAACAGGTGATCACGCCGGGTACAATACGGTGGCATTAATCACGGGGCATCACGAAAGCCACGTCGGAAGTGTTTGAGCCTCGAAAAATCAACAACAATCCAATCCAACTTGGAGCTCGGGTGAGTTTGCGGTGCAATCACGAATTTCCGAAACGAGGATTGGCGGACAAACAAACTTCTCAACTACCACCCTGAGTAAAATTGTATTCTGAACAACAGACACGGAGAAAAAACCTCGAATAGGCTCAATAACTTCAATGGGCGCTTTCCGGTTCAAAAAATTTTACCCTCCGTCGTGTCAACCAACCTACTCTTTTGGCAGCACCAAATTTCAATTTGTTGCGCCGCACACTGGACCGAATTAATCAGAGAGGTTGGACATGAAATTTTTAATTAAAACGGCAAATTTTGATGTTTAGTTCGTGACATTTGAAATTTTAAGCATAGATTCTGAAAGAAAATTTTACATGGAAACCAATGGAACCATTTTTAAGACCTCAAAGTTTTGTATGGACGAAGTTATGAGCTTTTAAAGTTTCCTACTTTTGTCCGACCTTTCTCATTGACTCTACCTACTGTGCGCCGAAGGTTTAGTTGTGAACAACGAGGATTCAGTTCCACCAACCGGAGGTTCAGTTGAATGAACCGAAAAGCTACGGTTCAAATGGAATATATTTTCCATGTAAACCGATTTCTTGTGTGGTTTAGGTAGACCAGGGTGACCCAAAAGTCCTACATCCCTATAACCCTGGGTGCTTATCCTGATTTAAAAGATGACTCCCGTAACATTTTATGGGCTCCCAAAAATCTCCTCCTTTGACCTAGGAGCACTAAAAAAATTTCAAGTCTCTTCCTCGATTAGGCCAAAGTTACAGGGGTATACCTGCACTGAGAAAAAACTATGGTTTATAAACCTATTAGAGGTAAATATGGAACACCTATAATAGTCGTAAATAAACTAATGATTCTCGGTCTGTGAACCATACTAAGGTCTCTGTACCTAATTAAGGTACAGGTACCATAACTAAGGTATATGTGCTATTATTATATGTAGAGGTACTACTATTAGTGGTGTTCCATATTTACCTCTAATAGGTTTATAAGCCATAGTTTTTTTCTCAGTGTGGTGCTGGTGATGCGGGATTTTTTGATCACCCTGTATAACTTCACGGGTATAGGTTCTGACTTGTATATGAATAGCCTCATTCTTTGGGTTCGCATATCTGTTCGTTTGAACGACTAAACGACTAAATTATGTAAAATGTTGCTGCAGGTTCAGAAAAAAGTTCCCCTCACATCTAATCAACAAAGCTCCTCTCATTCGAATAAAAAATTGAGAATATTTTCACATCGTTCAGATTTTTTTGAAAGTAGCTATCGCCTTCATGTGTCACAAGAACGCCTAGAATCTAGCTCCTGACCGCCTCAAGTCAGCTTTTAACATCTCATTCCCAGCCAGCAGTACTTGATTTTGCCAGTCGCCGTTCCTCTGACAGAAAAACTTAACTGCATTCCTAGAGGTCTAAATCCAGGCAGTTAAGAGTTTATTCGGAAATTCACTTATGCGATTTTGTAGGCGCAGCGGCGAAATTGGTAGCATTTCTCAGGTGCAGCCTGAGTCGACGGAACAGGCTTTTTCTGACCTCCTGCCGATCGACGCAAAGTCAACCTAGTTTTTTTTTGGACGGATCAAAATACAATTCGTAGGCACGAAGTAGGTATATCTGGAAGCCGATTGTGTCGGCGTGAAACGGACCGAAATTTTTTCACTCCGGCGGTGACAGGAAGGATAAAATAAATTAAGCATTATGGATCTGGAAACGAATTTATGGCTGAGAATAGGAGAGGCGACTCGGAATATAGGTCATCGGCCTCCCGGTGTTTCCAAAGTTTGGGAAAATGTAACATTTGACACACGATTACACTTTCTTGGCTCGTCTGTTCTTCGCCCGACTCGGCAATTTTCGAGCCACGGTTGCCTGATTTATCACGGGAGGAGTCCCGGCGGGATTGATGTGTTGATAGTTCCAGGAGCGAATGGGCAAACACGTCAACGCCGAGGGCTATATTTTCTATTTTGTTTTAATTTCGTTTGACCGGCTGCCAGATGCCCTACGTTTCTTCCGGGTCAACTTACCCGTGGAAAAATTTTAACTGTCTCATTTTACATTTATCTTGCGTAAATTGGATTCTTCAGATCGGCGCTCGATGTATTTTAAGGTTCATTATCCCCGTAAACGCCCGGTTCTTCCGCTAAAAGGCAGGCAACGAAAGGTTTGAGGGGCATATCGACGGTGAAACTACCAAACCACGTATCTCGGTTTGCGACGTCGCAGACTTCCTGTCATACTTTATTTTTTAAATGAAAAACTACTTAACATACAGTCTTGAAAATTTCTGTGATTTTTCCTCTTCGTGCGGAGAAAATTCCGTGAAAATTTCAAGGCATGATATTGATTTGGTCTACTTCAAAAAAATAAAATGTGAGCGTAGATTTTTAAACACCGCAAACGAGATACGTGGTTTGGTAGTTTCACCGTCGATATTCATTTGTCGTTCAGTCGTTCCTTAAACGACTCCTATGATAAGAAAGCTTCATAGGGCTTATACTGTGATCGAGGGAGGTTTAGATGGACCGCGTTGAGCAGAAAGGAACCAGGGGGCATCCACTGTTCCCAAATTAACTATGGGCAATTTAATTTTTTACATAAAAACGGTTGTGCGGATTTGTGTTTACATTTCAGTGAATTATCTGCACAGTACGAGGCAAATTCCTTGAAATTGTCAAAAGAATCCGCACAAACGTTCTATTGTAAAAAAATTAAATGCTCAATTAAATTTGGCAATGTCTAATGTGGCTTGGTTCCTTTCTGCTAAACTCGGTCCAAATAGTCCTCCACACAGAATTGTAAAAAGATAATTGTTTTCAACGAACTGTGAGTGAAATTCAACGGTGCAACCTTGAAAATGGACAATCGCAAGGCATTGCAGAAAAAATTTGAAAATATATAAGAGAAAATTTTATGCAGGTTATAATGAAATACTTGAGATGGGCTCGTTTCTACCTTACCTATAGAGTATTTTAAATTAAAATATTTTTTTTTCCTGTAGTTTGTGTATTTCGCGGTGGCAAATCACTATTATCCCTCGCGATAAAGGGTCTATCTCCGAAGATATGTTTCTAAATTTTATTCAAGATTCGTTAAAACTGTCCTTTATACGTTGATATGTTAAGGATCTGTTCAATCCTCCTTTAATCACGATGAAAACCGAATGGGAATGGAGCTGTTGAAGGAACGACCATAAATACTGCCGTGCGAAGGAAGAGCGCCGTATGAGCCTTCAGGCGTTGCCAAATTTCTTACGATTAAAACCGAATTTTTTGGGATTAATGATGAGCATGTTTCCCCAAAAGTTTCAAACAATTTTGTACGCAATTTAATCTAATATATCTGAAAATTTCAAGGGAAAATTTGCATAAATTTTGTCATAAGTACATGTTCTACTGAGGGCTCTCAAATGTTCATTCAGCGTTCTTCCTCAGCACGGCAGAATACTGCCGTGCTAGGAAGAACGCCGTATGAGCATTCGAGAGTTGCCAAATTTCCCTTCATTTACGCACATTTTTCTTTGAAATCTTTAGGTATTTTAGAATAAATTGTGTACAAAATAGTCTGAAAATTTTGGGGAAAAAATATTCACAATTTTCCCAGTAAATTCGGTTTTTATCGAAGGAAACTTGGCAACGTCTGAAGACTCATACGGCGTTCTTTCTTAGCATAGCAGAATACTCCCCTCTCTGAAGGATCAAGTGGATATTCCGAGTCGACATATCCTCGCGTCGTAATAGTATCTCAATCGTGTCAGTTTCCACGTGACCCGCTTCTTCCTCGGAGGAAAACAAGGAACGGAGCCGATTCCGTGACTACTGACAGTTCCGAGCACGATTTCCGAAGCAAAATTAACTTCTCCCGAGTTTCGAAGCTTGTTTATTCTGATGAGTATTGGTGCATCACCCGAGCCGCGCAAGTGCAAACTTCTTTTAACGTCATCCAACCTCATGTAAAGCGGCGTCAGCAGGCTGATTGTTGAGATTGATGGACAAAGCGATGGACAAAGAAGACATAAGGAGTACGGAGCGATGCTATTGGTTAAATGGGTTGTTCTTATTGACTACGCGAGAAAATGATGGACTAACTAATGGGTCTCTCGTGGGCTCGAGTCTGACGTAATTTAAAAGGATTATGTCTTGCACATACCTTACAAATGGGGGAAAGGGAGTCAACAAGTAAACGAAATCGCCGTATACGATGCAGAAAAGCCTTTTAACATGCGAAAAGTTCTACTTTTGCAGGTGTGTCAGTTCCTAGTCGTCTCAATTTCAGAATGGCTGAACTCGGAATTAACTGACTCTCATTGCTTTTCGTAATGGTGCACTCATTTTCCAAATAAATGAAAAAAAATGAATGAAAACAAAAAGAGAAAAAAACACCCCGAACTGTATGTAACAAGGTGGAGAAATGGTGCCGGGTCCACATCATTTCGCAGGGAAAACAAAGCCAAGAAGTTCCAAAAATTATAATTAGAGTCAAAATTCGTATGTACTGGTAAGCATTCAAGTTCAACAAATTTTGACTCTAATTATAATTTTTAGAATTTCTTGGCTTTGTTTTCCTCGCAAAATGGTGTGGACCCAGCACCATTTCTCCACCTTGTTCTCCAAATAAAGCGAAAGCAAAACAGAAATTCGCACAGCAAGAGATTCTAATTCCTTATTGCACTCCTTTCCTTCCAAAAAGCCTACAAATTGCATAACGGGGAAGATTGTTTCCGAATTGGTGTGTAATGACGTCACTTTTACTGGGAATCAATAATGCCAACTTTCCAATCGCTCCGATTCTCAACCGATTTTGGGCCGTTCACAACTTACCCGCACTCGTCAATAGACGAAGTTATCGGCGATGAAGTGAAGGCGAGTTAACAGATCAGATTAATTAGTCATGTTGATTTTGCCCGCGAGTCCGTTTAATTAGCGACGTTGCCGTTTTGAAGACTAAAATCCGGAAGATCCTATTGTCGCGGTGTGGCTTTTCGAATTTTTTATCGATTCCGACTACGACGTTGATTACTCTTTCGACTCGCTTGCGGATTCATCTGGGTTCGTGTTTACACAACCTTCCGACTGTTTGCTACGGTTTCGGGTTCGGTTCGCGCGTTCTTGGATATCCGAGACCGGGTCAGGTTTCGTGACAGAATTTGATTTTAGGGACTCGAGTAGTCCAATTCTCGGATAATTGATTGGGATCTTTGCTATCTATTAATAGTTGAACAGATTACTCTTTTCACGCCATGAAAAAAAAAAAAAAAAAAAAAAAAAAAAAAAAAATCAGCCGAGTTCGGGGCAATCCAGGCGCAGTTCTGGTGGGAGATTTCACGTGGATACAAAATTTAGATATTTCTGATCATCTTTATACAGGAGATTTTCTATCTGCTAATGTCGACAGGTCTTGAGACTTCTCATATAAGTAATTGAGACCTATACCATCTATATTAATAGTTGATCAGATTACTTTTTTCGCGTCATGAAAAAATCATCTGTCGACTTCCGGGCGCAGTACTAATGGAATTTTTCGTGTGGATACACAATGTAGATATTTCTGATCATCTATATATTGGAGATTTCCTATCTGCTAATGTCAACAAGTCTCGATACTGTCCTGTTGTGCGGGTTTTGCTGCCATGCTAAGGAACAGCGCCGTATGAGCCTTCAGATGTTGCCACATATCCTTCAGTAAAAGTCAAAACCGGGAAAATTGTGAATAATTTTTTTGAAATTTCCGCCAGAACTTTGTTCACACTTTAATCTAAAGTATCTGAAAATTTCAAGGGAAAGTACGCAAAACTTCCCTCACAAATACATGTTTTATTCGAAGAAATTTGGCAACTCTTGGATGTTCTAATACACATACGGCGCTTTTCCTTAGCACGACAATATGAGTCAGTGGCTGGATCCGAATTTAGGTGCTAGAATATCCAATTTCAGCGAACCATCCTACGGACAAAGTTAAACAGGAAGGCATCACATTGCATTTTGGAGAAAAAGGAGTTGGGAGTATTTATGAATTTAACTGTTTCCGTCCAAAATTTTGAGTCGAGAAAAAAAGATTTTGAACCAAAAAAAAGTCGTCTTTAACATTGAGCCCTAAGACGGAATACAACTTCAATCCTGCATTTCTCGGTTCAAACTTGGTGCACTTCGATTCAACTCAGTTCCTACTTTATATTTTGCACGGCAAGCGATGCTGCCACCGGTAACGGTGGGGTCGCAAATTTATTCCCAACCTCACAATAATCTTGCTAGGCTGAAAACTCGAGGGCTCATAAAACCGAAATTTCAAAGTGAGCGGACACTTTCCGGAATTCTCTTTGAAATCGAACAGTATGAGCGATGAACGAATTACCGCTGAGCACGCGTTCAAAGCGCACGGAAACAATGCAGCTGCTTTATATTTGGCCGATCAGAAAGTGTGTCGCTGTGTCAACAAAATGACCCACGACTTTCAGACTTTGACGAAATTTTCGCAATTCTAAAGCTCAACTGAATTGTATTCTGCTGATTCAGCAGCATTTTCATTCATTCACGAGAAGAATAGCAAGCTTAAGGTGAGAAGCAGTTGAGTCCCACCTAAATTCGAGACTTCACAACTGTCCATTACCTAAACATGGGGGGTAGTATCCCAGGGTTCAGATAATACTGCGATAATGCGAACAGTTTCTTTTGATATAATCAGTAAATCCAATTGTTATTTAAAAAGTATAACATTGTAACTAAAACTATAAGTAAAAAGCAGATGGGACCTAAAACCAACATGAACACTGAAAGAGCAACGATTCTTTTAGCTGCGTGAACTTAAAATTTTGTTTCTCACAGTGAGCCCGACTTTTCCGGTTTCAAATTCCCTGAGTTCAAACTCAAAATCAGACAGCATGAACCTTAGATCTTCCGTGGTCATTACTGTAAAAAGTCGAGATTATCTGTGCATTAAAGATCACTCGGGGTTTCCGTGCACTGAAAAAAGTATGGCAATTTTTACTAGCAGTATAGTAAATTATTCGGGTCTTTGCGACCATAGAGTCCGTTGGCGATTGTCATACTCATCACCATCCCTTAAGCCACAATTGTACTGATTTTTGCACGTATAGGAACTACAATTTCTGGCTTAGTTTATAACAACGTGTGTATTATTAGTTTTTCCAGGCAGATAAGTGTTTTTATGAATGAGACAAAACTTGTGGCTCCTAATTACAAAAACCAGTCCAATTTTTCCATCGACTTAGATTCCCTGGATTCTTCAAATATCTGAGAACCCCGATTCCACCCCCGTTGGAAAAAAACCCGGTAAAAACACTTCTTTCGGAACGAGAAAATCAATTCTAACCGAGCAAACCGAACTTCTGCCACTCAAGTATCCCGGAACAAACAACACAAATATCCTGCGCGGAGTATCAAACTAATCATTCACGACACTATCACTGAGAACACCGGGATCTCACCCGAAAAATAGGGATTGGGGGAGCGCGTGGCGGGGATTTCGGGACTTTTTCGGGGGTTTTCAAGTTGGCAACACTTGTGGACCGTGCCGGGTCGCGAGACCGACTGAAGCCGCGGTCTATCATCCGCGTCGCGGCGCGCCAGCCTCGCTCGTCTCCAAATCCACCACTGCCGCACAGTGGATCAAGTCGATGTAAAAAATCGGACAAGACTTTGAGAACTTATATTTATGTTGAAACGGAACGTGGAGGCTGTAAAGGTGCTTCCATTGATTTTTACGTTGAGCCTCCTTCAAGAAGCACCCCACATAATTTAAAATGCAACGAAATCATGATCAAAATGTGCAGTTTCCGTCAAACATTTCATGTTCTACCTCTCTAGAAGGCTCATTCCACTGTGCGCCGCCGCGTTTTCCTATTGCCCCGCGGGCGCTTGCATGTTGGAGGCTCGTCAACAAGGCAAGGAATGAAAAGGAACTTGCAGCAAAAAGGACTGCGGAGACAGTGATATTCAAGGATGAAAACGAGGGATGCATCATGAATAACGCGATGAGTTTACTGATCCACGAGCGAGCAAGTCGAATCGAATCATTAATTCGCTTCACTGGAAAAAAAAACACATTGGATCTAGAGTCCAGACTCTTAAAAACATTGACAAGAGAAAGTACTCTTGATTCAATCAGATCCAAGCTTAAATCAAAAACCAAGCCTCTTAATATAAGCGAATTTCCTTTTGATTTAAGAAAAAGTCCGATTGAATCGAGAGTATTTTTTCTTGTCAATGTTTTCAAGAGTCTGGACTCTAGAGCCAATGTGTTTTTTTTTTCCAGTGTTCAGAGGGTGCCGAACTCGACGGATGCGAATTACGTTCGTTTCGAAAAGAAATCAACCTCAATGTTGAAAAATGTTTATACTGCACTATTAAAGGGCCCCGAAGTTTTATATTTTCATGGCTGCGGAGTGAACCTAATGACATGTGCCAAAAACATTTTATACTCTCCAAAAATTTTCGGCTGAATGCAGCTCCTTCGTTTTTTGACCCACTCCCCTTCCCTTCCTTTCCACTCCCACCATAGAAAAAGGCGAGTGGCTTTTGGAAATACTTCATAAATGTCAAAAAATAACTTAAATTGACCGATATCCACCAAAGTTTCCCGGAAATGAGGTGCCAAAAAAAATTCAAGGAGCGGGGTAGGAAGCAATGTTTTCGTTCCGCCTTCCCCCGCAAATGAGCGTATGCAAATAGTTATTCTAAAAGAAACTATACTGAACGCAAAACATAGGCACATGGTTCCTTTTACCATAAATATGTCCAAATGACAGTAGAGTAGCAGCAATGCAGCATTACCTAGGGACCTCAGGGGAACCACGACCAGGTGTCGGTGCCCCTTTCTAGTTTCGTTGTTGTTGTAAACCTTAACGAAAAGTGTAATGAATAAAAGTCAACCCTTTACGACTATAAACATCAGTAGTATTTTAAGGTGCTTTGACGAGAAGAATTCGCTGAGTGGAAAACTTTTTTAATCCTACTTTATTGTTAGAGGATAAGAGAAATGATACGCATGATGGATGTCAGTTCGACTCACGATGAGGAGAAAACACTCGACCATTAAAATGAAGATGCGATGGATCTGTTCGCACTCACTCTTCTGTAATAAAAATTAATTTTAGGAGTTGATAAGCCCTCGGGGCCGATGATACAAACTAGGCATCTAATTGTATGTATTTCTATCAAACAGAACTATGTGCATTAAGACATGAGCCCCGAGACCCATAAGATTATGTGCGTAACAGGGCTCACGTCATGATGCACATAGTTCCGTTTGATAGAAATACATCCAATTGAGACCCGCGCGGCGGAAGTTTGCGATGGATTACGGTTTGCTTGCGTGCACCGAAATGTGTGAGCGGAATCATCACGGTTTCTGAAAGTGAGAGTGAGAGGTACTTGAGCAGCCAATGTTGCCCATTCTTAGTAAACTTTCGGAGCTTTTGCATTTGGGACGATGTGAAATAATGCGAACCATTAGTGGGTAAAACGGCGAAAAGCCATAGAGAAAAAAAGGAGGTGTTTGCATTTCAGGCATCTTGGAATTTTTTTGATGACGTAGGTCGGTACAGCGACTTTTATTATCAATTTTCTTGGAAATGGTGTAATTTATGGAACAAATTCATTCTATAAAAAGTGCTTGAAATTATATCATGAGTTGATTTAAGCAAGAAAATGGGACATTATGGTCCGTTTTTCATATTTCGAATTCCGGATTTTGCTGGCCAGGTTGTACCGACCTACGTCACAGGGTAAACAAACCTCAAGATGCAAACACTTCCCTTTTTTTCTCCATGGAGAAAAGCTCAAAATTTGAATCGTGGTATCCTTACGGAGAAAAGTGTTCTTTCGCAAATTCCGGCGCTTACACCGCTGAAATATTAACCACAACGGAACCAGAGTAATAGCGATTTAAGAGAATTTTGATGAATATACGACACTTCATGATTTCTTTCTCCACTGAAAGTTCCTCAAATTTTGTATTCATCAGTGATTGCTTTCTTTATTTGAGACCTCCTTCCAGAGAAACAATTCAGGAGGATGGCATGGTGACTCTGAGTCGAGATTTCTGTGGCCAGATACTTTTTATAACCAAAAAAAGTTTTAGTCTTCATTATGGCTGAAATTTTTCAGGAAATACACATTTTCAGCGCATACATTGATCCATACTTTGGGTATTAGATCCTACTTATATTGCTATGATGCTATTTTCCTTAATTTGTTTTATTTTAAGTTTTATGAATGATTAAAAACCACAAATTATTTTGTTTATCACAACAAAAATCAGTGAATTTTGTTTTCGCCTTGTTCTCTATCTCAATGTAAGTCATATGTGTTCGAGAAAAATCATTAGCTTGTGAATTCTTAACATATGCTATCGTGGGATGAGTGCAGTTTTTAGTTGGAATCGTTGATAACAATACTTTTCATTTTTTTTCTTTAACTGCACTCATTCCACTTGTCTTCTAGGCCCCTCAAATCTGAACATTTTAGCTGGGCAGTGGGAATTTTAAAGCTTCGCGACCGAGATACGTATATTCTCCGCATTTTACCTCTGAAAAACAGAAAAAGGCACACTGGAAAAAAAATACATTGTATCTAGAGTCCAGACTCTTGAAAACATTGACGAGAAAAATGACTCTTGATTCAATCAGATTTTTACTTAAATCAAAAGGAAATCCGCTCAAATTAAGAGGCTTGGTTCTTGATTTAAGCTTAAATCTGATTGAATCAAGAGTATTTTTTCTTATCGATGTTTTTAAGAGTCTGGACTCTAGATCCAATGTGTTTTTTTTCCAGTGAAAAAGGCACGCTTCACAGAATATAAAACAACGCAGAGATCCCATACTCGAAGTCTGGACCAACGGCTCCAATCGAGACCGATCGATCTTGATCGATAAAAAGCATGGCTAAGGTAGGGATTTTTCGAA
The DNA here is from genome assembly GCF_918797505.1 of Bemisia tabaci. NCBI lineage: Eukaryota > Metazoa > Arthropoda > Insecta > Hemiptera > Aleyrodidae > Bemisia > Bemisia tabaci. The sequence continues at coordinate 43,429,533 of NC_092799.1, read as the reverse complement.
TGGTCCCCATTAGATAACGACCCAACAATCGACTCGCAGGCGTGGAAATCCGTGTCTGCGCGCTGAACAGCCCGAAAAACCAAGCGCGGCGCGAAAGGAATGCCACTAACCGAAGGAGACACCAGTGTCAGCTCCTGAGTACACATTAGTAACAAGTTGGTCTAAAAAGGGTAACGAAAGTGTACGAATACGAGAAGACGAAGGGAAGCGGGGACGGGTGACGGTTAGTTAAAAGCGAGGGTGACAATTAACCACTTGAATGGAGCCGTTAATTACGGAGAGACAAAAAAAGGAAAAAACTCGGGGCGCGAAACACGAAAATATTCACGCCTCACGCCGAAAACCAGACGCGGCGCTGCTCCTCTGACTCGGCCGCGAGATTTCGTCGCTCCTCTGACGTAAGGGCGTATGTTTATTTCCACAAGAGCCCCAAAAAGCATGGAGTTTTATGCGCAACAAGGCTCACGTGGAAATCGAGATAGGCCCTTACGTCAGAGGAGCGACGATTTAAACGGCACGCTCACAGGAGCAAGGGTCTCGCACACAGACGAAAAAACAGATGTAAAGACGCACACAGACGCAAGACGAAGGGGCTAAAACATGACGCAACGGCGCCTAAGACGATGACGCATCCTCCAGCATCCAGCTCCAGCACGGTATCGTCTACAGGGTGATCCAAGAGTCCCGCACTACCCCTGATACCCCTAAGGTTCTTGCCCCTTGAAATTTTGGGGGCCCCCAAAAACAGTTTCTTTTGACTCAAAAGTATACTTACCAAATTACAAGTCTCGAACTTGATTAACTCAAAAATTAGAGGGGTGATGTCTGGGGCTGGTGGTGCAGGACTTTTGGATCACCCTGGTTGAATGTAGAGAAGGATATTTGGGATTCGATATAAAACTGACGAAATATCGATACATTAAAAATCGAAGTGTCTTCAACGTTAAACGCAATACGAGATAAAATATTGATGGCTGTTGTGAAGAAATACGTATCTCCATTGCAACGTTTAAAGCATTCCGATTGTGTTACATTTCATTGAAATTAGTCCCACCAAAATATCTCCTTAAAAAGCACAGTGGTTATTTTTGATTAGTGAATTTACATATTTTAATTAACTTATTTTCCGAAATTTCTGAACTTATTTTTCACATACCTTTTTTACTGGATAAAAACAGGATAGGATGGAGACAAATGAAACACTTACCTAAAACAGAAGAGAAAATAAAAACATATGAAACATATGAAACATAGAAAGGAAAGAAAGGAAGAAAGAAAGAAAAAAACCCAACTTTTTTAGCCTGAAATTTTAATTTGATGGAAAACTCTTTATTTAAACCTAATTTTTAACCTTAAAGTTATAAGTTAAGCTAAGCTAAGCTAGATAAGTTAAGCTAACTTATAAGTTAGCTGGTGTTTCACTTTTAAGCTGAATCACGAAATTCTCGTGGCATCTACGCTGATCTTCGTGAAATTATTATTCGGAATCCAAGGCCTCTGCGATACTTGATTTCTAACCCTGTCCAACGATAAGTGGTCCATTCCAAACGGCAGCAAATTAACGACTAAAAAGCAAAATCAAGTACCTCCATTGCAATGTTTCAAAATGTTTCCTCCTACTTTGAATTTTCAAGGAGAAACAAGCCAACTTTATGGCTTGAAATTTGTACAAAATATTCTTTAAGAAGAGAAGAAAAATCAAAGAAGTTTTCGAGAAATAACGTTGACTAGTGTCCCAAGGCAACAATAAAGTAAGACAAGAAGTTTGCAACGTTGCAAACGGAGATACGTGGTTTCGGACTTCGGCTATCGAAATATTATTCCAACTGTAGCTTGCTAAGTTTCCCTGCGGTCTCAGATTCGACTTATCGAAGAACATCGACACATGACTTCGCACGCGCGCAGACTCCAGAGTTACGCAATTTCCACCCCCATGCAGAGACCGCCGGGATCATCCCCATTAGTCATCCCTTCATCCGAGGGGGTGGGACACGGCGGACTGGCGCGGCGGCGGGGGTTTGGTTTATAACACAGATTGCCCGGACGACGACGGCCAAGGTTAGTCTGCTAAATCACGCTTAAATTAACTTCCTGCCAATGCTTGTCAGAGCAGGGGGTAGTTAATTCGTCCGGGTAAGGTGCTAGCGCGCAAAGGGTCAATTTTAGACACGCGCCAATTTTGATACGGCTAATTTTCGAGTGATAGAATTACAGGGAGGGAACTCGCCATTCGATGTTTCAACGGTGATAAAAATATCAAGCTGTTGCCAACAGATACAGGATATTTTTCAGAAATAGGAATCTTGTTCTAAAAACTCTCCACTCATTCTTCGTTAGTCATTTTAGACAGGAGATGCGAAAAATTCACGCTTACGGGAGGAAAAAAGATGGATAACCGTACGTTTGAGGTAACTAATTATTTTGTGCCAGTAACTGGATTTTTCGAAATGCAATGGTCGTATTGTTTTTATGCGCTCTACCTCTACCACAGTTGGCGTTTTGTGATTTTCATACCATACGTACATTTGCAACCCTGTTTGAATTTCCGGGGGAAAAGAGATAACTCAATTTTAAGGGCTGAATGGCTAATCTAAATTGGCGGACTGCTGCCCATCGTCTGGCTGTCCTCCCAATTGTAAGTCCGAAGTAATTGGTTAGTAAAACTTGACTCTAATTTATGGGAAGAAAATAAAAGAGCATGTTAATGAATGAACCAAGCACTGCTTTATAAGCAAAATGCAGAAATGAAAGACGAAATCTGAGAGATGGTCGTCATAAGGGGGAAAAATACGGTCGAAAAGGCAAACAAGTATGGAGTATTTACATCAAAATGTTTGACAGTAATATTGAGTGACCACAATACTAAACAAAAATGTATAATTCTTTGGAAAATACAGCAAAACTGTGAACAGACATTTTTCTCTAATCGGGTTGAACTTGTTTAGGCAGCAGATAGCTACAATCAGAACTGGTCTGACTACATGAAGCGTTGCATACTTATTTGTTATTATTATGTTTTGCTATGCATAATTTCTTTTATTTTGGTTATGAAACTCTGAGCGACATTTGACTTTACATTTTCTAAACATAGTAGTTGTAACCAGAAGAAACTTCACAGGAAGTTTCGAAACATTTTGTTGTGAAGTTTTCTATTAAGTATTACGAAAACAATTGTGAGAGGAAAGCAGGCAACATGAAAAGCACGAGTCCGCCAGTGACCACTTAAGTGCCTAAAATATTAATTTCAACGCACAGCAATTTAGATTACTGTGAAGCATGGCTAAGGTTATAGGTCATACATTTGCTATGTTCAATTTTGCTCTTGAAAATTGAATCTTTGCTATGCAGACTGAGATAATTGCACTTTTCATTCACAGATAACCTCCCGCGATTCGAGCTGTATCAATTTTTTTATACAGAAGCGGAAGCTCTGATATAGAGTGGCTGTAACGTAGTTAGGCATCGCGATGACTCAAGACCGATACAGTGTAAATAACTTGATAGCTTACTCTGGGTCGATAAAACGCTTTACAAAAAATGTAAACAAATGAAAAGCAGACGAATCTGCATGCAGTGAGATGGTTGCTTTATTTGCGAAATAATAATGTAAAAATCAAGTTTCAAAATAAATATGCCGACATTGTCCTGGATGTATTGGAACCTTTCTACACCTACGTATTCAAAATTCCTCGATATTTTCCGTAACATTTAAACAGAAGAAAGCACACTGGAAAAAAACACATTGTACCTCGAGTCCAGACTCTTAAAAACATCGACAAGAAAAAGTACTCTTGATTCAATCAGAATCTAGCTTAAATCAAGAACCAAGCCTCTATATTTAAGCGAATTTCGTTTTGATTCAAGCAAAAATCCGATTGAATCAAGAGTATTTTTTCTTATCAATGTTTTCAAGAGTCTGGACTCTAGATCCAATGTGTTTTTTTTTTCCCAGTGCAGCATTTTTCTGTAAGGAACTACAATTTCTGGCACAATGATAAAAATACCTATCTGCACGGGGAAACTAAAGACACACATGTTTTTTTCTAAAATGAGCCGGATATTGCAGTTCCTAATTGCAAAATGTAGTCCAATTGTCGTGCTAAAGAAAAAATCCGTTTGAGATTCTGAAAGTTGCTTACTTTTTTCTGATAAAACACGCATTTTCCATTAAAAAAAATATGGTTATTGCTTCTTGGGTTTTTTAGTAACGCTGAATGAATGTGAATGTGGTGTTATGTGATGTTTTATTATTTGAAATGACAATAATTCCAACAAACTGTACAAAAACTTCAAAATCAGAAGTTGAAAACCGCTGAAGCCGCAAGTTTGAAGAATCGCGTCTATCACAGTGCGGCCGTCGCGGCGAGGGACTGGCGTGCACGGCGCGGAGCGCCTAGTGGTGCCTTACAAGACCGCAGGATACTTCGTGCATTGCGGCGTACAGCACGCTGCTGCGCTCGGCGCATAGTAGCGCCTTACAAGTCTGCAGGATACTTCAATCATTGCCCGTATAACACGGTGCGCGCTCAAGTCGATGAAAAGTCGCATTTTCTTGGTGTCAAACCTACTCCGGTGTAGACAATTTCCGAACAATGCACGCCGCGAGCTTACAATCTTGGGATTACAGGATTAGGAAAAGTTTGGGGTTTTTTCCGCAGTGCAACAAAAAACCGCCCTATTCTGCCGTGATAGCAAAGAGAGCAGTAAGTGCATTTCTGTATGAGCCCTAGTTAGCACATGCTTTAACGTGTCTCGAGGTTCATCCTAGTATGCACTAACTGCCCTCTTCGCTATCACGGAAGTATTATGTATCGCCATAAACCGAATACGATTCTGTGGTTGCACCGATCCAAAATAAAGAATTCCGTCAGGTCAAAAAACTCCGGACTTTCCTCGGTCTTGTCTGATCCTTGCAACCTGTCGACGGTTTCATGTCTAGAAACTCTGGATATTTATCAATCATAAGCGCCGATAAGATTTCACTTTCATTTTAATTGAATTTCTGTAGACAAACTGGGAAGACGTAGGTTCATCGAACGATGAGCGTTTGAGGAAGATTTTTCGTTGACGGTTTGTTTATGCAAGTGTTAAAATCAAAGAGATAACACGCATTCCCGAGTCTTGATTTTCAATAAACAATCGGCGATGAAAACTGAGACTATGGCGCCCATAAACAAAACCGAGGATTCAATAAGTAAAAGCGTTCCCTTGTGAAAGTAAAAAAGGACAAAATGAGTAGTCCGCTTTTGGCTCATCCATGACTATATCTCAATAACTTGGCGGGAAATAAATCAATTTAGGGTTTCAATTAAGATTTCATCTCGTATTTCTCTAACCCCGGGATGGATCGAATTTGATTGATGAATCTTTCAATCGTGAGCGGAACGTGGAATCAGGCCATAGACTTTTTTTTTTTTCTGCTGGTTTTATGGCTTTTCGTCTAGCAACTTCAGCCAACTTTAGACTAATTGTCCGTAGACATCGAGGGATTTAGGCACAACCATGCTCCAGGCTTTTCAAATTTCCAGGGATTAGGGCCGAGTAGAATCTGTTTCAGCAGACCATGGACTTCAGGATTCCTTCTTGCAAAACTTTACCCCCCCCCCCCCCCCACATGAAACTTGCTAAAAAGTGAAGTTCGGCTTTGGTGATTTTTGAAATTTAAATTATTTAGAAAACGACTGCTAAAAATAAATTTGAGCTAAACATCCTGAGAAAGCAATTTTAATGGCATTTACGTTGTTTCAAAACTGAGCCAGAAATTGTAGTCCCTAGCCGTAAAATGAAGTCCAATTGCTGTTCTGCGTTGACTCGACTACCGAGACCTCAAAGGAAAATAAAAAAAAACTATAGGTATAATTTTTTCCTAAATTTTGGTGGGAAATGAAGGTTTTCTTGAATGAATCTTGAAGAGAATCAGATGGAATCCCTGAATTCATCGAAAGAATCTCTCCTGGGAATCGGGGAAGTAAGTGAAACATAAAAGGATGGAAAAAAATCAAGAGTTTCATTTGTATAACATTATTGACTTAGTTTTGTCAGTTCTTTTTATCTGGGGAACGCGCGTCTCATAGGGGTGATATATTTTGAGGCCTTTACATTACCTGTTAATGCAATGTGCAGAAGCAAGATGAATTTGAGAAGCACCAAAGGAACTGTCATAGAAGCGAAAAGAAATGTTAATTTTATCCAAAAAGCTTCATTCGAGGGTTCAAGAAGTTTCATTGACCGGCAGCGATCTCGGATCTTAGAACAGTAATGACTGATGAAAGTTGCGGTCATATCATTCTTCGTAGAAGTCTGTTGAGCTGGGTTTTTTTCGTTCTTCAGTTTGTCACTTATTAATAGCTAGGGAGGATATCCTTCAGCAATTACAGCAAAATAACTATATTTGTATTAAAAGCCATTCATCTAAGTATACGGCGAATTGAGTCGACCAATAGTTTCCATATGCACATAAGTGCTTTTACAGGTGAGTAAGATACTGTAGCTCCTAATAGCAAAATGCAGTCGAATTACGAATAAAATAAGACTACTAAGTGAAAAGAGAAAATATTCCTACTGTTTTAAACCAATATCTTGATAAATTCCCTGACTTTCTTAGATATCTTTTGTTCCCTGACGAGTCCTGGTGATTCTCGGATTCCTATAGATGAAACAAACTGTGTTTAAAGCGCGAATAGCTCGATCTCGCGAGAAGTCCGTTGGATAAAAAGCGAAACAGGAGCATGACGTGGCAACGCTGTAGCCGTGTGACACTGCACCGTGACTGGAGTTGGCTGGTGAGGAAGCTGCGCCTGACTCATCGCGGGCTGGCAACCTGCCACACACGCCGCGCACCGCCTCGCGCGGCAGAAAGCGCGTATCTCCGCGGGATTCACCCTTGAGTTACGACGTTCTTTAGGAGGGAGGCGGCGCTCATGCTCGAACACACCGCGCCGCTGTCCGGTTCCCGACTGCAGTCAGATGAATTTGGCCACACACACCGTACGCACTCATTTCGGCTTTCGGCTCCGGTTCGAATGGAACCGAGAAAAATCGAGAACGAGACTGCCTTGATAAAGAAAAACACCCTATGAATAATCCGACGCCGCCAATTTTTTTCTCTTAAAATTAAACCTATGCTGAACTAATTAGTGTTTTCCTTGGAGATTTTTCTAAGGGTTTCATCCGGAATTTCACCTACAGTATACACTGAAAAAAAAAGAAAAAACTTAAAGCTTCCAAGAAATGTATTTTCTCAACTCAAAAATAATGCTCCTTATTACGAGCTAGATTTTTCCTTTATCTCGGTATTATTTCACTGGTTCCTGGAGAAATTCAGCCTGAATCAAGATTAAAAAGTTCGTCGTCATCCTGACATACGGATGTAACTACACTTCGATATGAACCCTACCGTTCGTAAAATTGAATGCTTTCCTGGGCTCAGTTCTATAGGTGTAGTTACGCCCTTTTGTAAGCCAAGCGACGAATTAATGGCGGAAAATTCAAGAATCATCATGCTTGAGTCAAGCAATTCTTTTTCATGGCATGTACTGCAGAAAAAGGTAGACCTAGGTCTACCAGAGTAAAATCTAACCATTATTTGTAGAAACGACGTAAGAGCTTTGGAATGTTGCTTAGATTGTGGGATTTTGTTCTCCTGGAGGTCCCGGGGTTTTAATGCAATAGATTAACGAAGATGAACTGCATTATGTAGACGTAGATGCACTGTCCAAGCAACACTTCAATGCTCACACGTCGTTTTTGCACAGAAAGTCTCAATTTTAGGTCGTGTGGTTTTGATCCAGTTGGAGGGAAAAATCAGATTTTGAGATCTGGACGGAACACCCTCTCTAGCGCTTTAAACATTTAATGGGCCTGTTGCAAACTTTTGCTATATCAAAACTAAGATTTATTTCTTATAGATAATGCCTCAAAAATCACGATGAGCGCATCGGCAAAGTCTGAAACGCACTCATAACTTCACAATCTGCGTAAGAAATTTGCGGTTTTTTGAGCTTCCCGCTTCAAAAACGATACTACGGCACAGGTGAACATTTTGTTAGAGGAGGCGTTCCAGCGTCGGCAATATTCATCATGGCCGACGCCAGTTCGCCGAAACACGTATGATGAGACGAGATAACACCTGAACAGCATTAGACCTGATAACAATCGGCGTGTTTACGTTCATATTTTCCTCGCCCGCCTTGATTGACCCTGAACTCACCTCGAATTACGCGCGGAACTGCGGAAGCGTTGGCCATGATGAACATTGCCGACGATGGAGCGACTCCTCTAACAAAATGTTCACCTGTGCCGTAGTATCGTTTTTGAAGCGGGAAGCTCAAAAAAACGCAAATTTCTTACGCAGATTGTGAAGTTATGAGTGCATTTCAGACTTTGCCAATGCGCCCATCGTGATTTTTGAGGCATCATCTGTAGGAAACAACTCTTATATTTGCTCTAGCAAAAGTTTGCAACAGGCCCATTGCGAGCCGTTCAGTTCATTTTTAAGCCAATACAGGGCGTAAAGTTACATTTTAATACAGCAACTTCGTGTCCTGAAATTGGCAGGTACGAATATCAAAATTTTTCTCTCCCAGCTGCGGGCTTTAAACAGCCAGTTTTAAACCATTATAACTTTTGGGTTGAATCAACATGCCTCAAACCATTATAACTTCTAGGTTGAATCAACATTTTTAGGCGTTTATGTCCGTAAAATGTTATTAGAGCGTAGCTCTTTTCCCCGGTGTCAATGGCGCAATTTCGGGTTCGACTAAATCCCATTCTTCTTGGGGACGTGGTGGACGGTCACGATTGAAAATATCACGGAAAGTTATTCACAAATGTTATTGAGGGAAATCTGGCAAAAAGCGAAAGCTCATACGGCGTTCTTACTTAGCGAAGAGGTGACGAGCGGTTGTTGTGAGTTGTGACGCCGCCCTAGATGATTGATGGGCAAACGCGGAGTGAGTCTAGACAATGTAAAGCAGGCCCGATGTTAACTTTTCTTTCCTCAAAGACGAAAATTAGGCTCCGCGCAACCTAAAAACAATGGGCTCGAGTCCATACTCTAATTGTAGGAGAATGTTACTGATGGCCCGTGCTGATTAAGATCGCCTTGTGAGCATCCGAATTTTCACCAATCCCTCTCTCTTCCCACGAGAGGAACTCATTGACACATCTACCAACAGAATCTTGTTAAAATTGGCTGTGATATTCGTACCTACTTGAAGTGAGAAAAACATAATAATATTTGAATTTGAATCACGATTATTCATCGAGAATATTTCTGCTTAAATCGATTTACTTTTCCAATGTAAATTGACCAACCTTTTTGCTTTCTCGCTTTCTTAGCGGGTAGAGGAAGTATTGTCATTCAAAACAAATAAAAAAAAATGAAATAAAAAAGTTGAAATTTCATAATTTCTAAGCGTACCTGGAGTCAAAAAACCAAACTTGAAAAAATGTGTATCCGTACGTCTGGCGTACTGTATTGGTCTTATCTCAAAATCTACTGGTTAAATTTCACTAAAAATTTTTATAGTACGTCCAGATTATAAAAATTTCAAGACACATTTTGTTTCCCAGCTTTCCCACGTCGCCCACAAACCCTGCTCTCCAACCGCGCTTAATCGAATTTCAAAATACCCCGCCCGCTCACCGAATGACGTCATCGGAGCTATGACTGCCACGTCAAGGCGATTCGCGCCCTAGTCCAAGCTAGAGTCCCTTAATACTGAGAGTCAAGACAATTCGGCTCATGGATGTCACAAACGGGAATACAGATTACAGAAATTGAACGTTTTTCGTAATCTTTGATCGGCCCATTCTCAAATGCCTTTCTCCGTTCCTCCTCTCATTCCGTTTGTTCCTTGCCGAACCCGTAATTACCTGGTCCATTCCAGATTGTAATCTTTGCAATTGGTGAAAATGTAATCTTTATTCCCGTTTGTGACACTGTGGAGGCCTAAAATACGGGAACCAATCGGAAATGGATTCAAATTGTCTTGACTCTCAGTATAAAGGGACTCTAGTCCGAGCAGATAAGCATCTCCCGATGGACGAGGAAAACCCGGAACCGGAAACGGGCGACCAACCGGAAACCGGACGATGCGACTGGACTCCGGACAACCGCCCGCCCGCGCGGACAGGACTGTCGCCGGGAGGGAGGCACGTGCGGCCTTGTCGCGCGACGCCCCCCCCCCCCCCCGACCCCCAAATGGTGCGGAAAATCCTCCCGTTGGATCGGGAAGAGACGGGAACCCGGCGGCAGTTCGACGCCGATGAGGATGGCTCGGCGTTCCATTATCCACACCTGAGATCAATTACAGGTTTTCCACTCTGCTCCGCGTAACGGGGTCGTATTGTTGCGGGACAATGAGGGAATTCAACGCCCTGTGTAGTAATGAAGTGCTGATAATAGGAGCAGTTATGCCCTCGCGGGCATCGTTTCCTCCATAAATATTTGCTCGTCCCCCGCTTGGAGGTGATTGGTCCGTAGGTAAAATATTCTGGAGGCCTCACACTTCAGGCTTCGAATGGGATTTAATTGTGGTCAGACAGACCCGGACCATCGGTTTTAAGAAATAAGCCAGAAGAGGGTGAGGACACATTAAAACTTAAAAGAGGGAGAAGCAGAAAGCAGGAGGTGGAAAGAAGGGTAGAGGAGAGAAAACGAAAAGGAAGGTGATAAAAAAGAAGGAAAAAGAGAAGTTGATGAATAGGAGCGAAAGAGGAGGAGAAGATAACAAGGATGAACGGGGAAAAAAGGAAGTAAAGTAGGAGCATAACCATTTCTTTTTCCTCGTTTTCCTCGTTTTCTTCTTATTCTTATTCTTCTTCTTCTTCTACTCCTTCTCCTTCTTTTTTCCTCTCTTTTTTTCCTCATCGTCTTCCTCTATTCTTCTTCCATATTCTTTCTTTTCTCACGGTTTTCCGTTTTTCCATATTCCACCTTTATGTAAATGGCCTGAATTTTACTATTTCAGTGGAATCTCTAAAGACGTTCAAAATTAGATGAGTCGGATTTTGAAAAAAAATTTGATTTCGAAACATGAGTCCTTATTGATCTCTGCGGTAACATGGCAGACAGTGCTGATGCATAGAACGGGCCGCGGGCGTGGCACGGAGCGACAGTATGACTGAGGCTTGAGCGAACTGGAGATTCCTGAACGATAAAACGCCTTCAATTATTGGCATGCCACACGCACAGTGACGGAGTCGATAGAGTTGCTTGAGCCGCTATAGGTTAGTTTACCTATGCTCGTTGAAGGGGCACGCAAGAGTTGAAACTTCTAAAGCTCTACTGCTCTCGCTGTATAACCAAACATCGCACTGACTATGAGAGAGTCAGTTTAAATTGTTGCAAAATTATTTCTTGCAACGTATCTTCCTGCGAACGACTTTATGTTGAGGTTCGATATTACTACAGTAGCGATTTTGTTCCACAAATTACACAAAAAGAGTTATGTCTTATATTTTATCGACGATTTGTCTTCTTTGCCACTTCACTCATGATGGAACATCAACGTTTTCGGTCCTACGAACCAAACTTGGATTCAGATATCCGAATTTAGTTCAGATAACCGAAGTTCTCGGTAAGAAATGCTCACATTATGCTCAATAAAAAATGTAGGTAACTGACCGAAGTTCGGTCCCTAAGTCCGAAAATTTCCGTTTCCGGGGCTAAAAACTTTAAGTTTTCATTTGAAGGAAGAAAGATACTTTTTCTGATGTGTACATTTTGGAAAGATGGTATGATGGTGGTTAATGTGAAGCACCAGTGTTAAAGTAAAACATTATTTTTACTGACATACTGCACTTTCACTGTGTGTTTTGGTTTCAGTTTAGAAGCGGTTTTCGTTCATAGATTACTTACACTGGAAAAAAAAAAACACACATTGGATCTAGAGTCCAGACTCTTAAAAACATCGACAACAAAAAATACACTTGATTCAATCAGATTTAAGCTTAAATCAAGAACCAAGCCTCTTAATTTGAGCGGATTTCCTTTTAATTTAAGCTTAAATTTGATTGAATCAAGAGTCCTTTTTCTTGTCAATGTTTTCAAGAGTCTGAACTCTAGATCCATGTGTTTTTTTTCCAGTGTAGATTCGCCTGAATGCAACTTTCTGTAAATATGTAAGCTGTATCTTTCCTCTTTCTACATTCGATTAATTTACCCACACAAGTTAAGAGTCCAAGCCAAATAAGTTTGCACACTTCTAGACTGCGACAGAAGATCGCCACGACGTCGCTTTTACATGTAAAGTAAATGCAAGATTTCCTGTCGCAGTCTAAATGTGAGTAAACTTACATGGCGTGGACTCTACTGCTCTGAACACTGGAATCGCAAACTGACTAATTACGGACACGTCGATGCGAACCGAAGATCTCGGCCAAGTCCTGACACGATTTTAGAAACGCGCGTCATTTATGTTAATATAAGTGGTCACCCCCCGATTCGACGGTGGCCGTGTGTGAGACGAGTCATAAAAAACCACAGATGAGGAGCGATTTTCGGGAAACAAACCGTTTTATGTGGAGCAACGCGTGTCGTTAGCACGCTATTAAAGCCCCCGCCCCACCGTCCCGACACTGATCGGCCGTCGAAGTGTTAATCGATTTCTGCTGCTCGTCGTTGAGTCTTGATTATTGATTCGCGTTCTCGCTTATTACGGCTTGTAATTTTAGCGCTGACGGCGGATTTGTTCTCGGAACCGATCCGGACTGAATTAAGCTGGAGAAACGATTGAACACACTGACAAAAGTTCGATCACACAGACCGAAGTTTGGTGTTCCATTCCGATCGAATCATTCGCGTTGTCGAATCAAAATTTCGATTCGTTCGATCCTTTTTTTCTGGTTCGGTTCAATCTAAAAGTCTTTAGTTTTAAACATTTCAATCTACATGAGAGCACCGAACTCTGGCTGACATATTTTTGATTGTTTTATTTTTATTTTTTATTTCAATTTTTTTAATTTATTCTTTTTTATTTTTTTGTGTGTTATTTTTGTATATTTATGGTACAGGGAGAAAAAAGCTTCGCGGCTGACACGGCACACAGAAATTTTGCGGTCACGAACTTCGAGCCTTGCCTCGGGTGACCAAAAGTTTTTTTTTAGCCGTGCTAATACTCAGATTTCTTACCAACTTTATTCATGTTTTGTTCCGGATACATCGATGGTCCACGTTCCTCTTTTTGTGACATGGCGGGTTTCTATCAGTATACATTTCAAAATATTAGTAACCTCTTTTCATTTGGCAGAGAGAATCCAAGCCACATCGGCTATTGTCGAACACTGGAAAAAAACACATTGGATCTAGAGTCCAGACTCTTGAAAACATCGATAAGAAAAATTCTCTCGATTCAATCAGATTTAAGCTTAAATCAAAAGGAAATCCGCTCAAATTAAGAGGCTTGGTTCTTGATTTAAGCAAAAATCCGATTGAATCACGAGTATTTTTTCCTGTCGATTTTTTAAGAGTAGGACTCTAGATCCAATGTGTTTTTTTCCCCAGTGAATTAAACTGGACAATTTAATTTTTTCCAGGAGAACGTTTGTGCAGATTCCTTTGAATATTTTTAGGAATTTGGTTTGTACTATGCAGAAAGTTCTCTGTTCGCACAAAAATCTGTACAACCGTTTTCACGTAGAAAATTGAATTGCCCAATTTTTGACAATAGCTGAAGTGGCTTGGTCTCTTTCTGCTTCAAGCGGTCCGAGTATAATGTATTGGGTAAGACTCAAAAGTGAAATTCAGGTGGGAGCTAATAATGATGGATAAAATAATACGGTGAGACTTACGTGATGTCGTTTTGGAGATGGAATCGCTGGCTTCGGACAAGGAACTTTCATGGGAGCTACCGCGCGATATCGAGTCGGCCGATTTCATGGTAATCTCCAGATTGGATTCCGAGCTGCGGTTCCGACACCTTCGACTGAAACACCCACCAATTCAATTCATCAGTCAAAACTACTTTAAAAAACACAATTAGAGACCAACAGAAGGAGATATACGCCCCCAAAACCCAGAAAGGGCTATTCAATTTAAAGTTTAGCTTTAACCTCTCTCCTCTCTTGCTGTTTGCATCGACGTGGCACTTTGGCACATGGTAAAGTTGCGATAATTCGACGTATTTATGAGAAAGGGACTATGTGAACACAAATTGCAACAAAAGAAACTATGTGCATCCAGTCTGCGTGCGTTCCGTTTGCTTTTATTGAAATTCACATAAATCCTTTTAGCTTTAAATACGTCCTATTGATATCATGATAAGAGACTTGAGCTAAAGAAACTGATAAGTGCGATGTGCTTCAACTTTAATTAACATTTGGTGAGGTTTTTTTTTTTTTTTTTTTTAATTTTCACATGTATTTTAGTATTTTTGTTTTTCTGCTCTCAGTGTTGCCGAACGGCTTAAAAAATGTAGTGAAATTGAAAAGTGGGCGGAAATGAAAGATGAAAGAAATGATAAAATCGAGTAAAGTGCGCGGAAATTATACGCAACCCATCGCGGAACAACGGACGCCGTAGCTCGACCACGTCTTCATCCACTACACCCTGAAAGAATACTATCATGGTGTCTAGAACTCTCATTTGTTTTTTTTTTTTTTTTTTTCCCGGATTTTTTTTAGTATTTTAGGTAAAATTCCCTTCTGTAACCGTAGGCACGAGGTTTCTTCTCATTTTTCTGCAGATTCTCTCAGGAGGAGCTCTTCAAAACCAACCAACCTTCACGGGAGAAAATGAAATTTTTTATCATTTATCTCAATTTTAAAAGCCAAATCTACGGCGACCACCTTTGAAAAAAGGGGAGAAAATGATCTCGAAGCAGAAAGAGAGAAAATTCCTGATATTTCACACCACTGATTTTGTAAATTATAATCCGTACTTTAATAAATTCAAGTTTTTCAAGTCTTAGACACCACGCGGCTTAAAGAGAAGACACATTCCTCTTGCGTCAAAAAAAAAGAGGCTGAGAAGAAACTCATTCCTTACCTTTTCGATTTAGTGGAAGTGAGAGATCTGGTGGAGTTCGATTGGGTTATCGTCAGGTTCCGTAAGGGCTGTCCTTTCCGCTGACTGTTACTGTTGGCCATCCGGGCGTTTTTGGCATCGCCGGCGGCGCTCTGGTTCTCCTTGGGCGGCGCCAGGTTGATCCCGGCGAAGACCTTGCTCTTGACCTCTTTCAACCTGCAGGGCTTCAACTTATCCTCCTGCTCCTGCTTGTTCTGCGCGATCTTGCTCATCACCGCGTCCCACTTGCCCACCGGCTTCTTGGCCGGGGTCCGCCCCGAGACCGAAGTCGCCGGCTGCCGGTTCTCCTCGTTCCCGGGCTTCTCCTCCAGCATCGCCTTGATCTTAGACGTCACGTTCCGTTTCGGCATCTTGTGCTTCTTCTCGTTGACGTTCTTCACCGGCTTGGAGTTCAGCCCCTTGTTCTTCTCATTCAGCTCCTGCACCTCTTTAGGCTCAACCTCAGGTTCCGGTTCAAGGGTCGTGTCCAGCCCTGTTTCCGGCACGCTCTGCAGCTGCGAGGAGGCGGCCATGACCTGCATCGCGCTCACCTTCTGGAAGATCAGGTCCGAGAGGGTGGACAACTGGTCGTTCCCGTTGGCCGCCATTTTGTCCACGTCCGAGTAGATGCCGCTCGAGTCCATCTCCTCCGTGTGCGAGTTGCGGGACTTGGTCTTGGCGGGGCTCGTGGGGACGCCGCCGTACAGCGTCCCGTCGATGACCTGGGCGCGGCGGTCGCCCCGGGCGATCCCTTGGAGTTCCTCGTGGACGTCGGCGTCTGACTCGGTGAAGAAGTCCGAGTCGGTCATCGGGTCGACGATCTTGAGCTTGACGATGGGCTGGTGTGCGGAGGGCGAGTGGTCGGCCCCGCGACTCGCCGGCCGGGAAAGCTCCCCGTCGCCTTGGTAACCGTCCAAACTAGCGATGCTGGTCACGCTTGTGATGATGCTCACGGCGGGCGGGCCCGCGGGTTTCGGGAAGTCGATCGGGAGGTCTTCCACGGACGGTGAGCGCTCGAGCTCGAGCTTATTGGAACTGCACGAGAAGTTGTCGTCGAAGGCGGTGGAGGTGTAGTCTTTGAGCCCGTCCAGGAGGTTGAGCGACTCGTTCAGGTTGTCCTCTCTGAGCGCGTCTTCCAGGTTGTCGTTGTACTTGACGTCCGAGATCGTTTCCGACTGGGAGGGTTCTTTCTCGACGAGGAAGCCCTCCAAGGAGGTGGCTCTGTTCAGGGAACTATCGATCGAGGCGGTGAAGTCGTTCATCTGATCGGGGGTGAGGATCCCGAGACTCTCGTCCAGTTCGCAGGAGCTGTGTTTGCTGATGTTGAGGGTGTTCAGACCGCTTCGGACTTGTAGTTGGGAGAGAGATCCGGCGGATGAGGAATGGGCGGAGCCGAGAGTCCATTCCCAGACGGGGACGTTGCCGGAAGTCGTGGAGCCGGGCGTGGGCGTCGAGATGGTGGAGACATTATCGTGGCATTGGTCCCTCGGGCCGGATTCTAGTTGGGGGGAACCGGTTTCCGACGGGTTGGCGCCATCGCTGGGGGCGGAACTCAGGTCCAGCTTGGGTTTGAAGAGCTTGGAGGGTCGCGGCGAGGAAGAGGTCGAGGGGCTGGAGGTGGCGGTCTTGCGCGTGGTTTTCTTGCACGTCCGCGAGATGGGGCTGGTGGCGCCGAAGAGGCCCAGGATCCCGGGACCTGGCAGTTTGGGCGGTTCGGAGAGGTGCGCCCGCACCCGGTTCGACAGGTTCGTCAGCGGGGTCGAGAATTTTGTCGCTAGCGGCTTCGAGACGAAGACCGGGATCTTGCTCTCCCCCGTCGTCTGAAACAGAAAGAAAATGGAAAGATTAGAGGGAGTGGCAACTCTAAAGACACCGGCAAATAAACATGAAAATGCATAGATTGAAAAAAGAGCATCCGCAATATTGAGGAGCAGAAATCGGTAGACATTTTTTAGCGGAATGTTTTCCCCTTGAAAGGGACACGACATCATTGATATGTCTCATGGTTGTCTTTGACTTATATTTTCTGTTATATGCACGAATCTGTAATGTCCTACACATTACAGATTGTAACCACCTTGACCCGAACTGTCTTTGGACGAACCAGGGCGAAAAAGCAAGCCTTTATAATGGGCCTGTTGCATGCAAGAGATGCAGCCGCGCGCATAGACTTTTTAGAGGTTAAATGACACGAAAATTACGATGGTCACATTAAAAAAGTCTGAAATACACTCCTTACTGCGCAATATGCGTTGTTAGGAACGCACTTTTTCAAATTTCCCGCGTCTGGGGGCAGTTTTCTAATCACCGGAAACGAGCAAGCGGCGGGCTCGGTGATTTCCGGAAGATGCCGAGTCGTTGTTGTTGTTGTTATTTTTTCCTTCAGTTTGTTTACAAACCCAACGTGATCTCTTATAGTGGTCCATATACGCTTTATGCGGTAACCAAATCGATCAACTTTTAAATATCCAACGCAATCTTTCTACATTTCATTTCACGATATCACGAGCTCCGATTTTTAGGTTATGTTGTCACTTTTAGTTGACCGGAAATAGCCGCGAGTTGCCGTTAATTGTTTCCGTTGGAAAACTGCCCCCAGACGCGGGAAATTTGAAAAAGCGCGTTCCTAACAACGCAAATTGCGCAGTGAGGAGTGTATTTCAGGCTTTTTTAATGTGACCATTGTAATTTTCGTGTCATTTAACCTGTAAAAAGTCTATTCGCACGGCTGTATCTCTTGCATGCAACAGGCCCATTGTATTCTACAGTTAATAAGCTTTAAGCACTTTAAAAAAAACATTGTTCCCAACAAATTACTTGAACAAAATTGGCACAGATATTAGAGCCACGTTATTTTTGTTTCGTTTTTAAGAATAAAATACATACATAAGAGTCGCTCTCTGGCGCTCTGCGACGCCTAACCTCCACCAAACTCGGTACTCCCATAACCCACCAGTGTTGGCACTCCCTCATATCAGAAAATGCTTATATTACAACGATACCAAATTGTAACAAGATGTTTAAAACTGGATCCAGGATGTAATCTCCTGCTTACAATTTATCGGAAAAAAGTAAACGGACGATCACCAGACGCCCGCCATGTCAATGCCATTGCACAATGCACATTAATATTTATTTCGTCAATTGTTTACACTTAATAGTTATGATGTTTTAAAATTGTTTAGCAGGTCGGTATGTCCCGGCAATTCCGGTAATTCTTGCCCTCCTCCCCTACCCCAAGATAAAAACCGTTTTTCCGAGAGTTGCTCGCGATTGTTGGTCGCAGCCTTGCAGCGACTGCTGGAACGAAAGTGGCTCTGCGGGGAGGAGCGTGACCGTTGGAACCATGGAATGGGAGCGGGATAAGGTCAACTTTACTCGCTAATGCACCCTCTTTTCGGCCCGAGACATCTTCGTCAGAGTTGAATGACGGAGCGGAAAAGCGAGGACAAATTGCTGTAGTGCCAAGACCGCGACAATCCGTGCTCTCGCGCTAAGAGAAAACACCGTAAGAACCCTAGAGCTTTGCCAAATTGCAATCGAAAATAAACCAGGGTTGCCACACAATTTAGAAAATGAAATTCCCTGGCATTGCCCTAATTTCCCTGACACATTTTGGCAAAAATTCCTGACAATTAAAAATATGCCGGATGGTTAAAAATACCTAAATAGAAATATTTTTTAGGCCTTTATCGTTCGAAATGTTAAACTCATGATAGGTCATAGTACGGTCAAGAAAGATGACTTGATAATTTTTTTCGGACATTTTCGTCATTTTCCCTGATATTCCCGGTTTTCTTGGTATTCTTTGACTGTGGCAACACTGAAAACAATATTAGTTCGAAAACCTGTGAACATCCCTCCTGGAAACATTGGATGGTTTCTATTCGTGATTTGTGAACTTGATATTTCGACGGAAAACTCTCTCGAGTGTTCTGGCGAGCGATTTACTTCGTTTTTGTGCTAAAAAAAAGCTTAAAGTTAGAATATAATTCTCAATTTCATACTCTAATCATAAGCCGATCATAATTTAAAATAGCTCATTTCCAAGACTTAGTTTTCGGAACAGCAAGATTCAAATTGCCATTATTGAAATTTGGACTGACTTTTTTTCGCTTTTTATATCACCTTCCAAGAAAAATAGTCGGTGCTGAAAACTGAACCTTCTATTCAGGGCTCATGCACTTTCTTTGTTACACTTACAGAACTTTTCTGTTGTGAGAACAGAACTTCGGTCGTGAGCACAGAGTGCTCTGTTGTCATAACGGAAACTTGTGTAGCTGTAACAAAGAAAGCGCAGGAGCCCTGTGACCAGAACTACTTTTTTTAGTATGGAACGTTTGTACATCATAATTCTATTCTCCGGGATCAATAATAACTCGATTTTTAGTTTCTGTGGTCCAAGATTCTTTCCCGTGGACGTTCATATTTGAAATTTGTCCCAAAAATAAATATTGTACCGTTGTAAATATATGCAACTTTTGACATGCAATTTTGCAATTTTTGACAGCTCATATGCCGTTTTTCCAGAGCAGGACAGCGTAGCCCACATCCGGGTGTGCCAAGTCGCTGACCTGCTTCGCCCGGCCCGACGCGACGCGACGCGGGAACACGCATTGTCATTTAGACGCGTCTGCCGCGGATAAAATTAGAGCGTCCGACATGGATGCCAAGTCCGTCCTGGGGTCGCCCCATCATCCAGAGGGCAAATCCATCAGTGGCGTGGCGTGAAGGATCGATTATCGATATCTCCCCATTTGAAGCTATGGTAAAGAATCGATTACTAAGGTGTTCGCTGCGAACACCCTGATAATGGACTTTTTTCATAGGTTTGAGTGGCGTATCAATCGATATATCGCAAAGCACGCCACGCCACTGAAATCCACGAAACTGGACTCGCACATCGACGTTGAAACTTACGTTTGCGGTGTTTTAAAATCTTCGATCCCACTTTATTTTTGTGAAAAAGAACAAACTAATATCATTCCTTGAGGTCTTCACAGATTCTCCTTCACGCCGAGACGAAAAATCACGGAGGTTTTCAAGAATTGACCTTGAGTGGATTTCCACCTAAAAAATAAAGTATGACAGGAAGTCTGCAACGTCGCAAACCGAGATACGTGGTTTGGAAGTTTCACCGTCGACATGCTTTTGAGTAGAGATGGGGCTTTCATGAGCTTTCTTTCTAAAAATGTGAAGGGACTGAACAGGTGCAAGTCTCAAAGAATCGTGCTTTGATGGTAGTTCTTAAAGGAATTGGGAAACTCTTGAAATAGTTAGATCCGTCTGAGCGGGTTGATTGTTGAAATTGATAGACTAAACTATGGACATAGAAAACAAAAAGTATAAGGAAGGATCCTATGGGTGGAAGCGGGTGGTCGCAATAGACATAGGAGGTAAGTAATAAACTAACTAAAGGCAACCCATGAGAGATCCTGTAATGAGACTTTAAATATAATCAAGATTTTCGTAAATATTATCTTTTTTTTTCAATATAAAATAGTCTATGAATTAAATTTCTAGTTGTTACTACTACTACTATGAGAATGAATGCTGAAGACCTCAGGTCACCTCATTGGAAAGGTAGACAACCCTGCTTCGGGTTGTATCTGCGTTGTGAAGTAAAATCCTCCTCCCCGGCTTTCCTCCCGCCTGCCCCCCTCGTCCCCTTAATATGCCGGGTTCGGAATATTCCTGGAGTACCTCTCCCGTGCGCACCAGAGGTGTTATTGTCTGCCGCCCGGAACAATGTGCTACCGGTAGCTGTAATGATTATGAGTTTTGTTTCTACTGTCTGATGCCTTTTGTTTTTCCCCTGTACACTCCCTCGCATTCGTGAACAAAGCTGCCGTTTTTCATATGAAATGAGCTTTTTCTGCATGATTTTATACTGGAAACTTGGTCGATTTCTCGTTGAAAAGACAACGCTCTACTCGACTATTCTTGTCCTGCCCGGTCTGAAGTTTTCCACGGCACTCTGCTCAGGAGCTGTGATTTTTTAATGTTTCTGGCGAGAAATATTAGAGCTCGGATTGGGAAACATCTTGAAAAGTTATTTTTTTTTAAAATGAAAAAATAAAAATGAGAAAAAAAGGATGCTTTTAGAAGTTATTTCGGAAAACATTAAGAAGAGATCAAGAAAGTTCTCCTAAAATATCTGAAGTCAAGAACTCAAAAAACCCTCTAAACACGAATCAGCAACAAGAATAATGGAGTATTGGGCTTAATTTTATTACTTCAGACTGTTTTTTATCAGAATGTCTGTTTTTGAATTTTATCAGAAGAAATGATTTTATCGAAACCCTTTTTTGCGAGTTAATACACACACAACATCCATACTCAAAATTCAGCCAAGTATGAGTCTACATCAGGATAAAATCTCAAGCCAGAAACGTAAGTCCTGGCACAGAGGAAAGTTCAAGCAGATGAAAGAACATAAATTACACATAAGAACGAATTCTTCTATGTCAAGAAAGCCGTGCATGCTTTAAATATGATTTGAAAATGTTGATTTACTCAAACACAACATTTCATAAACTTTGGGAGACTTGGAGCTCAGAGAGAAAAAAAATTAATTGAAAGAGATACAAGTCTATTTTGAGGCCACACGAACCGGGTGTAGCGCCCTCGGTGCGGGAAAAAAAATTTGCGAGCAAAACTCGAAGTTCAGGTCATGGATTTCTAAAGTTTTTCTGCTCGTACATCCCAAAATTTCAGAAATCCGTGTGAACTGAACTTCGGGTCTGACGCATGAGGCTTTTTTCTTCGTTTACTTGAACGGAAATACAACGGTTGGACATTTCAGTTCATTTAAATTGATTGATGGACGAATGCAGGTAGTTTCCAAAATCAACATCCACGTCTGAGAGCGGTTGGCGCGTCGCGCTGCAGGACAATGACTCATCATGCAACACGTGCCTAGAATGGTGAAGAGGATGACACATTTCTGTAAAACCGCCCAGATTCTGGAATGGACCACATCGATATTTTTGGAAGAAATGCATGAGGAGAAGAATTCAGAGAGAACCAGTAATGTTGGTTAAAAATTCTACTCCAGGGCGGTGTTTTCGAAAAGCTCGAAGGGCTGCCGTCAAGGTCATTGTGTTTTTGAAAAAGAAAACCCATCTGTGTTTGCTCAAGGTGCTGCTGTTTCTGGTGGCGAGAAGAATTCCAAATATGTGGTGGAGTTTTACCGTGCTCCGCGCGGGGATTTCGATGCACTTGCGGCAGCTCTGATGCACGAGCACCTGTGCAAGCTATGTGCATTCAAAGCAGCTTTGACTTCGGAAAGTTCTGGGAAATGATACGGCTCCAGTGGCGACACTCTCAAGTTGGCAGCACTGGGTTTTGTCCATTTAACTGCATGTAAAATAATCGATGTATGCGTGGGCCGCCTTATATTGTCACCTTCCAACCAAAGTATCGCAAGCGCCATGTGACGTTTAAACATTTTTGCCGCAATTTTATTTTTTTACAGAGAAATTGTTGGTTGAATCTGTGTAAAAATTTTACTGATCTTTATCGGCAGCACGAAGAAAATGTAGTAAAATTTTCGGACAGCTTTGTTGAACAGTCCCTGTAAAAAAAAGTAAAATTGCGGCGGAAATTGTGAAACGTCGCATGGCGTTTGTGATATTTTGACCGAATAGTGACGGTATAGAATCGATTCTGCATATTGATGTCTGATGCCTGCTTGGAACTTCAGGCATTTGAAGGTCTCTCGAAGCTCTGCAAAAGCTCAAAATGGCTCAGATAATAAGAAAATGTATTCTCAGATATCCGCACTCTCCATGCAAAGGTTCTCTGGTAAGGAGACCAAGGGTGGGTCTCTATTTGTAGCTCATACTGGTCCATTAGTTCACAATTAAATACTCTGCCTGTGGCCAAAGCCCCGTCGAAGCCCACACGTCGTTGATTAAAGCGGCCGCATTGGACGTTAACGGCTGATAAATCTAAAGTTAATCTAGCCGAGTATAGAGTCAGAGTCCAGGCGGCCGGCAGGTCACAGAAACACTGGGCACCGGCCTGACCTCGTCGAGTAATTACTTTTCGGCATTCGATACTTCGTGTGACCGGCCGGCGCACACTGTGGTATTGGACCTGAAAAGCTGGCCAAAACTATTTATCACCAGATATCGCCGAGTTTTAAAAATATTTTACAATCAGTACTTCTTCTTAAGTGATAATATGCACAATTTAACCACCTAACACATCATATGACAATTTGCGGAGAGTTTAAAGAGGGTGCAAGAAACCCTCCAAAAAGCCTTTAAAAGGACGCAAAGTATCTAACTAAAGCGGTGCATTTAGACGAGTTTCTCCTTCACCTATGGTCTACTTTTCGAAATAAGGACTTTCTATTACCTCATTAATGGTTTTTTTTTTAAAACAGCGTAAGTCACTTCAAAATTTTTGACAAAACAGCCGATCTCTCACATTGAGGAGTAATTGTACATTTCTCAAAAAAATTAATATGAATCATTCTAGATATTAGATTTTTGACAGTTTTGAATCAAAATTAGTCCTAATATGGAAAGGCCGGGACCTCCATATGATGATTTGAGGATAAATTATAAGATGAAAATGAGTTTTATCATAATAAGAACCATTGTAAGGACAGAAAGCACCTGTGAAAAAGATTCATTTTGATGGGTTCCTTCCTAATCCATGGTCCCACATCTCAAGGTGAAGCACTTCACTAAGAAATTTGTAAGAAAACCACATATCTCACTTTTACGAGGCTTCAAATGTGCCTCACAGCGTAATTTCATGGTGCCAGAGGGCCACTTTTAAAGCCCCATCCCCGGGGCCGCATGGACTCAAATTTGTCTGTCAATGTAAATCATGGCATAAATATGTCTATACTCAAGGATAATGCACGAAGAGATTGTTAGATAACGGATTAAACACTTTTGCAAGACTTTAAAGTGACCCTCCCATCCGCTTTCAAATTATTTTTTTTAATCCCTCTTTCGAGGGCGTAGGGGCCAAAAAAACAGGTTGGGTGACCAAATATCACCCAATTGGTACTAAATGGGTCAGAGCTGTTGGAAAAATACAATTTCAGTCATCATATCGACATAATTTTTCCCATTCATTTTTGTGAAAATCGCTCAAAAGTCCATCTTTAAAGTCAAAAATTTCAATTTCCTCAGTTTTCCTCAGTCTGTCAGCCCTGAATCCTGAAAATACCCACTTCGGACTATAACATCCCGCCTCAAACTGCTTGAGAACAGTTGAGAGAAAAAAGATATCGGCCTCTGATATTCGAAAAAAAACGTTTACTTTTACATCACTTATCAACCTCCTGTGAAAATCACTAAAAAAAGAAATTTCGAAAATACTGTGGTTAGTTGTGTAGAATATACCCCTAAGAATGTGTTGCATATCGCCGAACCTCCCTCCTATGATCGCACAGTTGAAGCAAACTGATCGACGAGTAGCGCGCCGAAACATATCAAAATAATCGCTGAGAAATAGGTAACTTTGTGGTCTCTTCGCGGGAAATTGAGCCACTCAAAAAATGGTACATACATGTCTACCAGGGTAAAAAACAGTGTAGATTTCGAATATCACATTGGTTTTCCACTAAAAAAAAATTTAAAATTGAGGTTTTGGCCAGGTTTTTCGGTCAAATACCACAGTGTGCGGCGCCGGGCGTCTAACCGCCGCACAGTCTTTCCAATTACACAGGGAAAAAATTATTTGATATAAGGAGAAATATTCTTTGATTTGATTCCAAGAGAAGGAAAAAATGTTTATTACACACTGAGAAAAAGTCTCTTGGATGGAGTCCAGACTCTTAAAAATTTGATAAGAAGTAATACTCTTGACTCAATCGGATTTTTGCTTGAATCTCGAGCCACGACTCTTAGTCTCGAGTGAGTGACCTCCTGATTCAAGCAAAAATACGATCGAATCAAGAGAATTTTATCGTGTCAAATTTTTTTAGAGTTTCGACACTGAATCCAAGAGGCTTTTTTTCCTGTGCAAGTAGAAAGTTGTAGTTGCTTATTATAAGCGAAAATTTGCTCAATTCAAAAAAATTTACTCTCGATTCATGAGGAAATCTTCTTGACGACGAGTTCAAGGTAACTTTTTCCCTGTATTGCGACGAAAAAGGAAGCGAATTGAGAGGAGATAGCCAAGATAGATTAAATGTTTCGATAAGTGTCAGATGATAAATGGCAAGAATAATATTTGCAATTTTAATGGAATGTTGGCATCAGCTTACCAGTATGACCAGTCTCCTTGAATTTTAAAATGTTCTGAATTTTTCCAAAATTCTCCAGGTTTTGGAGATAGAACGGTCCAACACTGAACTTTCATAAAAATGTTTTCATACGGTATACTTGCAACGTTGACTTTTTATCATGTTGCTTATAAATACTCAAAAAGTTGGCATATTTGAGAGTTCAGTAATTTGGTAAGAAAACATTTTAGATGTTGCTTTTTTCCCCTATTAGACTCAATCTAAACATTTTTAAGGCAGGAAAACAAATTCACTCCAGAATTGATGGTTTTTGGTTTTTGCGTCGTGCTCCTGACTTCAATCAACTAACTCGGATGACTCGAATGGATAATATCACCTGGAAGGCTTTTTTTGCGGAGCTACAAGGTATCATTCGCGAACCGAGAGGTTGGCGGTTGGCAAACACCGACTCCCTTGACACACAGAAGACGTTGCTTGAGGACAAGATCAAAGACCCTAATTGAGAATCTGGGAAGTGCTTAAAGGCTGTTTAGTCCGTATCCTCGGCTTCATAGACTAAACTGACAGGCAAAAATTCACACACCAAAGCTACGAAGTTTTATCGTTTATTTTGTTCACTTCGTTGAGAAAAAACTTAAGCTGCCACAGGGCACAGAGCTCTAATAAAAAAAAAAAATAACATCTTCCTATTGATACATATATTTTTAAGATTCTATTTGGGATACATTGTGCATTAAGAAATCTATATTTTTGGCACGTTTTGAAAACAACGCAAGAACCACTGGTTTACCCGTGAAGATAAGTGTTTTTAGGATAAATCAGAAATTGTTGTTCCTTATTTCGATAGGCAGCCCATTAATTGTGTGGCTGTTAATATTTTCTGATCTTTCAACCCAAGTAGTTTTTCTTTCTCCTTAAATTAACTGTTGACAGTGAAAAGAGAGGAGAATATTCGTATGGACTACACTTTTGCAATGAGCAAGCACTACTTTAGGCTCATCTATATAGAAGCACCCATCTGCATACGGAAACTCATGGCACACAGGTTGATTCTAAAAAAAACTCAGAGGTAGGAGTTCCTAATTTTAAAATGTAGTCCGTATAATTTTTAAACTCAGCTCGGACATGCTCATTCAAATTAGAACCATGGAATGTTGTTCCTAGGTTGCCAAATATCTCCCATAAGAAAATAATTTGATAGACCGTGAAGATATTTGGACTACACTTCACGATAATGAGCTAAAAAAAACTCATCCACATAAACACTTATCTACACAAGGAAACTAATTAAACACATATCGACGGTGAAACTACCAAACCACGTATCTCGTTTGCGGTGTTTAAAAATCTACGCTCACATTTTATTTTTTAAAAGGAAAACAAATCAACAGCATTCCTTGAAATTTTCACGGAATTTTCTCCGGACAAAGAGGAAAAATCACAGAAATTTTCAAGACTGGATGTTAAGTAGTTTTTCATTTAAAAAATAAAGTATGACAGGAAGTCTGCGACGTCGCAAACCGAGATACGTGGTTTGGTAGTTTCACCGTCGATATGATGTTTTTTTCTAAACTGAGCCAGAAATAGTCGTTCCATTTTACAAAGAAAGTCCGATTTTCTCGCCACTGGACATCATGCAAGCGATCTCATTTTCGTACACCGGAATGACCGACCCGAGTCCAAGTAATTAGATCATGCACAACCTCATCAGATCGGAAACACATTGTTCCGGCGGCCGCTGAGCGGGGCCACCATACCACTCGACTCTTCGATCCTCGCCGACAAGAATGTTGACCTATATCCGCGCTACGGCATGCACTTTCAGAAAAGCGCATAGCTGCACTTTCAGGTCACGTGACGGACGGAAAGGACAAAGCGCGCCCGGGTCCCCGAGGACGCCTCGCGCGATGCCGCTCCGGGCGCCATTCCCGGAATTTCCCGCCCGGATTGTCCGGGGCTCGGGGCGCTCTGGAAACCGCGCGGCGGGAGCTTCACGCCTCTTGTTCCCACATCCGGGCGACGCCTATTTTTAAACTTTAATTTCTGCACTTCCTCCTCGTTTAATCATCGCCGCCGATGATGGGATCCCCGTGAGTTTCCTTCCCACCGTGGACTTGATTAAAATCGTCACCACCGTGACGCTCCGGATCTACAGGGAAACGGCCGGCTATTTGTTGCGTAGCGCGCACCTGTGACGCAACATCGCGAGGAGAAAAAAATTCCGGTGACGACACTGTTAGATGCCTCGATATGAAATCCGGAGTGAATTTTACTACGGAGTCGATATGAAGCATCATTTCGTCGTTGTCCAGCGAGCCGATTATTGAAACTGATAGACAAAGCTATAGACAAAGACGACAAAAGGAATTTGGAGGGATCCTATTGGTGGAAGCGGGTGGTGGCAATGGACATAGGAGGTAGGTAATGGACTAACTAACGGCAACCCACGAGAAACCTGACAGTTAGTCCATCATTTTCTTCCTTGGTCTATAAGAACCAATCATGTCAACCAATAGGATCGCTCTATACTCCCTATGTCTTCTTTGTCTATCGCTTTGTCTATCAGTTTCAATAATCGGCCCGCAGATGAAGGGACGTGACTACAATGGAAGCTGCCTGTTTTTCCCCACAACACTGGAAAAAAGAGCACATTGGATCTAGAGTCCAGACTCTTGAAAACATTGACAAGAAAAAATACTCTTGATTCAATCGGATTTTCGCTAGAATCAAAACAAAATCCGCTTAAATTAAGAGGCTTGGTTCTTGATTTAAGCTAGATTCTGATTGAATCAAGAGTACTTTTTCTTGTCGAAGTTTTTAATAGCCTGGACTCTAGATCCAATGTTTTTTTTTCAGTGTGCCTATTTTCCCCCACAATTTTCATTCTTGTTCGGAAACAATTCTAAACATTTTATGACCGAAAATTTCGGGTTTTACACCAGAGCTTTCACTCGGAAAATCAAAGTCTTCGGTGATAAATACGAACCTCAGCTCAGTGCGGTTAACAAGAAACTACGGTTTCCTGCACCGATATTCGGTTGGACCGAGATTTCGCTAACTTAGACCGAAAATTTAGGCATTCCATATGAATGGAACTTTCTTCTCTCCGTGCTTGAGAACTCTCCTCTTTGTAATTACGTAGCGCAGGTCATATTTATGACGCCAACGAAAGAGGTCAAATTTCCTATGTAATAATTTTCGAAACGGCATGGCATGGCACCTCAGGATACAATTGACACTTGAAGCCTTCGAATTAGTTAAAAATCTGAGTATGAAAAATTACGCACCACCACATCCTCATGATAACTCAGAAAAGCTCAGACTGTCGTTCGTTTCGGTGCATCAACGGTCTTTTTACTATTAAGTTCGCTGAAGATGAGCTTCTTAAGTAAGTAACATCCAATTCAGGACGTGCTTTAATGCTGCGCAACGAAATAAACCCGAATTAATAGCGAAGTATTAAAGTTGATGGTGATATCGCGATGCCATCCAGGCCTCCCGCACATCCTTAGCAACCAGCTTCAAGTTCATAAAATGATCTTAGTACCCAAGTTGCCATTTTTAAAGGAATTTCTCATAATCCCTTCAGAGAGCGATGAGCATAGTAATTTCACGAGAAAAAATGACAACACTGAATCCTGGTGCTGCTGCGAAGGAGCGGTCATTAACAGCGATAAAGAACTTGAGTGGGTTGACCTTAGATTACTCCAGCGCTTGGCTAGGATGACGGAAAAAAATCGGTCAATTCATCTTTGTCTGGGCTCACAAGAATGTTCCAACTCCGTTTGATTTCCTGTGTCGTTATTACTGGCTCTGCTTCGGTAGGTCTGAGGGATGAGCCATCTCTCCAAAGATATCGTAATAAATTAAACCTTGCCGCGTGCGTTTTTTACCTGATTAAAAAATGATAGCATATTTCTTCTGTATTTTTTTGTGGGCGCAAGCGCGCTTTTTGAGAAGATATCAGAAAAACAAATTTCAAAGCGCTGGTTGACTTTTCTTACGTGGGTATAGGGGATCGTTCCTCACGAAATCCTACAGAAAATTTGTTGGACGATTTAAGCGTCACGACTCACGTGTCTCACGAGGGGATCTATTTACGAAACGCTTAAACCACCTGATTATATGAATCGGTGAAATCGAAAACACACCAACTCGGTAACTCGAAAATGCTCAATGTTCATCAAAGACAGTCAATTTTTATATGAAGTTCATTGAAGTTAGCGCATGTGTTCCAACTTGGACCTTTGAAATGTCCTTAAATGCTTGTATTTCGGCACCAAAAATATTTTTCTTCGACTAATTTCTCCATCTACTGTGCAGTTTTGTGTGTGTCTTGATTCCTTTAATTTTTCCGAGTTGGTGTGTTTTCGTTCTCACTGATTCATATGTTTTCGACTTAGGTACTTGAAACATTTTTCCTAGGAACATTTATCAGCCGAAAAGAGTTTTGAAGAAAGTCGGAGGAAAACACGCTTTTGCGGAAAACCATGTATCATAGGAAGATTAGGTAAAATCAGGAGAGGAAGGCAGGAGACGAAGGAGAAGAAAAAGAGGAGAAGAAAAAGAGGAGAGGAAGAAGAGGAGAGGAAGAAGAGGAGGAGAAGAAGAAGAAGAAGAAGGAGAAGAGGAAGAAGAGGAGGAGAAGAAAAGGTACAGCAAGAAGAAGGAGAAGAGGAGAGTAAGAAAGAGAAGAAGAGGTAAAATAAAAAAGAGAGGAAGAAGAGGAGAAGAAGAGATACAAGAAGAAGAAGAAGGAGAAGAAGAGGTAAAATAAAAAAGAGAGAAAGAAAAGGAAGATGTAAAACAAGAAAAAGAAGGAGAAGAAGAAAAAGAAGGAGAAGAAGAAAAAGAAGGAGGAGAAGAAAAAGAAGGAGAAGAAGAAGTAGAAAGAGAAGAAGAAGTAGCAGGAAGAAGAAGTGGAAGAAGAAGAGGAGGAAGAGGAGGAAGAAGAGAAGTTGGAGAGGAGGAGGGCAGATCATGAAGAAGAGGGAGACGGTGGGGAAGGGGATGAAAAAGAGGACGATAAGGATAATGAAGATGAAGAAGAGAAATAAGCCAGAGGTTCTTCATACACATGGACGAAGCCGATGTTACCAATTTGCGAGAATGATCACTGCAGACACGACGGCGGCGTCGATGCAGATGCTTGGAGCTTTCTCTTGGCAAACGGCGCGCGGTGGCGAAGCGACTGCCGACTGTGACTTTCATTCATGGTCCTCCGGGGCCGGTCCACGGCGACACGGTGAACGGTGCGGTGGTGGCAGCTCATCAATGAACTTGTGGAAGCGTCCGAGTGTCATGATGAATGGACCAGGCGCGCGCCGCACAGGAAACGGGGGCAGTGTCCCCCCTCTGCCCTCCGCACGGAGACAAAGCTTTAAGTCGTGTCACGCCGTGTTCCTCCAACACCTCGACTACCGTTCGGATTCAAAGATCAGCTCTTCGTGTACCTTACAAGCCGTTTAAATCCGGAGCGATGGGGATAGGTATATACCGACGTGGTCAAACTGATGAAGCATTAAAAACTATAAAAAAAGAAAGGTCAATAATTTGTCGGACTATCCCGGGAAGCGTGACCGTCCACGAGGAAACACTCGATTAAAAAAGATCATGCTGGTGCCATGTTGAGATCGATTTCTACAAACGACCAAACTGGAAAAAAACACGTTGGATCTAGAGTCCAGACTCTTGAAAACATTGACAAGAAAAAATACTCTTGATTCAATCGGATTTTTGCTTAAATCAAAAGGAAATACGCTCAAATTGAGAGGCTTGGTTCTTGATTTGAGCAAAAATCCGATTGAATCAAGAGTACTTTTTTTTTGTCGATGTTTTTAAGAGTCTGGACTCTAGATCCAATGTGTTTTTTTTTCCAGTGCATGTTGGTGAATGAAACATGGTATCAACATGGTTCCAACATGGTACCAACTTGGTTTTATGCTCCATTTTGGTACACCATGTTGATCCCATATTGATGCCATGTTAATAGCATAGTGATCCCATGGTGGAATTAACATTGTGCTCTGTTTCACTCATCAACATGGTGGTTCTCAGAGGGATTATTAAACGGAAAATCTCAAAACTGAGCGACTGGTACCACCGCTAAATAGAAAGGTTTTATGACAGCTTTACAAAATCAGAATCAAGAACTTCGGCGGACTTGAAGACTGCCGCATAGTTTTTCAAACAATTGAAAAAATTCAAGAACGTACTTCCAAATCATAAGCTGCCATATTTTTGACACGAAATCGCCGAATTACGATTCAACTTTACATACTTGGCCGGCACGATAATGAGCTAGATCACTCGAAACCTACCCTTTACGACAAAACTGGAAGGGTTTATCATCGATTTCTCAAAATCCGATATTACCACCCGACGTGACAAAAGTCGCTCAACTGGGAATCTCCTTCGCAACATTCACTCTTTTTTTTTCACGAGAAAAAGTTTTCCACGTCGCCGGTCGGTTCACACATATATCAACGCGAGGCACAGCATGTCTGCGCATCGTGCGTGACTTGTCTCTCTTTCTAGCTTGGGGGCGCCACCCAATCGTCTGCGTCCCATTCTAAAGAAAGTGAAGTTTCAGCCAAGGGGGCGGCCGAGAGGGGGGTTCCTGAAGGTGCGCGGGGCCGTGATTTAGGGGGACGACTGGGTGGTATAAGTGGCCGGGCCGGTGTACGAGTTCCCTCTGGGACTGGCCGCAATTTACGTTCTGTGTCACTTGCTCACTTTCGCCGATGCTCACCGCGACCCATCTGTAGGTTGCCCCTCTTATGATGTAAGGGCTTATCTCTGTTTCCACATGAGCCTTGGAAATCTTGGCACTAAACGGAGAACGCGGCTCACGTGGCAATTGAGACACGCCTTTAAGTCTGAGGGGCGACGGGGTGTCGCATGCAGCGTGATGGAGACCAGAAGCACCAGGGTATCGTCTTCTTGGCCGTGTTACCGAAGTGAGCAGTAACTCGACAGATGAATTTTTGAGCGAACGGACTGCAGGGTGTCTACTAAAACAGGCTGGTCAAAAATAAGTACTTTTACAGTACTTTTTCAGTACATTTTCGAGAAATCAAGTACCTTCTCCAACGGAAAAATTCCGTAATTTTTCAGTGCCTCCATTTGACGGAATTAGAAACATTTCAAAAATTTGAAATTGCGACAAAAATGACAAAAAAATTCCGGACCTTATTGCGGAATTTTCGCACTTTTTCAGTACTTCCGGTCCGCCCTTAAAAAAACAGTACTATTTCCGGACTTTCCGGAAATTCCGGACTTGCAGACACCCTGGACTTGATACTAACTAAGCAAAAAGTTTTAGATAATAAGTCCTCCTTTTAGAAATTGGTTAAAGATCATCCGACGTAGAGGCTCTTTGAAATCATTAAGATGATTAAGAATCGACGATTTTCAACTTATAACTGAACATGCGCGGGTAGCTACGCGTTAAAATATTTTTAAAGCCAAACCAATATAAATGATATAAAACGGCGGAGATGTATGCGAATTGGCACGTGATAACAGGATATACTGCTCTTTTTCAAAATAATATTAACTCATGCCTGGTTGACGAAAAAAAAGAGGGTAGTCGACACAACCAGCGGCTAGTTAAAAATGCATCAGCTACCGTGCGGTAGTTATCGTAACTACCGCACGGTAGCTGGCGCATTTTTAACTAGCCGCTAGTTGTGTCGCCAATTTTTTCCCCGTGTTCGTCGAAAATTACGTAAATTTTTGCAAACGTACTACTTTCTCACAACCCCCGTTTTTCCAACTGAGACTTCTGTCGTTTTAGGGGATTCGTTCAGTTATTTTAAATTAGAAGAGTACAGTTTTGAAAAAAAACTTGATTCCGGAAATTTGGATGTTACTGCCCTCTTTGGTAAAACGATGGAGTCATCAGTATGTTTCTAAAGACTTATAAAACTTGCCGTAATTCTGAGAACGAGACGAATAATTGCGATCGATTGGAGGAGAGCTGGCAACGTGGCTATGAACTTTGCAGAGGCGAGGAGGAGGGAGGTCATTCTATTTGACGTTGGGAGCATCTGAACTTAATTTACATAATTGGTGCAGTGGAACTTCCTCGCCGATTCAACTTCGTTTCGAGTGACCGCTTCGAGTCGTCTGGGCTCGGGTCAAAGTTCATTGGTCGAGCATCTTCGGGCCCTCCTCTCTCACGCCGATCCCTTCACGGGATACGACGCCAACAAAAAATAAAATTTTCGTTTATCTATCTATCCTTTTTTTTTTTTTTTTTTTTTAGAAAAAAATCCAAATAGCCGTTCTTGTTGAACTATTAGTAACTCAAGTGTGGTTCACTCTCCTTATTCCAACCACACACTGGAAAAAAAAAACACATTGGATCTAGAGTACAGACTCTTAAAAACATCGACAAGAAATAATACTCTTGATTCAATCGGATTTTTGCTTAAATCAAGAACCAAGCCGCTTAATTTGAGCGGATTTCCTTTTGATTTAAGCAAAAATCTGATTGAATCAAGAGTATTTTTTCTTGTCAATGTTTCCAAGAGTCTGGACTCTAGATCCAATGTGTTTTTTTTTTTTTCAGTGCACTTTCAGAGACAACACATGCGCTCGTTATTCGGCAAACCTACGTTACCCCCTCGGTTTTCCGCGGCAAATTCTGCCCTCCTCCTTATCCAGCAGACCCCCCGCTGCCTTCCATCAATTAGTCGTTCGACTGAACGAAGTCTTGATTTATGGGTAAGTAATAGGTCCAGTAATGGAACACTATTTCGGACGAAGCCCTCCCTCTCCTCGCTACGGTTTTACTCGTGTTCAAACCGCGATTGTACCTATCATCTGATGAGCCCTGAAATCCATAAACAAGCTTTCATTGCAGGGCTTATCAGGTTAAAAGTCATGTTCGGTTTCGACATCGACCGATTTCATTTATTTTCAGCCTCGTACTTTTATGCCCCAACGGCCAGATGCTCCACGAGCGCATTAGATGTACTGCAACTATAGTCTGGTCAGAGTTATTTGTGAGAGGGTTCGCCCGATCGTAAATCTATTTCTGATTTGCCTTGTTCTAGAAGGAAAGCCACAGACAAGGTGGTCGCCAAAGTTTCTGACTAGTTTAGGTTCTCTCGCGTCAATTTTGAGAAAAATCCAGACCAACTTAAAGACCAGACTTACTTACTAACTTTACTTAACAGTACAGGATGAAAAATAGTTATTCTAAAATTGTTGATCAAGCCGAGCCAGGAGACAAGCTGAAATTCCGTGATGCTACGCAAAATAATTCGCAGTATCCGTAAACGCAACTTTTCTCTTACTTACGGTTCATTTTTTCTTTCTCATTGACTTTCCTCGACCCTAATTTTGTTTCTCTGCCTTTTCCTAATGTCTCTGACTGTGGCTATCCACCATAAGAGACCTCCCTACCGTCCCTCACCACTCCTAATTTTGCTGAAAAAAGTTACTTTCAATGATTTTTCTTTTGGACCTCCAGCCCCCATTACACAATTAACCTTGGAGCCTTGGGATCCGAGAAAATTGTTTAGCTTATCGCCACTGCAGTTTCTAGCTGGAATCTGTGATTAGATGGATCAAACTTTTCGATTATATAAATGGACTGATCTCTCCTCATTACCTGGCCCAGAAAGCAATGTTCCTTTCAATTACACCTAACAATTTAAGTAAGTTTTGATTTGCTAAAAATTTTGTGAAAAAAAAAACTATTAAGGTGATTCGATGGACGCCATACTATGTGTCAGAATGGCATGCGATATATCGCATGCATTAGTTCCATTTTTTCAGCTACTCGTCATTTTGCTCGAATTTTGAGATCGCAATTCTGTTGTCAGGAGACTAAAGAATTCACTTACTAATTTTAACAAATAAATACAACGTAATAAAGGCGTGGTTTTTTCGGAGGAAAAATATTGCATTCGAGTGCAGTTTCGATATCAGTATCATCAAAATTGGGAAGTGAATTCTTTAGTCTCCTGAAAACAGAATTGCGATCTCAAAGTTCGAGCAAAATGACGAATAGCTGAAAAAATGGAACTAATGCATGCGATATATCGCATGCCATTCTGACACAAAATATGGCGTCCATCGAATCACCTTAATGAAGTATAGTAACTGGTTAGACTAAGCACGTAGTAACCAAAAGTAAATTGAGCGAATTTTCTTTTTCAAAGTTTTTGTTTAGATTCTTCTCCGGCCTAGATAGCAAAAAAAGAAAACGGAAAGAAAAACTGCGAGCTGGATGCACCAGGCTCACGCCACGTGTTGTGGCTGTTTTTCCGGAAATCAATCAAGAAACGTCATTTCGGGTATTTGACAGGGAACATTACTTTACTAATTGAAGCGAGGCGCGCGGACTCAATGCGCTCGTCTGGTGCATCCACAACCAATGCAGTGTTGCCGAAGCAAGAAAAAACTCCTCAATAATATTTGAAGCGGAAGAATTGCGCGGGAACGTTCCTAATTACGATCCGAGGTAAGGTAGTAGCCGTCAAGGCACCAGCTCATCAAATGCAGATTAGTTTTTTCGGAGCGGAGGGAAGTTGGGTCGATGAACTTTTCTAGAGCCAACAAGCTATATTTAATCAGATTTTTCGGTTTTCGGCTACTCATAATGTGAACACAAAAGTTGAGCTATTAGCCGATTTTACAAATATGTGCGATGATTGCGACTCAGGTCATGATTTAATAAGTGATTATGTATTAAAGCATGGCCTGAGCCGCAATCATTGCATATATTTGTAAAATCGGTTAATAACTCAATTTTAGTTTTCACTTTATTTCATATATACAAGTAACAAACATTTCAAAATCAAGAGTTGAAAAAACTCCGACTCCGCGAGTTTAAATATTAGAGCCTGCCAGCGAGGAACGCGCTTTAGCGACTACAAACCTAAAGGGAAACTTCACGCATTGCGCAATGCTTGAAGTATCCCCTTAGGTTTGTAGGCGCCAAAGCGCGTTCCTCGCTGGCAACATGCCACGCAGTGCCACGGCGCTTCAAGCAACTGTTTCACAACAGAGGTGTTGCACAGTATCATACGAAATTGAAGGCGCTCCAACTTATGAAGAACGACAGGCATGTTTTAAAAGCACAGATCTTTCCTCGCAAAATAAATCTACTACGGTGCAAAAAGAGAGTTGACACCGCAAATTTAAATAATCGCGTTGAACACAACGGTTTCTAGTGTAGGTATACGAAAACGAGCGGAAATTTTCGAGTTGGAATGCTGTTACGTTCTATCGTCCAGAAAACTCCGAACTCAGCTAACTTTGGAGAAGAGGATATTTATTAACGCAAAAGTGGCAAACTTTCTAGGATGATATAGTCTTGGTATCACATTCACTCGAGGATGATAAACTCTGGCACTTTAACTTAACTTCGGCAATTTTTGCAAAATGCAACCTCGGCACGCCTAGGGCAAAGATCGAAAAATTATGGGTGGAGGGGAGGGGACCCACCGCGGCACCGTGATGGGCAGGTCTGTTGGCGATTTTCCGGGCCTTTTCGCGGAGCTAGTCCGCCTCTGGTTGAGGAAATTTTAGGGTGGCCTACAAACGGCCCTCATCGATACTCCTCCTCATAAAATTTGGGTGAAATTCAAGGATTTACAAAATCTTGAAAATTCGGAAACGTTTCGAAAATAATCAAGGAATTTGCAAGCCCTGGAAAAAACACATTGCATCTAGAGTCCAGGCTCTAAAAAACATCGACAAGAAAAAATACTCTTGATTCAATCAGATTTAAGCTTAAATCAAGAACCAATCCTCTGAATATAAGCGGATTTCCTCTCGATTTAAGCTTAAATCTGATTGAATCAAGAGTCCTTTTTCTTGTCAATGTTTTCAAGAGTCTGGACTCTAGATCCAATTTGTTTTTTTTTTTTTTTTCCAGTGAGGAGTCACGAGCTCTGTGTCAATCCTTAATACCCTATACAGAGACGCAGCTGCAAATCCGATGCGCTTATGACGTTTACGTCATTATTTATGACGCCTCTCCGCGTGGCTCCAACTTGGCTCCGCCGCTACAACCGCGGTCGCCTGCTGTTCTCGAGAGTGACAGGGTGATGGACGATAAATTGCAGTTATCACTAGTGAAAGTCTTCCGTTTGAACTGTTTTCCGATCCTTCACACCGACCGCACCGGCTTCGCGTGCGAGTGTGTTTGTGGGCCAGGAGAAGCAGCTCGCCGCCTGCTTGGCCTATAAACCCTCGACAGTCGTTAGAGATGAATAAATAACCTTTAATGTCTCTCGGAGCTTTTGTTCTGGTTTAAGTGGTCTTCCTTCCGAGCCACCGGGCGATCGAGAGAAGCATGAGCTTGGTGCCCTTTATGGAAGCCCTGAATTCGAAAAGGTATGCACCAGAATGGGTTAATATGGTTCAAGACGGATATACTGCTGTGCTAAGGAAAAACGCCGTATGAAACTTCAAGCGTTGCCAAATTTCCATTTCCAAAACACGATTTTCCTGGTAAACTTATAAATATTTTTCTTCCAATTTTCCAGATAATGTTGTTTGCAATTGCACCTTAATTTCCTGAAAATTTCAAGGAAAAATATCCATAGCTTTCCTTAAAAATAAAACAATTTTAGGAGGAAATTTGGCTACTCTCGAATGTGTATACGGTGTTCTTCCTTAGCGCGGCTATATGTATGACTGAATAGAAGAACTTTCGAGGATTTATAATGAGCAGAATACGGAACTTTCTCGGAACTTTCAACTTTTAAGAGCCTCCGAAAGGATGTTTAAGGAAGCAAGGCAACAGTTAGAAAAGCCTTGAAGAATGCCTTAAAATGTAGTTTTCTTCCACCAGTACCTATGCATTCTCTATTATACCTTTTTGCGACGAGGCAAAATGTGCGACCGGCCAAGGGGCGCTTTCAGACATTTTAAGTTGAGAGTCGCCGTATCAAAAGGCATTTCGAGGGTGTAACTTTACCAGACCACGTATCTTGTCTGTGGTGTTTAAAAATCGCCGCTAGCGGATCAAAATCATTCTTTAGAGTTTCCACAGAGTTTTCTTCGCACGCAGAAGAAAATTCTCATCAGTTTTTAAGAATATAGACGTTGAGTAGTTTTCCACTTAAAAAATAAAGTATGAAAGGAAGTCTGCAATGTCGCAAACCAAGATACGTGGTCTGGTAGTTTCACCGTCGATTTGTAACAAACACATTTGAAGCGAGTGGTCTTAAAGAAATATCCATGAAAAATTTGGCAAAGTTGAGGACTTCAAGTGTGCTTCGGCGATTTCCTCACATTCAAAGATATTTGAGGACTAGAACATTTGAAGGAAAACAGAATTGAAAAAATATACTTAAGGACTTTCTAAGACGTCGCCCTAGTCAATACCACTGCACTGGGGAAAAAAAAAAAAAACACATCGGATCTAGAGTCCAGACTCTTGAAAACATTGACAAGAAAACATACTCTTGGTTCAATCAGATTTAAGCTTAAATCAAAAGGAAATCCGCTCAAATTAAGAGGCTTGGTTCTTGATTTGAGCAAAAATCCGATTGAATCAAGAGTATTTTTTCTTGTCGATGTTTTTAAGAGTCTGGACTCTAGGTCCAATGTGTTTTTTATCCAGTGTGGACGAGGCAATACATTTAGCCTTGCACCCTCAATGTGGTTCATACAGATTTCCCGTAACTTTCTCGTTGTATAGGCATGCGTACATGAAATATTGAATCATGAAGATCCAATCCTTGCATTGGCAGTAAAACCATCAACTCGAAGAACATACAAGACTCCCTCATTATTAACTTGAAGCATCACAAAAGTAGGAGGCGCGGGCAGAAACGCACAGAGAAAGAGAAACGCTGGAATTACGTCAGAGCAACCAATCAAATATTGACGTATGGAGCATCTCTTAGAGAGACAGCATCCCCGCGTCTCGCCGGTATCCGTCGCACGCAAATCGACTCCGACCTCAACCACAAATCACACCTGCTCATCAACGCCGGGCTTTCGAATCCAAAATTGCGGCCCTATAAGTTTATCACCGTGCCATCGTGTCGACATCAGTGGCGCGGCGTTAACGATCGATTATCGATATTTCCCCATTTCGACGGTGAAACTACCAAACCACGTATCTCGGTTTGCGACGTCGCAGACTTCCTGTCATACTTTATTTTTTAAATAAAAACCTACTTAACATCCAGTCTTGAAAATTTCTGTGATTTTTCCTCTTTGTGCGGAGAAAATTCCGTGAAAATTTCAAGGAATGATATTGATTTGGTCTACTTCAAAAAAATAAAATGTGAGCGTAGATTTCTAAACACCGCAAACGAGATACGTGGTTTGGTAGTTTCACCGTCGATTTGAGACTGCAGCAAAGAATCGATTATTAAAGTGTTCGTTGCGAACACTCTGTTCAACGATCCTTTTCCATACGTTTAAATGGCACATAAATCGATAAATCGCAAAGCACGCCACGCCACGACATCGCGCGCCGTCTGAGTTGATGTGAGTGGAAGCGACGATGTTGCGAATGTGCTATGGGGTGTGCCTCGAAATTTGTGGCGCGGACAACCGCGAAGTTATTCCGCGCGCGAATTACCCCCCGCCCCCTCCCGCCATTTGCGAAGTTCGAGCAATATTGACTTTTTATTGGCGTGGTGCGCGGAGTATAAATCGTCGGTATGACGGTGGCGTTAATCGCACTTGTCTATTCGAAGGACCTTAAATTGCTATCGGAATTACCGATAGCAATGGCATGTGCAATGTTAGAAATCATGATATGTCTGGAGCATATAGGGATGAAAACGAAAATTGATAGCGGACATTTGTTTCGAAAGAACGATTAACTAAGCGAAATAACTGTTCACCGTTGGTGTTCATCGTAGAGACTTGTTGTTCAAACAGATCTGATTGTTTTTCAGTCGGATCTTTCGCTGATGACGTACAACACGTGACACGTTATTATCTGCGACTATTAATAAGATACCAAAACGTTACTTTTATACAGCTTCTAAACCTGTTAAGAGTCAAAACGGTAAAATATATTTTTAAATAGACTAATTTCTTAATCGGACTAAATTTCTCAATTCGGAACTATGATTTCTACCTCATCAGTAAAAACACCAATGTGCATAAGAAAACTGCTGGTACATACGTTGTTTCTAAACTGAGAAAGAAATTGTAAAGTTCCTAATAAATATGTTGAATGTGTGAGGGATTTGCGATTTGACTCTTGATTCTTTTGTAAACATTGGCGAGAAACACGATGGTGCCACTGGTTTTCTCTATAATTAACTCCTAAGCTCGAAAAAGCTCTCAAGTTGAGGCCAAAATGCAGGGGATATCCCACGCTATCCTGAGAGTCCACCTCTACATCAAAACAAATTCTCCATGCAAAGGTAGGGAGCAAATATATTAGCAGGGTTGCCACTTTATTTGGCGAACCCAAAACTGAAAACACGGCAACCCTGTCAATGTATTTGCTCCCTATCTTTGCATGGAGAGTTTGTCTTGATGTAGACGTGGACTCTTAGGATAGCGCTGGATATCCCCTCCATTTTGGCCTCAACTTGAGAGCTTTTTTTGAGCTTGGGAGATGATTACAGAGAAAACCAGTGGCACCATCGTGTTTCTCGCGAACTTATACATATAAGAATCAATGGCCAAATCGCAAATCCCTCACACATGCAACATCTCCATTGCAAAATGTAATCCAGCGTTTTGACGGAAACTGATGAATGCAAATCAGGTAAAATGAGAAGGCAGTTCCACATTGCTTCTACTAAAGATGTGAGTTTTTTCGCGTGGTTATGTTAATGCCCTATCGGAGGTATTTGATCTCGCCCAATTGACCCACTGACGTCGAAATCCCCGGACGGCGCTGAGCTTTGAACCTCGGACTCCTCGCCCCACCTGCGCGAGTGACCTGTCGGAGTGGACCCAATGTAAAAAACCGCAACAGCCATCTTCGCCGCCGAGTTGCCACATCCCACCAGAATATTTTACGACAATGGGTTCCTTGTTCAGCGCGGCGAATTTCCGTCAACTCGGCAATGGTGACGCGTCCAGGTCCCCCGGCCGGCCGGCGCGGCGCGTTGGATGTCGTCATCAATTACGCAAGGCCGCTGATCGGCCCGGAGAGTCTCTTGCAATTAAACCTCCGCGGCACCGTATAATTTTCCAACTGACCGGTGACCAGCGCAGCGGTGCGGCGGGCGGCCCGCAGTAATCCTAACGCAGGGATCTTTGGAATTTCTTGAAACCTTACGAGTACATGGACTGAACCCTGAAGAGCGGGAGATTTTAACGAAACGTGCGGCACTTTTAAGGTTTCATAAAGTTAGAAAAAAAATCTAAAATTAAAAAGCAAAGTTTGAAGCCGCATGCAAGCTTATGTGAATCAGTGAGAACGAAAACACACCAACTCGGCATATTAAAGTAATCAAGGCACACACAAAACTGCACAGTAGATGGAGAAATTAGTCTGAGAAAAACATTTTTGGTGCCGAAATACAAGCAATTAAGGACATTTCAAAGGTCTAAGTTGGAACAGATGCTTCGATAAGCTAGAACTACAAATAAGAGAACTTCGATAAGCTTTATAAAAATTGGCTGTCTTTGATAAAC
Source organism: Bemisia tabaci (assembly GCF_918797505.1). Classification (NCBI taxonomy): domain Eukaryota; kingdom Metazoa; phylum Arthropoda; class Insecta; order Hemiptera; family Aleyrodidae; genus Bemisia; species Bemisia tabaci. The sequence continues at coordinate 43,387,723 of NC_092799.1, read as the reverse complement.
ATTGAGCATTTTCGAGTTACCGAGTTGGTGTGTTTTCGATCTCACCGATTCATGTATAGCTTCATGGGCCGAATGGAACACAAGACGGGGTAAAAAATTAAGCACAATAAATGTTCCATTTCGAAATTTTACGTATGATACGATGGACGTATTATGATAACTTCTTAATTCAACTCATAAGTTAGAAATACTGGTTTTTGTCGACGTTAGATCACAGTTTTCGTGCGGAGAAAACCTAAGTCTATACTCAAGTCGAATCGACCACTACAGTAATATTTCGGTACATTTTACGACGGAGGATTTTGCGGAATACTCTAACTCTTTTTTGAAACAATTAAAGGTATACCCTATATCAGAGGAGGAAGAGATCTGTATGAAACCAAACTCTAGTTATTTGCCTAATGTATAGGTTGATTTTCATGTTTACTTTGCTCTACGTTGTTTACGGTTTGTACGCGAGCCGAAAGGTTTGGGTTCATAAACAATGTAAACTAAGAAAGTCTCTGTGTATTTCTCAATGACATACTTGTCTTACTTTTAACTTTGTTAGATTCCTCCATCATACTCTGCAAGTAGTATAAATAAGAAAGCATGTGCTGTACCGCTTAATATTTTACCGTGTTTAGTAGGTCCATTCGATTATCATCGGGCTGATTGTTGGAATCGGTAGACAAAGCGATAGACAAAGGAGACAAAAAGGATATAGAGGGATACTATTGATGGGAGTGGGTGGTTGCAATGAACATGAACACAGGAGGTAGGCAATAGACAAACTACCAGCAACCCACGAGAGACCTTATAGTTAGTCCATCATTTTCTCTCTTAGTCTATTGGAACCACCCATTTCAACCAATAGGATCGCTCCATACTCCCTATGTCTTCTTTATCGATCGCTTTGTCAATCCGTTTCAACAACCCAATCAGCCCGCAGCGGACAGATTATTGAAATTGATGGACAAAGCTATAGACAAAGAAGACATAGGGAGTATGGAGCGATCCTATTGGTTGAAATGGGTGGTTCCTATAGACAAAGGGAGAAAATGATAGACTAACTGACGGGTTTCTCGTGGGTTGCCGTTAGTTAGTCTATTACCTACCTCCTTTGTTCATTGCAACCACCCGCTTCCACCAATAGGATCTCTCCAAATCCCTTTTGTCATCTTTGTCTGTAGCTTTGTCTATAAATTTCAATAATTCGCCCGCAGGGGTCTACTGGCTCTCCCAAAAGCCCAGCTATGCAAAAAAAATCAAAACTTAGAGCCTCAATACGGAAGTATAAAAACTGATCTCACTGTGCGGACTACCGCATAATGCATAATAGACAACTAAATTCCAGCGCCCCCCTTGCACGACGGCGCGAGGGAAAAATAAATTAATTAATTTGCATCCTCAATAATTATCGGCTCGTTGAGTAAAACGCTTCGAGCTCAGGTACTCCCGGATAGCGGCAGCTGAGTCAAGCTTTGAGCTTCGGTACCGCTGGAAAGTTCAACGCGTGCTACGCACACATTCTGAGCTTTGTCTGGAGTCTCCACTGCTACGGGCTACGCAACTAGCTTTCATTACTTCGAAAATGTACATTTCGGTGGAGTTGTAGAATTAAGGTAAGAACTACGTGAATAAAATTCTCGGAACTATCGATGCCGATAAACCGTGCATGCCGTTGGTGGGAACCGACCGCGTGGCATGCTTTGCGATACATCCATTGATCTGCCATTTCCCTGGTAAAAATTGGCGATAAGAGCTGCGTTTCAAAATACCATGGGAATTCTTATAGCCGGCGGAAGAAAGCTACAGAAAATCATATAGCTGGCTGTAGAACGCGGAGAAAATCATACGGCCGGGCTATACAAAGCGATAAAAAATTATGCAGCCGGGCTATAGTTCCTATAGCCGCGCTTTACACTTTATCGCCTGGCTGCTGCTTTTTCGCCATCGATTATAAAAGGCTATAAGAAATTATAGTATAGATTGTGTAGAAATTCGTGTGCTTTGGAAATCATTAAGTTTAATACAGAACCACCTTAATACTTATAAAACACACGTTTTTTCATCATTTTTTTCATCAATTAAAACGAGAATAATCCATACAGGATGTGCAAACATTTCAAAATCATGAGTTGAATAACGCTGACTCCGCCAGATTAAATATTAGAGCCTAGCACAAAGCGGAGCGGCGAAGCACTGGCGCCTACAAACCTAACAGGGATACTTCACGCGTTGCGCAACGCGTGAAGTATCCCTGTTAGGTTTGTAGGCGCCAGTGCGCGTTTCGTGCTGGCTATCCGCCTGCCGCACCGCAGCGTGCCAGGGCGCTTGAAGCAACTATTTCACAAAAGAGGTATTGCACAGTATCATACGAAACTGAAGGCGCTCTAATACAGGAATGGCAGGCATCCATCAAAAGTGCGGAGCTTTCCTCGCAAAATAAATCAAGATACTACGGCCGAAAAAGAGAGCAGTGGTCCAAAAACTCACTAAGTCCTAGCATCCGTAATTAGTGACGTTTAGCATACACTTTATCGCCTGGCTGTGAGTTGCTTAATCGCTATCGGCTAAAAAAGGCTATAAGAAATTGTGTAGCCGGCTATAGAAGCTATTGGAGATCTTACAGCCGGCCGTAGGTCTATGGTATTTTGGAACACAGATTCTACTGCCAATTTTTACCAAGGTTGAACTTATGGACAAGGATCGATAGACGGGGTGTCCACAATGTAAAACTTAATAATCGATTCTTTATCATTGCCTCAAATGGAGAAAAATCGATAGTCGATCATTCACGCCTCGCCACTGTACGGTTTATCCGTAGCACCGGAAGTTGTACGTATCACCCTTTTTCACTTTACGGACCGGCCCGATTACATCGCGACCATAAAATGCTTCTATGGGGACATATTAAATAAAATCAATAAAGGAAGAAAATAGCTATTAGTGGCAACCCCTTGAGTTTGATTTAAAAGGAAAAAAAGATTATTAGTCGTGTCAATCATACCTTACATAGATAGACGAATATGAAACAGCAAAATCATGTCGGTAATGACATCAAATGTCCAAGCACTTACCTAGAACAAAAAAGAAAACAAAAAATCAGAAAAGCACACATTTTAGAAATCGGGGCATAAAATGTTCTTTAAAAATCAACTATTCTATTTTTCTCATGACCTTCAAACTGTATTTCTAAAAAAGAAGAGGAAAATCGTGCAGTTTAGATGAACTTCAAAGCTTCTTAAGGAAGATTCTGAAGGAGCTCTACCTAGCCACGCTGGCAATTTTCCTCTGATTTGCATTGAATTCTGATGAATTTTTCACCAAAAAACCGAATTTTCATGAAATGTTGACCAGGTTAAAGGACATTTCGTCAACAATTTTTTGTCCGCGCACCTGTTTTTTCCAGTACTTTACGTCCACACGTTTTTTCGGCACGGGAGTTTTGGTCCACGTGCCAGTTGATACCCAAAGTTAATTGGCCCACATGTAAATACAAATGACAATTGCTCACGACGTTTTTGGATGAAAATGTAAAATGTCTTGGAAGAATGAGGGTTTGCTTGTTGTTTTGTTTTGTCTCTTTGGTCCAACGGAGAATAATATATAGTTGAGAGTTTTGGTAAAAATGGGGGAGCGTCAATTCCATGAGACAAAATTCACTAAAACTCTCTACACCTCTTTGGTGTAACAGGACTTAATTATCTTTCAAGAAATTCCCACCTTGCTATAACTGAACCGGATAAACATCTATATTTGCCTCAGCTAAAGGCTCTTAGATTTTTCCTGTTAACGATGAGTATCTTGATTTATTTTGCGAAGAAAGAGCTGTACTTTTAAAGGATGCCTGTCAGTCTTAATACGTTCAATTTTGTATAATACTGTGCAACACCTCTGTTGTGAAATAGTTGCTTCAGGCGCCACCGCACGGCAGGGGGGGGGGGGGGGGGGGGGGCAGCACGAAACGCGCATTGGCGCCTTCAAACCTAAGTGGACACTTCAAGCATTGTGCAATGCGCGAAGTATCCACTTAGGTTTGTAGGCGCCAGTGAGCCTCTCGCGCTGGCAGCACGCCGCGCCGCTCCGCTCTGTTAGGCTTTAATATTTATACTCGCATAGTCAGCGTTTTTTAACTTATGATTTTGAAATGTTAGCACACTCTGCATTGATTATTCCCATTCAAATTGATGGGAAAAAATATGTATCAATTTATCAAAGGAGAATAATAATATAATGTGTGTGTGTTTTTTTTAAAATATTGGTGGTTCCGAGTCAAATTTAATGATTTCCAAAGCACTTTAATTTTTTCTTTTACAGTTTGTGCTTTTATTGTGCTGTAGCGAGGTGTACGCGCAACCAAACGCTCAAAATTTGACGTATTTGACTCTAAAAGATCGATGTACAAATGGGTTAAAACTAAAGATTGCGTGATTCTTGGTTTTTTCCCCTCTTTTATTCATTTTTGCAGTTTCTGTCGGCACAACTGCGGCTCATTGAGATTAATGTCGCTTGGAAAAGGTTTTACAAATATTTGTCACGTTTTAAAAATATAAATGTTTTCAAATGAAGTAATAATTTCATAAGGAAAAAATTAAAAAAATAAAAAAAAGTACCTATACATATATAAGGTACATTGTGCATTCAATATTTTAAGGATAGAAATAAAAAAACCAATAATTCACCAATGACAATTTAAAAAGATGATTCAAAAGGAGGAAGTAATAACATTTCATTTAGAAAATGAGCAACCATAACAACACCTCCTTCTCTCTCAATTTCTCATTTGCATATTGTCAATATCATTTTACATACCGACTAAAATATAACGCTTGGGCCAAGTCACTGTTGCTTATTTCGTCGCCTACCTGACATAAGGGCGTAACTACAATCTGCGATGAACCCTGGGCTCCATACAATTCAATGCTTTTCCAGGCTCATCTCAATGTGTAGTTACGCCCTTATGTCAGCCAAGCGACGATTTTACGTGTGGGCGTAAACTACTGGATAAAAAAGGTGCGCAGACAAAAAGTCGTTGACAAAATGTCCTGAAACCGTTGACCATCCTAACTTACTAGTTTCTTAAACGGTACATTGACTCTTGACCAATCAGAAACCCCCAAAGTTACGTGATGAATGTCATTTCTCGGACGGAAGTCGGTAAGACAGTATTTTCTCCCTTTAAATCCGTAAAATAACAATCTAGTATTCTAGGCGAGGAAGCTTATCTTGATAAATGTCGGTTCTAAATTTCTCGATTCTCATCTTAAAATTTATAAACCAAATTAAAGTGATTCGGCACAGTTTCTGGCTTGCTATATATCGCATCGATTGAGCAAAAAATCTCGGCATATTCTGAAATTTTGGCCAAAAAAGTACGATAGCTCCTGTGGAATCATCAAAGAATCAAGCAGCCTGGAGAATCATTCTCAACAAAAAAAAACTTGGGAATATTAAGAAAAATAAAAGCAGGATCCGTTTTGAAGAAAACCACGCATTCGATATACAATACTCGATTAAAATTCAAAACCCACCGAGATCCTTTCCTCAACTGACGCGATACATCGCACACGGTAAAAAAAAAAAAAAAAAAAAACACATTGGATCTAGAGTCCAGACTCTTGAAAACATTTACAAGGAAAAATACTCTTGATTCAATCGGATTTTTGCTTGATCAAAACGAAATCCGCTTAAATTAAGAGGCTTGGTTTTTTATCATTATTTACGCTAGGTTCTGATTGAATCAAGAGTACTTTTTCTTGTCGATGTTTTCATGAGTCTAGACTCTAGATCCAAAGTGTTATTTTTTTTTCCAGTGCTTGCCAGTTCAATCACGCCAGAAACTGTGACGAATCACCTTAAATGCCTTTCGATTCTATTCTACATATTAAAATTGACGGATCCAGCGGTTTAAACTTGCGAGCTCCCCATTGAATTCGAATGGGACCGCGGGCGAATTTTGGCAGACCATCAAGCGCGTGTCCATTTCTTGCTCGTCGATTTGACGCGCGACATGACACGGACGCGACAATGAACTCGGAGCGTGAGCACACGAGCTTGATAGCTTTGCGTCCGCAAACTGGACGTATTTCTGCCAAAACAGCATTATGAAATGAGCCCTGTTATACATATATCCTTCTGGATCTCAGGGTTCATGTTATGATGCGCATAGGTCTGTTCGGCAGAAATACGTTTAACTGTCGTGCATTATCGTTTATGCCTCCGGTCCCAAAGCTAGAGTCAACTTCCGACGCATTAAACTCGTCCGCGTGTCAACAACCGCCTCAAGTCGGACATCCCTAAATTCTGTCTTATGTTTGTACGAAATACAGCAATGAATATGATCGCAAGTTAGCAATACTGTTTTTACTTCATTTAAATTTACACGGAAAAAAGGTGTTGCAGATTATCCTCTAAAATTATGGTATTACTCCAATTTGTTGTATCGCAAGTTAGCAATACTGTTTTTACTTCATTTAAATCTACACGGAAAAAAATGTGTTGCAGATTATCCTCTAAAATTATGGTACTACTCCAATTTGTTGTATGCTATGGGTATTTCCAATTAATTGTGATAGTACCGCAACATTTGGACCGTAACCTAATTTTTGAAACACCCATGTCATCCAACAGCCCGTACCTATTTTTTTCCGTGAAGTGTAAAAAAGTCTATTACAGTTTGCGAGAATCGCCATAGATACATGCCTTCAACGGTTTCTGATATAGGTTGAGGATATGGCATAATTTTGGGATACTCTTAGATCAGGTCAATTAAACTGTTATGAAAATTTGATTATTTTGTAAGGGAAATATAATTTAAAAAATTGATCAAAATTTGATGAAAATTAGAGCTTGATGTGAAGGAAATTGCTTTACAATGTGGTAGGCATTTTAGAAATCTTTAAATGACTTATCAAATGTGATGCCGACTGTTGAAAGAATTGAATTGGAGGACCGTGAGTGTCATTATTTAAAAATTGCGTGAATATTTCAAATCTTTATTAATCTCTGTTTTAGGTATTTTTCCCCCAAAAAGGGGAGAAAATGGTCCCTTATCTTTGATTTGTTGATCAAGTAGTCACTAATGCTCGAAGAATGAACATTATTAAATACTGAACTTAACGATGAGAAACCATAAACAGATGCTTTTTGCACATACTTACTAGTCTTTTAGGAATATTGTAGCCGACAAGGCAGGTCGGCGTTTCTGTTTAAAATAAAATCTTCATTGTCAGATCATTTCATATCAAGCCCAATTTTTCTCCTAGATTCGGCAAAAGCTAAGAACTTCCTCTGCTGCACTGCGGTGGGTAAATATTGAAAGTTTGTTTGTACGAAATCAACGCCAGAGAAAACAACCGGGAGAAAGGATCTAGGGAAGATAAAAATTGAGACAAACGCGTGAGGTAAACACAGAGTGTAAACATTAACCGCATAGCACGATTTAAACTCAATGTGTAACACTAGTGTTTGGATTGGCGCAGAAATCGAATCCTTTAAAATAATACGAGAGAACTCCGCGACAAACTGACAAAATTTCCAAGTTTTTTTCCTTTCACTCTCGATTCAGTATTAATACAAAGGCTTCTAACTGACCACTAGATTCTTTCGAGACCATATAAAAATAGTCACATTCGTAACCATTATCGGCTTAAGCCCCAGACAGACGTTCAACGTAAAGCTTCAAAGTGGTGGCTGTTTAGTCAAGTGTTGCGCATCGATACGGTAATCGATGGCAACACTTTGGACGTGTGTCTCCCTCTACAGCGCGTGTATGCGTGTTTTTCGAAAATATGACTATTCGCGCTTTGACATACCGGGGAGCAACATACATATTTTCCTTGTTGCATACGCTGGAAAAAAAAAAAACACATTGGATCTAGAGTCCAGACTCTTAAAAACATCGACAATAAAAAATACTCTTGATACAATCAGATTAAAGCTTAAATTAAGAACCAAGCCTCTTAATTTTAGCGGAAATCCTTTTGATTTAAGCTTAAGTCTGATTGAATTAAGAGTCCTTTTTCTTGTCAATGTTTTTAAGAGTCTGGACTCTAGATCCAATGTGTGTGTGTGTTTTTTTTTTTTTTTTTTTTTTTTTTTTTCAGTGTGCGTGTAGCAAAATTGAAGGCGAAATTTGGACTGACAACGCCGTTAATTGGTCAGATCAAAGGTTATGGAGAATATAAATGCGAGTTTTTCAAAAAGATAACTCACACAGATAAGTGTGATGATTATCCTGTTCTTTTTGCTACTCAAGCTTCAATGAATACGAATCGGAATGCAGCATTGGAACCGAATGGTCGATAAGCGATTTTACGTCACTGAGAGAGGATTAATCTCTGCTACGCTTTCGTTGTCATTGTGGGTTTTTTCGGTGCCTCGATTTTCCGATGGTTGCATTGGGAAAGCGCCTGCAACATTTGTTTTCACTTTTCACAGACCGCGCTAGAAACGATAGTTGGCGGCGGGAAACTCGGGTGGATCAGGGTCAATTGGCGAATCGAGCGGGGACTTATTGAGACAGATCAGCTCCGAGCGAAACGAAAAACTAAATAAATCTTGAAGTAGGAGGATGTACTTGTATTCAGCTTGTGGTTTCTTGAAATTTCCTTGACTTTAAAGAAAGCACAAGATGATGAAGCACAATTTGTAAGGTTTCCCGATCAAACTGGGAGACAAATTATTTAAAACTATGCGTTCAGCCGATATAAAATTGCAATTTTCCCTGCACTGAGAAAAAAACCTCGGCCGTGGAAGCCGTACTTACGGGCTATATAGACATACCGTCCGCGTTCCGGGCTCAGAGGCCAAAAGTTCTGGGCGTAGCACCGAGGAATCGAAGCTACGGCTCCAGCACCCGGAATTTTCGGCCTCTGAGCCCGGAACGGACGGTATGTCTATTTAACCCGTAAGTTTTTTTTTTTCAGTGTGAGCTTTGGATCATCTTACTCTCATAACCTGACTGCGTCCAGTTTTTTATGACTTATCCCCACCCTGAAAATTGCATTCATTGCAACGAAGAAACCCTTTTTTTCGGCAAAGCCTCCCGCCTCGTCAAACTGAAGAAAATGACTGCCGCGTCATGAATCACGACGCGAAACTTCATGAAAGGAGGCGATTAAAGATGCAAAGTAAGTATTTAGTGCCCAAATTGGCCTTGATACGAAGAAATTGTTTCTTTCATCAATCAAAAAATAACATTTCGACGAGGAGACTTTTACTTTTCATAATGCGTTTAGATGTGCAGATGAGTTTCATAATCCAGAATTAAAATAACAGATGCGAAATATAAATAAGTATACATGAAATAATATTGTTGAAAAATTACAAGGTATGGTACAATTTTGATGGTTGGATAGTTTTATGGTTTTAAATAAAGTGCATTACCATACAAATAATGCGTAAATGTAGACATGCGATGGAAAGCTTTGCTTGTATGCAAAGTGTAAAAGAAAAGGAACACAATCGAAAATCCTCGAGGCACTCCTTTATATTTAGTTGAATCGTTAGCAAATTGTTATCAGTTCAATGGATATGAGAGACAAGATATCTGAAACCGTCTAAAATTCCCGAGACGTGCCTTCAATAAAAGTAAACCGTTAGCAATATCAATTCAATGAATATGAGAAAAAAAGCCATCTCAAACTAAGAGAATGGCTTCAAGCTTGATTCAAGGATTCAGTTAATGTTCGGGTCTTGGATAAGCACTCTCGTTATCTCATTTTATTTTTTTCCCCTTTGGATATGCACCAAGGATTGAAGCACCGTTTATCCTGGGAACAACATTACAGCCAGGAAGAGGAAGGCGTAATTCAAAGCTCGGCGGTGGAGAAATCGATGGGACCTTGAACAATGGGACTATGCCAAGGGATAGTTTACATCCTTCTAATAGGGCGGGAGAGCTGAAATTGATCCTGCTGAGCTGTCTTATCCTATCGAAAGCCATAAAAGTGAAACACTGTGAAACTTCGTTTTTCTTGGTGTGAAAAACTGTTAATCCTTTAAGTTCAAACCTAGCTACGCATTTCAAGACTTCAATGTTCCCTATGCAAAGAAAAGTGCGTGAACAACTTAAAAAAAAACTCACATTTGTATTACTTCCGCTTTGGTTTGGAATTCTTCAGCAATTATTATGACAAAATGTTTGTGAAACACTCAGTGGTTCCATCAGCTCATTTTTTTTTGGATATTTTGAAGTAGCTTAATTTTTGAGATTTCTCTTTTCACGCGGACGGTCATAAGTAAGTAGAATTAGAGAAGCTCTTAACTGTACAAAAATGCAAAAGTGTATTCCCTTCGGAAAATACACTTAAAGTCGTCAACTTTTTACCGGATGGGAGGGGGGGGGGGGAGGTTGAAGGTCCCCCATGGTCAGAAATCTCTCCTGGACGATTAAAAGGATTGAAATGCCTATTCAAATCGCAAATACACGCTTTTTTAAGGGAGATATTTTGGGGGAGGTCACCGACTGTGCCTCTGTTTCTGAGGTACCTCTAATCGCCGTCCGTGCGACGCGAAGTAAATTCAGCCATTCTTTTCAGAAACGACATATGAGCTCTGCGGAGGAGGTTGGACTGTCTACCTTTGCGCTTACAATCAGTTTTCTGCCGAACAGCAAGGATATCTTACAAGGATTTTATACCCAAGTACCTACTTGAGTTTCACTAAATTTTCATGAAAAAAAAAGTAGCGTGTAAATTTGTAAGTTTTGCGACAAATTCAGTGGCGTGGCGTGAATTGCGATACATCGATTGTTATGTCATTTAGAACTTCGGGAAAGAATCGATTATTAAGGTGTTCGCTGCGAACACCCTGTATACCGATCCTTTTCCATAGGTTTAAATGGCAGATCAATCGATAAATCGCAAAGCACGCCACGCCACTGGACAAATTATACGTGAAAATCGGGTTTTGAGCAATGCCGCAAAGCTTATACGTTGTTCCTGCAATTTTCTGATCGAGTGACGGAGCCACGAGGCCAATGTGACATAATAATGTTAAGTGGGGAAAACGGGGGGAGGAAGAGACGTGGGGATGGGCGGGAGGGGGTGGGGAAAATTGAGTAAGAAATGGGAAAAGTACGTGACGCGAGAATGCTAATCGAGAGGTGTGCGTGGTGCGGGTGACCTCGCGGGCCCGCTTTTTCACGTGCAGTTAGCGACATGTCACTCCGCGCTTCGCTGCACCGCGATCGGATCCACGGGCTACGTCGACCGTTTTTCAGACCGTTCTCCGTGTCAGGTCTCGCTCGAGAAGCTCCTCGTATAACGTTGAAGGATTGACACTAACACAGGAAAATCGGCTGACGAGAAGGACTGAGCTAAATAGAGGAACAGAGTCAAATTTTGGGAAAAAGCGATAGAAGTATTTTTCAGGTTAACACCAATACATTTTGTCCTCTTAAAAGCTCGATAAGAGGAGAAAAGTATCTTGAATGTAAAATGTACACTGGAAAAAAAACACATTGGATCTAGAGTTCAGACTGTTGAAAACATTGACAAGAAAAAATACTCTCGATTCAATCGGATTTTTGCTTGAATCAAAACGAAATCCGTTTAAATTAAGAGGCTTGGTTCTTGAATTAAGCTCGATTCTGATTGAATCAAGAAAGCTTTTTCTTTTCGATGTTTTAAAGAGTTTGGACTCTAGATCCAATGTGTTTTTTTCTAGTGTGTCCGTTTACGGAGAGTTACTATTGGTTTTTGATAAAGAAGCCATGGCATTCGACGCCTTCCAGTTTTCAGTCGGCGAATAATTACAGCTCCTGAATCAGGAACGACCTTTTTGGCGGGCCCTTCTCTTTATTTTGTGGCGCCGATAAAGGTGCCTTGCTTTGCGTCTAAAATTTAAAAACTAAGTTTTTGTGTTTGTTTCTACTGGAGCTAAGTGGAATGCACGAAGATCACTCTCACACTTAAGACAGATTTCATGCAAAAATCAGAAACAATTTGGGTAAGTACATTAATCGTTTGAGTCAATATGACGACGGTACACGGACTTTATGTCCACTTTTTTTACGTCCACAGACTTTTCGTCCACAATTTTTTCGTCCACAATTTTTACGTCCACAGTTCTAAAGCTCACACTATTGTTAAGTCCATTACTTAAACGTCCACTAAGTTAAGTCCAAAAATGTAAAGTCCTTTAAAATCAAATTCAAGCGTCAGTTTGAAGCGTTTCCTCAGTCACTCCGCGAGTTTAAAATATTAGAGCCTAACACAAAGCGGAGCGGCGTGTTAGCAGCGCAGAACGCGCACTGGCGCCTACAAACCTAACGGGATACTTCACGCATTGCGCAACGCGTGAAGTATCCCGTTAGGTTTGTAGGCGCTTATGCGCGTGGCACGCTGGTTGCCTGCCGCGCCGCAACAACGCTTTAAGCAACTATTTCGCGTCAGAGCCGTTGCACAGTATCCTACAAGATTGAAGGCGCACGAAATAACTAGTTAAAGAGGACTTTGACTGCATATGTTACTGAAAAATGTTTAATTTGGCATTGGGGCGTTTCCAAGGCTCCCGCTTTGGTTTTCATCTTTTCATATCCGTACAGTGTACCATGAACGTATGTTTTTATCTGGTCTTAGAGTCTGTTCTCTTTCATGACTTGATTCATGAATGAAATGTTTTTTTAAGAATGAAGGTAGTAGTAGTATGCATTTATTTTTGAGGTGGTTCCTGTCATTTAAATGAGAAGAAAAAAAATGCGAACATAACATGTCCACAATTTGGACAATTTTGGACATATTCATGGTTGGACATTAAATCATGTGGACTTCATAAAGACTGGACTTAACGTTTAGTGGGCATTTATTTAATGGACGAAATGTAGGTGGACATAAAGTCCTGGAAGCATGACAACCTTGGATGGATTTACGTTCCTCGGGAGACTACGAAATAACGCGAGAATGACGCCACTAATAAATCTGCTGTATATTTACAGCTATTCCACAAACAGCTCTCTTCAAGCCTGCACCAATTTTTTAAGCACCACGTATGGTCTTAGGCGGATTTTTTGGCTTATTTTTAGGCGGAGACGCCCGATGAAGTGTCGGTCTGCAACCGATCAAAATCTAGGGAGAGGGACGAGTCCTGAAGACGAGCTTGAACTTCCTCCGATGTATTTCCGCGGTTGGCATGCTTGAAATAACGTGTTACTAAACTCTAACTCCGACACCTCATTCGGATTTATCTTGAGTCAGGTCTCTGGTCTCGTGAAGAGCGGGATATCAGCGCCTCCGCCCCATCCCTCTTAACGAGACACAAACATGCGGGTTGAATCACGCTATCAGCGAGTACATTAGAGAAGCGGATAGGCCAAGTGGAAACAAATTGTTATACAAGGTACGAGGGGTTTCACAAGTCCCCAGCTGCCGGTTTTATATCGCGATTAAAAACTTGTGGGGTGGAGGGTGAAGGGGGATGTTCGACGCTCTTGGTATTGGTAGTCTTTGTAACGATGACATGAAACCAGTGTTCGAAACTCACAGGCGCCAATGCGCCAACGTGGCCCCTAAAAAGTGCCCCCCCCCCCCCAAATGCTAATTTTTCTACTTGGTGATTTTTCGAAAGTTACAAGTCACAGCTACTAGTTCTGTGACGAAAACATCTTGCGTCGAACTTTTTACAACATGCGCCGTGATATATAGGCAAAAAGTCAATTTGGCCCCTAAAAAATCTTCCCTAAAAATTGAGCTTGATGGGCCACATGGCTCCTAAAACTTTGCATGAAACTGTAGATTATTAGTGTATTAATGCACTGTCAACGGTAAATGGGCCCTTTACAACCATAGATGGATCCAAGGGGGGCGGAGGGCATACGACCACCCCTTCCCCCTGTTTGCCCGTGAAAATGCAGGAAGAATAAGGAAAGGAAGAAAGGAACAAGGAAGGAACGGAGAAAAAAAGGGACCTTCACTTTTATTTACCATTAAGTTCCCTCACCAAATATACCTTTTTTTGTGTGTGATTCTTTTGGCTTCTTTTCCTTTATTGATAGTTTAGGAATCTACAGCCATCTATAGACAAGACCCATATACACGGAGAAAAAAACTCCGTGCGTGGGACCCGAAGTTGAGGTCATATGGATCTCTGAAGTTTTCGGATCACGTATCTAAAAACTTGTGGTCCAGCAGCCGAAGTTCGGGTCAGACATCTGAAGTACTTCGATAAATACCGAAGTGTTCGGGTCATACATCTGAAGTATACTCCGGTGCATACAAAAGTGCCTCGAGGTCTGGCCCGAACTTCGGCAGCTCGACCTCAAGTTTTCGGATGCGTGATCGGAAAACTTCAGAGATCCATATGACCTCAACTTCGGGTCCCATGCACGAAGTTTTTCTCTCCGTGTACCTTCACCATTAGGTTCATTCTTCGCCATTTCCAATCATTATTTCCGGCGAGGGGGGTTGTCTCAAATGGTCCCCTTCTCCACATTCAGGACCCGCTATTACTTTAAAAAGCGAATTGTTGCGTCGAACCAATCGATCATCTTGAATCTCGTGGTATTTATTACTGACATAGTCGCTAGCAGTACGCAGTAGGGCGACACGTTAATACGGACCGATCAAAGGGCTCCCCACCAGATTCACGAAGTCCTTAATATTTCACACAGAAGCGGATCCAACAATTTGGCAAGACCGGATTTCTTCCATTTAAATCTATGCTAAATAATCGATTCTTGTTGGAGCACCTGGCCCCTCCAAGAATCGATACATTTCCACAGGTTTAAAATGGAGAGAAGACAATGTTACCGATTTGCTGGATCCGCCAATGATTTCACGGGGTGCAGATTGAGCTCCAACGATGACCCAGACGAGCGCCAACCATCCGTTTGTTGAGCCTCAAAAACGAGGAACCCAAAAGTTCGCTGATGATGGAGACGTTGCATGTGTGAGGAATTTGCGATTTGACTGTTGATTCTCATGTAAAAGTTGGCGAGAAACACGATGGTGCCACTGATTTTCTCTGAAATCAACTCCCAAGCTCAAAAAAAGCTCTCAAATTGAGGCCAAAATGGAGGGGATATCCCACGCTATCCTGAGAGTCCACCTCTACATCAAGACAAACTCTCCGTGCAAAGATAGGGAGCTGATACATTGACAGGGTTGCCGTGATTTCAGTTTTAGAGTCCCCAAATAAGGTGGCAGCCCTGTCAATGTATTTGCTCCCTATCTTTGCATGCGGAGAGTTTGTCTTGATGTTGACGTGGGCTCTCAGGATAGCGTGGGATATTCCCTCCATTTTTTGGGGGGTTTTCTAGTCCCTTCATCGTTTTTTGCGTTAAAATCACCACAAATGGAGATGTTGCATGTAAGCATGCAAGGAATTTGAGATTTGACTGTTGATTCTGGAGTAAAAGTTCGCGAGAAACACGATGGTGCCAGCGGTTTTCTCTGAAATCAACTCCCAAGCTCAAAAAAAGCTCTCAAGTTGAAGCCAAAATGGAGGGGATATCCCACGCTATCCTGAGAGTCCTCCTCTACATCAAGACAAACTTTCCATGCAAAGATAGGGAGCTAATACATTGACAGGGTTGCCGTGATTTCAGTTTTAAAGTCCCCACATAAGGTGGCAGCCCTGTCAATGTATTTGCTCCCTATCTTTGCATGGAGAGTTTGTCTTGATGTTGACGTGGGCTCTCAGGATAGCGTGGGATATCCCCTCCATTTTGGCCTCAACTTGAGAGCTTTTCTGAGCTTGGGAGTTGATTTCAGAGAAAACCAGTGGCACCATCGTGTTTCTCGCGAACTTTTACAAAAGAATCAACAGTCAAATCGCAAATCCCTCACACATGCAACATCTCCATGGCATCATGCATGCCTTCACCTCGTTTCCGGGTTTGGTCCTCCTTGACGTTCCTTTTCCGGGACGACGGCAACCGCGGGTGGCGCGGTGGCGCCCCCTGACGGACGCGGGCGGTATGAAAGGAACCACGCTCGAGCACCGCTTGACTCCCCCTATCGATATTTTTACCGTCCCGAACCAACACCGCGGGCGTGGCAATGCAAGGGGGCAGACTACGTGTTACACTCCACGACTAACGTACAAGCTCCAATTGCTCCCTCAAATATTTACTCTCGTGTTGTGCCGACACCGTCGACTCCCGTTCTGACACCTTGACAAAGACCCGGCAGGACCCCAGACTCATTGGCGCCCCACCCCGCCCACGCACGTTCCACTATCGGCAAAAAACCAACCTCTCCGGCAGTAATTAGAATATTGAAGATGATCGGATATTTAGAACTAAAGACCGGCTTCAGAGTCGTTTCTTCGACCGCTTAGATTAGGAAGACCTCTTTGGGTTGCTTGAAGGAGCACTTACAAAAAAAAAAAAAAAAACACATTGGATCTAGAGTCCAGACTCTTGAAAACATTGATAAGAAAAAGGACTCTTGATTCAATCAGATGTAAGCTTAAATCAAGAGGAAATCCGCTCAAATTAAGAGGCTTGGTTCTTGATTTAAGCTTAAATCTGATTGAATTAAGAATATTTTTTCTTGTCGATGTTTTTAACAGTCTGGACTCAGGATCAAATGTGTTTTTTTTCCAGTAAGCTTCAATTGTCAGTCGAATCATCGTGGAGAGGACAATTTTAATAATCCCGAGAAAAATTCTACCGGAACTTAGGAAATAGATTCTTTTACAGGATGACAATGATGCAATTATATAGAAAAAGAAAATGCAAAATACAAAAGGAAAAAGTTTACAATTTTGACAACTATGATTTGGATCTACCTTAAAATTTACTAAACTCTAGAAGTCACCACAGTTCATTAAAAGGATGCATTTTGGAGGATATACTGTCGAATTTTACTCGATGTTGGTAAACATTGTCTTTATATGATTTTATGTTAAAGACTTTCTTAAACATTCCTTTATCACAATATAAACTAAATGAAGCCAGCTAGAGGGTGGAAGTGCTTCAGGCACGAATATGATGAGCTGGTCCGGGAAAAGAGAAGCCAAATAATGGGTAACATAGGCAAAATTGCATCAAAACATGTCTCATCGTCATTTCATGGAACATGAAGCTGATTCCGAGCATACTACGCTCGTCAAAAGCTCTGGACTCCTTCACCCCCAATCATTCGTTAAAATTTTAGTTACGAGTATTTTGCACCTTTTCTGATTTTTGAAATGAATGCTGAACCGCCCACTTCACTCGAAAAATACGTAGGTGTGTGTTTAAAAAATTTTGATGGAGAAAATTTTACACACACTGGGAAATCAATTTATTCATACTATACCTATAACTGAACATTCGGTGCCCATTTGGTTTCTAGAGTTTAAATTTCGGTTTGTCGAATGAAAAAGTTAACTGTCGAACTAAGAAATAGCACGGAGCAACTGTGCGTCCAGATGGCAGCTGCTTAGCGGAAGTAATGCGATTTGCAGTGCCAAAAGCAAGGGGAGAACTAGCACTAAGGACTGACTTTATGTGTTAATTTGTGACGCTACCTCCTGATTAGCACCCATGTATTAGGCTTAAAATAAACTGCACAGTTAAAAGGGTGCTGGGAGCTTCCGTTGTTATTTTTCGAATATTTTCTAGCAGGATGGACAAAAAACGAACTGCAGAAAGAGTTGAAAGGTTGTTGCATAGGCGAAATTATGGGGGGGGGGGTGGCGCCATAGGCGGTTCTAGACCTTCATGTTTGGGGGTGCCCAGAGGTGGAAAATGTCGGAGACCGGCCCCAAAGGGGACGGTCGCTCAGGGGAGGCCTAATTTTCGGCCCTCAAGTTTTATCCCATTTCTACCCTCCTTTCTCTTTTTCTCTCCTTTCTACTTAAATAGTTATAAATTCAACGTAGAAAATTTTTAGCAAAACTTTCCACCAAAACTACATTCTTACCATAAAAAAAAAACAGTAGAATCTTTGTAAAATCAATGTTAATTCTGTTTAAAACATTTTCAATTAATTGCTGGGATTTTTTTCCAGTGTGAGCGAATACAGAATCTTTAAAAGCAGTAATTTGGTCTTTTTTAGATCAATTTTCAGATTTAAAAAATTCATGAAATAAAAATATTGCCAATTTTTTGCGCTTCATAATACGATTTTTACTTGACGTGTTTACTGTTTACTTGCCCGAAAGCCACTTTCACGGTTCCGGTAACCGTACTTAATTTTTGCTTGGGGGTGCCCGGCACCCACTGGCACCCCTGTAGAACCGCCTATGGGTGGCGCTATCAGACCCTCAAGAAAAAGGGAGGACCCAAAGAGGCAGTCAACCTAATATATCGAATAATCTGTTTTATTATTAGTTCAACTGGTAATAACAAACATGGACCCAAATAGTTGTGGGATGATTGTACGCCATTTTGCAATTTGGAACTATAAATTCTACCCCGGTTTAAAGACAACGTATGTGCCATTAGTTCCCCTATGCACATAAGTGTTTTTCTAGAAGAGCCAGAATCTATAGTTCCAAACTGCAAAATGCAGTTCAATTGTTTAGTGTGACTTGGGTAATGTCACTGTTGGAATCAAGATTAAGGTTTGAATGGATCATTTACAATACTTCCATACTTAAGTCTTTATAGGACAACTTCAGGAAGGTTGACTTTCTTTTTGGATCCTACACCTGGACCATACCAGACAAGCTGTCTGGTCATGACGTCCGATCTCTCCTAGAAATTCCTGCAGTCCTGCTCCAGAAACCCATCTCCGTTGCTCTTAGCATCCCCTGTGTCCGTTCCTTCAGCTGCCAAACTTCACATCCATATGTGAGAATACTTTTGACTACAACGTTGCAAATTCTCCTCTTGTTCTCTTTGGAAATCCGCGAATCCCAGAGGATTCCATTTAGCATCCCTGTAGCCTTCCTTGCCAGGATGTATCTTTCCTTAATCGCTTGATCCCTTCTTCCATCCTGGGTCAACCGCACCGATATATTCATACTCTGCCAATAAATTGAGGATTTCTGTGCGTCTATGTTTATGCAGCCAAGTTATCAGAGCGGTTATTTGCTCGAAGTAATTATTCACCACCGCTTTTCGGACTCATTTTATAACTGGGACGATTTTTTTCATTACCACAGCACGGCAGAAATTAGCGGCGAACCGCGAAATGTGACCGCAGATGCCCACTGCGATTCCAGCCGGCCACGAATTGCGAGTTACCGTTGTTTTTGCCTCGCTTCACGAACGCTTTCAGCTCTTCTATCAAAAGCGGCAAGGTACTTTTGCACCTCATAGATATACACTGCGCATTACGTGATAGGCAATCACCGCAAATGAATCTCAATGGCGCCGAACGGGCCATTTTTAAAGTACGTAACCAATTAGAAGAGAGAGAAGTTGAAAGAGTTTCGGGGACGTTATGATGCACTGAACAAAAAAAAAACACATTGGATCTAGAGTCCAGACTCTTAAAAACATCGACAAGAAAAAATACTCTTGATTCAATCGGATTTTTGCTCAAATCAAGAACCAAGCCTCTTAATTTGAGCGGATTTCCTTTTGATTTCAGCAGAAATCCGATTGAATCAAGAGTATTTTTTCTTGTCGATGCTTTAAGAGTCTAGACTCTAGATCCAATGTGTTTTTTTTCCAGTGTGGGAAGGGGGATAATAGATATGCCTTTCGATGCAGGTGTAAAACAATTTCTTCTTTAATTGGGATCGTCCACGGATAAAGAGAATTCCTTCCATGGAGAAGAAATTTTTGGTGATACATCAGCGAGAAACTTTTCATTCCGTCGGGACCTTAAATATAATCGAACAGCTGGAAAAACCGCTCATGATAGGATCGAGCGGGCACTATAAGATGCTATGACAGTTGTTACTCTAAAATTTTTTTATCCCTGCACTAATATTTTGAAAAAAAAGAGACTCCATTCGGTTTTTTTGTGGCACAAAAGACACGTGTAAGCGCCTTCCCTTTCAGTGTGTGCGTGTGTATCGGAGGGCTGAGTTAAAAAAAAAAAAAAAAAAATGACGGTCGGAGCATATATAATTCAACGTGAATTCTCAACTTAGGTGCAATGCATTCTAGGTACATTCGTTATGGTTCGAATTTTAACCACGTGGATTATTGAGGAAAAAATTATGTTTCAGTCTTTGACTCAAACATTTAAATACTCATGCCAAAAATCATGTTCCAAAATCCTAAAATAAAGTCAAATTGTACTGTTTCCAAGCTCTAACCGATTTCAATGTGTATCGATATCGATGGTTATTTTTTTGAAACAGTACTTTAGACTGCATTTTAAGATTTTAGAGCATGATTTTCGGTGGGTTAAAGATTATTTCAATGTTTCCTGAATAATCCACCTTATGATTAAAATTTGAGAAATCTCGATCGTTCCCTGAATGTATTGCGTCAAAGCCGAGAATCCTTTTTTCTTAATTAATGGAAATGAAGTTTCATTGGCTTGCGTCAGCGTGAAACACTGGAAAAGAAAAACACATTGGATCTAGAGTCCAGACTCTTAAAAACATCGACAGGAAAAAATACTCTTGATTCAATCAGATTTAAGCTTAGATCAAGAGCCAAGCCTCTTAATTTGAACGGATTTCCTTTTGATTTAAGCAAAAATCTAATTGAATTAAGAGTATTTTCTCTTGTCAATGTTTTCAAGAGTCTGGACTCTAGATACAATGTGTTTTTTTTTTTTTTTTTTTTTCCAGTGAAACTCACACTGCATATTGCGACATGTTTACTCACAATCAGTTTCAAACCTGATTTTAAGCATTAAATTCAAAATTAATCTTCCCAACACTGAGGTATACTTCTTACTCTACCTACGATTATCTCCAACTACTCAGCAGTCGTACTTTACACGGTTCAACGTGGGGTCTCATGTCTTCGGCCTACACGGTGGACGTTGTAGAACACGTCCGTTTAGCCGCGCGGTCCAACTGCGGCGCACCGGTGTCTGGGAGCGGAACGGGCCTTTTTTTATAAAAAGTAAAATCCACGATTCTGTGCCTCGTTCGTGCGTTGCTGAGTCCAGTTCACTCCCACGCGAACACCCGGCTCACTAGCGTTGCCAAATTGTGCGGGAGTAATTTTCATTTTCTGGGAATCAACTGGACATCGGTGAGCACCTGGCAAATGTTTTGAGCGGCGGACACGGGAATTTAATTTGACCCCCACGCATTCAATGACCACTGCTGTGGCTACGCTGTCTGCAAGGATTAAAATATGGGTGGCGCTCAAGCATAGATGATCTGGACGAGTTTAACACAAAAGAACCAAGTCACATCAAGATCGCACTAAGAAAAAGAGCTTTGTTTTTATCCTACGTACAACTTAATGGGAGAGATTAAGGTTTATTGTATTTTTTCAGATTCAAAATATAGTTTCTCGACTTGGAATTTTTGACAGGGGAAAATATAAGACTAGTTAAGCTGCAATCTCCAGATAGGAGATTGCAGCTTTCTCTGCCCTTTTTTTCCAGATAGGATATCAAAATTTCTTGATTTTACCCTGACTTTACGTCTATTTTACTAGACCGAAAATTTGTCTGGCATTTCCCTGACTTTTCAAGAACTTTGGGCGTAAAGTTTCATGAAACAAAGAGCACGAGAGCAGTCAAAACCATGCAACAGTTTCGACAAGACGAGACAATTCAAGTTTTGATGGTAGGATTCTTAAAATTTTTACGGTTTAGTAAAATTCGCTGACACTCTGACTTCTTACGTGCTTATCATTCGATCTCTGTATACATTTTTAAAATAAGATGAGATAATACGGGCAAGCTACGGTCCTTGAAGCTTCAAATGTTAATCTTTCCCAGAGCAAGTGGATTGCATTTTGCAAAAAGGAAGCAGGAGAATTGCAATGTTGCTAAGATTGTGCAATTTCACACATTGCAATTTAACGATTTATATCCCGAAAAAATATATAAGTTACATGGTAATTTTTGTCCTAAATTTACAGTTTTTAGCGAGTTAAATGGGAACTGTTTAGAGATAATCAGGTATTCCTTCCAAGACAAAAGGAGCTGCACAATCTTAGCAATATTGTAATGCTCCTGGTTCCTTTTTGCAAAATGCTATCCAAGTAAAACAATCCGACAGCGACGCAATTATTTTTGACGTGCAACGGTGGTGACGGAAAGCCCTGACAATTATTGCGCTTATCCGCGGTTCGCCGGTTGACCCGGGTCAAGCTTGCAACTTTCTCCGTCTTCCATTGCTGAACACAAGCATCACGGCGTCGAGTCCATTGTTCAGTGACAAGGATAACTCTGACTCAACTGTCACGGGAAATGCTTTACCGGCCCAGAAAAGCGACTCACATCTCTTGAGACACATTTTCTTGGATTGCAAAATTCCCCGCTTTTCAGAGGCCGTCCATAAATTACGTAACGCTCTAGGGGGGTTGAGGAGAGTGTTACGCCATTTTGTTTTCACACTGGTAAAAAAAAACCTCTTGATTCAAGAGTTTCTTGTTCAGTTTCTTGTCGCCGGATTTAAGAGTCTGGACTCTTGTTTCAAGCGGATTTTGAATTGAATCAATGCAAAATCCGCTTGAAACAAGAGTTCAAGACTCTTAAATTCGGCGACAAGAAACTGCACTCTTAAGTCAATGCACCGCGGCATTGGTCCAAGGGATTTTTTTTAACCAGTGCACGCGTTGAAGGATAGGGACCTTTACATGGAGGAGGGGGGGGGGGGGTGTGGATCAAAAATGTATTTAATTTTTTTCCTTAATTTGTTTTTACATTACTTATAACAGAGAGGAAGAAAAACTTGGCAACAGCGGTCAAAATTTTTTTGATTCATGGCCACGACAACTTAACAATTGGAGAGAGAAATCCAATTATCATAATTAACATTGACAACTAGTGTGCAAATTAATTAAAACCGCATTAACCACCCACTGTCGTGACGTCATGTTTTGCGAGAAGATCACGTTCGCATTGCCGGTTTTGCCACGCTGCTGGTTTGCATTTTTTCCCCCCCCTGAAAAGTGAGATCACGTTTGCATTTAATTCTTTGAAACTAACCCTTTCTTTGAAATCCTCATTCCATTTACCTTGGCCAACGATATTTCTTACAAACGCAGAGGTCGAAAAAATTTGAACATACTTGCGATTAGCGAGGTGGTGTTGGTATCGAAACGGTATTTTAATTTTAACTGACGCGTGGCGTTTACTTTAACGAGTGTTTTAATTTTTCCCGTTAAAAGTATAGACGGAGAGTAATTTGTTGATCGGTATAAAACTTACTGATTCGGTAGTTTTCGGTGATAACCAAGGGATAGAGAAACTGTCACTCAAACTTACCTGAAAAAATTCAAGAAACAAAATAAAATTAGTAAAATATTAATAATAAATTGAAACAGAACAAAAACTTGAATCTCCTCCCTTTATCTCTGCCCATTCTCCATATGGGTTGCGACAGGAATATCTTTCCGACAGTCATCATCGTTCCTATGAAGTATGATTTCCACATAGTGAGAGCTAAAGTAGATTTGACTCGCAATTTACCATCCATGCAGGTGCTGAGTCACCATTGACTCAAGATGCGAAGGCTCTTTGTTTTGACGAAAGATTTGACTCCGGGTTGAGTCAATTGTTACCAAAATTCCCGCAGTTGATGTGAAGAATAGTATTCTGCTCCCATATTGAAGAGAGGCCGAAACATATCGAAGGTAAGATTGAGTTAAATGAGACTCTAACTTATACGTTAGAGGCAATCTATGTAATTCAGAGTCAATTAGAATCATCGCAAAGTCAATTAGAATCAGCCACAGTCAATTAGAATCCAAGTATTAAAAAATCGGTTTTAAATCGTAATTCATGTCAAAGTAAATTTGTTCTTAATTCCGATGTACCTAAGAACAGAACAGCAGTCAAGGCTCAAGAGGAGTCACAATTTTTGGGATTTTGGAGATTAGTAGATAGTATGTGTTTTCCTTCGCCGTTCTATCCGTAAAAAGAACGTTCCTGTAAACGCAGCCCATCGAGAAGCGAGGAACTGCAACGGAGAAACCGGGATACTCTAGAATTGGGAGTGGAGGGAAATCTCTCCTCCGTGCGATCCTCAACAAGTGGGTAATCAAGATAAACGGATATCAAGGACAGAGGTAATCATAAACGCATAAAAGTTAACTACTCGAGAAGTAACTCCGTGATATCTTCACTTCTTCAGCTTGTTCTTCTTCCTTTCTCGGCTTTGGCGCTTTAATTGATAGACCAAGGATCATGAAGCTAGATTCGACGGACTCAAAGTTCATGCTATGGCAATTTTTTGTGACCGGCTCAATCGAGACGGATTAGGTAGCTTCGTAGCTTATCTCATCGGCCCACAAGAGAACAAGTCAATGGGAGACGTCGCACAAAATTTGGAGACTTTGAAAGCTCATAAATCCATTATTACACTGGGAAAAAAACACATTGGATCTAGAGTCCAGACTTTTAGAAACATCGACAAGAAAAAATACTATTGATTCAATCAGAATCTAGCTTAAATCAAGAACCAAGCATCTTAATTTATGCGGATTTCGTTTTGAATCAAGCAGAAACTCGATTGAATCAAGAGTATTTTTTCTTGTCAATGTTTTCTAGAGTCTGGACTCTAGATCCAATGTGGTTTTTTTTTTCCAGTGTACCAAACGTCAATGTGTTAGAAGTGATCCCATTGGTTTTCTCGTAAAATTTGCTTTCAGAATCACCCCTAAAACGTTAAAATTTGACGTAATAAACATCTAAATTTGCAGTTGCTGTAAAAAAATTCATGTCCGACACCTCTCTTTGACTCGATCCACCGTGCGGCCGTTCGGTGCCAATGATGGTAAGAGATAATGTTTAGGGATGTGATGAAATCTTTTAATACGGACTGCTTGAGAAAATGTAGGTCGGTTTGCCACACTTTATGAGTAAGGCTCGGTGGAGATGAATTCCGAAATTAAGATATACTTCAGCGTTTACGGTCATGATTGTTCGGATCTGCGAAATGTTCGTACAGGGGCACAGGGGGCAGACGGGACTTCATCAGGGGGCTTGAGGATCGTTCTTCAGCCCCAAAGGGGAGTTCGGGGCGACTTTTCCAGATTTATAGGTAAGTCATAGGCACCTATTTGGGTAATTGTTGAAGTCACGGTTTCCAGATATCAACGGACTATTGTTGCCTTTATTTAATCGATTAGGCAAAAACACATCCTACGAGTTGAAATAGCCGTATCAAATCGACTTGCGCGCTGCGTCATACAAAGTCTCGGAAGACTACATTTTCAACACAGGAAGTAGGAGGAAAATTCCACGGTATTTTGTGAGACTTTCGTTCCGTAAAATTCACTATGAGTTGGGAACCAAAGTATCTATAATCCCACCTATAATAGTTACCCGACCTATGTCGTCAATTCTTTCGTTCACGATAAATATCGTTAGATTTACGTTAGCCTATTCAAATTATGTTATTTTGTCCATTTTGGTCTTATAAAGAACTGTATAGATTTTTTGTTAAATCGCATTTACCATTTAACCGACGTAAAATCGTTAACGGAATAGTAGTCGTGGGTATCTTAAAGAACTTTCCTAACTTTTCTCTAGAAAAATATTTAATCGGGAGAAACGAGGCAACGTTGGAACACTCATACGTCGTCGACATAGACCTTATAAGCTCTATTATTTGACGCCACGATTACTTTAACGCGAGTTCGAATAATCGCGCCAAACACAGTGCGGCCGGCGTTATACGTATATTAGCGCCTGCAAGACTACAGGAATACTTCACGCATTGCGCCAAACAGTGCGGTCGGCATGAAGCCCATATTAGCGCCTACAAGACTGCATGAATACTTCTCGCATTGCGCCAAACGCAGTACGGTCGGTCAAACGACGATAAAAGAGGACTGCTTGCGAGTGAGGAATAAGAATTCCGACGTAAAAATCGAAACAAAATGCATCATTCGATTTTAGCTATACAAGTTTCACATTAAATTGATAGATGATAATATTTTTTGTAAAACATTTAGTGTGAATGCGATTTTAATCGGTTGTTCCAGTGAAATATATGTTTATTACTTTTTTTAAACGCCAATATATACGGAAAAGATTATAAGTTCACGCGGCGACACAGCGTGCTAATATGTTACATGTTCGGCAAAATTTATTGACTGGCACAGGCGTTCGACATGATTGGAGACACACAGTGTTGCCATCTCATTAAAGTTATCATCGCCTCCAAAATTTTGTGGGTTTTTTTAAAAAAAAAAATCACTTCAAATCGAAGGAAATTTCCTTCAATGTTTTTGCAAAAATCTCTTTCTCAGCAGAGAACCTAGAAACACGGACTCATGCGATCCACAAGTATTTAAAAATGAACTTCAATTGCGAGAAATTTGGCAGGAAAAGTCTGTTAGGACATGCCTATTTAATAAAAACTGAACACCAAAAATGTGTTTTTATACAGTGCTTCATGGATGCTTGCGGATTCTGTTACATTTTTAACAAACGACATATTATGCTTCATTACAGAAAACGACATACTTCAAATCACTCAAGATGAATGGACAGAAGTATGAAGGATTTAATTCAGTGTTCGATGAAAACTCAAGTTTTTACCCACTTCGTTCTTTTCGGGATCCGTTTGTTTAGAAGCGCAAGGAGAATCAACAAGCAGGTAACATTTGATGCTCAATTTGACAGCACCGTATTGAACAGAACTTACATTTATATTTCGAAACACCTCACACCTCATTCCGTGGTGCTGAGTTCGCACCTGTCTGATCGGCAATTTGATTTGACCGCGGCAGATCGTGCCTATTAATTAGCACCGGCGGAAACCGGTTGTGAACGTCACCAATGGATATGCGTGAAATAATCAAGAGGCAATAATGTCACAATAAAAATTGAAATAAATATTGTGAATCGCAAGGTACTTGATTTAAGCCCCTCATTTGCATTTATTAAGAATTTTACTCGCAATTTAATCTAGTGTAAACAAGTATCAGGGAAAATATCATTCATTTCCGAAAGAAATAAACATACTTAAATAAAAAGAGTAAGATATCTAGAAACTGATACTGCTTTTGGGGAACATCAAATGCCCATAAGCCATGCGACATTTTTGCACCACATAGCAGTGCAGAATCTTTACCGACGCACAGTAATGCGAGTCATTGGCGGACATCGGACATGATGTGAAATTTTTGAAAGCTCATATTTTCGTCAATACGAAACGTAGATATTCAAAAATGGTTTCATGTGTTTTTTCCCATAACATTTTCTGCAGGAGGCATCTCTTAAAATCTATATTTTGATAAAATAAACATAATGATAGTACAGTTTCGGTCTAAAATTTAATGTCCAACTCCACCCAAATGCTCGTCCCGAGGCAATTTGAAAACTACCTACTCAGCGATACTAAGTTTTTTAATCATGACCCCTGGCAACTCCCTGCTTTTCCAGGTAAACTCATTTTCCCCTGACGCTAAAAACAATCTTTCGGTCGCACTACGACCGACCGGCCAATTTGTAGCACCGGGGAGCGAACATGCCCTATTAAAAAAGCGCGCCTCTGTCCCCATCAACTAGGGGCTTAGCCGACTATTTAGGTGGCTGCATGGGGGGAGGGGAGCAAGGCGCTTGAATTGAGAGAGATTAAGGTAAGAGGAATTGCGGCGACGACAGTTACTGCCGTTCCGCGATCCTGCCGTTGTGCGCAAAAACCACCTCTGCGCATCGAGATCCTGTCGACGGATACGCGGTTATGACATTGCAGGGCGGAATGAGTCCTCTGTCCCGGTTCCGGTGCGGTTTCAAACGGACGGTGCCCCATGAAAAACAACTTATCCTCATTACGGGGTGGGCTTTGGTCGTGCGAGAGTGCGCCGAAATTGACGTTCAACTAGAAATACGGATAGGTTGTTTTTCCTTAGCGCTGTCCGAATGGGAGACATTACTCGGAGCGGACGACAATTGGCTCCAGAATCCAAGCGTGCGTCCGCATTTTTGAAGGAAAATTATGGTCTCCTGTTGCCGGTTCACTTTTCGCAGGGACGACTAGGGAATTATTATTTCTGACTCGTCCATAAAAGCACCTATCTGAAACTAACTAAAAAACTAACGGCAAAAAAACTGTTTCCAACTAGCCCAAATTTTGAATTGATTTTGGTACAATTTACGGCGAATTTAACGCAAAAAACGATGAAGGGACTAGAAAACCGCACAAGGGGCCCAACCGAAGGGAGTTGGGTCGTTTTGTGTTTTACTTCCCGTATTAACCAAACTCCTGTCTTGAGTTTTCACTGGAAAAAAAAAAACACATTGGATCTAGAGTCCAGACTCTTGAAAACATTGACAAGAAAAAGGACTCTTGATTCAATCAGATTTAAGCTTAAATCAAAGGAAAATCCGCTCAAATTAAGAGGCTTGGTTCTTGATTTAAGCTTAAATCTGATGGAATCAAGAGTATTTTTTCTTGTCGATGTTTTAAAGAGTCTGGACTCTAGATCCAGTGTGTTTTTTTTCCAGTGTTCTCTCTGTGTACACTGACTTGAATCTTAATATCGTTTGTTAGATGCTTACTCCTCAGATTGTGTTCAACTGATTTAAAACTCCGTTTCAGCCGTAACTCAGCTTTTTAAGAGCTTGGGTGCGATTGCATCTCAAATTTTGCTAGATCTCAATTTTTCTTTGCTCGATTTTGTAACACTGGTTAATGGTCAGCATTGCCAAGTGATAAAAATGTATGCTGAGCACAGTTTTGCAACGATGAGAGACTGCAGGAGCGCCATGCGACAGTCATTTTTTTTATGGCGAGGAGCGGCTAAAACCGCAGACAATCCGTAAAAGAAGACGATATATATAGCTCCTGAAGGGTCTCAAGGTGCATCTTAACCTCTGAAGACGTACCTCCAAGATTTGCACCTTGCCGCGCACGATGACGCTTCGTTTCACAAAGAGAGAGGCGACCACCTGCCATTTTTCATAAGTAAAGAACAAGACACAATGAGGCATAGAGATGTATACACAACGTTTACAAATTTCAGTTGAGTACTATTTTACACTCGTTGATACTTTAATTTTCAGAAAAAGCTCGCATCTACGGACATTACACAGTATACAGCCATGTTACTGAAAAAAAAAAAAACCCAGTAAATGCATAAATGGTGTTTAGGGAAAATGGACCTGAGTATATTAGCTGCTGAGCGGAAAATGTGATTGAACGAATACTCCAGTCTTCGTAATTTTTCTTTAAAAAAAAAAAAAATCTTGAAGACTCTAAGAAATTGTTTGGATGATAAAAAATTGACGAGATTAATCTCCTACTTAATAATAAGGACCCTCTCATTTCAAGTTTGGAAAGACAGTAGTAAGTACAAAAGACAAATCATCTTCTCTTTCGCGCAGTAATGTGGACTTGCGGATGCTTTACAATTTTTGTTCACTTACTGCTTTCTGAAGAATCGTTCTTGATGAATAGGCAAGGCAAATTTTACTGTTTTAACTGTACCGATCGGTCCATTTCAACTAGATGAGTCAAATTTTAAAGAAAACTCGATTTCGAAAATTTGGGCGTTATGCTGCTCTCTATACAGTATCATGTGACACTTTAGTTACTCCATTACCAGGGGTACTCTAGAGTGGATTGAGGTCATGGAAGAGTAAGAATTCTCGCGAGTTCCTCGTGTCGGGAGGTTCATTTCATTGTTCCCGCGAGAAGTACCCTGATTCCTGGTCATTAGATGATTCATTCGCAACTGTGAAATGGAATTACTCGCTGACCGGATAGTGTACAGCGGTCGGTGGAACGATCCAAGTGCAGATTTGGACATCGACTTTTCACCACATTTTACGAACAAAACTTGGAACAGGGACAAAATACTCAAACCAAGTACGAATATTTTTGGGCATTTTCTTTCATGTCTACACACTTTGCGACCTTATCATATTTCTTCTATCGGTTACCTCATCGGACTTTCTAAGTTCAATTCACTCTACGGCCCTGTCCACACGAGCGTGGTTCGAGGAACTTTTTTGACGAACTGCTCAGTTCCTGGAACTTGTTCCTTTAAACGAGGCATGTTGTCCACACGAGTTCGCCCGAACTGGAGCCGGAACTTCAATAAAACTATACAATTATTGCAAAATAATAGATTATACGAACTTCAAAGTAACAAAAACAAATGTCAAGACATGTAAAGGACGTAAAAAACAAAAACCAACGAATTCACATCGAAAGAAACATATGTAGAAGATCGGAGTACGGGGGAAGTTTCGGGTTTTGAAGGAATAAGTTTTTAGCTTTCCGGGAACAAGTTCCTCGAACTAAGTTCCGCGAACCGCGCTCGTGTGGACAAGGCCGTGAGAGTTTGAGGTTTTCCAAAAATTCCCAGGGTTCTGTTAAAGGCATCAATAGATTTATAGAAGGAAACATTGAATTTCTGATGAGCCCTGAATCTTAAAGGAATGAATGTTCCTAACAAATTCATCGAAAATGATCATGTTCCCTAATGTTAGGCAAGAAAATAGTTTTCATGAACCGTTACTATAAAATAACAATTCGAGCTTTGTCGATCGACCGTATGAATGCAATCAGGGCCCCCGAATAGTCTTAAGAGTTGCCACATAATTTTAAAGAAAAAAAGCTTCTGAAAATATCTTGATTGCCACGACAGATTTGAATATGGTAAAATTCTCCAACATTTGAAGATATGTGGGATGGTTAAGAATCACCCCTTTCAACCACGAAATGGCGACACGCGCTCTCCAAAACGACAATTATATTCTAGAATTCAATTAAAAATGATTTCCTAACACTATCATCCTTTTCTCTGACATTTCCCGGTTTTCTTGTAATTCCCTGACATTTGCCAGTTTCCTCTGACGTTTCATGATTATGTGAACTTAACTTTTGCACTGAAAAAAAAGTCACGAGCTATATAGACGTACCGTCCGTTCTGGGCTCAGAGGCTGGAAGTTCCGAGTGCTGGAGCCGTAGCTTAGATTGTTCCGTGTGCTACGCCTGGAACTTTTGGTCTCTAAGCCGGTCTCTACGCGGACGGTATGTCTACACACTGGAAAAAAACCACACTGGATCTAGAGTCCAGACTCTTTAAAACATCGACAAGAGAAAATACTCTTGATTCAATCAGATTTAAGCTTAAATCAAGAACCAAGCCTCTTAATTTGAGCGGATTTCCTTTTGATTTAAGCTTAAATCTGATTGAATCGAGAGTCCTTTTTCTTGTCAATGTTTTCAAGAGTCTGGACTCTAGATCCAATGTGTTTTTTTTTTTTTTTTTTTTTTTGTTTTTTTTGTTTTTTTTCCGGTGTGGTGATTGTCGGATTCCCATAGATGAAACAAACTGTGTCTAAAGCGCAAAAAGCTCGAGCTCGCGAGAAGGACTCTAGATCCAATGTGTTTTTTTTTTCCAGTGCATAGCCTGTAAGTACGGCTTTCACGGCTGGAGTTGTTCTTTCAGTGTGACATTCCCGAGCTTCATCTGATTTTTAAGAATGTGTCATGTGTTTTCCGGATTCTTCCTGAAGTTCCCCGTCCTTATTACAATTTTCCCGGTGGCTACGAGCCCCAAGCGTACCACTGTGTGCTGTTGCATTGCGTGGGCGAGCTGGGGGACGGAATAAATTATTCGGTCCACCGTTTCGGAACGAGGCGAGGATGCGGCCGGCCGGCCGGCGCGGCGCGCAGCGGAACGGTCGTAATTCAGCACACGTTGACCATTATACCCATCGCTCCGCCGCGCCACGACGCCCGGCAACGTAACAGTTGCGAAGCTGCTAAATCAAACATTGACACACCTTATGAACTTGCAAAGCTTCCTGTCGCCTCCAGATCGCCGGCACCCGGTCTTGGACTTCTGGAGCAGAAATCTAATCCCCGGTGTAGTTCTAATCATCAGCGGAACTAGAGTACCTGTATAGCGAGAGGATAGACCTTGTCCCTGGTATAGACAGATGTGAAACTCCGAAAATCCATTAGGCCTTCACCGATGCCTCCGCGAATGAAGTTAGGGCCCAGAAATGCAGCCAACCTATGAATTTCAATTATCCAGAGCGATTTACTACTGCAATTGTTACGAATCATCGTTTATAAGGCACGTATTTGACTTAGTTTTTGCATGAATTTACTCATTTTTTGGAAGAACGCTCATTTATGTACATTCTTAGCCATCTTGGTTAGAATTGGAATCTGCAGACTGGCAGTGAAATTTTGTGCATTAGAAGTTGGTTAGAAGGGTGGCTGCACTTTTGGGCCCTAAGCCCACCATGAAGCGATCTGTCCAGTGTCCATACTCCCGCTATATAGGTACTCTAAGAGGAACTAATCCCAGAAAATTATATTGCGTCGGTGACACGGGACGAGCAGGTTATCTGGCGTTACCTAATTTTTTGTGTCACCTACCTTCGGTTTAGAGCTGAGAGTATGACGAAATAAGGATGCATTTTGCATTATTGTTAAATCCCAATCCTTGTCTTTTTCGGAGTTTTGTCCGGATTTCCTTCGGTTTTGAAGATCCTGGCCAACAAGGGAATCCTCCGGGTTATCCAGGTTTTTAGTGTTTTCGTCAAGATTGATTAATCTGATAGTTTTTGCTTCAACCTATACAAATCTCAATGACAAAATCATAATTCTATGAGCGGTGCTACGGATTTGTCCGACAAAATTTTTCTGACTGATGCGAAGATCATCCAGAAAAACGCTAAGCTCCCCAGTGCGACCAGTCTGAGATATTAATTCAGGGTTGCCATAGACATTAGAAAATGAAATTCCCTGACATTTTCCTGATTTCTCTGTCGCATTTGGGTGAAATTCCGTGAAAATTGAAGATAAGTCAGAGGTTAAAAAGACATAGTTTGGAATAGTTTTCACGCAAAATCTGTTGTTCGGAACGTCGGACGCATTCTAGAAAGCAAATAAAGGTGACTTAAAAAAATTTTCCCAGACAATTGCCAGGCTTTCCGTCTTTTTCTAAAATCCCATAAGATTTTCCGGTTTCCGCGGTGTTCCCTGACTGTGGAAACCCCGTGCAATATTTTATTAAGTGAATTTCTTCGTGAAACTACTTGTTTGATGCAAGAAAGTAGCGGAGCTATGCTCTTCCCTAAACGGCACGAAATAACCGCACCGCACAGTCAGACTGATCACTGATCGACAGATCAGCTTCTTCGTTGGATTTCTCCGCCGCCGGAATTCGGGTTTCGTTTTCGTTGGAAGCGCCGCCGCACACTGGATCAAGTCAATAGGAGCAGTTGGACAAAATCTGGGAACTTTGAAAGCTAATTTTTTTCAAAAATTTGAATCAAAAGAGTTTAAGCGTGGCTCCATTGGTTCTTTTGTGTAATCTCCTTTCAGAATACAAGGTGTCTACTAAAACAAGCCGACCAAAAATCTGTACTTTTACAGTGTTTTTTCAGTACATTCCCAAGAAATTCGTACTACATCCACAGGAAAATTCAGTACTTTTTCAGTACCTACCTCCAATGGACGAAAATCGAAAAATTCCAAAAATTTAAATTTCTCACCCAAGATGCGACAAAAATGACAAAAGATGAAAAAAATTCCGAACCTTCTGTGGAATTTTCGCACTTTTCCGGTGCTTCCGGACCGCCCTTAAAAAAAATAAGCACTATTCCCGGACTTTCCGGAAATTCCAGGCTTGTAGACACCCTGGAGTAATACCCCTTGAAATTGAATTTGTGACGAAATAAACTTCAAGATTTGAAATTAAAGCCAAAAATTTCATAACCCATCTCTTCTATTGGCTCGTTGCCCTGTGCGCCGCGCCGTCGGTTCTGCCTCACTTCATTCCGCGCTCCATAACTGCCTTTTTAATCGCTTTTGAAAGTCGAAAAGTGCGTTTTAGGAGCGCGCTCTGCGGAATGGCGGAATTCAAAACCCGAGCGCTTAGGAGGCTGGCTAGCGTGCGTGTGTGCTCAGAGAGAATTACTTTCGCTTCACCGAAAATTCTTCCGGCGGCGGGGTAATTAAACGATTCGATCGGACGATAGCATAAACGACCGCAGCTATTCGTGCATCTAGAAAGCTTAAGTTTGAGAGGCGTATCCATTGTCATCCCTTAAGGTTGTAATTACGGTCGTCCCTTTAACAGCTTCAATCCTTTAAAAGGCCCACATGGTTTTCATTATGATTTGGGGAGGTTTTAGGAGGTCTTCAGGATAACAGCACAAAAAAGACGTTTTCTCAAAACCAAAGTAGAATGGAGATGTTTCATGTGTGAGGAATTTGCGATTTGACTATTGATTCTAATATAAAAGTTAGCGAGAAACACGATGGTGCCACTTGTTTTCCCTGAAATCAATTCCCAAGCTCAAAAAAAGCTCTCAAGTTGAGGCCAAAATGGAGGGAATATCCCACGCTATCCTGAGAGTCCACCTCTACATCAAGACAAACTCTCCATGTAAAGATAGGGAGCAAATACATTAGCAGGGTTGCCGTGTTTTCAGTTTTGGAGTTCCCAAATTAAGTGGCAACCCTGCTAAAGTGTTTGCTCCAATCTTTTCATGGAGAGTTTGTCTTGATGTAGTGGTGGACTCTCAGGATAGCGTTGGATGTCCCCTTCATTTTGGCCTCAACTTGAGAGCTTTTTTTGAGCTTGGGAGTTGATTTCAGAGAAAACCAGTGGCATCATCGTGTTTCCCACCAACTATTACACAAGAATCAACAGTCAAATCGAAAATTCCTCACACATGCAACAACTCCATCGAGGGGTTTGGAGAACAAGACGCATAAATGCAGTTTTTGCTATTTCAAGAAATATACGTGTTTGAAGTTCTGAAATTACATGTATCCATATGGCGGAAAGAAAGTTCAAACTTAGATGCTTAAAAATTGGAATTCGGAAGCAAATGTTTCACAGATTATGCATTAAGACTAGTTTTACTTAAAATCATTGATATCTCAATTTTTTCAGGAACTGCACTTATGCGCACTGTCTTCCAAGCCCCTTAATTAAAAAGCATAACTAAAAACCCTTCTTCCTCTCTCGTATTAGCTCGGAGGACGGGACTCAGACCGTGAAGATTGCGGTATGAGCGAACTCGTTTTGAAACCACCTATGGGGTATGACGCAGCCCAGAAAAAAGAAACGATTCAACACGATATTTTTACGTTAAATAAAGTAAGGAAATTAACGTAAGGTATTCGTAATGCAACGTTGATAACATCATACGAAACAGCAGAATAGATAATATGATAATGTATGTTAATTGTGAGAGCTCCGTTTAAATGCCATTTAACGGATTGCGGGCATTTTCACGTCAGAAATTCTCCACAACAATCTGTTTAGCGTGTCGGCCTTGGGCGGGAGAACGCAGACAATCAGGACAATGCGACGTACGGGTTCCAGCATCGCCGGCACCGCTAACTCGATCTCAGCGTTACAATATTTCGCCGGAAAATGATCACACGAAACAAGAAGAAAATCAAGAGAGGCTTCATTGGAAGATGTTTCTACAGAGAGAACGTCTAGATCGAAACTTTGAGGGGAGAGTACCTTGGGGAGAGTACGGACACACTGGAAAAAAAAAAAACACATTGGATCCAGAGTCTAGAATCTTAAAAACATTGACAAGAAAATATACTCTTGATTCAATCAGATTTCAGCTTAAATCAAGAACCAAGCCTCTTAATTTGAGCGGATTTCCTTTTGATTTAAGCTTAAATCTGCTTGAATCAAGAGTGTTTTTTCTTGTCAATGTTTTCAAGAGTCTGGACTCTAGATCCAATATGTGTTTTTTTCTCCAGTGCATGGCGGTAATTTCGAGGTTAGGTTATGGAGATCTTAGGGACCGGAAGGACAGCTAACCTGAAAAATCAAATTTTACAGAATGATTCACTATTACGATTGTTACAACCCGTCGTTTGTAAAGCACGAATTAGACCTACACTTGGTCTTTGCATAAATTTACCCATTTTTCCAGAAGAACGCTCATTATCCTGGGCCATCTTGGTTTGATATTGGACTCTGAAGATTGGCAGCGGCATTTTTTTGGTGTTAGTCGTGCTAAAAGGTTGTCTGTCCTTTTGGCCCTAGGAGCTCGATTCTTCGACATGTACGTACTCTTCCTATACGGACACTCTACTCTACAATAGAGGGTGTCTACTGGTACTCAGTCATTAAAATTCCTTGCTTTTTCCTTACTTGCCCGACAATTCCTCTTTTTAGCAATTGTCAAAAATCCTTGCTTTTCCCTTACCTTTTCCTTAGTCCTTACTAATTCCTAACCTCAAACGCATTTTCGACTGTATTCAGATTGGGAAAGTGGAATGATGAAATGAAAAAAGAATAAACCGAAAAACACGAGGAATCGAACCAGGATTTTGATACATGAATTAAGTTAGGAAATTGCATATCCTCAGAGCTATACTTTCTAGAGTCCATCATAAAAATCTCGAATTTCCATACCTTACCATGGAAAAATCGTACCTTTTCCGTGCTCCAGTGCAGACCTTCTGAAATCCGAGCTTTTTCAGTGTATCCGTACTTTTTCCGTACAATGAACAGTGAACACCCTGTGTAATTCTTTCATAAGATGTTATCAGAAGGTTGGGGTCAGGGATGGTCAGAAGGTCGTACACGAACAAAATTAAATTGCATGCTTTAACAATTTAATTGCTAAAAAAAGTGACTGCAACGTTTCAACATAGATTTTACAACAAAAAAATGCTACTTTAACCACTATCGTAAGCTAGTTCAATCACAAGGGTGGTTAAAGTAGCATTTTTGTGCTGTAAAATCGACATTGCAGTCACTTTTTTTGGCAATTGAATTGTTAAGTCAGGAATTTAATTTTTTCCGTGTGCTCTTTCCGTAGAGTAGTCACCCTATCCGAAAGCTCAAAAAACGACTAAAATGTTTGCCGAAGAGGCGAAAATCGAGTGATTTTCCACGACACCGGCCAACGTGGTGCTCGGCAATGGATGGCGGCACGAGCAAGAATCCATTCACATTGATAGCGGCATGCGGTGGATCCAATGATCCAATGGCCCCGTGCCGCCAGAACTGCGCCCAGCGCCTCTCCCATCGATAAACTCGTGATGCAATTAACATGACCACCCTCCTCCGCCCCAGATGCACCGCGACGGCTTTTTCCTTTTATGCAGAAAATCGGCCGCGCGGCAGTTGAACAGTGAATGCCCGTGCGGTAACCTTCCTGGCTTCCCCGGCTACCGATACAAAAGTACAGAACAAACAAGCGCGCCTCAATAAAGACGCGTCCGGAGAGACAAGAGAGCGGAATAAATTAAATGCACCAGTGGCGTGGCGTGGCGTGCTTTGCGATATATCGATTGTTATGTTATTTAAAACTATAGAAAAGGATCGATAGACAGGGTGTTCGCAGCGAACACCTTAATGATCGATTCTTTACCATAGTTTTAAATGACATAACAATCGATACATCGCAATTCACGCCACGCCACTGAAATGCACTTGTGATTAGGGCGGCGCAAGCTTTTTCTCTCACTCGTTCCCTCCCCCTCTTTTGTCATGGGAACGGAGTTCCCCATGATATTA
Source organism: Bemisia tabaci (assembly GCF_918797505.1). Classification (NCBI taxonomy): domain Eukaryota; kingdom Metazoa; phylum Arthropoda; class Insecta; order Hemiptera; family Aleyrodidae; genus Bemisia; species Bemisia tabaci. The sequence continues at coordinate 43,350,282 of NC_092799.1, read as the reverse complement.
GAATCGTTCCGTTGCTTTCGCTATGGGATTCCCTATACCTCTGCGACCTTGAGCGTTTCGCCCAGTCTCCGATTTTTGGTTGATTTTCCGATGTATCAAAAACCGTTGTATTTTTTAGCCAATCATGTCTCTACGTCAAGTTGTGTTGATTGCTAAAATTCGCTTTCAGCGAGTTTTTTTCCACCTTAAGATGTCGTGTCTGACTGGTAAATCTGCGCAGAACCACGAAGTTCCGTTTTTAGGCAAATTCTTTTTTTTGGGAGGTTCTGATTGGTTATTTTTCGCCATCAGTTTTCTGTTCGTTGGTGCAAAACATCGCCTACCTCGGTGTTCTTGAGAAGCCGCCATTATCCCACCTCAAATTTTAAACATAGATATAAAGAAATAATAACCATCGTACAAGGTGGAAAATTGCTCTGGAGGACCCGTTACGGATATATGAGCCAAAATCAGAACTCGATTGATGGATTTAATCCATGAATACAGAAATATTGCCTCAGCTTACTGCCGCGATCGCAAATCCATACTGAGATGAACCTTGTGACATATGACAGCATAGGTAAACAATGTCTCACAGAGTAATGCGCTTTAATCCGATGTGTCTTATGACGCCAGTGGCCGAACTGCCGAAATCTCAAGGTCGTCTTTTGTGAAGCCCCGCTCAGCGTCCGAGATCACTTAACTGTTCTACGAGGGGCGTTCAATAAGTAAGTATCCCCCCTCTCTAAAATCCATTAGAATGAACCAATTTTAAGAAACTTGGGCTCAAAATCTTCCTTAGGATATTTTGAGTTCAACAAAACAAACCGCAACAAAATCGGACCATGTCCAGCCGAACGCGAGCCGTTTGAACGCGCCGAGGTGCTCGACGCTCCCGCCGAATCCGCGAGGATTTGAAGTCCGCTACAGGAGAAGAGCTTCTCTGCCAAAGCCTCGCAGTCGTTCATCACTGACGAAAAATCAAAGAAATTTTTGTAGAATAAGGGGCTTACCTCACTTCTCCACATAACCAGCTCGATCCAAGCAAGTCTGATACTGAGTCTAAGAGAACAGCTTTTGGATGCCTCGCGCGTGGAAGTCTTTCAGCTGACCGGGGATGGAAGAGTGGACGGCTTGTTTGACCTCTTCCTCTGATTCAACATTAACTCCTCCAAGTTCAGATTTCAGGAACGGGAATAAATGGTGGTCTGGTTTGCCATTTATTATCGTATCTGAAATCTGAACTTGGAGGAGTTAATGTTGAATTAGGGGAAGAGGTCAAACAAGCCGTCCACTCTTTCATCCCAGGTCAGCTGAAAGACTTCCACGCGCGAGGCATCCAAAAGCTGTTCTCTTAGACTCAGTATCAGACTTGCTTGGATCGAGCTGGTTATGTGGAGAAGTGAGGTAAGCCCCTTATTCTACAAAAATTTCTTTGATTTTTCGTCAGTAATGAACGACTGAGGCTATGGCAGAGAAGCTCTTCTCCTGTAGCGGACTTCAAATCCTCGCGGATTCGGCGGGAGCGTCGAGCACCTCGGCGCGTTCAAACGGCTCGCGTTCGGCCGGACATGGTCCGATTTTGTTGCGGTTTGTTTTGTTGAACTCAAAATATCCTAAGGAAGATTTTGAGCCCAAGTTTTTTAAAATTGGTTCATTCTCATGGATTTTAGAGAGGGGGGATACTTACTTATTGAACGCCCCTCGTACTTGGCAACTTAGGAAGCACATAGGTCCCTTATGATGCGTATTCAGGCATATGTGTAGAGTAAAAATATCATACGTAGGGTGTCCCAAAAGTACCGGGACTGGTTCTGTAACTTCAAAAGTAAGATAGATACAGACATGATTTTGGTTTCATTTTAAAGATCAACTCAATACCTATCGATTAAAACCAAGATCAGCTCAATCGGATAAAAATTGACCGAGTTATGACAATTTGAAATTAGTGAGGAAAGTTTACCCCTACGGTTTTTAGGAAGATTTTTCGCTTACCAGGATTCAAAAAGTTAATATTCGTATACACTTTCCTCCGAATCTTCCATAACTTCCTTTTGCTTTTCAAAGTACCGTCCATCAAACCGGATGCACTTTTTCATGCGCTCTTGCCACTTATCCAACATTGTTTTCCTGAATTCTTCCTCTGGGATGGCGTTGAAAAAGTTTTGAATTGCATTCTGGATTTCGGTCTTCGATTCGAATCTTCGTCCACGAAGCTCCTTTTTAAGTGTAGGAAACATCCAAAAATCACATGGAGCCAAGTCAGGGCTGTAAGGGGGATGAGGGATTGTTTCAACTCCATTTTTACTCATAAATTCACGTGTTAAGCTCGATGTGTGAGGCCGCGCTTGTCTTGATGGAGTATCCACGAAGCTTTCAAGTCCAACCGTTTCCGGGAAATGTGCATTCTCAACTCCTTTAGTACTTTGCAATAATACGCACTGTCAACTGTTGTGTTTGGTGGTACAAAATGTTGATAAATGACACCTCGAAAATGAAAAAAACACAATAAGCATCACTTTATAGGCCGACTTTTCGATTTACGGCGATGAAGAATCTTCCTTAAAAACCGTAGGCGTAAACTTTCCTCGCTGATTTCAAATTGCCATAACTTGGTCAATTTTTATCCGATTGAGCTGATCTTGGTTTTAATCGATAGGTATTGAGTTGATCTTTAAAATGAGATCAAGATCATGTCTGTGTCCATCTTACTTTCGAAGTTACAGAACAAGTCCCGGTGCTTTTGGGACACCTTTTGTACACTTTACGCCGAATAAGCGAACCTGAAACTTAAATGCGGTAACTTCCGAAAACCATAAATAATCCAACGAAAATAAATAATTGGTACATAACAGCTTTCTTGTATGCAAAGAAAATAATTAAAAATGTTAAAAAAGAGATGTCAACACAAAATTACATAGCCCCTTCAATTCAGAAGATACTACAAACGAACTGTACCTTAACATTTTCATATCCCAGAAGCTAACGTTCCCATGACGAATATTGCTATCGCTAGCGATTGCAAAATCCAACTTGTTTGTTCTTTCATTGGGAAAAAAAACACATTGGATCTAAAGTCCAGACTCTTGAAAACATTGACAAGAAAAAATACTCTAGATTCAATCCGATTTAAGCTTAAATCGAAAGGAAATCCGCTCAAATTAAGAGGTTTGGTTCTTGATTTGAGCAAAAATCCGATTGAATCAAGAGTATTTTTTCTTGTCGATAATTTTAAGAGTCTGGACTCTAGATCCAATGTGTTTTTTTTTTTCCAGTGTTCTTTTTTTTCAGTGTGTCACACAACCGGATTCTTATACTTTTCATGGAAACACTACCCTGATTTAAAGATCCAGAGGCGCACTTTAGCTGTTTATTCTACAAAAATCGTCTTTAAATCCTGAATTGAAGCTAAAAATATGCAAACGCGAAAATTATCCGTGTTTGGTTTGACTACACAGAGAGAAATTTCAACACAAGAGTTTGGTTAATACAGGCAGTACAACACAAAATAGCCCTTACCTTTGGTAGAGAATTTCAAGAGAAATTGCCTGATAGTTTTCTACAGGAAATTTAATAAAGAAAACGAGTAGTGAATACCAGCATCGCACTGGGAGGAATGCATTTTCCCAGTCTCTCTATTATTTTCTGCACTACATTTACCGCAAACTGTAGCAAAATTAATCAACACAAAATGTGTGTTGGTTCGTCTTTCACTTCCTACGATAACCAAAAGTAAAACAAGAACACAAATATTCTTGTCAGTGTACTCGAATTCCATACTTTATGTTCACATACTTTTAGCTTTATTTAAGAGTTAACAAAATAGATTGTTTAGAAAAACATAGCTGAAATAAGCTTTTAAGCGTGATAGATCTGTTTTTCGTCAAAAATTTAAGGTGAAACCAGAATTTTATAAAAATTTCTCGATATTCGCTTATATCCGCTACAAATTCATCTCAGCTGAACTTTGATCCCTAGGAACATGCTATCTTAAGTCCCGGGGCCAACACCGGCGCAGCGAGCGACGGCGCGAAAAATATGTTTTCGGAGCGAAAGAAACAATCACAATTATCTCCGACTTGAAAGCCGGGCGGTCGCTTTCCAAAACGTTTCGATTACTTTCGTTTTCCTCCGCCTCTCTATCTGGGCGTTTAATCGCGGCGTGCTGGCTCGCTGGATGACTAAAAAGCAGGTCCCGAAAATGGGCAAAAAGCGTGGCGAAAAGTGAAACGCCTCATCCTCGGGTAGAGCACGCTGCTGAGCCGCTGGATTTATAGACGTTCAACGACAGGAGTTCAACGAGCGGAAAACAGACCTCTGATCTAGGAGATGTCTTATAAAAGACTGATTGAGTATAGCTACATACCATTGAAGAAGAAAAAAAACACTAAGAAGTGGCCCGAAACCTGTATGTAACAAGGTGGAGAAATGGTGCTGGGTCCACACCATTTCGTGGGGAAAACAAAGCCAAGAACAATCTTAATTTTTGGAACTTCTTGGCTTTGTTCTCCCCACGAAATGGTGTGGACCCAGCACCATTTCTCCACCTTGTTATATAACATTGTATATGTTATCGCCGTTCGATGTTTCAAAATCGTAACCTTATTAAGGCACGAGAGACTAACGGTCTTTCCGTGGATCAAAATAAACGAAATTCAATGGACCACTAGACAAGGTACAAATTTAAGCATTCTAATACTTGTTTCTCAACCAAAATTTCACGTGGAACACGATACGCACAACGATAATTACCGAAATCAATCCCTTATGAAGATATTTAATGATTCTTGATGCGTGAATTCAAACCACCCGCTCATGAAAACTCAATGCTCTGCGTGATTCACATCGCGCGCTAAACGTTTATCATGACAGTCTCTGCGATAAAAAAATCTGGCATCCTCAATCTTGACGCTTTGGCTCAGCTGTAGCAAATTGCTTATATAGTTTGAACAACACATGGTGGGAAATGAACATTACTCGATTGAGAAGCTTGTTGAAACCATGGTAGTGCGCGATTTGACTCACGTAGAGCTTTGAGTTTCTTGTCAGCGGGCAGTTCAAATTCATCGTGACCAATGTGAAATAAAAACGTTAATATCTTCGTTTGAAGTTTATTTCATTAGTTTTCGTTGCGCGAATCGTGCTCTGTGTGAAATTCTGGGTACGAAACAAGTATCAGAATGCTTAAATTCGTACCTTGTCTAGTGGTCCATTTTCAGCAGTTTATAGAACACTTAGCGCTCTGAAGGCAGACGAAGGGGCCTGAGACTGCGTCACAGGTGCGTTACAAAAGGGAGAGGTGAGTCCAGCACCGCGTTACGTACCAGCGCGCAGTGCTCATTCTTACACAATTAAATATGAAAATAGACGTGAAGTGGTCATTTTTAATCAAATTTTGTCACAAAACGTAAATTAGATGGGGAACGGGGGGGAGGGGGGTGGACCCGTGTTGTACAATTGCGTTACGGGATGGATGGCGGAATTTCACTCATCACTAAAACAACAACTTAGCGCTGAGCCCACCACTTTACGTAAAATAGCGCGATCTACAGGCAGCGGGGCTGAGCTTGTAGGGCTCGAACCTAAAACAGTAGGGCTTAGCACTACACTGGAAAAAAAAACACATTGGATCTAGAGTCCTGACTCTTAAAAACATCGACAAGAAAAAATACTCTTGATTCAATCAGATTTAAGCTTGAATCAAGAAACAAGCCTCTTAATTTGAGCGGATTTCCTTTCGATTTAAGCTTAAATGTGATTGAATCAAGAGTCCTTTTTATTGTCAATGTTTTCAAGAGTCTGGACTCTACATCCAATGTGTTTTTTTTTCCAGTGTACTGCCTGTAGTTGACGCTATTTTACCTGAAGTGCTAGGGCTCAACGCTAAGTTGTTTTTTACGTGATTGTCAGAATAATTAATTAATTTTTCTGACGCGATGAGTGCTTTCTACAGCGCAGCTACAGAAACTGCCGAGGAAAGCTGTTTTCTCGTGACAACGAACCCGATTTTTTTTTCAAAGCATCTACCATAAGTTGACAACACGGGAGAATACTCACCAACCGATCGGTGACGAACGGAAATCCGTTCCTGCGTTGCGGGCATCCCGCAACTCTCGAACTTGAAAATCTCTCCGTCACAGTTTCGCCTCACCGAAATAACGAATTAGCCCCCCGGCCCCCGACCACCCCGCGAACAGCTGATACACAGCTAAGTATTTAATAAACTTGCGTGGACCGGTCTATTTTGGTGCGGCTAAATTTATGGTATTGCTTCTCAAAACATTTCCAGTCCTTAGGAAAATAGATGTTGGATCCGACGGATCGTCTGATGCGGACGTTACAAGATTATGAATGTTACATGCATTTGGCCGGGGGAGGTGGGGGAAGTCTAAAAATACTGACAACCATGATTGATACGAATATTGTTCCTACGCGCGGATTACATGGATATAAAAACTTCGAAGGATGCAAACGCATTTCCTCTGTTCCATTTAATAAAATGTGCTGATCACTTTCTCATGATGGCTCAGTGGCATGATAGGTGTATGATGAAGTGGATGGACTGATTTAAAAAAAGGACAGAACAAAAAATTCTTTCAAATGCGGAAAGACGGGAAAATCTTGAAGGGCCATAAGTCGAAAATTGAAGGGGGAGAGTCATAATTTTAGAAATTGGAGGAAAATCTTGACAGAAAGTTGGAATTTCTTAGCCAACGTGAACTAAAAAATCGAGAAAACTGGAGATCGTAATACGGCGAGAAAAAGCTTATATGATCACAATTTTCCCTTAAAGAGATACTACCGCAATCAATTTATGAAATTTTGAGGAAAACCAATGGAATAGTTGTTAGGAGAGCCGGCGAACGGGCGAGTGAAAATGTATGGAGGCCTTGATGAATATTCTGTAATACCTGGAATGAGCACCTATGTTTCGGGAATACATCAAGTTCGAAACCACTTGTTCGAGCCGCGGAAATTTTTCTGGAGGCCAGTTATTTTTGCGAGACAACGCGGTCAAAACCGGGGGCACAGAGATCGTCACCCCCCTGACACAAGGGCGTATCTCAAAATCCACGCGAGCCCTGATTCACATATAAATTCATGCTTTCTGGGGCTCATGCGGAAATCGAGATATGCCCTTACGTCAGAGGATTGACGAGACGGGGGACTGGGAGAACGTGGAGGATCCTCCTGTCCCCTTGTCTGCTAATTTCGTTTCTGTGTGGCCCGGACCCCGAACAGACGCGACGCGGTGTCTCGTTTGTCAAGATGCTCCACATTGCACGCTGGCGTGGCGCTGATTGCAATGCTTCGACATGCTCGTGCGCCGTGCGCTTTACACCGTACCTGATGCTCCCTGTGGAATAATGTGTGGCTCCAGACTCGAGCCAAAATTACCGAGCCTGAAACCGGTGACGTCATTTTCCGCGCGAGGATTTTGGAGGGACAAGGGTGCGAGCAGGCCAGAGGCGGACTGGCTCCTCGAAGCGATCCACAGTACGTCGCCCCTCTGGCAAAAGGGCGTATCTCCAATTCCACACGAGCCCCGAAAATCATATAAATATCCGGAGAACAGGGCTCACGTGAGAATTGAGATACGCCGTTACACTGGAAAAAAAACACATTGGATCTAGAGTCCAGACTCTTGAAAACATTGACAAGAAAAAATACTCTGGATTCAATCGGATTTTTGCTTGAATCAAAACGAAATCCGCTTAAATTAAGAGGCTTGGTTCTTGATTTAAACTAGATTCTGATTGAATCAAAAGTACTTCTTCTTGCCGATGTTTTCAAGAGTCTGAACTCCAGATCCAATGTGTTTTTTTCCCAGTGTACGTCAGAGAGGCGACGAATAGAACGAGTTAATGAGAGGAGTCGGGCAAAATTTTGAAACTTTAAAAGCTGACATCTTCAAAAATATGAATTGGAAAAGTCTAAAGATATGGTCCCATTGGTTTTTTCGTGGAATCGTCTTTCAATATACCCTTAGAAGTTGAGATTGTGATAAAATAAAAATCACTATTCGCAATTTTCGTTAAAAATTTTAAGTCCGAACTTTTTTAATGGCTCGTTCCATTGTGCGGCTCGGGAAATCATCAACAGACCAGCCCATCGCGGTGCCGAGGTTAACCCCCCCCCCCCCCTCTCATAATTTTTCGGTACACTGGAAAAAAACACATTGGATCTAGAGTCCGGACTCTTTAAAAAATCGACAAGAAAAAATATTCTTGATTCAATCAGAATCTAGCTTAAATCAAGAATCAAGCCTCTTAATTTAAGCGGATTCCGTTTTGAATCAAGCAAAAATCCGATTGAATCAAGAGTATTTTTTCTTGTCAATGTTTTCAAGAGTCTGGATCCAATGTGTTTTTTTTTCCCAATGTATTAGCCATAGGTATACCCGAGTCATCTTGCAAAAATTTCCCTTCCTGGAGGTTAGTTAAGTTCGGCGTTTTCCGGACGATAGAACGTAACAGCATTCCAACTTGAAACATTTTCACTCGTAAATTGTAATCTCACAAACATACAGATTTACAAAATCTCTGAATCTAGGAATACCAGGATTGCAATATTGCGGTGTGCGCTATTCGGAAATCGTGTAGTAGGGAAGTAGGTTCGACACCAAGGAAATACGACTTTAAACGCCTTGAGCGCGCACCGTGGTATAAGCGCAATGTATGAAGTATCCTGCATACTTGTAAGGCGCTACTCTGCGCCGAGCGTCCCGTGCTGCACGCGCAATGCACGAAGTATCCTACGGTCTTGTAAGGCGCCGTTATCCGTTCCGCGCCGGCCGCACTCTGTTCGACCCGATTTTTCGAACTTGCGGCATGAGCGATTTTGAACTAATGATTTTGATATTTTCGTACGGTTCAATGGAATTATTGTCATTTACATATTTTTATAAATAATTTCAAACAGAAGCAAGCAAGTGAAACGACTTTAACGTGTAGGCTCCATCGTTGCTCAGCGATGAAATAGCGTGATCATTTGGACTAAGTTTTGCTATTCGGAACTAAAATTTCCGGCTCATCTGTAAAAATACGTATGTGCGTAAGGAAACTGTTGTTCTTAAAGGAAGTCAGAAATATTGTTTCCTAATTGCAAAATGAAAATAATTTGATCCATGGACCCTTATAATGAGTATGGTATGGATTCGACGAACGGAGGATAAGGATTCGATCGACATGAATCGATCGACACCGATTCGCGTTATAATTATAACCAAGTCCAATATTAATCTTATTTTTTTATTATTTTGTCTTTCCGCGAGCTGATTTTTTAAATTGATAGACGAAGCAAAAAACAAAGAGAGAATGGAGCTATCCAATTGGAGGAAGCGGGTGGTTGCACTGAACAAAAGCGGTAAGTAGTAGACTAACTAGCGGAAACCCAAGAACCCTAATTAGTCAATCATTTTCCCTCTTGGTCTACAGCATACACCCGTTTCAACCAATACTATCTCTCCAGTTTCCCGTTGTCCCGTTGGTCCAGCATCCACCCGTTTCAACCATCAACCAATAATATCGCTCCATTTTCCCGTTGTCCCATTCACTGGAAAAAACACATTGGATCTAGAGTCGAGACTCTTGAAAAAATTGACAAGTAAAAATACTCTTGATTCAATCAGATTTTTGTTTAAATCAAAAGGAAATCCGCTCGAATTAAGAGGCTTGGTTCTTGATTTAAGCAAAAATCCGATTGAATCAAGAGTATTTTTTCTTGTCGATTTTTTAAGAGTCTGGACTCTAGATCCAATGAGTTTTTTTCCAGTGTTGTTCCAGCATCTACCTGTTTCCACCAATACCATCGCTCCATTTTCCTGTTGTCCCGTTGGTCCATCGCTTAAACTCTCCGTTTCAAAATGCACCCTCCCTCACGTGCGCGAAAGTAAAACGTCACGAAACAAGGAAATTTCGCAACGCGCAAGACGCGGGTCGGGTTTCGCCACGACGTCGGGAACTCGATGATGCGCGAATCGATCGATGAACCACGATTGGAGCATGACGTCATGCGGGGGAAAGGGAAGCTGAAAAACGAAAGCTCTGTTCAGGTTAAACGCCCACGTGTAGACACGGACAAAGGCAGATTGCAGTGCCTTGGGTCGGTAACTTGTTGTGAGGTAGAGCTTTCTTGAGCGCTAAGCTGATATAGTGTTGGTTGCTTTCAACTTGCTACAAGTGTACAAGGATATCTATGCTGTATAAGATAAAAGCGATTTTGCTTCTTCGGGCAATCTGGCTCTCTAGCAGTGGCGCGGCATGCTTTATGATACATCGGTTGATCAGCCATCTAAACCTATGGAAAAGAATCGATAAACAGGATGTTCGCAACGAACACCTTAATAATAGATTCTTTACCTTTAGCTTCTGATGAAGAAATATCGATAATCGATCATTTACGCTTCACCACTGCAGGTTTTCCTCTGATAGTACTGTGCCCCACGGAGGTCCTCAGATCCAAATCAAGAAAAATAAACTATCAATCGAGCAATCTGTGATAGTTTCATACATCAAAGTAAATCAGTTTTCCTCTGCGAATATTCCTAGCTGTACTCCACATTCCGTCAGAGAATTCGGCCCAAACTCCCAGGATGTTTGTCTCATTCGTCCACAAATATCGCCACTCTCTGAGGTTTCATGGCCCACTTTGTTTATTCGTTTCTGATACGACTTTCGCCTGTTTAAGGATTGGTCCAGCTAGCCGAAGCTCCCTCAATTAGCGACAGTCGTACAAATTCAAAGCTCGTTCATCATTCGAAAGTGATCGCCCCTCCCCCCCCACCCCACCCTCAAAGTCTAAAATTCGGCTCTTCCGTCTCGGAGAAACGCGAGCCCACCAAGACGAATGGGAATGCAGCATCGGAATAATTAAAATCGTATTATGCTATTACAGCGCGGTGTTGTTGCACCGGAGCAAAAAATAATCCTGCCGTGCTAAGGAAAAACGCCGTATGAGCCTTCAGGCGTTGCCAAGTTTCATTCGATAAAAACCGAATTTACTGGGAAAATTTTAAATATTTTTTTTCCAACATTTTCAGACAATTTCGTACGCAATTTACTCTGAAATATCTGAAAATTTCGAAGAAAAATGTGCATGAATTTCGTCAAAAATACATGTTTTATCGGAGGAAATTCGGCAACTCTTGAATGTTCATACGGCGTTCTTCCTCAGCACGGCAGAATCGTTCCAACGCTGCGAGAAATTCATCGCGGGGGATTTGGCGATCCCGCGCTGCGAGTTTGCGATATATCGATTGATTCGCCATTCAGACCTATGAAAAAATATCGATTATCAGGGCGTTCGCAGCGAACACCTTAGTAATCGATACTTTACCATAGATTCAAATGGCGATATATCGATAATCGATCCTTCACGCCACGCCACTGTTGGCGATCCCGAGCAGTGAGTTTGCGCGCATGCTTTCGCGATGATAAAAGCGCAATTTCCGAGCTATGCTGTGCAAAAATTTTAAAGACCGCTAATGGGCCATTCGAGCGGCTTAAGCACTCGCACTCGCGTCTCGGGTCGGTCTTTGATGGAGTGATCATGCTTGCGGTTTCATATCGAGGGCCGGGTTTTTGAGCGGGGCACTCACGAGAGGGCTCCGAGTATGAAAGTGATCGACTTTCTCCCTATTGGTGAGGGGAAAAATGGACGAAGATACTTTTGAGTTTTTACGTTGAAGCACGGCGCAGGAAAGAATCGATCAATCCCGGTCAAGTGCACTGAAAAAAAATTCTCGGCGTTTTTATCAAGGTCCGTTGGTACTTTTACCATCTCACTTTTTTAACCAATTATTGGTAATTTTACCAAGACAGACTGGTAAGCTTACCTAAAAACCGGTATTTTTACTGTTTTTTTCAGGTAAGAATACCACTTTTATTGGTAATCGATTCCCGGTAACTTTGCCATTTTATCTGGGTAATTCTACCACAGTCGATAAAAAATATTGGCGTTTTTACCAAGGTCCAGTAAAATTACCGAGAAAGTTCGATAATTTTACCGTGATTTCTCGGTAAAATTACCAATTCCATAAATGGTAATTATACCAAGAAAAAACTGGGATCAAATAGAACCCTGAATTCTTGGTAATTTTACCCTTTTCTTAGTAAATACACCGAGATTTTTTTTTTCAGTGAAGTATCGATCAATCCCGGTCAAGTGAAGAAATGTTTAAAGGCTCTTTCAGACCTCCACTTAAAAACTAAAGTCATGAAAGACTCATTTGTGTACGGGGTGTCTACTAAAGAAAGCTGGCCATGAATCGGTACTTTAACAGTACTTTTTCCGTGCATTCCCAAGAAATTTAGTACCTCCTTGACAGAAACATTCAGTGCATTTTCAGCACCTCCATTTGCTGAAATTAGAAAATTTTCGAAAATTTAAATTTTCGCTCGAATTGCAACAAAATGACGTAGCCACACAATTTCATTAGAGGCTTGAAGATTAACTAACTGCACAATCGCAATCTTCTATGCGAATACTACTCTTAAAAATCAATACGAGAAGGATGGCATATTTTCCAAGCTTTATGAAAAAACCACCCGTGGTATGAAGGAAAAAATTCCGGACCTCCTGTTCGCGAGACTCACTTCTGCAAATATATTATAACCAGGTTTCGGATGAGTCGTCAACGCAGCACGAAATAATCTTGTCGTGGGGTTGCAGTCGATTTTTACTGTGAATCCGTATGGTCTGGTGCATTGCAGGGTGGAAAACCGAGAATAGGGTGGGTTGAAAAGATACGGGAGGATAGAAGGGGGGAAGAGGGGAGGAATCTGATCGAAGCTTGAAAGTAATCAAACTTGGTCGGTTCGTCCATGAAGCGTTGTCACGTTACACGATAATCGAGATAAGAACCGAATTATTATTTACTTTAACAAAATTCAATGGAAAAAAATTCTAATTGAGGGAACTTAGAATTTTTGACATTAAAGCGGGAAAAGAGAGCTTGCAGTCCACGAAAACTCAAAATTTCGAGAAGGATACCGAAGCAGATGCAGTATTTGACCAACATTCCCGGACGAAAAATAGCAAAAAATTTTAGTTCAAAGCGGGACTGTGACATTTTGAGGTGTCCAGTTCAGTGATGTGGCGTGCTTTGCGATAAATCGATTGATCTGCCATTGAAACCTATGGAAAAGGGTCGCTAAACAGGGTGTCCGCAATGAGCACCTTAATAATCGATTCTTTACCATAGTTTAAAATGGGGGCATATCGATAATCGATCATTCACGCCTCGCCACTGTTTCAGTTTGAATCGGAAAAAGACCTATTTAAAAAGCTAATTTGCCATAACTTAAGTTCCTCCTGTCTACATAAATGAAATGACTCGCTTCAGAACTTACTCTTCAGCACACTGAATAGAGAGTTTTCCGTCAAAGCCTCAAAACCCGATTTTTTGACCCAACGAAAATAAAACTGTTCTGCTGAAAAATTTGCCTCCATGAATGCCAGTGGCAATTCTTGCAAGTTGGCAACACTGTTTTTTCTCCATTAAAATATATGTTAAACAATCGATTCTAAGTGAAGCAGCCTGTCTCATCTAGAATCAATAAATTCAATGGATTTCAACGTAGAATTAACAGTGTTGCCAACCTGCTTGAATCGCTAACATTTGGATCTTTTCCCTTTTTTCGGTGGACGGTCACATTTCGATTTAACGACAATGATCATCTGTGAGTCTTGACTTTTATAATCCTCTCTGATTTTTTTTTCAAACGCGGACGATTTTTTCTCATCGAAGTCTTGAGGACATGACGGAACGGTTCCCGTATCATTTACATGGAGAGCTCGTGATGGAGAGATTCTCCGATCTAGGCGCCGCGACACGTGTTGAGGTGACTTCAATCCGAGGAGTGTAGTTGAGCCGCTCATAGAATATCAATAAAAAAGTAACATGGAGGAAGCCATTTCAAGCATGCCTCGTTGCCAGACTTCCGCACTTACAGGATGTCGATGGCCAAAAGGCGAAACCATGTACCTAAATTTTCTGGAAACAATGTATCATAGCAGAAAAACTTACGTACCTCGGGGCGATGTTTTTACAAAATTATTTCGCAAAAACTATCAAGCGAACTTAACCAGAAAATTTAAGGTATGGGAAGAACAGTTTTAATTTTTTAAAAGTGTTAAGTTCCAAAAAATGCGGGAAAATCTTGATGGATTTACGGCGTTCTTGCTTAGCACGGCAGTGCTGTCAGCTGTCATCCTTCATTTTTCCTATGGAAAACCAGTCAACTTGATTTCTTGAAAACTTCCTTAATTGTTCTTTTTTATTAGCCAAATATTCCGCAGACATTTTAAGTTATATAATTGAATCGTTTTTCTTCAAAAAAATAAAGGAGGAGCAGATATCTTGGAACACCGCAATGGAGATATGTGGTTATTCACTTTAGAAATCGGTATATTGGTCTAAGTAAAACAAAAGCGTGGTGTCAAGATATCTTGAATTTTCTCATTCCCCGATGTTTCTTAGCATTCAAGGGGGTTATTTCTGACTGTGAAACGGAAGCAACACTTTAATTCGGATTAAAGGCAACGCAAGAGGGGAAATATACAGAGCCGGAACGTTTCGAGGCGTCACAACCTAATTTTCTCATTTTTTGGCCAGAAAACATCATGTCTCTTTTCAGTTTTCAAACGGACTTGAACAAAATGAATTTCCCTTGCCAAGTGTGGTTCCGGCGAGAAAAGAGCATAAATTTCTACTCCTCTTACCTAGAGAAAAAAATTCTTACAAAATTTGAAGGAGATCATGGAACGAAGATTGAAAAATAAAAATACCACGTTGTCCATCATACGTCTAGTGGACGAGACCAAATGCACAGTTAGCACTGCCCAACTCCAGGTATAAGCCATATTCAATATTTGTGTCACAGACGCTCCACGCTCGAAATATTTTTCCGCAGTGATGCCATTTCTCGGAACTAGTTCCGCATTCCGGAACCTTTCAAATTTTCTTGGATTTTTCTCGGAACTTTTGTAATGGGCCTGTTGCATGCAAGAGATACAGCCGTGCGAATAGACTTTCTAGAGGTTAAATGACACGAAAATTACGATGGTTACATTAGAAAAGTCTGAAATACACTCCTTACTGCGCAATTTGCGTTGTTAGGAACGCGCTTTTTCAAATTTCCCGCGTCTGGGGGCAGTTTTCTAACGGAAACAATTAACGGCAACTCGCGGCTATTTCCGGTCAACTGAAACTGACAACATAACCTAAACATCGGAGCTCGTGATATCGTGAAATGAAATGTAGAAGGATTGCGTTGGATATTTAAAAGTTGATCCATTTGGTTACCGCATAAAGCGTATATGGACCACTATAAGAGATCACGTTGGGTTTGTATACAAACTGAAGGAAGAAACAACAACAACAACAACTTGGCATCTTCCGGAAATCACCGAGCCCGCCGTTTGCTCGTTTCCGGTGATTAGAAAACTGCCCCCAGACGCGGGAAATTTGAAAAAGCGCGTTTCTAACAACGCAAATTGCGCAGTAAGGAGAGTATTTCAGACTTTTTTTAATGTGACCATCGTAATTTTCGTGTCATTTAACCTCTAAAAAGTCTATTCGCGCGGCTGTATCTCTTGCATGCAACATGCCCATTCCCGAAATGTTCCGGATCTTCCGCATTTTCCGGAACTTTTGAAAAAATCTAAAAAGAATCTCGGAACTTTCGATGGTCATGGAGTGGGAGAAATCGGAAAAAAAATTTCTACATCCCGGAACTTTCGAGGGACATGGAGTGGGAGCACTGTTTTTCCTCAAGAGCTTTCCACTTTTCCTCTGACCAAATCAGGTTACATTTTATTTGATGTAAATTCCTCGTTAGTTATCAAGCTGACAACTCGCGCTCATCTATTGTCGGATGAGGCTCCAGAATGAGGCTATCGAACCGCTAATAACGCATCCGTGTCACACATGTCCGACACGGTCCCCCATCGATGCCCATGAATAAATAATAAAAAAGCATTATGTAACGGGGGATCCGGGAGAACAGCGAGAGGGGACGAGATTTCGATGATCGATGGTCAATGTCATGGTTGAGACAATGCTCATAGTCAAATCGGATTAGCCCACTCGAATTTGGACTGTTGATACACCAACCAGACCAGGATCCGGGAGCCTCTCCCTGGTTTCAGAGCTACGAATAAAAGAGAGAACTTTCCTGGGGGAATTTTGATGGAAAAAATAGACAAACGCAGAAAAAGGGCTAGTTTTAATCCAAGACATGACTTATTATGACACCACTATAGAAATATGGTTGTACAAGGGGTATCAATATTGGCCGTTTTTGGGGCCCTTCCTAGCTGAATTTCCTCAATTCAACGATTTTTTGCCCATCGAATATCAATTTTTTAAGGAGTGCATCATAATAAGTCATTTTTTGTTTTGTTTTAGGGCGGTTGTCCACGGTCAGCAAATAGGTATTTGAAAACTTGAAATGTTTAGGGAACAATGTATTGTTCTTCCCGAAAAATTGATAAATGAACGATTTAAAAGATCACAGAAATATAAAAAATTACCTCGCAAAATCACTTTATTTCCAGAGGAGGAGGAGGGGGGGGGGTGGGAGGTTACACCCCCAGTTTCGCAGATATTCATGCGATTCGATATTTTTGGATTTTTATTCCGTGCAGTCCGACGATCTTTATCAAAAAATCGCACAAGGTTGTTGAAAATCCGAACCAATCCCAGAACATTCATTGAAGTATATTCATTCATTTGGATATTCATTAAAAACACTTTGGGGCTTCATTCCGCGCAGTCAGACAATCTTTGTCAAAAAATCGCACAGGGTTGTTGAAAATCCGAACTAATCCTAGAATATTCATTTAACTATACTCATTCACTTGAATATTCATTAAATAATTTTTGGGACTTCATTTCGCGCAGTCAGATTATCTTTGTCAAAAAATCGTACAGGGTTGTTAAAAATCCGAACTAATCCCAGGATATTCAAACGAACTCATTTTTATTTTAATTTTTCGTCAGAATCGTCTAGATTTTACGGTCGGGTGCACTTATCGCGTTCTCCTCGGAGTGAAATAAGCTCCGCACGTAAATAAAGGAGACACGAACTTTTCAGGTGGAAATTCGAGCGGAATCGAGCTCCGGTTTCTGCGGGCCGCGCCACGTAACGGATAGTAAAATTATACAATCGCTAGGGAGCCAAGGCCGCCCACGACTACAGCAGCGCGGCTTTTTTCTAACAGGTTATTGACGCAAATCAACAACACGCAAAATATAACTCAACGACACGATGGACGTGGCAGCCTCTGGAAATGAACGTATCGTGCGTTCACTCTGGGAAAAATATACTTCGTGCCGTTAAGTTACACTGTGCCTGACTTGAAATTTAACCAAAATATTCATGTAGGGTTCGTCCAGTCAAAATATGACGGATCTTACCCATACATGCCCATTGGGTCGTTAACGGCCCATCGCAGTTTTTAACTTCGAGTATTAGTGTAAATTAGGGAATTTCATGTGTTCAACACAGGAAAATCCATGTCTGGGGTATAAGCACGCCTATTTTATTTTTGTTGTGCCTCCTCAACACGTGTTTACCTTGTTTAAATAACGTCAAAAATAATAAGTAAATAAAAAATCAATTTAAAAGAAATAGTTTTGGGCATATATGGGTCAACAAGATCTTTGCTTTTTATAAACGAGAACTTTGCTGGAGTTTTTGGAAGTTCTTTACAAACTTTGAGCGGATCTAATGAAGTTTGATGGGCAAGCACATTTTCATTTTTCTTTCTTTTTTTTAGAAAAAAAAAGAACAAGTGTTCGGCCGAGGAGACAGCAAATTCCGTCTGCAAGATATCTAATAGAAGTTATACATAACCATGTCCTCTGGTCCCTAATTCTGTATTGAGACCAGAGGAAATCGGAGTGCTTCACGAAAATTTAGGGATACAAACGTCTAGAAATGTCAAAATCATACTGAAGTTATATGGCGTGGTTTGAAGTTTGCATTACAAAAAACGAAGTTTCTGGAAAAAGTAGGTACTCTGATATTTTACTAAGTTGGGTTCACAAAAAGTATAATTGCAAAATCGCACTGGAACTTGACTCTCCCATTGGTGCAAAAATGAGTTCTATCACCCGGAACCCAATCTATACTAAATCAGAGAGCTTTCTATCGAAGCTTCGGATATAATTTTTTGACCAAATTCAGAATAAAATTGCTCTGCTTGAAATGTTGCCTCCACTGATTAAAATTTATTTCTTCGAGGATGGTCACAAATTGTGATCTGACGTCGCGTCGTACTAACAATTTTCTGTAAGAAAAATTCTGGCGCTAAGGCGCTTCACAGCATAAATTACAGAATTTGTCTTCATTCGTCTCGGAGGAAACGCGAACCTCTTGTAGCTTGTCATCGCTGAGTCGGTCTTCTTGACTAATCCGCGCACGTGATTGGAACCATTCATCTTCGTCACCTAAAACGAACTCAAGAAAATGAGTGCTCATCGCACGGCTTTCGCCTGTCAATCCTCGGTTTTATTTTGTTTTTTCCTCCAAATTCTTCCTTTTGTCACCTGCTTTTGGAAACTCGACGCGAGTCTTATGCAAAATTTGAACTTTCGTGAACGCTCCGACGACGCGTACGCGCAAATTTTGGTTTCTAAATTGATTTTTGAATCGCCAAAGCACTCATCAGGATTGTAATTTTCCGAGTGAAGCCACGAGCATTCCTACTGGTATAGAACTGATTTCCATTTCACGCTTTTATTTCGCTCCAAATATGGTTCGGATGCTTTTGCGGTGACGCAAATGTCAGCTCAACGACCTTACGCGAGATCCGAGAGAAATGGATCAAGCCTGCAGCTTTAGAATAAAACCGTTTATTGCCCAGCAACTCAAGCCTGCAGCTTTAGAATAAAACCGTTTATTGCTCAACAACTTGAGTGGGTAGTGTTTATACACGGAGAACAAATTACATTGGATCAATAGAGTTTCCAATTTTCCTGGGCGAGAATTTTGCGTCGAATCAACAGGAAATCTCCTTGTTTCACACGGTATTTCAGTTACTTCCAGGAGGCGTCTTGTCACTTAAGAGAGATTCCTCGTTAACTAGACAAGAATTCTCGTCCGGTAATTATTAACAGGAAATTTTTCCTCCGTCTGGGAAGGTTTAACTTATGGACAAATTTTCATGAGAGATGCTATTCTTACTACTTTGATCATAAAATCAATGAAAAGTACTCCGTTTCATTATAATATTTAAAAAAGTTTTCTTACGGTTATCCTTCCGTGATAAAGTCATCGTTCGTTCATTCGTTGAGTTTTCGCTCCAACGGCCGTCAGGGTTGGAAAGATAAAGCAACGGTAAAAGCTTCAGAGCAACAGTATAATTTCAGTCTTTTCCGAGAAATTGTCTGACACTTTCTTATTTATCTGATATTTTAGGGTGGGATTTTTTTTATTTTAGGATAAGATTTTTTCTTTAGCTTCTCAAGAGGACATCTTCAATGTGCCCATTTTATGATTCTGCCTTGCATTGTGCTCAAGAGCACATCACGGCATTACTTATCGATACGTCCCTTGACCTCATCAGGCATCCTGAACCGATTACCAAAACCAGTGAAAACTTAGGAATCGCAATGAGACTTTTCTCGTGAAACTCCAATTCCTTGCGGCAACCCCAACAGAAAACAAGGGGTTCAGTAACGAAGGCATTCACAATTTGTTGTTTTTCATGAAAGAACGTAACTTTATCTCAAAGTTCCCAAATTTTCCCGATTAAAGTGCATTTTTACCAGGATAATTTTGAAAGTCCGAACTGAAAATTCCACTAATTTTTCTTCCAATTGCAAGCGAAAATCAGACAAATTTTCGACGAAAATTATGCATGTTTACTTCCGTAAAATATTGAAGTGTTAGGTCAATTTTACAGCCGTGGTATAAAGTTACGTTCCTTCGTGCGGGAACAATGGCGGATCCAGCAAATTGGCAACACCGATTTTTCTCCATTTAAATCCATAGAAATGTATCGATTCTCGGAGGGGTCAGGTGCTCCGACAAGAATCGATTATTCAACACAGGTTTAAATGGAGGAGAGCCAGTGTTGCCAAATTGCTGGATCCGCCTTCGTGCGGGAAACGACGAACTCACGCACGCGAGGAGGCGGGGGGGGGGGGGGGGAGGCGTTCCACGCGTTTCCCGAGAAACACGGAGTTTATTTCCGATTCGGTAGTAGGTAGGCCCTGGCTCGGAGGGGACCAGGGATTATAACTGTCCTACCCTAATAAAATCTTATCAGATTTATAGCCCTACTGACCCACATAATCTCGGTTCCGAGCCGAGCCTAAGCTTATTTACATTCGTTTTACGGCTTCGGTCTTCCAGACTGATTACTCATCAATCGTTGCGTTCGAAGAGAGCAAGTGTGCTCCTTTGATTCGGATACATGTCGGACAGAGTCGTGGCATGCTTTGCAATATGTCGATTGATCTACCTTTTAAACCGATGGAAAAGGATCGATAAGCAGTATGTTCGCAACGAACACCTTAATAATCGATTCTTTACCACAGCTTCAAAAAAGGAAACATCGATGATCGATCATATATGCCTCGCCAAGTCGCCACTGATGTCGAAGGCATGGTTTGAAGAAAGAAGAGGAAAAGTAAGATAATTCACTTACGAACGTGGGTTTATGGAATTACTTTGACAGGAAACTTACCTAGAACAGAAAAAAAGTACAGGATTATAGGAAAATATTCTTAATTTTGTGTGAAAAAAAGACACTTAAAGGATGTATACTTTCAAAATGAAATACGATTCCTTTTCTGCTTACAGGCGAGAAGTCTCAAACAATATGAAACTATTTAACGTGGCGAGTCATGTGGTGCGGTATCATTCGAAAACGAAGGCGAATCAATTCAGGCTCAGATTTACCGTTTTGTAGAGACTAATGTCCCTTCACCTATTCGGATAAGCATAATGAGAACGTCAGGATACAACTATTCAAGCTTGGAAGTCGTGAGGGGGTATCATCCAAAAATGAAGGCGAATTGACTTTTCCTGTAGCCGTTCCAGGATTGAGGCTGGATTTTCTCTCATCTCTCTAGAGAAGTACGACAAGGAATACATGATACAACTATTCGAGCTAGAAAGTCGCGAAGTGGTACACTGGGAAAAAAAAAAATTGGCCTCCGGCCAATTTATGCGCGGCGCTTCGCGCCGCGTACCGGCGCTACGCGCCGGCATTTGGGGGGCTTCGCCCCCCCATCCGCTTAGCGGATTGGTGCGGGGACCGCACGGGACTTTCTCGCTCGAGCCGGCGCTTCGCGCCGGCATAGACACTTTTACTGGAATATTTAGAAAAATACTGCCAATTTTACAAAATCATAAAGTTTGATTGGAATTTTGATCACAGGATAATAGTTATGAAATTTTTATTCAAACCATTGAACTTCATTGTAAATGTCTTCGCGATATGTGGTGAATTCATATATTCGGACTCGACTTGTTGATTTTATGAGGCATCTTCAATTAAATATGTAATTGATTAACTAAGTCTCCTGTCAAAGATGGCGATCCGTAAAAATCTTAGCTTTTCTACGATTCATTAGGATCCATTAGATTCATTGACATCATACTTCAGATACGATTTTATATTATAATCTCTCCTTAAGCACGGTCAAAAGCCATCAAATATCTACTTGAATGGGTAGAATGAATATTCGATGTTCAAATAGTCTTAAAACTAAACGGTTTTCGCTTAGCATCTCCCAAATTTTAAATTTGGCGGGCGAATCTACCTGCTGGAAGGTTCACGACACGCCCGCCAGGAGCGCCATCTCCTTACCGCGTATCCCCGTAACTCAAAGCGAAAACAATAGAGAGCGCCATCGACAAACGTCAACGAGAGACAAGTCAACAAACGTCACGTTATAACAATTATAACCTCCTTCATTAACAAGCATTAAATCAGTCATATTTGTGCCGAATTATTACATTATATTTGTGCTTAGTACCTCGTAAAAAGGAACCGCAAAAGATGGAATCTGCCGGGATTCTAAATTCATTAACAACAAACATATTAGTTTTTAATAAAGATCTAAGTGTCAGTTCTTGGCGTTAGCTTGATGATTCATAGTACCTTTGTAATGTGAGTATGTATCTAATTAGTTGTCTAATTTTGCTTTGTGATTACCTACGGAGTAATTTTGGAAATAGTATATGATGCATTATATAATGCATTTGAATTCCTAGGTTTCACCTGACTCAAAGCGTTTGCTGCTATTATCTAGAAGCGCTCCGACTCATTTATCAGAGAATTGAGCGTTTCCTATCGGCCCCTCTGCAATTATGAGATTAGTCCATGAATCCTTTAGGAACTTAAATTAATGACTCAGATGGTGCTTTTGAGCCAACTTTCAAAGAATTAAAGGCATTTTTTCAAAATCTACAGTCCATGAGCTCTCCGTGTGACCGAAGTGCTCTCCTCGCTATATGACGCGTAACCCTTCAATTTTTAGTTTAGTCCAAAGACCTCGTAGGAACTTAAATTAATGAACCAGGTGGTGCTCTGATGCCAACTTTCGAAGAATTGAAGGCATTTTATTTTATTTTTTTTCAAATTTACAGTCCTTGAAAATGAGCTGTTTCGCGGAGCAAAGTGCCCTACTTTTGGGCCTCGTATCTCTTGAATTTTGAGTTTAGTCCAAAGATCTTTTTGGAACTTAAATTAATGACCCAGGTGATGTGCTTGATGCCCATTGTTAAAGAATTAAAGACATTTTTCAAAATTTACAGTCTTTCAAAATGAGCTTTCCGTGTGATTTTGCTAAAAATGGACAATTGAGCGTAGCCCCCCCAAATTTTAGCGTACCTCAAAATCGTTGAACGTGCATAAGGAGACCATAGATATGGTGTCCTGTGCCAATTTTGAATGAAATCGAACAGATAGATTCTGAGATATCGCTGTAGACAGATTTGGGGGACGCCACACGGACGGACACACATTTTTTCAAGTATGGTTATTTTTACTCCTGGGACCTTAAAACGTCTAGAAATGATGAAATTTCAACTTTTTTTTTTTTTTTTTTTTGGAGGATGACAATACTTCCTCTCTACCCTATGGGAGCGAGAAAGTAAAAACACATTGGGTCTAGAGTCCAGACTCTTAAAAACATCGACAAGAAAAAATACTCTTGATTCGATCGGATTTTTGCTTAAATCAAGAACCCAGCTTCTTAATTTGAGCGGATTTCCTTTTGATTTGAGCAAAAATCTGATCGAATCAAGAGTATTTTTTCTTGTCAATGTTTTCAAGAGTCTGGACTCTAGATCCAATGTGTTTTTTTTTTCCAGTGCGACATGTCTTTGACCATTCCGTGAGGCTGGAAATCTCATCTCTTCAGCAAACCATGGCAAGGAATAGGGGATAGAACTATTCGGCCTTGGAAGTCGTGGTGCAATATCATCGGAAAATGAAGGAAACTCTACTGGTTATGAGGCCCGCTGTAACGACAGCACGCGGATCACGTATGCAGACAGAAACGAGACGGTTCATCGCGCAATAAACGAACACTCGATCGGTGAAATAACTTTACGATGATGTGCATTCTCAAGAAGCACGTAAGAACCACAAGGCTGTAATGCGCAAGATGGAGCTTCGTAAAAATTTCTGGCGAATAAAAGCACTTTCTGCAAGGAGCCGTCTAATCGAACTTCTCATTTAGGATCAATAAGCAAATTGATTCGATTGAAAAGACGGAGTGGCGCATATTTACAGTTTGGGGGGAGACAACGAGAGGAGATTTTAGCGATGCTAAGTTTCTTCCATCGAGTATTTTCTTCTTCCTATTTCTTTTTTGGAAAAATATTCGAGTGTTCCTTGAAACGTTCAGATCCTCCGTATTAAATTGAGGGTGAATTTTCTAAAAATGTTCACAAAAAATGTGCAAGTTTTCCGTAAATTTCGTATTTTATTAGATAAACATTGGCAACGTCCGCATGCAAATACGATGTTATCCTTCAACGTGAAAGAAATGCACACAAGCTCAATGTGGAATCCACTCCCTCGGGTCCACGATTGACGAGAGGATAGGCAGATGATAGCGGGTTCAGCGTTAAGTGGCTTGTAAGGAAAAGACTCCAGATCTATAGGAATATTACGGAACTTCAGTTATTCTTCTACTAAAGGCAGTTCACTTGAGGGCGAGACCGTTAAGAGATCTGTCACATGATTTTGTGAAGGTTTGAAAAAAGTGTTCACATTCTATGAGCCTTAATTATAATGACCTTCATACCTATACAATTAAGTGTTTTTGTCTTCTGAAAGCTGTGATTTTTTTGTAAATCTTGTAAAAAGACCGAGCTTACTGGTTTAGCGAAATCGTTCAGTTCGTTTAACTTGGAATAAGTAGGTATTTGCATTCTGCACAGAAAAACAGGTTCAGTGTGCATGCGTAGAGAGATAGATTAGATGGCATCACCTAAACTTTCAATAGGTGCCAGTCCTGCCCGAATCGGTGTCTGGTCCAACAAGGGTAGGGTTGAAGTCAGTCCAAACTCTGGGTGGAGCCGTTTCAGGGCCCAGAGAGAGAGAGAGAGTCCTTTTTCCCGTGTAAAGAAAACCCGATATCGAAAATTTGGTCAAACCTGATGTCTTCGGTAACACAGTAGAGGAATGTATGATTCCATAGTTCGAAACTCACAGGCACCAACACGCCAAATGCGCCTAAAAAATCGGCCATGGCGCCTAAAAAATGAAGGCTCCGCGCCAACGTGGCCCCTAAAAATTGCCCCCTAGAAATCTGAAATTTCATATTAAGTGAATATTCGAAATTTTCAGCACGACAAGTGAAAGCTTTTTCTATTCTTCACGATTTCATCATCTGCGCTTTAGTCTTCCCCAAGTTACAGCTACTTACTATATAGTTCTGTTACGAAAACATCTTGCGTCTAACTTTTCACTAAATGCGCCGTAATATATAGGCTAAAAGTCAATTCGGCCCATAAAAAATCTTCAATGGCGCCTAAAATTCGGGCTTGTGCGCCACATGGTTCCTAAAACTCAAAGGTGAGTTTCGAACACTGTAGATTCCTTGTCATGCATGGCCACAGCCCATAGCTGCATCTCACCGTGAGGATTGACCCCAACTGGAAGGCGGGGGTGGGGGGGGGGTGTAGTAGGACCGTTTTTCGTTTGTAGAGCGACGCAAGCATCCGAAATGAGCGCGTCGACTATAATGGCCCGTCGGAATCGGGGTCCGTTTCCGCCGGTCCGAATCCGAACGCCGAACGCCGAACGCCGAACCGTTCGGACGGGAAGCGTCGGCGGTGGACCTTGCAATTGAATCCGCGAGGGTCACAATTATTCGGGAGTAGCGGCACCGCCATTTCCATCTCCCGCCCGTGACCGATGGATGCTGACGCCCGGAGACTCGATCGGAAAAATCCCCGAATCGGAACGCGAGACAATAGGACGGCATTGAGATCTCCGCGGTCGTGAAAAGTCGCCGACGGGGAACATCGCTGGAAAAACGGGTCACTCGCGCCGGTCACGGTGTCCAAATTTAGTGGAATCCGAAACTTTGGTGGTTACGCAGCCAGTATCTTCTAGAGCACACAGCGACCAGCGGGCTGTTCATTGAAATTGATAGACAGAGAAGACGTAGGGAGTGATCCTAATGGTTGAAATGGATGGTTCTTATAGACTAAAGGAATTAATGATGGATAGTGGAATCCAAAACCTTGGTGGTTACGAAACCAATACCATCAAGAGTACTCAGCGACCAGCAGGCTGATTGTTGAAATTGGTAGACAAAGCTACAGACAAATAAGACATACGGAGTATGGAGCGATCCTGTTGGTTGAAATAGGTAGTTCTTATAGACTAAGGTGATAAATGATTGACTTACTATAGAGTCTCTCGTGAGTTGCCGTTAGTTGGTCAATTGCCTACCTCCTTTCTCTGATGCAAACACCCGCTACCACCAAAAGGAGCCCTCTATATACATTTTGTCTTCTTCGTCTATAGCTTTGCCAATCGATAACAAAAAAATGGAATAAATTGGGTCAAATAAATTGGAATATAGTCAGGAACATACTCAAAAGTCGAGTAAAAATTGAACCAAATTTGGTGGAATCCGAAACTTTGGTGGTTACGCAGTCAATATTTACAAGAGTTTCTAGCGACCAGCGGGCTAATTGTTAAAAATGATGGACAAAGCAATAGACAAATAAGACGTAGGGAGTATTGAGCGATCCTATTGGTTGAATTGGGTGGTTCTTTTAGAATAAGGGATAATAAATGATGGACTTACTAAAGTGTCTCTCGTGAGTTGCCGTTAGTTGGTCTATCACGCATTGCCTTTGTCCATTGCAACCACCCGCTTCCATCGATTGGATCCCTCTATATCCCTTTTGTCTTCTCCGTCTAAAGTTTTGTCTATCAATTTCAATAATCGGCCTGCTGAGCGACAGGAGCGTCCGAACAGTCGAACAGGCTAAAAAGACGTCATGCTCGAGGAGAACTTGTTGCACTCCTGACTGCCTGACGCAAAAGTCGTCGGCAGATCTTAGATTTCGCCCGCAAAATCGAGCTTATGCAACCCGGCCCACCGCGAAGTTCAAGTAATTGTACGTTGGGTTCGAACCCAACTCCGTCCATTCTTTATTGATTTACGCTCGACGCATTCTCTAATAATGTCGAGTTTGTCTTTCGAACAGCATCCCAGTTTGTTATAATTTCACGTTACAAATCTGGGCGAGAGGAGCGTCAAAACAGTTAACCTAAAAAGACGACATGCCCGAGGAAAACAATAGTTGCGCCCGTGCCCTGGCGGAAATTCTGTTGGCAGATCTCAGATTTCGCCCGCAAAATCGAGCGTATGCAACCCGGCCTACCGCGAAGTTCAAATAGTTGTATGTTAGGTTCGAACCCAACTCTGTATACATTTCTCCATTGTTTTGCGCTCGACGCATTCTTTAAATGCCGAATTCATCTTTCAAAGAGGCGTCTCAGTTGATTTATATTTTTATCGCTTTATTTCTTAGTAATTGAATTACATACTGCAATAACGAGCCACTATCTCTGAGTATCCTATGAAAGCACATATCTGCAGAGCGGAAAAATGGCAAGTATGTTGTTTCTGGAATGGGCTAGATGCAACCACCCACTACCACCAATAGAAGCCCTCTACATACATTTTGTCTTCTTCGTGTAGAGCTTTGCTAGTTAATTACAACAAACTGGAATAAATTTGGTCAAATAAATTGGAATATAGTCAGGAATATACTCAAAAGTCGAGTCAAAATTGAATCAATCTTGATTGTGATACAGAAACATGCAGAATACCACCATTCGTGACGGGCAATGCGACTGACCCATTGTCATAAGATGATTCGACTCTTCCCTTGGAACTTAATTGCAAGTTTTCTTTCCTGGGTCCCGCAGCTCGGAAGTAGGTTCTGGCGCCATTAGATCCGCGTATCGCGCGCGCTAACCAACCCGCGATTCGCAATCTTTGACCCATCAACCGTCAATCAGCGGCAAACCGCGGCTGATGGAACGAGATGATGACCTGAGATACGGCGAGTTGTTGTCAAGACTATCGCCGAACTCTGCCTATTTAACCATTCAAAAAAAAATGACAGAGTGACTGAGTGAGGTCGTTCCGAAAGTTCGTTAGTTAATAAAAAAAAGTTTGACTTGCTGGGGAAAAATATTCCTAATTTTTCGACATGGTTTAACTGATTAGATATAAGTAAGAATTTTTTCATGCTTTAGGAATAGAATGTGATAAACAGAGCAGAATGTTATGGTGCCTGAACCTATGCTAAAGTTCGTTAGTTAATAAAAAAAGTTTGACTTGCTGGAGAAAAATATTCCTAATTTTTCGACATGGTTTAACTGATTACATATAAGTAAGAATTTTTTCATGTTTTAGGAAAAGAATGTGATAAACAGAGCAAAATGTTATGGTGCCTGAACCTATGCTAGATATTTTTGCCTCACTTTCAAAATTTAAAAGACATCGGCTGAAATTCTGGTAGTAATCTCCGCGAGCATAAACTTCGTGAAACATTTTCTGAAAAATTCGTGTTTTTTGATTTCCCTGACGTCTCCCTGACAAGAAAATCGCTTGCAAAATAAAATTGCCTGACATGCCGAATTTTCCCTGACGTTTTCCTTGGTTTCCCTGCCACAAAAAAACGGAATTCCCTGACAGTTCCCAGTTTTCCAGATCACTAGACAACCTGTCGGCCTTAAGGCCCCGACACACCTGCGAGTTACAAGCGCTTGATGAAAGTGATACACCAATAGGCAAAGATGATTTCGATAGGTTTAAATCGTGATCGATCGTAATCCTGGTTTCCTATTGGTTTTTCACATTCAACAAGCGCTCGTAACTCGCATGTGTATCTGCCGCTTGAGAGCAGATTCGTTGCAGACTGCAGTTGCTGGAGCCAACTGGAGTGGTTTTCTGTATTCTGTGTTTCATCCGTTGGTTTGACAACACGGCGAGCTTTGGCCGTAACGACCCAGTAGGCGTATTCGTAGGCACGGAAACGAGCAACTAGTACTGCTACACGAATAGCGCACGTCTGCGTCTCGTCGTCTCATCCTCTTCCGATCCGATCTGGACCGGTCGCGCGCGGTTATGTGGGCCACTGGAGCTCCGAGAGCTACGACCCCGCATTCCCAGACCCCTCTCTCCCGCCCGGGAAACTCATATGAAAACATCCATTTTTACGCCGTATCGGCAACTAGGTGAATTATTCACTCTCTTTATCTTCATGTTACTCAAAAATTATTTTTAAGTTAAGTATAGACCATTTCGACGGTGAAACTACCAAACCACGTATCTCGTTTGCGGTGTTTAAAAATCTACGCTCACATTTTATTTTTTTTGAAGTAGACCAAATCAATATCATTCTTTGAAATTTTCACAGAATTTTCTCCGCACGAAGAGGAAAAATCACAGAAATTTTCAAGACTGGATGTTGAGTAGTTTTTCATTTAAAAAATAAAGTATGACAGGAAGTCTGCGACGTCGCAAACCGAGATACGTGGTTTGGTAGTTTCACCGTCGATTTGCTTTCGAATTGTAACACAATATTCGGTGCTACAAGGAAAAAAGGGGTAGGGGTTAAACCCTAACTTGGACATTTCCAATGAATTATGGTAGTGCCCCAATAAATTAGGTTACTATCCCAGATGTTGCGATACCACCAAAATGAATTGGAAATGTCTATAATCCATTGCTTCAATTTTAGGGGGTTACCCCTGGGACTTTTTTCCAGTTATGATGCGAACTGAACTGAAGAAAAATAATTGAGGGGCTTTACGAGGTGCGTAAGTGCAGTTTTCGAGGAAACCGTGTTTGAAGTTTCGAAATTACATGGATCCTTATGGCGGAGAGAAAGTTCAAACTGACTTTCTGATGCTTAAAAATTGAAATCGGGGAGCGAATTTTTCACAGAATATGCATTAAGATTGGTTTTAATTGGAATCATTAACATGTCAATTTTTTTTTAAATCTGCACGTACGCGCCCTGTCCTCCTAAGTCCCTCAATTTAGAGACCGAAAAAATAACCAACATAGGTGGAAAATCCCTCAAAACTCGAGGTAATATTGTTTAAAAGTTCACGCTAAAAACATTGCACAGCGCTCCGTTCTCTTGAGGAAATATATTGGCAAAGTAGATATTTGGGGCATTTAAAAATCCTGTTGACCGCGACCAAAACATCCACCTTTCAACATACATACTGTGTACTCAACTTTGAACCCGAGTCAACGAATTACTGAGCGCTGAATTGAAATTTTGCAAGCTCTGATCGGACAGAGACGTTCTATCTTTCCTCATTCTTCTCCTTTTCCATTTTTCGTGGAAGTTCGTGGGCCATCGGAGAAAAAATCGAATATCCGACTGAATTGGCGACGAAGCGAACTGATGGAGCTCCATTTTGGTGTAGTTGATCGATCGGACCGATATTGATCCGGTGATTGATGCGCGGAGGATTCCACCGTTGAACGAGCGGAACCGAACGGTGCCCGACCCCGAACGACCGCGCCTCGCGAGTGGATTCGCGGATACCGACAACACGTGCGACTCATCCTCCGCGACTAAACTTCGGGTTCTCGTTAAAGTCCTTTTAAAGGTCTCTCAGTTTATTGGACTACATTTTGCAATTAAGAACTATAAATTTCGGCCCGATTTAAAAACAACGTATGTGCCATTAGTTTCCCAAGGCACATAAGTGTTTTTCCATAAGATCCAGAATTTATAGTTCCAAATTGCAGAATTGAGTCCTATTGTCACTCACAATCGGCTCGGTCCAAAAATTGAATGAAATGAAAATGAAAGCTGGTGGTTGCAATGGACAAAGGCAACGGGTAAAAGACAAACTAACAGCAACCCAAGAGAAACCCGACAGTTAGTTCATCATTTTCTCCCTTAGTCTACAAGAACCACACATTTCAACCGATAGGATCGCTCCATTACCCCTATGTCTTCTTTGTCTACAGCTTTGTCTATCAATTTCAATAATCGGCCCGCTGGTGCGGCAACTACCGTATCTTACCTTCCAGCGGGCCGATTATTGAATTTGATAGACAAAGCTATGGACGAAGACGACAAAAGGGATTTGGAGGGATCCTATTGATGGAAGCAGGTGGTGGCAGTGGACATAGGCGGTAGGTAATGGACTAACTAACGGCAACCCGCTAAAGACCCGACAGTTGGTCCATCGTTTTCTTCCTTAGTCTATGACAACCAACCATGTCTACCAATAAGATCGCTCCATACTCCCTATGTCTTCTTTGTCTATCGCTTTGTCCATCAATTTCCATAATCGCCCCGCTGGTCCGGCACCTCGTTTCCCTTCATCCCTCATGCAAAGCGCGCGATGAAAATCGGGATTGCGAATGCGGTTCGGTGCTCGATGGGTATCGCAACGAACACGAGCCCCTCTCGGGGGGCTGGGGGGCTCTGGGGGTCCAGGGCTATCGCGATGTTGCGTGCGAATCGGCGTGGCCCAACGGGGTCACACTTTCGACACGCCGACACGGACACGCGGAGCCGCGCTCGTGATGCGTCGTAAGTGCGCGTGCGTGTCCGCCCCCCGACCCAACCCCTTCGCGGCCGGACCACTCCCCAAGGAAATGAATTGTTATCAAAGCGCGGAACGGTGCTAAGTTGAAAGTCGAGCGACTTCCAATTGACACTCTTCAGCTCTGAACGGATCGCACCCATGGCTGGATCGTGACCTTCCTTCATCACGGAGAGGATAATCTCGGCTAAACGAACTGGAAAGTTCGGTAGGCTTTAAGTTTAAGTAAGCTTTACATAGGCGGATGCAAGAGAGGGAGGTGTAGGGCACACTGGAAAAAAACCCCATTGGATCTGGAGTCCAGACTCTTGAAAACATTGACAAGAAAAAATACTCTTGATTCAATCGGATTTTTGCTTGAATCAAAACGGAATCCGCTTAAATTAAGGGGCTTGGCTCTTGATTTGAGTTAGATTCTGATTGAATCAAGAGTACTTTTTCTCGTCGATGTTTTTAAGAGTCTGGACTCTAGATCCAATGTGTTTTTTTTCCAGTGTACGGGGTCTGCGCCCCCCTTCGCCCGAAAACAAGGAGGAAGGAAAACGGGAAGAAAAAGGGAGGAAAGAAAGGGAAAAAAGAGGGAAGGATGGAAGGCACGTAGGGAAGAAGAAGGATGGAAGCTGGTACGCTGGTAGGTTGGTAAGTGTTTGAGACGAAAGTGACTCAACCTGCGTATAAGATGCTTTAAAATTTCGAAAATTTCCTTAAGGAAGCCCCCCGGACTGCCCTCCCTTCCCCCGTTCGGCTGGATCCGCTTTACGGTTCAGAAGACTGAGACCAAAATCATGCGAAGTACCTTCTTTGGTTGATGGAACTAAATTATAGTTCTAAGAACCAGAAACTTAGTTTATATGGAACACATGCAATATTGATCGTTTTGCGATTTATTAAAATTATTTAGTCCTCTCAACCGAAAAATACTCACTGAACTTCGTAGGTTGTTTGCTTTGCGATTTCATTGAGGGATGATTAAGGGAAGGGGCGGGGGATTAAATTAAGGTGCAAGGGTATGCAAGATGAAGTTGATGAGTAGGGTATGAAATTGAGCATCAGAACAGAATTTGAAGCACAGGAATACAGGATGAAGAATTCCTTTGAATACAAAATTTCTTGATTATTCATGGTTTTTGACCGAAATCATCACTGACTTTCAAGCATGTTGATTAT
The DNA here is from genome assembly GCF_918797505.1 of Bemisia tabaci. Lineage (NCBI taxonomy): Eukaryota > Metazoa > Arthropoda > Insecta > Hemiptera > Aleyrodidae > Bemisia > Bemisia tabaci. The sequence goes on along the minus strand of NC_092799.1, from coordinate 43,318,047 downwards.
CAGAATGCTCCTCACGAGCCATGTTTTGATAAGACGGAAAATACAGGGTCTGAGAGAAAAATTATCCCTGACTTTTCATGATTCAGTAAAATTTATTGTCTCCTGATTTTTTTAGCACTGTCATCCTATTTCATTCGCGACTGAATATTTCAAAATTTCTTTTTATTTGATACATGACTTTAATTAATCATCGAAAAAAGTGCCTCTGTATTTGACAAAACCGATAATTTTCGCTCCCAACTTAACGCGTTTCCCTGCTATTTTCCTCTGTGTCCGAACAATTCGCTGAGCCGACTCTGTTGTGCTGTCATTATCTTGGATTCGCTTGCAGCCATTGTGCGAGCTTTAACAATGGCAGCTAGCATGTAACTGTCTCGTATTGTGAAGATCAATTTGCGCAAAATTGGATCAAGGACTTCCGATGCGTAGAAAAATGTAGCGAAAAATACTCAAGTCCCGAAGTGTGAAGTGTCAACGTAACGGTGCGACTCAACATATCAGTTTCGGATTTTTTCCGATTCATCAGAAATCCAGCCGGTCCTCTTCTGCCGTGCTAAGGAAAAAACACCGTATATACAATTGAATGGTGCCAAATTTCTAAAATGCGAGATTTTTCTGAACATTTCTGCATATTTTTTCTTGGAGTTATAACTTAATTTTATAGGCAATTCAATCTCCTTTTCGGAAAATGTTCATAAAAAATAGCCATAATAATTGTTCTTTAACCAGGGTTGATTTTATCAGGGAAGTTGGCACCATTCGAATACTCATAAGACGTTCTTCCTTGGCATGGCAGTCTAGTTTGTAGAGCTGCGAGATCGTCTGGTCGTAAATTTTCACCAAAAAACGGACTAATAGCTGCCTTAAATTAAAATGTCATTCGAGGATTTTTATAATTAGGGAGCAAAAATGTCACTCAGGTATGTCACCGGTTCAGTGACCAGATGAGAACCGGTTTGGCTCGCGCCGCGACGACACAGTGTGTCTTCTTTTTGGATACGTATAGTTCTGGGTTGCCTAATTTGGCTGGGAAAAAACTTCAGAATCCAGAATTTTCCTTTTTTTTTTTTTATCCACTTGGGTCACACTGGGCACTAATTTGTGGTTCAGTGGCTAAGAGCCCTAATTTAAAGTGGCTCTTGCTTTTCAAAATTGTTCAATATTCATTTATAATTGAATTAATTCATTCACCCCGATCCTAGACTATGTCTGTTTCTAGTTTTATTATTTTGAGACCATCAGTCCATCGCATTTCATTTTTTTCATAGCTTTAAGGAAAGAATTGAAAAATCTAAAAAGAAGTACAATTTTCACGCAACTATGATTACTTTTTCTCTGATTTTGATTTTCATCAAAGTGTACGGATTTTCTTAGTTTTAATTTCCTTGAAGGTAATATAGACGGTCAGGAGACTCCTACTCCCCCACTTTTCTTAGATTAAATATTTCACTATTCAAAAATTTGGAAAGGGCTATAACTGAAATTATCCGTGTTTTTTTCGTCACCAAAAAATATTTTCATCGAGAGTCAAAATGTAAACAATAGTGTATTTTCTCGAAAAATACCGTAAAACGAGAAGAAAAATGCAGGTTTGTTTAGAAAAAAATGTGAAACGCAAAAACATGATTTTTGTACATGTTAAAATTGCAATAATTTTGGAAGAAAAGTATCTCGTAATTGATGTAGAATATTGTTCTGTAGTTGTTGTTGTTGTTGTCTGGTTATTGCGGCAGAAAAAGTGGTTCTGAAAAATACATTATTTTTAGAGTTGGCGGCTATGTAGTAATGTTTCTACCAGTGCGCTTCCCTTTCTCGCCGACAGAGCGCACTGACTCGCACGGAATCGCACCAATCAAAGTAAATCATTAATGAAACGCCTAGAAAAGATTAAAGGAACAGATTTTTACCATTACGGCAAGAAAACCCGTAACAAGTACTTGAGGATTCAAATAATTGGAATATATGATGTATTTTCTCTGTCAGAGGCTATGCGACCGCTAAACTCATGCTAATGAAATGTGAAATGGTTTTCTTCTTGTAAGGTCGATTCCCTTCCCAACCTCATAAAAAGGGTGCTTGCCTCTTGGCACACAGAGTTCTCAGACCCTGTGGAGTATGGCTATCAAGACATACTCAGCACATAATTTTTGGACTGAGGAGCAGTTAGCTGTCTAGCACGCTGGCGCTTCTCTCATAAAAATCAGACACCCTGAATTCAAGTCGCACTCACTTGAGTGCTGAAAAATCCCGGAGCCTTCATGAACTCCCGTGGTTTACCAGCCTGCGGAGCCACAGCGATGCCGAGACAATAGCACGCGGATTTGTTTACAAACAGTCCTTGACTCGATGATCGCACGGTGGCTCGCTGAGTTGCGTCACACGGAACAGGTGTTACGAAACGGTGCCATTCCACCGGCCGGGGCCCCTCCAGGCGCCACGCTACTCATCCCATGCCCCCCCCTCCCTGAAAAAGAACTCGCGCTTCACCCGCGGTTCGCGAGTAGGGGTGCGACATCCGTCTTCACCCTCCTTTGTCCGGAGTCACCCCTCGCGGCAGGTTGCCAATTCAGGGGTTCAAATTCGCTTGAGGGTTGGTGTTTTGGGTGATTCCTCGCAGAAACGGCATCGTTGGTGTTTTTTCCAGCTTTGCTCGGCGCGAGAGGGGTGTGGGAAAGTTCAATACTCGAGTTGTCGAGAGGAGTGTTTCGAGTCGATTACGGGTGCTTTACGCCTATATTTTTTTGACATCTATGCAGTGATACAATGAACGAAAACCCGGTGCGGAGGGGAGATATAGGTTTTTAAATAGAGTCAGAGAATATTTATGTTATTAATTCTTTACAGAGAGAGGGAAGGAAAAATTATGTCCTTTATAGGAAAGACTTTGTTCCAAGCTGCATTCGATTGCTTGAAACTTTGAAGGGGGAATTTCGGGCATGATTAAAGATCACAATGGGAACCTCCTACATCCTCATTTAGGTACCAAAGTTCCCAACCCTGATATGAAATCCATTCCTGTTCCTATGCATGGAAACGTAATGTTTTACGATTTTTAGACTTCTTGAGCACTCAATCTCGATTGATTATATTTAGTTATGCTAAATTTTACTGCAACTTTCTTTTCCCGAAAATGTTCGCCCTAGAACGGTATTAAAATTAATTTAATCACAGGTAAATGTAGCGAAAATCGCGCTGTCGATTGAATTGTGTTTGAAGAAGGAGAGAAGCGGGGGGAAAAGGAAGAAAAAGAGGAAAAAAATATTGCAAACTTTCTGTATGGCGGACAGAAACGTCTCGGGGAGCTCATTTAAATGATATGGGTATTCCCTTAAAAATTGATTTTCAAAAAGATAAAGACAGAGGAAACATACTAACCGGCCTATTGATCGACTGGATGGAGGGGGGATGAAGAAAGATCAATGGACGGTAATCGGTATAAAATCATAGACGATGGAGGTGATCAATTTGAAGCTTCCGTCATTTGCAGTTCGAAGAATACGGTAGTTAATTACTGAAACTGCAATTCCAGTTGATTAAAGAAAGGAGCTTGACCCATTTCACCCACCGTATGCTTTATGATTGTTCCGGCATAAATATTGCAGTTGGCATTCGGAGCTATAACAATGAGTGAGTGCATACAATTCAACAAAGAGAGCTTAGAGACGTGAATCGAGTCGGTCGCTGATATGAGGCTGTGCGAGTTCAATTTTCAACACTAGGTAATAGGTAAGTACAATGGCGGTTTCATTTTATGAATGTAGAAAAGTACTCTGAAAGTACAAAGTTTGATCAAACGAGCTACATGTTTGGCGTTCAAATATCGCCCGCGAGGTTTGCCAAACTGAACTTCCGCGACTTTTCTTAGATTTTCCTGTTTTTCCGGAAAAATATCACGTTCTTCAAATTGGAAGGGCAACTTTTTCACTGGAAAAAAAAAAACACATTGGATCTAGAGTCCAGACTCTTGAAAACATTGGCAAGAAAAAATACTCTTGATTCAATCAGATTTAAGCTTAAATCAAAAGGAAATCCGCTCAAAGTAAGAGGCTTGGTTCTTAATTTAAGCTTAAATCTGATTGAATCAATAGTATTTTTTCTTGTCGATGTTTTTAAGAGTCTGGACTCTAGATCCAATGTGTTTTTTTTTCCAGTGTAGTTACTTTATACCGATATATAACTTAAAAACTGAGGAAAAATTTTCTTAGAGGAGGTTAATAACTCCTTGAAAAACATTTTTCGGAGTAAACGGAGAGGAAAATGAGGTCTACTCTTGCGAATTTAAATCAAGTTGCACGACCTGTTTGAGTATAACTTTCGATCCGATCATCGTTTTCAGTCACCTTAACCCGGTTTTAAAAACTCGAACGGAAGCAAGTTAATTGAGGGAAAGTCGATTAAAAGCGAAATTAAACGCACTTGACACATTTGGCAAAGCGCACAGGAATGAGGAAGAATTTGATGCTACTGATGGAGGAAAGCAAAACTCTGGCAAGTTTGATGTAGTTGGGCTGGTTCTGGTAAAGTACGTCGTCCCATTGATGAGTCATTTTATCCTGAAAATCACTCCGGAAAGACCCTTTTCTACCATCCCTGGTCTATATTAAATTAAGCTTTCATATCAGCTTTTCGCAGAGGACACGTCACTGATGCGGATGCTCATCCCTCTTCCTACTCGTGCTTCCCGAGGGCTGAAACGGTAGCCCCTCCCTTGCTTCCATGACTCTCTTGCGGCCGTTCAGCGAGGGTGAGAAAAACGATTTCATTCATGCATAAAGCAGATAAGAATGAAGACATCGTTTGTACTCGGCTCTTTATGACTCAGATTCTTTATCGGGTCGTCCGTAAGAGAAATCATACACTTTTTCAGATTTTATGAGATCTCTCTTCCTCTACACTGAAAAAAGTGCCTTGTCCGAGAAACAAGGATTCTAGTCCCCCAGACAAGACCGTCTTGTTATATTTGATCCACAAGGCATTCTTGTTCGTGGGACCCATACAGTCTTGTTCAGGGAACAAGACTTCCTTGTTGCATAAGTCAAAAGTCTAGTCACGGTAACAAAATTGTCTAGTTCTGGGAACAAGACTTGTCTTGTCACAGTATTCGGAAGAAAATAAAATTGCAAAAAAATGTCACAAATTTATATGAATTGCAATCTTTATATGAAAATTTAATTAATCTCTACTTCCTTCACTCCTCTTACACCAGAATTGTCCCATTCGATCTTTCAAATTTCACCGACCTGATCGGGATTTGAACGCGGGCCCATCTGGTTGTGGACCGAGTGTCTTACTGACCGAGCTATCCGGGCTAGTTGTATAATGAAGCCGAATTATAAGTATAAGTACAGCCCACAGAATTACTTTTTCATTGTGTTGCTATCTCAAGTCTGTGGAATGCGTAGAGCATCAGATTGTTTGGTTTTTTTCTTTTTTACTATTTACCGTTTACGAAAAGGAATTTACACTCTGCATCAGATAAAAATGGACAATTTAGGCCGGAAAAATGTGTTTCTTCAAGCAACGATGTTTCCTTTGTTCGCCGTGTTAATGATTCTAATTTTTATTTTTATTTTATATCATGATAATAATTAATAATATATAAATAAATCAAACGTTAAAAAAAATAATTTTATAATTAGATACATTTGATTTTAAAACCTTACGCATGAGCGATTTATTTTTAAAAAAGAATTATAAACTTATTGTATTTACCTTGTCATTAAACATCCAGAAAAATTTTCGGGGAACAATTATTATGCGTAGTTCTTAAAATACTCTTTCAAAATATATAAAATAATACGCTCTCTTTGAATTTGACCGTTACTCGCGGTGAGTAGAGAATCTTGTCACAGTGACAAGACTATCGAGTCCGGTGGCTCAGAAACCTAGCATATAAAACAAGACTGGTCTTGTTGCATTAACAAACGGGTGTTGTTTCCCAAACAAACTGAGTTGTTTGGCAGACTAAAAGTCTTGTTCCTGAGACAAGGCAGGTTTAACAAGTTTATCTTGTCTCTACGGCTCTATTATTTTTTTCAGTGTAGTACCTAGCAATGACCTTTAAGAACATTTGGCAAAAACTCTGAAAAACCTTGTAAAATCTTCTTATTAAGAAACTCTTTTTGGTTATTTCTTAAAGTAAAATTTGAGTAAAAAAGTGTTGAAGAAACTCTTAAAATATCACTGTAGTTTTTCTTAAAAAAAAAATTCCAAACATTTTTAGGATTAAAAAACTACAGTTGATATTATAGGAGTTTTTTTTAACACTTTTCTGCTTAAATTCTACGAAAAATATTTTCAAAAATGGTTTCGTATTACGAACATTTTAACAGTTTTTTTAAAGGAGTTGTCTGTTTAAAATTTAAGAGTTTTTTTTAAAGATTACAAACAGTCGTTGCTGTACAACACGTCAACAAAGTATACCTCAAAAGATTACACGTCTGCACAGTGGTATTGAAAAGTTTTATGGTCCGTGCGATTCCTAAATTTTCTGAATTTTTCTTATAATTTCTCATAATTGTACGGGGAAGTAAACAACACGGCTCAACATTTGAACCATTTAAGGGCGAACAAACTTTGACTTTCATTAGATGCAGGAGTCGCCAAATTTTCAGGGTTATCTGGCGATCTTAAATTCATACACCTATCTCAATTTTTCCGAGCGCTGTAAATCCTGCAGCTATGATAATTCTCAAAAGTGATTTTTTCTCAAAATGTAGTCTTCTAGGCTAATGTTTTGATAACAGTTTGGTGACTTTTTTCCTTTTGAAAACAGAAAAAACATATAAAAACGTAGTTTGATTTTTAGGTAGTACGCTCAAACGTAAGCGCAAAAAATCAAAGAATCTACCTTCAAATTCGGCGATTTTCCAGGAATCCTAGGGCAGTGAATTATCCAATGAGATAACACCACACTTGCTAACACAAACCGCGAAACGACGCACTTTCAAGCACTATCACAACGCGGCGAAGTCGATTCAAGCACAAATTAAATTTGGGGGGAAAAAAGTGGAGTCAACCCTTAAAAACTTAAGGAAAATAAACAATTGCTGAACGACAAAATTCAGATCGAAAAAGGTTCGGAGGGAATATTTCGTTAAAATCCGAATCGAAAAGCGTCGTAGAGAGAAAAATCCGGCGAGCAGAGCGAAGCGGGTCCGTACCCAGCGAGAGGAACGACTGACGATGAGCGCCGGGCGAAACCAAACATCGGGCAGAATCAGAACCCCCCCCCCCCCCCCTCCTTACCGGCTTCGCCCCCCTTCCTTGTGCGGTTGCCCTCACAACTTTCGACCCGCCGCGCTTCGCGCTGACTCCCGCGGTTCGTGCAGGAATTAAAGAATAATCTACGGATGGCGATTTTCGAGCACTGGAAAAAAAAAAAAAAAACACATTGGATCTAGAGTCCAGACTCTTAAAAACATCGACAAGAAAAAATACTCTTGATTCAATCGGATTTATGCTTAAATCAAGAACCAAACCTCTTAATTTGAGCGGATTTCCTTTTGATTTAAGCCTAAATCTGATTGAATCAAGAGTCTTTTTTCTTGTCAATGTTTTCAAGAGTCTGGACTCTAGATCCAATGTGTTTTTTTTCCAGTGGGAGAAAAAATCGATTTGATTTTTTTTTTTTTGGGGGGGGGGGGGCTAAATAGGAGACCAATCGATAGACTTCAGGATTTTCATCCTATTCACACGGAGAAAAAAACTTCGTGCGTGGGATTCGAAGTTTAGGTCATATGGATCTCTGAAGTTTTCGGATGACCATCTGAACACTTTAGGTCCAGTTGCTGAGGTTTGGATCACACATCTGAAATTTCAGTTCTTACATCTGAAGTACTTCGGTTTTCACATCCGAAAAACTTCGGTTCTCACATCTGAAGCACTTCAGATGTAAGAACTGAAGTCTCAGATGTGTGATCCGAACCTCGGCAGCTAGACCTAAAGTGTTCAGATGTTCAATCTAAAAACTTCAGAGATCCACATGACCTAAACTTCGGGTCCCACGCACGAAGTTTTTTTCTCCGTGCAGATACTGTAACCTCGAATTGGAGCTTAAACCACAATCAAGATGGGAGGTCATTTTGGGTTCCGTGATGAATTATGAAATTTCACACCCATATGCGCCATAAACAAAATTAGAAACAGGGGAAAACACAAAAAATTGGTGCCGAAACTGAATGTAACGAGGCCTTTTTGCCACCTGTGTTAAAAAAATTAGAAACTTGGTGGATACTGTTTAAGAAGGAAACAAGTAAAATGGTCTATTTCTACTTTCCTTTTTATGTTTTGCATGAGACGATTTCCAAATGCCTAAAGGAACAACCAGATTCGTGAGTAACGTTTTGCCAACCAACAAAATTTCCCAACAAGAATTTGTATGCCCAACATCTTTTCAGAAGACTTAGGTGTGACAACAATATGAGACTTTGGAGAACCGACAAATAATTCGTTTATTAAAAAAGGCATGACTAATTCTCTCCTAGAACAAGGTGTCTATAGTTGTCTACTGAGACAGGATGGTCAAAAATCAGCAATTTTCAATCAAAAACTTTCAAATTAAAACTAATTCGTCTCAACATTGACAAAATACCGCATTTCCCGTCGGAGAAATTCACCGAACAAATCACAAATCTAGAAACATCGAAACTTAATTCGTCTCAACATTGCAAGCCCCGCATTACTAATTCCTTTGAAATCACTTGGTGTGGGCTTAGTCCGCGCTACCTGCAGATGGACTCGCAGATAAAACACGTTAGGACGTTAGGGGATCGGCTGGGGGACGACCTAGCTTACTGCTCATCTTATCGTCATTATTTCGTGGAGAACACGATTAGTCGAAACGCGTTGCCACGGTGGCGTAACAATCTGGATAGCTCAGAGGAAATGTCGTGAAATTATCACGATTATCATCATAATTTGGAAGCGGGATGGCTCGGACACGACGAGGCGCTAAATTGGTTTTTCATTTGAATCCGAGTGCGTTGCCGCGTGTTGATTTTGCGACGGGATTGCAAAATTTCCCTCGAAAGCTCATCTAATTAGAAAAAAAGGAAGTTGTCGATATCCCGACGTCTAGGATGTATGTTGATGACGTAATTTGGCACACCACTGAAATGAGATGAGTGTTTGTGATTACTTACTAGATTTTCGATTATTATGTGATCCTCGAGAAATCTAATGGTAATATATTTCTGACAATGCTAGTACGTGGCTGGTAAGTGTGACAAGTTCCATTATAAACACTGACTAAAATCTAGATTATTATACTTCCTGAAGATCATATACCATCAAGAACTGCACACCCTGATATCCAGCCTACGGGCTGATCATTAAAATTGGTGGACGAAGCGATAGACAAAGAAGACATAAGGAGTATGTTTTATGTTAATGCTGGTTTAGGTTAGTTTGTTGACAAGTCATCGATGTCATACATTCTGATGATAAATGAAGTGAAAAGATTTGAATAATGGTCGTGGGTATAAAGAACTATTCCAACTTTTCTCGGAAAAAATATTTAATCGGGAGAAACCACGCAACGTTCGAATGCTCATACGGCGTCGAATCACGGCCTGGTCCTTTTAAGCTGTATTATTCGATGACGCAATTATTTTAACGCGAGTTCGAAAAATCGCGGCCGGCGCGGCGTTGAACGTATATTAGTGCCTGCAAGACTTTCGGAATACTTCACGCATTGCGCCAAACAGTGCGGTCGGCGTGCAGCCCATATTAGCGCCTACAAGACTGCATGAATACTTCTCGCATCGCGCCAAACGCAGTACAGTCGATCAGTTGGCGTGAAACGCATATTAGCGCCTACAAGCGACTCACTGGAAAAAAAAACACATTGTATCTAGAGTCCAGATCTTGAAAACATTGACAAGAAAACTTACTCTTGATTCAATCGGATTTTTGCTTTAATTAAAAACGAAATCCGCTTAAATTAAGAGGCTTGGTTCTTGATTTGAACTAGATTCTGATTGAATCAAGGGTACTTTTTTTGTCGATGTTTTTAAGAGTCTGGACTCTGAAATCCAATCCGATTTTTTTTTCCAGTGTACCCTGTATATTGGTTCACTCTCTCCCTGTACAGACACTCCAACTTACCCCTTCTATAACCTGGCTCCAACCATAGATATTTCTCCGGGCGACCTAGACCTAAGTTGGGAATGTTGGACCGTTACCGAAGGTGGTTGCGCAAGGCGAAGTTCAGTAACTCTTGGAGTGACTGGGCAGCAGAGCACAGAGACCCGGCCGGAGTCCCCGAAGCGTGCATAATTAATTCGACTAATGATCTCGTTGCGGCACTGCGCTCTTGCTCTTCTTCGCCGCGCCCCGCGTTTTGACACCGGTGAACTCCGACGCGACGCGGCGTCCATCATCGATCATTCGGCGCTCAACACTCAACACCGACCGCCGCCGCCGCGACGTCCAAGCGAGTCGCACGGCCAATTTCGCGGGAAATTGCACCGCGGATTCGCTAATTAGAATAACGGCCACGATCGTGATCAATTGAGGCTAGGGGTGCAAAAAATCCCCAATTGCCAATGCCAGATTTATGAACTTTAGGGGCCAAGCGAGGGATAGCTGAGAAGGAGACCAGGTGAGCAATCGCGGAAATGTTTACACAATTTGAGGTTTTTAGCCGCATTTTGAGTTCCAAAAACTATTGATGATATGAAGGGTACTTCCATGTGCTTCGGAGTGAAAATTTGACTAGAAAACACCTCTAGTGCAGTTTTTTTTAAAACTATAATGAGCCTAATGAATATTCATTGGAATGCGAAAATTTGACTAAAAAAAGCTTGACTGACCATGAAATTCATTCCCTGTTCCCTGAGTCCAATGCACGCATTCTTGACACACGATGAAAACGAGATTACATCAGAATTTTGAAGACACTTACCTGCAACAAAAGTAGAACGAAAGATTAGAAACAATACAAAAAAAATCGTCTTGGCAAAGCTTGGTTTTAGCAGATCAAAAGCACCAACCATCGAAATAGATCCTTTGTCAAATGCAACTGAGCCACCGGACGTAGCTGCATTTCTTTTGATGCAATACGAATCCTCTGGAAAAATTTTGCAATTTTTTTCCGAGTTTTCAGAGAAATTTTTCCCTGATCGATTTTAAAATATTTAAAGATTTCACGGGGAAAAAGATGCATAACTTTCCTAAAAATGTTTATTTTAATGGAAAGTCAAGCATATTTTTCACCTTAGGGAGGGGCGGGGGGAGAGATTTGGTAATCTTAAGCCCTGGATAGACGATCAAATTCCGAACCTATTCCGATCAAAGTAGACGTGCTGATGACTGGTGGTCACCATCTACCATCAAATTTTGACGGGCCGCACTTTTTTTGACTTTTTTGTTCAAAGTAAGATCAGAACGGAGTGCCACCATTCATCATTTCCTGCCACAGGAAACATTTCTGTCAAGTTTTCATTTATAAATAAAGCAAATTAATGAGTTTGAGACTGATGACTCCCGACACTTTGATGCTACTTTGATTGGAATTGGTTCGGGAATTTGATCGTCTATGCAGGGCTTACAACCTTCATACGAGGTTTTTCCTTAGCACAGCAACACAGGTCCGTTCTTTTCTTCCCGGAGCATCGAACCGAGTCTGTCACGGTCAAAGTCGTTCCTCTTGAACTTTAGACGAAGTCGGATTCGCCGCGAAAGGAAATCGGTCCGCGCGGATCCAAACGCCTCGCGGAGGAGTTGAACGACGGCCAAAACGTGGCTGTCGACAGAACTCGACATTGGTTCGACATGGACTCCGTTTGCCGGTAGCTCGTGAGCAGGGCCAGAATGGCTGTCATCATGGGCAAAGCAGAGATACCAGTATTAGATGTTCTGAAAAAGACTTATGTGAAATGGATTGCATCAGCAAACGGGAACCAGCGTGATTACAGTATTTCAAAATCGTGCAACTTCCTCTTTTCTATAAGAATTACTAATTGTATGCACCGGATTGACCCTGTCATTTTCCGTTAAAATTAACAATTTTTTGGCGGAAAAGCATTCAGTTTATGCCCTATGGGCTAGATCTATCTAATGGATTGCTGCTATGCGAAAGTTTTTAGATGAAGCCGAAGATGCACCATTCTAGAAACACTGTTATCGAGCTGGTTCCCTTTTGCTACATGCAATCCATATAGTTTACGACTAGCAGCCTACGTTGGATGTAGACGAAGACAAAATTTTAGATAATTAAAGGTACCTACACTGAAAATAAAAAAGAATCACTCAGATTTAGTACTTTTTCCCTTAATGTCCACTCCTAAAAACGTGATGATTGAAGCATGTTAATAAATTTTGGATTCAATTATTGAAAAATATTTGCTGCAAAGTTGATTTCAAGTAGTTGAAAATGAAATTTTGCCGAGTATTCAAAAAGTTCACGGCGAAAAAGAATCATTACTATTTATCGGTAAGTATGATTGGAGGCGTGGAGCTTCTTTTCAATTAATTTGACGTGTATACAAAAAATAAATTTAAGTACCCGCAAGAAATCCCCTGCGAAAAGAAGTGTATTACATGATTGCGTCAAATTAAACTTAATAACTACGCACATGTAGCAGGGCAACGCTACAAAATACCAACGAGAAAACGCCTTCAATTCGAGCACAAGCAACAGGCATGGCGTTCTCAATCAAAGTAGAATACAGTGTGTTGAAGTTTGAAGAATGGAGAAAACATGAGATACAAGATTACTTGTGCAGAATTAACGTTGATATCGCCTCACAAAACATTTAGTAGGTACTTGACGTTACTGAATACAATAATTCATGATAGAAACTTTAATGGGTAAAATTTCAAGCACCACGAGACATGTTTTAGGTATCAAAAATTTCACGAGGAGGTATTGAACATGTTTTAAAAATACAATATTAACTTAGAATTTCTACACTGTGTATGTTACATTTCAACAATTAAAAATATTACATTGATTATTTCTCGATCCTTGCTCATCACCACAGAAGCCTCACGAATGTCTCGATAGGATGGTAGGAGGATGGACTGGACTTGCGATAGAGTGTGTGGGTATGACCTTTTGTTCAGGGATGCGAATCGTTCTACACCTCCGCGATTTTCCAGGAGGTCTCCGCAACGCTCAACAACGCGCTGGGTTTATGCAAAAAAAGTCAACACAGAGGGCTGATCAAAATTTTGTCTAAGTTTAGAATGATTTTAGAATGTGAGCCAAAGTTGTATTTTTCCACAAGATTGAAAATCTGAAAACCTTCACAAAAAAAACAACAAAATCTGTCAGCATCTGCAATTTTTAGGGCACTTCCACACTTTGACCGAGAACAATTTGCACCCCTAATTTCGTCTTTTAAGCTTTAAAAAAATAAGACACGGTGCCTCGCGTAGGCCACAAACAAAAACATTTGGCAAACGAGACAGCATTTGGAAAACTTACAAAGCTCATCACTGCTCAACGCGCAGTAAATCAGTCTACAAGAAGTTATGATACGTTCGCAGCTCGTTGGAAAATGTTGAATCCTCCAAAAAATAATATACCACAACTGATGGGATACTATTACGAAGGGCCTCTTCCAAAGAAACAACTGAATTGCAACTATCGTGTTGTGTATCTAACTCTATACCTAACACTTCTTTGTCTGGTCGTGAGCTAAATCTTTGGATGATCCAGCATTTCATCATCGACATTCTTTGTTGCCGGATAATACTAAAATCCATTAATTTACCATTAAAATACAATCAGGTAGAATATTAAGTCGGACCAAGGAGGTATAATCTGACAATCCAAAAGCCCAGCCAAGCGTGAACTACACGCGGCAGCTCTGGGATTCCTTCACCGAGCTGGGCAACTCTTCTACGTCCAGTTGTCATACTTCTGGTAATAATCTAATTTCTCTAATATGATTTAAAAGAAAACATAACAGGTGAAATTTAGTTGAAACGGAACGTTGTTTTGTCCTTTCAGCACGATGAGACTTGCTCTCTTGCCGAAGAGGCGTTCGAGGCACGCGAAAAAACTTTTCTTACCTCAAGGAAGGGTAAGCAAGTTCCTTGACTGATCTACAAATCAAAAAATTTTCAATCAATCACCATTTTTTATCTAACCTATTTCTTACCTACAAAGAGATCAAGAGTACTTGAGGCTTAAAAAACTGGGTTCAGTCGAGAAACACGTTTTGCTGGAAAGAATTATAACGCTTTTGTTGAGCAAGCATACAGGAGAGGGTAAACTAAGAGGATACGACTATTCCGACTCCTAAGATGTGCTTTTGCCTATCCGCAGGGAATGCAGGCGAAATACGTTCCGTTATTACTCAATAGAAACCATGTGGCGTGGCACTTACATCCAACGAGTTGGTGGCATATTTGACTTATCTGCAAATTACTTCGATTTTTTCTTACTGAGGATTTTTTCTTTTTTTAGGTACTTCCAATTACTCATTCGTAGGTATATGATACAACTTATTTCAGTCTGGTATTCTGAATGGTCTTCCATTTATGTAGCTACTTTAATTTCAGTAGGTACTCCTAAAAGAATATTGAAAATCGAATTTTCAAGAGTGGTCTAATTCAAAATCAGGGTGTTTTAACTTCTGAATTTCCGACTGCGGATGAGGTAAGTACATCATTTGACGCCATCCGACGTTTTTTCGTCGGATGTTCGAGGCGTTAAAACGTCCCAAAATTGAATGGGGACTGCTCTGAACATCCAAATCTTAGCCTGGTCGATTTGACAACTGTTTGAAACTCCATGAAGACCTGAAACCGAGAGTTACGGGGCGAAAAAAATCGATCCCGAGTCGGCAAAAAGGCTCACCAAGCCGTAGAGAGGTCACGATCGAATGAAAAAGTGGAGGACCGCGATAAAATAATAATAGAATTTAGGAACAGGAGCTGTTCGATGTTATTAGACCAGACCATTCCGAGCTTTATCGTAGGTAGGAGAGGATGTATTGCCCTTGAGACACTCGCTGATTCGTCTCGATGTCTGACTCTGACTGGTGTTTACCTCGTCATAACTAGACAGATTGACGGTCGAAATGGTGGACAGATCCGGCGGTGACGATATAGACAGTTGCGTGACGCGCTTTGCGATGTATCGTTAGGTCTGCCGTTGAAACCTATGGGAAAGGATCGATGGACAGGGTGTTCGCAACGAACACCTTAATAATCGATTCTTCACCATAGCTTCGAATGGGGAAGTATCGAAAGCGAAGAACCTTCACGAGATTCTTCCCTCGCCTGTCGCCTCCGTGTCCTTTTATTGGGTCGTATTCAATAGTGGTTCGATGCATCATCGTTTGGTTCAAAACAATAAAAACATAACCTGAAACCAAAATTTTAGGATCTACGTTGGACAAGATGAAAATGAGAAAATTCCTGACGATGTCACTTTTCATCACCATTTTGTAGTCATGAGAATCGAAAATCTTTCAAAAAAAAAAAAAAAAAAAAAAAAACAACAGTTTCCTCAGATTACTCAATTTACTTTTGAGGCTATGTTTGATGTATCGAATACGACCCATTCAATTTCCTTTCTCTCCTCACCTTCTCACTAGTGCTGCCATTTTATTTTACCAAAAGATTCCAAAATAATTCCGATTTGCTAATGTTCCGAGAAAAATTCCTATTTTTTTCAAAAATTCCGGGGAAAAATTCCGAAATACGCTCGGATTTAGTTCCGAAGATCGTCGAATTTGACAAAAAATTCCTAAATTTGATAAAATAAATGGTCAAACTGGTAGAAAACCCGCACATTTCGAGGAAATTCCGAAAATAGCTGAAAATTTCGGGGATTCAAAAGATTCCGGGAAAATTTTCGATTATAAGCAAAGTTCTGAATTTCCGGGAAATGGCAGCACTGCTTCTCACAGGTAGGTATGTCAATCCGCAAAGGAACGGGGGCAAAAGAGATATTGTTAAATTTGAATATATTTTTCTTTTTTTTTTCTTTGTCCCGTGCGCAGGTGGAAAAATGATCACTCAAGAACTTATGACGTCATCCTAAAACGTCACTTTTGAGTTTTTATTCGTGGGAGTAGGAGTGCGAAGAAGTATCAGCTGAGGTACTGAGCTCCGCAGGAGGGAAACGCGTCATTTGGGCGGCGACGCAAGGTACGCGCGGAACATCAGAAGGAATGGTACGGAAATAACACATTATCCAAATGAAATTGCACCAGGCGCCGCAGTCGCACCAGGCCGCTCTTCGCCAAAACGCCATAATCATCCAAGTTGCCAAATGACCCTCCATCTCAGGACACTTTTTCCAGGCGGTCAATGCACGTCTCATCCAAAATTGTGAAAGTAGTTCCACCGATGGAGGATTTGCATGCAGCACGGATTCCTCGACTGAAAAGTTATTCCGCCTAGAAAATTTTGGGAGGAGAACGATACTCGTTTCAAAGAGGTCTGTCGGTGCTTCCTAATTTCGAAAAAAGCGCGGGAAAGTTTCCGGGAATCTGATTCGCTCTCTAAAATGCCGTCTAAAAATCCAAAATCCAATATGGCGGTCGGACGTGAGGTTAACATTGAAACTGCTCGCACTTGGAGCCCGTGTGACGATTTTATGATTTATTTTTCTTTTATTTTTATTTTTTGTGATCGAGTGGATTTAAGCGACACTGCAAACAAAATTTGACTTAGTGGATGGATTCCATCGTTCCATCGGTGGACTATTTCATAAGATTGGGGTTCCATTATGAACTTGAACTTTAAGATTGGTTTAATAAATAGACAGTTAAAGTTTAAAGCTCGCCAAGTTGAATTGTGTAGGGACCGACAAAATTATGCGACGCAAGCGGCAATTCGGCTTAACCGATTCTTCACTTAACTTATGAACGTGTCTTGTCTAGGGACTGAGAAGAAATTGGAAAATTGTCTTAACCGTGGTTCAACTTCGCGAGCTTTCACTGTACATATGATTTCGGAATACTTAGATGCCAGAAAAACCAGTGCACCGTCATATTCCTCGCAAAATTTTTAGACGCGAAAGTGCATTAAATCGAAAATTCTTGCTTCATGCAAGAACCTGAAACTCAGTCTCCATACGACTGAAGAGTCTAAAACACTGACTGAATCAGTGTTCGAAACTCACAGGCGCCAACGCGCCAAATGCGTCTAAAAATGAAGGCTCTGCACCAACGTGACCCCTAAAAATTGCCCCTAAAAATCTGGATTTTCACAGGAACTCACATAAAAAAAGAAAAACAAATCTATTTGAATTGAAAAAATTCGAAATTTTCAGCACTACCTACAAGTAAAAGCTTACTTTTTCTATTCCTCACGATTTCATTCTTAGTACTTTTGTCTTCCCCAAGTTACAGCTACTTACTAGTTCTGTTACGAAAATATATTGCGTCTAACTTTTCACTAAATGCGCCGTAGCATATAGGCAAAAAGTCAATTTGGCCTCTAAAAAATCTTCAATGGCGCCTAAAAATCGGGCTTGATGCGCCATATGGCTCTTAAAACTCAAAAGTGAGTTTCAAACACTACACTAAATAGATAGGCTCTTCTCGTTTCGTTCCATTCGCTCGAAAAGGAAAGAACACGTTCTACTTTTACGACACGGCAGCCGCGGTAAAGATAGCCAGCTGTCTTCGCGGCTGCAATCCGGCGCGGCAACTTGGGAAGGGCCATTTTGGTTCAAACTGGGACCCGGTGCAATTTTCTCGAAAATGGCCAATAGAGATGCCGGGTTGGCGACGAAAGGGAAAGTGTTATTATGGTGCGCTAATAAGCGCGCAAAAACTCTACTCGCTTTGACGAGACTTTAAGACAGGTCGTCATCATAACTCTCGATTTTAGAGCCAATTCCAAAATGGGACGCATTCATTCGCCGAGTAATTACCTGCATGAATCGTATTGGATAATTTACTCCTTACAAGAGTCAAATCATTATGATTGGACGAATTGAACTGTGTGGGTTGATTAATTTCCTTTCGTGCTTCAATCTCAACGGAAAACTATGCAACATTCTACCTCAAAATTTTTGTGATTGTACGGAAAAGCGATCGTAGTCCACAAACGGAATTTTGATACCGGAACATGGAAAGGTGTTCTACGTGTACTTTGGGACATAAATGCCCAAGAATGTCAAATTAATCTCAATTTAGGGCGGATTTAAGTTTGCAGTTCAAAACCATGTTTCAAGTAAAAATTGTTCAAAATCATTCTTATTTGGAAGCGACGACACATTCCAAAATTCATTCCCATGCATCCTCCCCATGCCTTCCCCCAGCTTTGCAAAAATATCCTAGGTTGTGTGCGCTTGAAGTACCTGACATTTCTACAGAAAAAGGAGAGAGAAAAAAAATAGTGAGAAAAAGAAAATAGAAAGAGAAAAGCAAGAGAACAAAGAAGAGCGAAAAAAAGAGAGAAAAAAGAAGAAAAATTCACAAGCGCAGTGGCAAGAATAAACGGGGTCTCGCTACGTATTCCAAACTGACGTGTTTCCTTAATTTTCAGACTTTTCCGACTCTTAAGACTTAGCAAGGCAACTCTAGACCTCCATTCGGGAGCTGCTGTCACAAGCTCAAAAGCAAAGTCCGGCTATATTGACCGACTGCGCATGCGCAAAGACTCGACGAATATCGACAATCAGGAGTGGACCATCGGCCCATTCTTCTCGCGACTGTCAAATGAGCTGCGCGTGTAACAACAGCTTCGGTCTGAATTTCACCGTTGAATATTCACGAAAATTACCAGGTTTTCCCTGGAGTGTGATACAACTCCAGCAGAGCAATCCGTCAGGTTCGACTGTGCGAAGCTCGTCAATAATTCATAGCTCGGCGCCTTCGAACTTGAAACTGTACCCGCGGCGGGCCACCGGGCTACGCTTTTACGACCTTAGTTTACATTTCAAATGGAACCCCACTCACTCGCTGGGGACATGCGATCCGGGAAATGGGAGTGAAATACGTTGTAATTATTATCTCACGCTTTATCGCCGGGTTGCCTCACAACCTTTTGGTTCTGACTTTTTTCCCGTTGCATGCGATGGATCGATGAACCTTCGATTCAATACCGCAAATGGGCGGTTGCAAAATCCAGGAATTGCCTTTAACACGGGTGTTTTAAAAATAGGTTTTGCCAGAGACACATTTTCCAGTTTGGAAAAGCTCAAAAACAGCCTTTTGACTGAAAAAAAGATGCTTTGGGCTGAAGTTAGAGGAAAAACATTTTCCATTAGCCAAAAGCTTATGAAGACATGAGAGTTGACAATCCACAATGTCAACCACCTTGAATTCGAAGCAACATGGCCATAAGTACGATTCAAATCATGAACAATCTGTTTCATTTAACTAATATTTCCTGCGGAAAATACACTAAAAAAACAACGACAGCACAAATATTCACTTCAAACACCGAAAGTATTGTCAGCGCGGTCAAGATGCGTAACCTGCAGTTGAAATTGTGATTTGATACTAAAAAAACAAACGCGGCTAAAAGGATACATTGGCGACCAATTTTTTCTCATGACGTTACTAAACCTTATGGCGCGATATTTTTCGTTCGAAATGAGGTTGGATTTTTGGAGACATTAAAAGTCATTTTCTCGGAAAAAGATTGAAGGAAAATTGCAGGCGTTCCCATTTTTTACACACCTTCCAGAAATGAATTTAAGAAAAAAATTAAAACGCGGTTTGGAGGTTTGCAGGTTTCCCATCTGATTTTCGTGACCTGGTGCCGAAACACGATTATAAAAGAGGACCGCGTCTCGGCACCATGTTACGGAATCTATGAGAATTTTATGACACACGGCTACTAAAATGAAAAATCTGATCGTAGAAAATAAAAGAGCTTTAAATAATGATACCACTACGACTGAAATTAATTAGAACTAAACTAAAACTGAACTAAGCTTCATAGGTAACTCCATGGCCAAAACTATATAAAATAACACTATGTACACCAAGAGAAACAACTTCAGAGAAGGTGAGAACGCGACACGTACAAATCACATAGGCTCGTAAGATGGAAAGAAACCTCAGAAAAGTGGTGCTGATACTTTTTATAGTGGTCGTAATGTCACCGGTGGCTAAAGATGGAAGGAGGCCTTTGATTGGTTACCAACAAGGAGTGGCGTCATACCAAGCATGGCAACATGGCACCGTACTATCACTAAATGAATTCATATAGATTATGATGACTTGATTGGGGGCAGTGGAATTGGAATATGATAAAATTATTATGAAACTGTACCAATCCTGGAACTACAGGAAAACGTAAATACGTATTGCACTTACGGAGAGAAATTTCAACACAAAAGTTTGGTTAATACGGGACAGGGCCGGATTTATCTCCTTGCCGCCCCCTTCTCATTCCTTTTGAAACATCAATAAAAAATGAACGTGCCACCGGAGGATAGGTGCATAAGACGCGTTTACTCGTGTTGAACACATTTTTCGGGAAAGCCCTGTCAACAATACTGGCAAAAGTTCACGGAACTTTGCGCGACAGTTAAGTTTCGTAAATCTATCTTTGAGTGGGCAAGGCTTTCCTTTCATAAGAAATGAACGAAGAAATTATGAAAGAACAAACATAAATGTGGATTAATGATTTTCACTTCCGCCGCCACGCCACGCAGACCGCACCGAGTTTCGCGCAATGCGTGAAGTATTCAGACAGTCTTGTAGGCGCTATGAGTTTCACGCCGACCGCTGCTGAACGCACTGTGTTTGACGCAATGCGTGAAGTATTCACGCATGCAGTCTTGTAAGCGCTATGCGTTTCACGCTGATCGCACTGTGTCTGCCGCAATGCGTGAAGTATTCATGCATTCTTGTAGGCGCTATCCGTTTCATGCTGACCGCAATGACAAAATTTTGTATTGGTTTGTGTTCCGTTTACTATATGAACCAAAAGTAACACAAATATTTTTATCAGTGTGAGAGGGATTGAGATTTTTCTCGGAACTTTAGATTCTCTTCTGTTCGCTAACTTTCCTGCTTCTCTTAGCAGTTGAATTTTAACATTATCTCTCGCCTAACTCGTTGTATATTCTTTTTAGATTACGGGCTAGGTTCTCCCGGTGTTGCTGAGATAGTGTGACTTTGCCGTTCCTTGACGCACATAAAAATACACTAGTTTTTTGTAACGAATGATACAGAAAATATTCATCATAAAATTGGAAAATTTCAGAGGAAAAATAACCGCATTTGATTGAAAAAGCTGCAATATCTTGTCGACCTCATGCAAATACGTATCCGCCCTATTTTGAATTCTCCATTCGCATGCATATTTTGCAATTTTCCGATTTAAAAAGTCATACCTATTCCAAAATACTCTAAGCGATAGTACGTACTTATAACGCAACATTAAATCATCCCTTAAAAAATCCAATGTGTGTGATTTCAGAGCCCAGGTATAAGTATTTCGAAAAAACTGGAAAAACATATCTTTAAAAATATTTTGGCTCAACGAAACCCGTCCGGGATGGTCGATCCAAATCGATGCCAAAAGGTTTCTGATGTCCAAAATGGCAACAAGGCTTATTCAATGCTTCGGGGGCTGTACTTAAAATCGGGCGATGAAACGAGGTGCAGCCACTTTATGCAAGACACCGATAAATCTATCCTGTTTTGAGCCTTGACGCGCATAAGAATACATACAAACTACGGTCCACGCCCAAATACAGTTACTGCCCTCTTCCGCAAAACGGCAGTGCAGACTGTGCAGTTTAAACTGGAGCCCACACGTCGCAAAATTATAAGTTAACATCCGCGGTTGCGAAAATGAATGTAAATTTCACCGGCCACGCAGGTACATCGGACAAAAATGGTCATTCCGATGACGATCTGATGGTGGTGTTTCTCGATTGAGTCATCACTCGTTTGTGTCGGTAAACGTTTTTCTCCCCGGGTATTTTAGAGTTTGATCGGCCGATTGGTCCGCGCACGTGTGCTTCGTTCGTGAAACCCTGAGAGGAGAGAGGGGGCAGGGGTTATTTTACTCCTCCATGATGCACTTTCGCTGGACTTTCATAATGTAGTTTAACTTCTGCTTCACTGGTACAAAAACACATTGGATCTTGAGTCCAGACTCTTAAAAACATCGACAAGAAAAAGGACTCTTGATTCAATCAGATTGAAGGTTAAAGCAAAAGGAATTCCGCTCAAATTAAGAGGCTTGGTTCTTGATTTAAGCTTAAATCTGATTGAATCAAGAGTATTTTTTCTTGTCGATGTTTTTAAGAGTCTGGACTCCAGATCCAATGTGGTTTTTTTTTTCCAGTGTAGATTACTGCAATTGACTCTAAAATGAGTCTGTACTTGACTCTATGTTAGGGTCCCATTTGTCTTGTTCTCTCGAATGTTATTGTAATTTCAGTTCATTTATTTCCGCGAACCGCGATCACAAACCCTGGTCCAGTCAGAGCCTCAGAGGCTATTGAGATTCTAGGATACGATGTATAAATTTAGCAACGCGGGAAAAGTGAGCCGCGGCCAAGTCGATACGGCGTCACAGTTGTCTAACCTAGAAATTGTGACTTTATTTCTGGAAGAAAACAGACTCTACTTGTTTTGCTCCTCTGTATCACGCGCCTTGACTCCGGGACACTCACACGCGGCCGTGCTATGCACTCCCTGCACTGCACCGCGTCCAAAGACGATTCTTGAAAGCTGGCAACACTGTTATCCTCCATTTAAATGCATGTAAAACAATCGATTAATGGCGAGACATTGGCATAAAAATGAATGAAGTAAACTCCTCGCACTTCATTTTCCGCATTTTATTTACCCGATTTTATTAATTTATCTTCTGTTTTGTTGGGCAGCTTTTTTTCCAAATTAAGTTGTTATTTTATTATGTGCTTTGGTTGATTAAATTGTTTTTTACGATTTTTCAGGACATTAAACTCCCTTGTCAAAATCTCGAATTTCGAGTTTTCGGCTTGACTCAACAAAAATCTCTCTAGGTAATGAAATAACAACTTGATTTGGGGAAAGGCTGTCAAAGGGGGGCAAATCAAAAGAGAAACCCAGAAAGTTTCGAAATAGTTACAATTCCATTATCAACCGGAGACAAAAACTAAATAAAAATGAGTCGTCAATTCGATGTTACACAGCGAATCAACGACTGATTTTTATGTAATTTAATTCATTTCAGTGTGGACTTCGCGTCGAAAAAATTAAAAAACAGCATTTTCCGATGATGGAGATGTTGCATGTGTGAGGAATTTGCGATTTTATTGTTGATTTTTCCGTAAAAATTCGCGAGAAACACGATGGTGCCACTGGTTTTCTCTGAAATCAACTCCCAAGCTCAAAAAAAGCTCTCAAGTTGAGGCCAAAATGGAGGGGATATCCAACGCTATCTCTAGAGTCCACCTCTACATCAAGAAAAACTCTTCATGCAAGGATAGGGAGCAAATACATTGACAGGGCTGCCACTTTAATTGGGTACTCCAAAGCTGAAAACACGGCAACCTCGCTAATGTATTTGCTCCCTATCTTTGCATGGAGAGTTTGTCTTGATGTGGTGGACTCTCAGGATAGCGTGGGATATCCCCTCCATTTTGGCCTCAACTTGAGAGCTTTTTTTGAGCTTGAAAGATGATTTCAGAGAAAACAGGTGGCACCATCGTGTTTCTCGCGAACTTTTACATAAAAATCAATGGTCAAATCGCAAATCCCTTACACATGCAACATCTCCATTGCTAAGTGCATTTCTGTTCTATTTTGTAATTTAAGTAGTCAATTTGGCAAATGAGCTCACTGCGCCAGAATTAGCAACTTCGCCGCTAATTGAGCGGCTTCCGTGCCACGAACCGCGAGCGGCGTTGCCATTTTCAACTGAAGAGGACTGAATTTCTGCAAGGGCGGAAGGATAGCTCCGCCCGATTTGGCAATCGTGCCGGGAAAGTGCCGGCCGCTCGGTTTCACGTGCAGACTTCCCGGCTGTCTCTGAAGTAGTCAAGAGCAGCGGCCAATCACAGGTGAGCTTATCCACGGGGTATTAATGAGTTGGGGGCCTTAGTGCAATAACTTCACTGTTTACAAAACGTAAAACATAAGCATATTTGAGTACATAAATACAGAGTATGGTTCACGGGTAAGGAGCTTCGATTCACGGAGCGAAAATTTTCGGTAGCGATTCTCGCTCGGACTAGGTAAACAAATGGGATTTTGACATTTCCACGGACAAATTTCTTCAATGGCTTGAAGAAAAAGTTGCGAGTAGCTTAGTTCCTTCTAGAATCAATGAAAGGCGTAATAATGCACCCTTAGTCTATGGCAGATCAGAATGTGCATTGGATTTTTCTCGAAACATTATTTTGCTGCGGATTCAAAGTTCCAATTGACTCCGATTTGGTTCGCAATGTTTGCACCCCTCCCCCTCCCTAGATCACTCCTATACGTATCTCTACACTTTAAGTTTGGGTGTTAATGAATTGAGATCCATTCAATTTTGTGACAGTCTACAGGAAAAGGCACCACAGACGCAAAAAGTCGAAATTGAAATATACATACTGGAACAAAGGAGGGTTTTCAGCAAAAAATTGAGGTGAAAATAGCCGAGAATATTAGAACAAACCGAAATTTGGACTGGCGGTTTATAGTTTTCGGGTCAAAAAACGTTACTTCGAAAGAAGCATAAGTATTTAAAATCCAAATATCTTCCATGTTCAAGACACGTATCTGCCAGATTATAATGCATCATTACGTCCTTGAGTCCGGGTTACTTCCAAATTCCTGATTTTTCTTCAATTTCTCAGCTCGTACCCAGGTTGGGTATTTTTTATGAAAAATAAAATCTTGAAATTTCACGTGAAATATCAGTTTATGAGAGATATTGAAAAATACCGGTTCCTTTTTATAAGTCGCAAAATGTAAAAATTCTGACTTTCTTCTATTTGTGTATGTTTTGAGTGCGGGTTACATACGCTAGCCCCTGAAAATATGAAATATTTCACAGCCTCGTGAAATTTCATGAGATATTTCACTGAAATTTTAAACCTTTCCAATCATTCTTTTCCTTCAACCCACACTGCTGTAACCCCTGGTCCAATACCTAGCGCCATGCCCGCGATTTACCTCAAATCTAAGGCTGTAAACTGCACTACCTACAGCCACGTGATTTTCCTCAAATCTAAGACTATAAACTGCAAGTCGACTGCAAAACCCATAAACAGAAGCGAAAACGCGTAAATCGACCCGAGAACGACGCTGCGTCTCGTAAAATCATGGTAAATAAAACAATTGCGAGGAAATAGCGGGCGGCGCATGGTTGGGGAGCAGTAATTGAACGGACCCCGGTAATAATCCCTCGGATAATGAAATCCGCGCAATAAAATTAGCCGGGAGAAAGAGGCTGCTGTGAATAAATAAATAAATATTTAATAAACTTCGACAAAGCCGTCTGTCAGGCTTCGTGCTCATCTTCGTGAATTGTGCGACGCTGAGGGTTGTTTTGGGGATGGGGTCGTATAATCGCACCCCTCCGCTTGCGGTCGCCGACCGGCGGTCGGTGCATTATTTTCGAGTTGTCCGCAGGGGATGGAAAAACTAACGCGTAGGGGTGGAAGGGGGTTTAAATAACGAGCTTTTCGAATATGCCAGCCTATCTTTCGAGTCCGGCGGATTTGACTAGGATCAGTGCAACTGCAATGCACGTTGCTTAATTGAGCGCCATTGATTGTGAGCAGAATCAGCCGAACTACGCGTAACGTTGCATCGTTGTCTGTCATTTCGTGTACTTTTTGGACATAAAAGTAATAAAAACTTGAAAATTTCTGTAATTTCCCTTGGATTGTGAAGAACATACCTACTCACTTTCAAGTAAAACTGTTGCTTAAAACTAATGAAAACTTGAAAATTTCTGTAATTTCCCTTGGATTGTGAAGAATATACCTACTCACTTTCAAGTAAAACTGTTGCTGCTTTCTATACGAAAAAAAAAATTAAATGCAATTAATAAAAACTAATTTTCCTCTCTTATTTTAAAAAATAATTTGATTCCCTCTTCTGCATTGAAAGCCCAATAAGTTCAGAAAAAGAAACCAAATGACAGTTGGCTTCCCTCATACTTTCTATTAGTAATTTCAATTCGGAGAGAGAGATCAAGACAAGAAAAAGTCAGATGGGCGAACACCTTGTTTGCCTTCAATTCACCACTTATGCAGCATGGACATCCACCGAGTTCGAATAGTTGCATCCAAGAAACTTCTGTCTGAGCACTCCTCGCTCACAAAAAACTCGGTTCTTTCTAATAAACTCGATTCATTTCAGGTATGTACGAGGACTATTCAAGACGGTTTACTTCCAGTATTAACCAGACTTTCGTGTTGAAATTTCTCTCTATGCACCCCTCGCTAGCTGTGCACCCTTCACTGGGGGAAAAAACACATTGGATCTGGAGTCCAGACTCTTAAAAACATTGACAAGAAAAAATACCCTTGATTCAATCAGATTTTTGCTTAAATCAAGAGGAAATCCGCTCAAATTAAGAGGCTGGGTTCTTGAGTTAAGCAAAAATCCGATTGACTCAAGAGTATTTTTTCTTGTCGGTGTTTTTGTCTGGACTCTAGATCCAATGTGTTTTTTTTTTCCAGTGCTCGCTCGCAAAAAACTTGGTTCTTTCTATTCAACTCGAGTCATTTCAGGTATACACAAGGACTTTTCAAAACGTTTTACTTCCCGTATTAACCAGACTTTCGTGTTGAAATTTTTCTCTGTGCACCCTCGCTCGCAAAAAACTCGGTTCCTTCGAAGGCCTTGTCTCCACGGGACGTTTTCATGGGATTTGTCCCAAGTTCGAATCGCAAGAATGAAACTTCTGGGTTTTATCCCAGTTACCGTCTCCACGGGACGGGGCTCATACAGTCCTGCGACTAGTTTGCGCGGGAAGATAAAGTAGTTAAAGTCGAGTATTTAACCGGGATTATAATAATAAATGCACTCAATTGACAATTAGACACATTATTTTAACTAAACAAACATTAACAATGTAGTAATGAATAAATATCGCACAATTCGTTTTCACTTCTTCTTCTTCTCTCAGTGGGTCCTAGGGGTACAAGTACCAATGTACCATACTTGGTACTGGGAAGAAAATATTGATTAACTCAATATTTTTCCCCAACTTGGTGAGTAGGTTTTTTCCCTGGGACAAATCTCGTGAAACGGTTCGTGGAGACAAGGCCTAATAAACTCGATTCATTTCGAGGTAAAGTCCCTTTATACCCAGAGTTAAGACAACTCACTTTTGGTTCGGCTGAAAGTGGCCTAAAAAAAAATCCAATTCTGATTGGTTCTCGCTCATGGAGGCCGAAATGAGTGCACCAAGATGGCGGTACCTCGAATGTGAACAAGAATAATGAAAATATCACCTAATTGTGGTTTATCAAGAGTAAATTGTTATTTCCATCGGTCCAAAATGAAAATAGATTAAGAAATTATTCACAAACCAATCTCATTTTCTTTCTAATTGATCAATTTGTTGATGTTGTTTTTGTGTGACAGACATCGCAGAATTCCTGATCCTTATATCTCAATATCGTTCGTTTGGGTGCACTCGTTTCGGCCTCCATGGCCAGCCAAGGCCGGCTGCAAGTCAGCTGATATCGAGTTGTCTTAACTCTGGGTATGAAGGGACTTTATTTCGAGGTATATTCGAGGACTTCCAAGACGTCAAGAGCACTACTAGCTCGTCAAGAGCACTACTAGCTCCTGGAGAGCGCAGCACAGACTCGACACAAAGCGAATGGAGTCAAAAGGGGTACATTAGAGGGTACGGGGGACGCAGCATCCAATCCAGTGGATTCAAGGTTCATTAGCAGCGCGGAGGCGAAGCAGATCGATCCGCTGCTCCCGATGCTGCGCTGCGCTCCACCGTGGAGCCTCCACGCTGATCCGCGCTCGCCACAGTCCGCCATCATCGCGCGCACTCTCTTTTCAAGGAAGTGACGGACAATGACGCCCAGGAATTTTCTCGCCAAGGAAAAGGTGAGAAAACTCTCTCCGCGCCTCGGCCAACCGCGCCTGGCCACCACTGCGTTTTTCCGCCGCGGCTCACAAGAGATCGAGTCGATGGGAGAACTCGGACAAAATGTGGATACCTACACTGGAAAAAAAATTTACAGTCTCTCAAAATGAGCTTTCCGTGTGATTTTGCTGAAAATGGACCTTTAACCCAATTTGACCCTAGCCCCCCCACATTTTAGCATACCCCAAAATTGTTTGACGTGCATAAGGAGACCATAAATATGGTGTTCTGTGAGAATTTTGAATGGAATCGAACAGATAGATTCTGAGATATCGCTGTAGACAGATTTGGGGGACGTCGGACGGACGGACACACATTTTTTCAAGTATGGTTATTTTGACTCCTGGGACCTTAAAACGTCTAGAAATGATGAAATTTCAACTTTTTTTTTTTTCTTGGAGGATGACAATACTTCCTCTCTACCCTAGGGGAGCGAGAAAGTAAAAAACACATTGGATCTAGAGTCCAGACTCTTAAAAACACCGACAAGAAAAAATACTCTTGATTCAATCAGATTTAAGCTTAAATCAAGAACCAAGCCTCTTAATCTGAGCGGATTTCCTTCCGATTGAAGCTTAAATCTGATTGAATCAAGAGTCCTTTTTCTTGTCAATGTTTTCAAGAGTCTGGACTCTAGATCCAATGTGTTTTTTTTTTCCAGGGTACTTCAAAAGCTTACAACTCCGCTCATCATTGGCGGATCCAACTTGGCAACGTTGTCTTTCCTCCGTTTAAACCTATGGAAATTTATCGATTCTTGGATGGACCAGGTGCTCCGACAAGAATCGATTATTTAGCATAGGTTTAAATGGACCGAGTTTAACAGAAAGGAACCAAGCCACATCAGCCATTGTCGAATTGAACCGGGCAATTAAATTTTTCAACAGAGAACGTTTGTGCGGATTACTTTGAAATTTTTTAGGAATTTCCTTCGAACTATGGAGATTTTTCACTGAAATTTGCACGAAATCCGCGGGATTGTTTTCATGTTAAAAATTAAATTGCCCAGTTAAATTTGGCAATCGCTGATGAGGCTTGGTTCCTTTCTGTTTAATGCGGTCCAAATGGAGGAAATCAGGTGTTGCCAAATTGCTGGAGCCGCCTCTGCCGTCCATAAAAAGTTGTGAGATTTTAAAGTAGTTCCATTGGTTTTCTCGTTAAATTTTCTTCCAGAAGCACCCCTTGAAATTTAATGAGATAAACATGAAAATTTGCAATTTTAGTAAAATATTTCACGTTCGATCTCTCTAATTGACTCGATCCACTTAGAGTCCCTTTATACTGGGAGTCAAGACAATTCGGCTCATGGATGTCACAAACGGGAATAAAGATTACAGAAATTGAACGTTTTTCGTAATCTTTGATCGGCCCATTCTCAAATGCCTTTCTCCGTTCCTCCTCTCATTCCGTTTGTTCCTTGCCGAACCCGTAATTTCCTGGTCCATTCCAGATTATAATCTTTGCAATTGGTGAAAATGTAATCTTTATTCCCGTTTGTGACACTGTGGAGGCCTAAAATACGGGAACCAATCAGAAATGGATTCAAATTGTCTTGACTCTCAGTATAAAGGGACTCTAGATCCACTGTGCGGCTAGTCGTGCTCGTGAGTCATCGCCGGGGTTCGAGACCCACGTCTGACGGGAAGGAATTCGTCGTTTCCCGGACGAAGGGGCGCAAGTCCATTCCAAGATCGCAAAATTGGCTTAAATAATTCAGATTTTTACAAAAATGTACCTGAGCAATTTGTGCCCAAAATTTGTCTGATTCTTGCGGGACCGCAGAAGAAAAATCAGTGAAACTCTTTGTCAGAAATGCCAGAGATTCTCCTGCTTAAAATGCAGTTTGCGAGGAGCAATGGTCTGGGCTTCGGGGTATGCCCAGATTCGACTTTTTATCGCCCCCAGACCGTTGCACTGGAAAAAAAATCACATTAGATCTAGAGTCCAGACTCTTAAAAACATCGAAAAGAAAAAGTACCTACTCTTGATTCAATCAGAATCTAGCTTAAATCAAGAACCAAGCCTCTTAATTTAAGCGGATTTCGTTTTGATTCAAGCAAAAATCCGATTGAATCGAGAGTATTTTTTCTTGTCAATGTTTTCAAGAGTCTCGGCTCTAGATCCAATGTGTTTTTTTTTCCAGTGTGTGGTTCCGGCGAAAAAAATTACCTGAGGACCAACAGGGTCCTGGGGAAAAGGAGAAATCGTCAAATGAGGGGCTTGGTGGGATAAGGCGCGTAGGCGCAGTTTTTGAAAAATTCGAGATACTTAAGTATTGATGATTTCGAGCAAAACTAGTCTTAATGTGTTTGCTGTGCGAAATTTGCTCCCAAATACCGATTTTTGAAAAATCCACTAAATTTCGAAACCTCAAACACGTATTACCCGAAATAGCAAAAACTGCACTTGTGCGCTTTATCCTCTAAGCCCCTCAAATGATGACGTCGGTGACAGTTACTTTGTAAAAACAACAATTCCGAACGCATTTATTTCTCGTCTTCTTATTCCCTCCAAAATATATCCCCCCCTCTCCCCCATTTCTTCGACTCCTGAGCAACTGCCTATGTTACCTGACCGGTGAATCCAGGCATGATCCGCAGAACGCCCTTCAGCGAATTTTCGAAAAATTACATATCCGTCGACGAATTTTTTGGATGACTTACTTACTTGGACTAACAATAAGTAGGGATTCAAAAAATGGGAAATAAGAAGCATTCCTGAGAAAAATATAAGTAGGTATTACATTACCCTGCTGGAGTATCGAAAGGCAGCTTTGATATGAAACATTTTCAAATAAATTGATTTAAGAGTAGTTTAGGCTTAGCTACCACAAAACCACAATGGAAAAAAAACCACATTGGATCTAGAGTCCAGACTCTTGAAAACATTGACAAGAAAAAATACTCTTGATTCCATCGCGGATTTTTGCTTGATTCAAAACGAAATCCGCTTAAATTAAGAGGCTCGGTTCTTGATTTAAGCTAGACTCTGATTGAAACAAGAGTACTTTTTCTTGTCGATGTTTCTAAGAGTCTGGACTCTAGATCCAATGTGGTTTGTTTTTCCAGTGTAGAAGTAAATTCCCTCGCTAAAAATTTGATGTCCTCAAAAAATACTCAGAATGCCCATGCAAGACGCCTGCACTTTCACAGCTAGGCTGTGTTTAGAGCACGAGACTGCCAGATTAAAATGCAACTTTGCGCTTTCTCATGGTGTAGTAAGGGATCATATGGTTTTAACTTTTTCTTTAGGACACCGGAAAGAGTGTTCCATTTAAGTAAGTCTCGGTTCCAATTATTTCCCTACCCAACTCTACTCCTCTCTCTCCTGAAAATATATCCTCTGTGAACTACTGTCCCTTTTCCTGTGGACGGTAACACATTCGTTCAAATATCCTAGACCTCACTAATATTCCAAATAGAACCGGCATCAAAGATTTAGAAAAAATTTGATTTGACTAGGTGGAAATTTGCATTGGAACAGTCATCAGAATTTGACCTAGGTGCTCAAGTTCATCCGCAAGCCACTTGATTAAATTAGTTGCAACCATTTTTCCTGATGCTTGAGTACCTATAAATTTAAGTACAAAAAGTTCACTATAAAATTCCCTAGTGGCTTGAGTCCTTGAATTACGAAAAAAGCATCAAGACTAAAAGAAAACGGTGGCAGGTCAGTTTTGGATTATTTTGTTCGATTACAAAGTGTTGTGATGATATCGAAACAAAAAGTCGGATAAACATTATTCATTTTCATACTTTAAGAGGAGAGAGTGAGCGGAGGCTCAAAAGCAAGCATCAGAGACTAAGTTGAAACCAAATAAATTCATGTTTTCAAACACAGAATTGATCAAAAAATTCACCATGAAAAACACCATGTAGGTATCCGTAATTATCAGATTGGCAGAGTAGAAATAAAACATGCTCTTGAAAATTTACGTTTTATTTTACATACTGCCGCTGTATTTTCACCCTGTTTTGGAAGCCTGAACCCTCGATGATTATGCATTTTATGAAGAGCTTATCGTTTGTTTTGACATAGATAGATGCTTGAAAATACATTATTTCAAGAATCACACTGCATGCACATAGTCATACCATATTTTAGACACATGAGAGTCCTGTTAAAAGGCATCTTTTGTCCACAGAGCAATTTATTGACGACCAAAACTAAGAGGCAAAATCGCCTGATCGTTTAATAATTCTTCGGATCAAGTAACTGTGCAAGATCTTGGTGTATCTCATGTACCTAGTAAAATTTGACATTGAAGCTCAAACATACCTACTGATTTCAATGATATTACCTACTGGGTAAATTTTTTCATAACGGTACTCGTCATGATGCAGGCTGCCTTGATTTACCTACCATAAGCGCCAATGAATTTCATGGCAGAAATAATCAACATGTGCATGGCTAAATTCCCTACGTCATACATGAGTCATGAATTTCCTGACTTAACAGGAGAGGCACAGCTACAGCTGTACACCCCCAAATCATTGCATTGAACAGGAGCACCCTCATGTGCGGTGCGAATTGAATAATTAGCAAATCACGACTGTTAAAAAACCTAGTACTTGGGGAAAAATACTCACATTAGCCATTGTTCCTCTGGAATGAAACTTCAAGATGAGCAGATATTAATCCATTAGATGCACATTATGATGAAACATGACGGTAATCCTATTACGCGTACGCGCACTTTTTAGTAACGTTGGGGTGGGTTGAGGGAATTTCACAGAAAATGCATTTTTTTAAGGAACACGTAATAAAATATTGGCACCGATCTGCACGATCACAAAATTATTGTAAACTTATTCAAGGATTCTGAGGAGGACACGCATTTTGGAGCATCTCGCGACACTAAAGATGGAAAGGCAGAACGTGATTCTTATCGATTGGAATCTGATAAAGATATTAAAGAACACTTCTTATCACTGATAAAGATAGCGTAGTTGATAAGATAAGGAGAAGAGGATAAAGCGAACATAAACGATGTATTAGGACTTTGAAGGTAGCTAATTATTTTAAATTTCACGCACGGAAGGGAATCACTCAGCGAACGCGAAACAGCGAACTTTCGTTTGTTTGGAAAATTGGCACAAGATAACGGCAGACTGGAGCATGTTTTCATCCGATTTTCACGCGTGATGCGACGGCGCGCGTGTTGCCGCCGATCAATAAAACGACTGTGTCGCACTCTAGCGTGCGCGGAATCAACTATTTGGTGCTGGGACAAGTGTCGCTGCCATCGGTAGAGTTGGGAAGCTAAAAATCGCGCGTAGTTTCAAATATGCGCTCTCAACTCACGAGCGCTGCTCTGTCCATATAAGTGCATAACATACCTTCTAGGGATGGTCGAATATTTAAATATTCGAATATTCGATATTTGAATTATCGGCACCGAGATAATCGCATCACATTCGAATATTCGCTTCCGAAGTATTTGCAATCGCAAATTCGAATATTCGAATAATAGCATTCGAATATTCAAATGATCGCATTCATAGGTATCAAAAGTGTCATTTTTCTCTCACGGTTCATAAAAAATCAAAAATCGAAGCAATGATCGAAAATATTCGAATATTCGCTTCCGCACTATTCGCAATCGCAAGATTCGAATTCTCAAATAATCGCATTTGAAAAGTTTCAAATATTCAAATAATCGCATTCGATATTCGACCATCCCTAATACCTTCCAATATTTTAAAAAAAAATGTATTGCGTACCTTGATGCGGTCTCAAATATGTTGAAGGTTTTTTAAAATCACTTCTAATAATATCCAGACTTTACAATGCCGAAACTCACAAGATTATTTCTCACAATTAGCATACTGATAGTTAGGCTGCCTACCCGATTTACAAAGAATGAGACCCAGATATGAGATTCAGCACGCAAATGATGAAATCAAGTTTATGAAACCGCTCATCCTAGTTGACGACTTTCCATGTTTTTCTGTAACATTTTGAGGGATGTGTCATCATCAATATTCCACAGCATTTTGGGTGTCTTTTTCGTTCACTCATGAATATTCTCCCCATTAGAATTTTGCCCATGTATGTGGTGATTCTTGGTAAGTAAGAACAGCTATTTTGAAGCATGTGGGATACAAGTTTATATAGTGACATTGTCATTGGAGGCATCCACATGTTAATTTGAAATATCAGTCAGCCTCCGAGTTAAATTAAAAAATTGAATATTTTGGAGACATTTGAATTTCAAAAATTAGAAGCCAACATGTGGTTTGGTACTATCAAAAAAATTGTATTTGACATATTTGAGCTTTAATTAAATTAGTTCTGATTGACCGAAATCAGGAAATATTTTAAATTTATTAGAACCTGTTACAGATTACTTTTTCTTTTTTGCTGTATGCATGGAGTACAGAATTCCACACTCCATCTATACCTACAGCGAAAATAGAAAAGTTATGTAAAGCAGACTAGGTTGTTTCTTTCCTTCCTTTCATCTTTTTCTTACTCAAGAGAAGGAGTGACAATCGTGACATATATGATGAGCTAAGCGTCAAAGGCAACTTTTTGAGAGCGGCTGTTTTTCTTGTCTTTCAAAATGTTTCTAAAATTTCAGAGTAATGCAGTTAGATGGGCGCTAGAATGTATATATTTTTTGTTGATAAAAAAAATTGATTTTTGGCATCCTCATTCATCCTCTAATTTAGAAATCTACATTTTTGGTCTTACTCTCTACCAGAGATCTAACATGGGCATTTGTTCCAACCATCAACCATACCTCGTCAGCTGCCAAACCCCCATAAGGTTAGGACACATAAAATCGTACCCAAATGAGACATGAAGTTTGTATAAAAAAGAATGTATTAAAAGTATAAAATAAAGTAGGCACAAAATCACAGACAGAAAATATACATCGATCATGGCTATAGGTTCCTTATGAATGCTAAAATGGAAATCATAACAAGGCCTCTACCCTCTGTTTGTTTAAAATTAAAGATTGATATTTCGTCACCTTCCGGGCAAAGTATCACAAGCGCCATGCGGCGTTTCAAAAATTCCGCCGCCGTTTTATTTTTTTACAGAGAAATTGTTCAACGAAGCTGTCCGAAAATTTCACTGAATTTTCTTTGCGATGCCGATAAAATTCAGTGAAATTTTCAAACAGATTCAACCAACAATTTCTCTGTAATAAAATAAAATGGCGGCGGAAATTTTGAAGCGTCGCATGGCGCTTGTGATACTTTGCCCGGAAGGTGACGATTTGTGAAAAGATTTGATGCTGCCACAAGTAACACAATTAGAATTAGCGTAATTGTGTAGCTTTCAATAAAAAAAAAAAATATCAAGGAAGTCTCAATCTCAGACCTTCAACAAGGGGTTCTCTACTTACAAGGAGCCTATTTATATACACATATATAGTAAAGACACCTCTTACTTCCTTCAGTGATAGTTAATTTATGGACCAATCCATACTAATGATTCGATTTTTTTAAACATTTAAGTTATACAATTATTCAGTTCTTAAATACAAATAGAAAAACTATTGAAGCACACAAACTTACTTTAAATTTAAGGCGTCAATAAAAAAGCAGATCTTATCGAAAAATATTAATGACAGGGTTTGGTGAGAGCATTGCCCTTTATTAAAATACACGTCACATACTCTGACATGCAATCAAAATTAAGGTAACCATTCTGAGGATATCATGCTAAAAATTCCTTGTGATTCATACTGATTAATGAATGTATAATGGATGATTAAGGAAATGAAAAGGGCATTTGTTCTCTGTAAAATGAACAAAATGAATTCCTGCCTTTGAGATCAAAGGTGAGGTACTTCATACTAAGCTAAAATAGACTTTCAGAGATCATTACATAGTTGGTCATATGCAAAAAAGTCAGTTAGTTTAGAGTGATTCTACAGGAGGTTGAAATGATAAGCTTAAAATAAATTGCTTTGATTAGTTTGGACTTTTTGATCGATTAAGTCTCA
This sequence comes from Bemisia tabaci, assembly GCF_918797505.1. Classification (NCBI taxonomy): domain Eukaryota; kingdom Metazoa; phylum Arthropoda; class Insecta; order Hemiptera; family Aleyrodidae; genus Bemisia; species Bemisia tabaci. Next base: position 43,282,103 of record NC_092799.1, on the reverse strand, counting down.
CGGCATGTTGAAAATTTAAATCTTGCTCAAAGCGTGGTGTGTTGTTAAAATTCTGGGACAATAAAAATTTGCTAGAAATAAGAAACTAATCAATGTGACATAGTCAGGAATCTTCTAGACCTACAAACAATACCGTCATTAAAGCACATTACTCCCATTTATTCCAGGAATGGATAACATACACAGTTGAAAAAAAAAAATATCCTCATAGATGAGAATTTTGGGAAGACGATCAAGAAATATTGGATAAAATAATCGATTCAGTATATGACTTAAATATAGATGGAAGACACTTCACTTCCACAGTTTTTCTTTAAAAAAAAGTCACTTGATATCACAATGAATACTGTACATTAAGAACTAAGGAAGGGAACGAAATAACATAGGAAAAATTTGCATGTCATCATGCAAACATATGGATATATATTCACGAAATAGAAGATATAGCATTATGTGGCGAGCCCATTTGGGTGAGAACTTTGTCAAGCCACTGAAGCGGACCATGCAGATGGATTTCGATCCAACAAGGAGTGGACGTAACGTCTTGGCGATGATACTCTGCTCCCCATCCTTTTACAAAAGACATCCTGAAAATACAAGAAAAAGTTAGTCAGTTTAAAAAGAAAAACTCTTTAAAAAGTAGAGATAAGTTTTTTCAAATAGAGATATGCTCTTCTAGCTCCAACACTAGGCTTCAGACTTGTTTCCAGCTGAGTGGCGCATTCCAAGTTTTTCAAATTAAGACTTGGATCAAAACTATAAATTTTGATAAAATATGTATAAATATTTAGATTTTGAGTGATAGCATATTCATGAGAGCCTGAGGCCAAGACGATAGTTGTAGTAGGAGTGTTTTTGAAGCTTTGGTGGAATGTGTATTGATTTATCGCATCACCAGTGTTAAATAGTAAAAAGTGTTGAACTGCTATCTTCCTGGATCCTTAGCAGGATCTCTAAACAATAGAGGAGAGAAAATTTTTAAACAGAAAAACCGGGAGAGAAGTAAAGTTTACTCACCTGATTGTACACATTTTTGTGAGTTCATAAACAGCTTCAAAACTATGAGTTACAGACTGCGACAAAAGCTGGGCGAATTCTTGATTATTGAAGATTTTGAGAGAGCAGTTGGGCGGGATCTTACAGACTGTGGACGGATGAAACCCATGGTGGTGATTACAGTTACGAGACTGAATAAAGATCGCAGAGTCTGACAAGCATTCTGCATAAACCTCACTTCCCGTGTAGTACAAATGGACTCCTGTTGGTAAAGAAAGGGAAGAAAAATTTAGCTTTTCCATAGTTGGCACAACCTCGATTATTTACGATGGGTGAGATAAACCTTTAGAAGTATCAGTCATTTTCCTGCGTGCTATCTGTGAAAACAAGGTTCATACAGAGAAAACAAAACAAAATGACTCTTGCAAAGTTTTTGCCAGATTACTAGCCAAATAAACAAGGACTTTTTCAGACTTTTCGTCGAGTTTTTGAGGAAATTAAGGACATTTATCAAAAATACCTCATTTGTTTCCAAAACGCCTCATTACAAGTAACTTGATGGTGAAGTGCTAGTACACTAATCTGAAGGGAAAGTAAAGCCTAGAAATCAAAAAATTAGAATTTCAATTCATAATGAACTCAAACGCTAGTGTCTGAGTTGAACACTCTCCCATTCAGTCTTGCACAGAAACTCATTAGAGTTCATTTGGTATTAATGCTAATTTGTTTGCTGTAATTTCCCAAAATAAAGTGGACCCAGCACTATTTTACCATCCTGTTGCTCACAGTATTCAGGCCACAATTTTAGTATTTTTTTTTCTCGTCAACTACAACAAGTTGATGCTTCATTCACAGGCAAAATGCCCAAGTTTCAAAGCCCAAAGACTTTCGGAGAATATGGATTCGATCGACATGAATCGATCGATAAATGAAAACGTGAATCGATCGACACCGATTTGATCGACACCGATTCGATCGACACCGATTCGATCGACACCGATTCGATCGACACCGATTCGATCGACACCGATTCGATCGACACCGATTCGATCGACATCGATTCGATCGACATCGATTCGATCGACAAATTGTTAAAAAACCGGTGTCAATTCGATCGACATGAATCGATCAAAAAATGAAAACGTGAATCGATCGACGTAAATCGATCAACGTGAATCGATCGACAAATTATTAAAAGACCGGTGTTGATTCGATCGAAAAATGAAAACGTGAATCGATCGACACAGATTCGATCGACAGTTAATTTAAAAACACCGGTATCGATTCGATTGACATGAATGGATCGAAAAATAAAAACGTGAATTGATCGACGTAAATCGATCGACGTGAATCGATCGACATAAATTAACTGTCAATCAAATCAGTGTCGATTGATTCATGTCGATCAATTCAGGTTTTCATTTTTCGATCGATTCATGTCGATTGAATCCATACCCTCCAAGACTTTCCAGTGCTTTCACGACTTTTACAATTAAATTGAAATCCTTGTCTTCACCAAAAGAATCCACCATCAGCACAAAAATCTCTTAACTTTGCCTTGATATTGTAAAAGAAAAAATGCACAATTAGCAAAGGCATAGAATGACTTGGAGAGATTTCAGAAGCAGCATTTTTGATCCGAAGCTGTCCTTACTTTTCCCTGATCCTTCTTTTTTATTATAAAGTTCTCTGACTGCATTCAGTTTCCCTTCACTTCTGTAACCTGATATTTGAAGTTGCTTGGAATTTGAAAGTAAATGGCTTTGTCGAAACTTTTGCAGTTGATTACCTTTTCCGATGTGCCTTCGTGTGTTTTCGATGGTGGAATTGCGATTGACGTTCGAGAGCTGACCAAGACAAAATCGATTATGGTTGTTGTTTGGATTTGTGAATCCATCCACTTTGATTGAGTAATCTTGACAGTGGAAAACTTCACCGACTCGACTGTTCAGCTCATAGTAGGCAATACTCGCCCAGTATACAGGTTCCTGAAACATGAAAGTCGTTCCATTTACAATAAATTTCACACAAAAAAATCAACCTCTAATTCTGTACGGAAGGAATGGATGCACATTTTTTGGCATCCTTTTTCCCATTACAAGCGTTGATTTGATCATTCTGAGACATCGTAAAAATCGAAGCAACATACCTGCACAGGAAATAGTATAATTAGAAATGTATACGCATATTTATTGATAATTTTTTCGACAATCAGCTGGTTGATTATAAAACTCTGCGCATGTGACATTCCTCCCCCGAAATGGAGAAAAAAAAAATCAAAATTGAGTTATTAAAATATAATACCCGACAGGAGTTATCACAATTAGAGCAGACTTTTGGAGAAAAATCCATTTCACACAGGTATTAATGATAGTATAAATTTAAATAAAAATTTCACAGATTTATAATATTTCAAAAATTGATTGATTATCATATAAAGGACAGAAAACTCTTTTGCAATTTTTTTTGTTAAATGTCTTTGAGCTGAAAAAAACAACCTCCAGAATTATAAAGTATGTTTTACTGCAGCTAAACAATTGAACTAAGTGTTAACGATTCTCACCCCCTGTGACTTATTACTTTTTTTTTTAAAAAAATACAGTCTGGATCGATCAAATAAAGGCAAATATGTGCAACGTGCGGGAAAGTATTGAAATATATCACATTTAGAATTTCAAGAGGTTTGAGCACTGCTACGGAGATGAAAAGCTGCATACGTAGGACTGAATGTTAGGGTTTTCGAAAAGAAAATATAAGGATACCTGGTAAGGCACAGAGGCAACATCTGTTGAAGTATCCATTGATGATGGATTATTGGTGAAAGAAGAGATATTTGAGCCCTCATCACTGTCTGGACTGAATGAATAGCCAGGAGGGGATTCTGGAAAAAACAAAAGGAACAACATCAATTAACAGTGATGAAAATTTGGAAACTTACTTTGACCTGATGAGTATATGAGAGGTATCTCATGTGAATGAGTATAGTGATACATAGTAAAGTGATTCGAAGAGAAAACCGGTTGAAGTAGAAAAATGGTATAAGGGCTTGTTGTACAATCAAATTCAAACTCAAATATTGAGGCAAAAAATGAACTTTGAAGATATCAGGGGAACATTGAATGTATATTGCTTCACAGACACGGGTTTATACTATTAATGGTATAATTTGAAAAGCAAAATGCAATTTTACACTTTATATAACATCCTGAAAAGCTTTAAAAACAAATCTGTCAAATCTGTCTTTTTTGGTATTAAAATGTGCGGAGCAATGTAGACAACTGAAATATCCTCTCTATTCTAATAAAATCATTTTTATGATGCTCGATGGACCGGGTGAGGAAGGAAAGTAACACGGTCCAAAGGTCTAATTCCAAAGGAGGAATCAAAATTCAGAGTAAGGAGAAAGTCTTGGGCATAAAATTTTTTTTTAAACATTGGTTCATTGTTCAATTAATATTATTTGCTCATTGACCGCCAACAGGCGATTTTGACAATTTTGCTGGCTGCGAGGAGGGCCTTTTGGGGCACGCAGCTCCCCGAGGGTTTGGCCGTGTAGATCAGGAGGCAGAGCCCCCTAGTTTTTTCGTAAAATTAAATGCAAGGTTGCCATGCAGCAGTCTATCCAATTCTCACTAGAAAGGACAGAAAATGAACTTTATTCACTACTTGACCAAATTCTTTGGAACTTCAGTTGGTTAATATTGTTTGTAAAACAAGGAAAGATACCTAACTTTAAAATAGCCGCTAGTTAGGACTATTTTGGTAAAAGGCACATACCTGAGGCACCATTTGTTTCAAACGGACTCCGAGGATTGGAATTTACAGAATTTTGAGGCGATACTGGCTGACTGAAACCACTGCCATTGCCTCTGTAACACACGTTATGTGGCATGGGCTCTGAAGTCTGTTGGTAAGAGAGCAGAGAGTGACCAGGTGGAAATTCGCTCAGGCGTGGCACGAGGACGGGTGGCAAGACTATAAAGGAAGAAAGAAATAAGAACACATAGAAACAGGGGCGTCATTTGGGGAAGCCAATAGGGTGTACTTAACCCCTCTGCATCTTAGAGTTAATCTTCAATGGAAGATCAATGACAAAGTTGTCCTTCATTTGAAACGTAACAATGGCTTTCTTTAATACATTTCAACAAAGAGAATAGTACTTCCTACTCCTACTCCAACGCTACCTACTAAAGAATTGCGATTTACTCCTCATGACATTCCGTTGGGGGATAGAATAGAATAGTCAGCAGAGACTTGAAACAGTATCAGTAGATTACATCAGATTCTTAAAAAGTATTTCCTCTGTTAGGATGATTTGATGTCCTTCTAAAATATGCATACCAGAGCGTAAATTCATTTTTATTTTTTTTCCCTAAAGTAGATGGATACAGAAGACTTGCTACGGGAAATCTCATCTTCTCAGTAGGTATCTATTTTTTTTTTCTTCTTCTTCTTCTTTTTTTCTTTTTTTCCGCCAGAATCATCATGTAAGTGATAGTAGAAAATTTTTCAAATAGATATTTTAAAATAAAAACAATTGATTGGTGATGAAGATTAGAAAACAGGTGCTAGGAAATCGGCACCATTTTCTTAAACTTTGCATTGCCCAGATAAAATAACTGAGTAATCGAGTTTTTCTGTTAAAAATATTAATCTAAAACTATTCTAAATAATGGTACAGTTGTGCTCCAGAACCATCGTTGCTTTAAAAGTAAAATCTCTGGTTACTTTGAAGAGAATTGAACATTAATTCAAGTGATTAACGGAGATATGTTAAGTGCGTCAGGCCAATAATCAAGAAGACTGATTAGCAGGAAAAAATAATTCGTGGCTTATTCTGTAAAATGTTGATAGTACTCCTTCATTTCTTTTTTTAATTAAATAAAAAGTGTTTGATTCTTGAAGAGTATCATAGAAATGCTGCATATCTGTATTTTTCTTCATACAGCTGGGCAAGCTCAGTTGGTTACTCACCAGGACTTTCAACTCGTCTGTAATGATATGGATTGATACAGACGTCCTTCTGTTTAGCTGAAAATGGGTACTGACAATGTTCCATTGGACGAAGCTCATGATGTGTCTGTAGATCAGGCCATCGCCAGACTCTGCAGTAAATGACATGTGGTAATCCTTTTCGATGGGATACCTACAAAAAAAGACAGAAATAAGTATTTAATGGATACTTAAACTAAAATTACTTTATGTGGGGGAATTAATTACTGTACCAATATTGTTTCAACAGGAGTAAATTCGGATTTGTATCATAATTTCTTCATCTCCAAATTCCTTGACTTCCCCTGACTTTTGTGCTTTTCCTAGACTCCAAAATTGTCTGATGCCCTGACTTTTCCTGCCTTTTGTACAAAATTTCCATCTTTTTTTTCTTTCTTTCTTTTTTTTTTATTAAACACGCCGAATTTCGCTGAACTTAGACATTTCCTTGTTTAAAGATCCAATTATGGAAAAAAGCTTTCAGTAGCTGGTTAAAAAATAACAAGCCTTAAAAATACCATAAACGGTAGCCAGTTAAAAGATCAGTGATAAGTTTTACCTAGCTGTAGGAATTTCCAGACGTTTCCCATGAATTAATTTTTTGCCCCAACTTTTCCCAGTTGCCGCAAGTTCCCTGATTTTCTTGGTTTTCCAGACCGCTGCACAGTGGATCGAGTAAATGAGACAGGTCAGACAAGAATTTTTTACTAAAACCGCAAAATTTTAGTGTTTATTTCATCATATTTTAAATTTCAAGGGGTGCTTAGTGAGGGAAATCTCACGAGGAAACCAATGACACCACTGCTGGGACCTTTAAGATTTGTAAAATCGGAGTTAAAAACGTTTCAAGTTTCCAATTTGTCCAACCTCTCCTATTGACTCGATCCACTGTGCGCCGGCAATCTTGAGTAATGTAAAAATTTCAGCTATTTCCCGCACTGTGAATATCTTTCGAGATCTTAATTTTTTTTTTTTTTTACTACTACTTCAAATACCACACAAGTGGAGCATCCTTACGCTTCCAGTTAGAGCCCCTCCCCCCTCCGACCCTACCATGTACCAGCCCAAGGCAACCGTTGTTTTGAGACCATCAAACTCGGGTCGCCTAGCCGAAAATCGAACCCGGGACCTCCTGATTGTAGAGCCAGCGCTGCAACCACTACACCACAGGAGGCCACCAAATGGAAACTTCGAAGAAAATGAGGAACTTGAAAAGTACGTTCTGAAATATTTCATTTAATTTCAGCCTGTGGGGAGTGTGGGGCTCACCTGTAGCCTTCCATCGAGACTGCGAGGTATGGTGACGCACTTGCTGGGTTGCCCGGGACAACTGAGCGCTCTTTCGAGCTCCTCGATGGCACCCTTGTTTTTCTTGAGCTTCTTGACAAGTGCGTCGATTGCTTTTTCTGCATATTTCTCCTCCTCGTCTCCCTGCTTCCAGCCGAGTAGCTTCTTCACCGCGGGACTTGTGAACGAGAAAAGACTGTTGAAAGTCGAAGAAAGGGACCTCTCCCCGCCTCCGCCGCCCGAACTCCCGTTTGTGTCCTCTTCGTCCATTTTGCACAGAACTGGAAAACAAATTTTTTTAAAAAAAATCAACTCCAGTTTTAGGAAAAATTTGCAACACCAAAATGAAACATTTTCCAAGGAATTATAATTAGTAGCGCACAGAACTGGAAAAAAAAAATTAAAAAAAAAAATCAACTCCAGTTTTAGGAAAAATTTGCAACACCAAAATGAAACATTGTCCAAGGAATTATAATTAGTAGCATCAAGGAAAAATCACGTCATGAAATGGTTAACTTTTCTACGTAGCGTTTGAGTCTCCAAGTTTTCTTGTGTATTTCCCGACTCATTGATGTGTTGGAAAAGGAAATATGTTTTACACCATGGCAGGATGGTGTGAAACTTGAGGACTAGCACGTATGTTTGCACGATTCTTCGAAATATGACTTCTGTTATTCTCCAACAGCGTGCTCCACTTTCGCACATGAAACGCCCTCAGAGAGTGTCAAAGGCAAATAGTCAAATCAGGCGTTTTGTCAAATGGTTAGGCAAGTAGTCAGATACTCTTACTTACATTGAAATTTTGATTTTTTACCCTAATTTTAGACAAAATAATTCGTTGCTCCTGTAAGAAAGAATTCTCTGTAAATATATGCAGATCGATCAGTCGATCGATGCAGTACCAATCATTTAATTAAAAATCCAAGAAAGGGGGGAAATCCAGAAATCCTTAAACCATAAATAAAAATTATAACTTTTGTATCTAAATTTAAAGAACTAAATTTAAATTGATTAACATAAAAAATGTTATACTTAATCAAAACGTTAATCAATCAACAAAGCATAGCTGCGATCTACGATTTCAAGATCCTGAACGCACATTTATCATGAAATTTTCAGCAAGTCATAAAACATTTTTTTAAAAGTTTAACATTTAAATGCACTAAGGGCATGTAAACAGGAAGGGACACTAGGGACAGGGAGAGTTCGCGGATTTGAAGAGTTCTTCTTCCCTAAATATTGAAAACCCTTGAACTCCTCGCCATAAATTTACAGAATTCCGTAATTCAAAATTTGACTACCGGTCTAGGCATTTGACTAATTGCCTTCGACATATATAATTAGCTTAAATCAGCACGCGCAACATATTCGTAATTGCTGCAGACGCAGATGAAGACGAATTGAAAACAACCAATGATACCTCCCGCGGAGAGGGTGGAGGATTCTTCGCACGAAACGCCTGAAAGAAGATTAGAATCCGTCATAAAAAGACCATAGAACACAACTCTATTAGTAAAAATATTAATTAAAATGATTTCCAATGTGCACTATACGGTTGTTTTCAATTCGCCTTCATCTGCGTCCGCAGCAATTGTTGTTACGAATATGTTGTGCGTGCTGATTTCAGCTCATTACATACTTGACTCTCTGAAGGCGTTTTATGTGCGATGGTAGAGCACCCTATCGGAGAATAACAGAAGTGAGATTGAATGAATCGCTCAATCCCTGCTTCGTTCGTTCTCCAACAGATTGCGCTACTTGTGCACATAAAACGCCTTCAGAGAGTCGAGTATGTAATGAACTAAAATCAGCACGCACGACATATTCGTAACAACAATTGCCGCAGACGCACCTGAAGGCGAACTGCTTTCACATATCAAACGTCTTCAGAGAGTCAAATATGTGATGAGCTTAAATCAGTGCGCACACCACATTCGTAGCAACAATTGCTGCAGACGCCGAAGAAGGCGAATTGTTCAGTTGAAAAAAAGTATGACAGGAAGTCTACATGCAACGAGGGGGTATGTATTCGATCGACATGAATCGAACGAAAAATAAAAACGCGAACCGATCGACACCGATTCGATGGACATTTAAATGAAAACCCGGATCAGAATCAGGGGAAATCTTGCATTTACTATGAAAAATTCAAATTCCTATATTTCGGAACTAGGATCAGCCGAGATTTTGATTTTCCGCGATTTTAAGTCTGCTTGTATCATTTTACTCCCTGCAGATCATCTTACGGTACATTTATGTCACATTTTTTGTTTGCTTTAAGACCACTGTGCCTAATTCCTAATAGAGCTCAAGCACGTGTCAGACACTTGCAATTTACATCTTTTCACTATGAGAAATTTTGCGGAAAAACTCGATGATGCCCCACTGGTTTCCACTTTTTTGAGTCGAACTGACTTTCTTTTTTTTCAAAACATGTGCGATATAAGTTGATTCGTTGCTACATACTTCAATCCATTAGAAAAATATTCATTCATAAAAGGGCCCGAGGGGCTTAAGCTGGTGTGCTCTGGAAGACATGATATTGATATAGGTAAGGGATACCAATGCTTCCACAATCCACATGCTTGTTACTCGGACTCGAACTCCGTTAAGAATGAACGGTTCAATTAATAAAGGCGGGAATTGGGTTTCTTCGGAGGTGGCAACCTACTATTTGTCAATTTCGTGCCTTCCCATTATCCCCTTAATTGGGGCTTTTCACGCCCATTGGCCTCTTTAACACGGCCGTAGAACCGCAGATTTCCGAATTTCTTCCATGGCAGTTACGCGTTTTGGAGTACCTAATGGGACCGCGTTTTTGTCTTTTTTGATGGGTCTAATTTAATTGTAGGTCGGTGGTTCAGAGGTTGGTACCGTTTTCACTAATTGTAAACGCCACACAGGATTGTTTCTACCGCCTTCGGAACGAGAAGAAAAATCTTGTACGAACATTTCAACATTGCCAGATTTTCTTTTACTTTTTCCATTGATTAATTTTAGATAATTTCATTGTAATATTTTCTTTATTATTTACTTTTTTCCACTTCCTTGTTGATAGATCCGTAAAAAATAGAGCAAATCTCAGATCTTATTGTGAATTCGGGCATTTTTCGGTGCGGAAATCGCAAATTTAGCCGAGAAAACCTGACGAGTTTACTTGGATTTTAAAATTTTAATGACTTTCCTAATTTTTTTTTCCCCCTCAAGAAAACACTGCTGAACAAAAAATGTTCAGCGCGAAGCTCTCGGAAATCACCAAACTCGAAAATCGAGAACTTTCAGATGATATCGGGTTCCGCAGCGAAATTCTCAGACTCTAACAAGTTCGGCAAAATTCCTTGACTTTCCCAAGTTTTCAATAAATCTTCAAAAACTTTGCAGAACTTGTTAAAGTCTGAGAATTTTGCTCGGCTTCGGGCATTTTTCGGTGAGGAAATCGCAAATTTAGCCGAGAAAACCTGACAAGTTTACTTGGGTTTTAAAATTTTAGTGACTTTCCTAATTTTTTTTTCCTCAGAAAACGCTTTAAATAAAAAATGTTCAGCGCGAAGCTCTTGGAAATTACAAAACTCGAAAATTGAGAACTTTCAGATGATACCGGGTTCCGCAGCGAAATTCTCAGACTTTAACAAGTTCGGCGAAATTCCTTGACTTTCCCAAGTTTTCAATACATCTTCAAAAACTTTGCAGAACCTCCTAACCATTGGAAACAGTTTGGGCTCGGAACTTTTTGCACCTTGCGCACTGGAAAAAAAACACATTGGATCCAGAGTGTAGACTCTTAAAAACATCGACAAGAAAAAATACTCTTGATTCAATCGGATTTTTGCTTACATCAAGAACCAAGCCTCTTAATTTGAGCGGATTTCCTTTTGATTTAAGCTTAAATCTGATCGAGTCAAGAGTCCTTTTTCTTGTCAATGTTTTCAAGAGTCTGGACTCTAGATCCAATGTGTTTTTTTTTCCAGTGCGACAAAAAATTCGAATGAAGTCCACGAGAGTGTCTTTTCTTCCGAAAATCGACACCGCTGCCCGCCGCATCGCTGGTACCAACTGACTGCAAGATGAATTCATTTCGGAAATGCGGGGAGCCGATGCGGCGGGGCACAATTCGAATTCTTCTCATTGTGAAGGTGCGTTTTTTTGGCGCCACAGACTCCCCCCCGCCCCTTCTGAACAGGATACTAGACACCTCGACCGAGCCCTCGTCGGCATTGCCGTATTTCAGGGAATACCTGATACTAATTCACGGAGACTGCCTGAGTGGGTAGATTGGTTCTACTTGATTCGGGCTGCATGATCGTCATTTCGATAGGTTTTTTTTAAGCCGCCCCCCCCCCCCCCTTCTTTCTTAATACAGCCAGGAGTCGATAATATTCCCAATCACGCAAAAAGCGCCCAAGCTCGCGCAAAAATTGTGGAAGGCCCTAATTTTTTTCTTTTTAAATTTTATTTTTGGGCGACGTCTGGCATAGAAATGGTAAAATAAGCAATTTTGCCCTTCTAATTACCATTTTAAAATTCTCGTCCGACTGAAAACTAGACAACAACAACAACCAACACTGGAAAAAAAAAACACATTGGATCTAGAGTCCAGACTCTTAAAAACATCGACAAGAAAAAGTACTCCTGATTCAATCAGAATCCAGCTTAAATCAAGAACCAAGCCTCTTAATTTAAACGGATTTCATTTTGATTCCAGCAAAGATCCGATTGAATCAAGAGTATTTTTCTTGTCAATGTTTTCAAAAGTCTAGACTCTAGATCCAATGTGTTTTTTTTTCCAGTGAAAAAAAAACAAAAAAAAAAAAAAAAAACATCAGTTTCGGTGAGGGCACTTTCTCGACTTTTGCGGAATTGTGGAAAGCTTTGTCGACTCCTGTTAAAAGCTCTGTTTTGAAAGTTTGTAGTGCTCTCCCGGTGAATTGGCGGCAACAGAAAGTGAAAATGAAAAGGCTCAAATTAGAAATTTCATCTTCTTTGCACCGGCGCGTTACACACCGCTACGTGCACTTCTTCATGGACTTGAGCGACCGGAGCGCCTTCAATTGTTTCATATGCAACACGCGCGTCCATAGAGTACGAATATTTGTATCACGACGTTATTATCAACATCATTGAATGCGTTGCTTATATTGAATGTGACTGAATTACTTAAGAGTTCCCTCATGACACGTTTCCAATGCAGAATCGCATCAAAACAGATTCGCAGTTTCACACGAGGACAGAGCGTTGAAACATCGTGTCTTGTTCCATCATGTCATAACCACTGTTTTCTCAGCTGAGACTATCAGCAGGACAGTTCTCTGATGGATGTTTCAAAATGTATCGGATGCCCGATAAAAATCATGCAGAAATAGGAGATATTCCGTGAAAATTGGCAACATAGTGCCATGTAGTGCGAGAAATAACGATCTTAACTGTTGGGAAAATCAAAAATAATTGGTCTTCCGCGCACGATCTGACAATCTCGACCGCCGTGCGGTGACGATGACCAGTCTTCTGGAAATACAGCGAAATGCGTTCTGTTTAATCCGCCGTTAAAAATCCTGGCGCCATACGCCACTTACCGCATCACTCATTTTCGCCCCTTTCCTGATTCTCTCCTGACTTGTTGCCAGCTTGTCGTGAAAATAAAAGCAAGGCTGCATCCTCCACAAAATCCCGTTTCAATCGATGTAATTAATTAATTGGTTGAATGTATGTTCCATTCAATGAATGACGAACCAAGAGGGGTATAGACAATTCTAAGTCGAATTTTCTGTTTAATTTTTGAAATAATATTTTTCATTTTTCCCATAATAAATTTTGCTTCCAACATTAATAGTACTATTCTGTTTAATTTAATGAGGATACAGTTTGGCGTTATTGATTCCCCTCCGCCCTTTCATCCCTCTTTTTTCCTAAAACCAATTGAGTTTAAGCACATTCCAGACATTTTTTCGGCGAAAATTACGAGGGTAGAGAAAGGTCAAGATCTTTTAACTTTTTTTTCCCAAGGTAGTTTGAATTTGTTCTTTCTTTTAAAGACATAACAATTTTCATACAATTTCAGGCTTTCTTTCAACCTTTTTGGCAATTTTTGATTGGAAAATCAACAATTTCCTCGAAATTTCTGCACTCACCTGGTATCAACTTTTTGGGTTGAAAAAGTCTGGTGACATTTTCGGTCATTTCATGAACCAAGCAGGAAAAAAATTTCAAAGCTCCTAGCCTTTCTGGCCACCCCACTATCTTGAATTATGCAATAGATTAAGATATATATTCATAAAACATTTCATATCATACTCCGCTTTACTAAAAACATCTTTACCACTTCATATTTTATCTTTTCAGCAATGGTTTATGGCTTACAAATCCCAATAATTCTAAATTTAAGAGTCAAAGAATAAGTAAATGCGCACGCTTACTCAAAAGAAATCTGTCTGCATACATACATACATGAAGAAAACATAAAAAATTGACTTCTTTTGAGTAAACATTTGCGAGTATTACAATTGGCGATAGATTAAATAATACTTTATTTCTCAGGTGATTAATTTGGGGGAAAAATAGTATTCTTAGAAAATGTCTGCATTTTGAAAACAGTTCAACAAATGGGTCCTGACCATAAGTAATCATACCAACTTTCCACCTTAGACGCACCTTAAACACTTAGACGTATTCCACCATCCTAGCGTGAATACGACTAAGAAGTATAGCTGTTCACAGTGGAGCCATCAAACGGCAAAATACAAAAAATGAAACAGCCAATGAATCAGGCTATTGTGAGCGGATTTTTTGGCACAGCTGTACAGAATTAGAATGGGTGAAACTGTATTGACAACCACTGAGTAAGGGCAGACCATTCATTCTGCTGTGGCATTCACAATCAGACTGTGCACAGGACTCAGACAAAAGAGTATGGCGGGCCATCATATTCCAATGCATTTCTACAACATAAGCCTATGATATTATCCTTAATTATTAAAAGCTATCCTAACTTTGCGGAAAAAAGGATGGTGTCAGCTGTAATCACCGGTATTCAGTAGCAGACGGCGTGAAAATTTGGACATGAGAGTCTCTTGCTGTGACTTAAAACAGCTTAAGATCTAGTGTGTAAAGATTTTGATGCTATCTGATTGCTGAGCTTAGACTACTTCCTTAGACCTCATGCGATGAGATGTTCTTCAGTAAAAGGAATGTTGCATTGAGATGCAGCTGTGCAAACTTAGAAAAATGTTCAATCTTCTATGTTGGACATCAGACCAGAGGGCCCACATGAGACAATATTATACAAATACCACTCACATTTCGGTTAGTTATGTTTATGAATATAGAGTAATACCCGTTTGGATGCAGTTAACTGTGCTATAAAAACCCCTGGTTGGCATATTTTGATGGAGCATTGCTCTCGACACAATAGGACATGCAAAGTTTTGAAGTTCTATTGAAATATTTACAAAACATTATTGAGAGAAAACTTACGGTCTAGAGACAGATTAAATGGAGAGGCAGCTTTGATGGTCCTAAATAATGTTGTAGTGTATTAAGACACTTGCTTCAAAACTTCCGAGACACATGAACAGGAATACACATGTAACGAAAGAAACCACTGCTATTGCGATAAAAGATTCAAAGATGAAAAAACCGAGATTTCAGTCGAGCGAAGTATTTCTGAATTTACGATCTGTACACGTATCAATTTTCGATGTAATTCATTAATCACAGAAATCTCAGGAACATAAAAATGAAAATCTACCTGTTGTTATGCCATTGTAAACAAGCAATTAGACATTCCCCTACATTTTCTCCTTCCCCTCTCAACCATATACGTCAATGTCTCAACCACCTAGCTCTCACATTGTTGCCAAGTATTGATATTTTAACCTGATTTATAAAGAGTTAAATTTATTCTCCTATTTTATAATGGTAGCTGTAATCCTTGTGATATCTTTGAAACTGATACATAATTCTTTTAATTTAGCAGAATTTTCCGAGTCAATAGATAGATTTATCCTACGCTTTATATTTTGATTTGAATGTAAACATTTAAATTTTACCGCTCTTTTTACATGCTTGGTTTCAGCGCACTCTGTGGTGAAGTACGTGAACTCATCATATCAGTGACGAAGCGATTGTTTTTATTTTGATTGCGGATTGCGATAATTACAGTGGTTTGCATTCGCCAACTTTTACTTTTTTAACTGTCTGGACAAGCTTCGTGCTGGAGGTAAGAGCTATTATTTTACTCTGAAATTGTCTCAATTTGACTGCTACTACCCTCTGCGCTATTTTCGAACATGGAGGAGAATTCTGCTTCCAATCCTTTGTGTCGATCTAGTAGGTATGGCATGAATCCTCCAACATTCATCGCATCGTTCAGCCTGTTTATCATAACATGTTCATTCGCCCCCAACGTATTTAATAGCAACTGTAACTCCACAAGGTACCAAAAGGGAAAAGATGGTTTAAATTTATAATATTTGCATCAAAAATACCCTAGAAGGTCAACAGCCTAGTAGAGGGCATAATATGAAACGGCAACGAAGAGCATCTCCTCTGTATTGGTAGATAGGGACATATCTTCCAACTTCTGTAATCAGCTCGCTCTATCCAGAAACTTCCTCCCTACTGAAAGCTCATCACAGCGAAGTATTGTAATTGTTTTGTTTTGTTAAACATATATACTGGAGGATGAAGGGGAGTATGTACCTATTCCCATAGAACTTCACCAGCAGCCTGATTGTTGAAACTTTAAGTGGCTTTGTCGGTAAGATAAGACTTGACATAGCCTTATTTTGTTGGCTGATGTAAATTTCAACAATTAAGCTACTGATGTGACCACAAGGGACGAAGTACGCCCATTTTGGATTTTTCTGCTTTCATTGAAGTTATGTCCCTAAAAACATCCTTGACTCATTGCATTTAAGTTTGACTGATGATCATTACACTAATTTCGGTCAATTTTACGTTGGAAGAATTTTCCTGCATACTAACTTTTTTCTGACAGGATCTAGAGTATTTTGTAGAAGAAAAGAAACACGTGTAAAACAAAGCTTCAGTCATGTGCGTAATGCATAGATTGATTTTAGTGCCTGATTTGGCATACGTTAATTATGGTTTTTTTGCCAACAGGAACTTTGAATTCACTGTTTTTAATCTTCACTACAATCCTTCACTTTTACTCATGTATGAAGTAATTTTTGAAGTCTTTGATGTGTCCTATGTGTTACTGCATGATTCTATAATGAGGAAACATGGCGACAGTGAAACTACCAGACCACATATCTCATTTGCAGTGTTTAAAAATCTCCGCTCCCATTTTATTTCTATGAGGGAGAACAAATCAATATCATTCCTTGAAATTTTCACCGAGTTTTCTTTGCACAGAGAGGGGAAAACGGAAGTTTTCAAGAATTGATGTTGAGTAGTTTTCCATTTGAATAATAAAGTATGATAAGAAGTCCACAACGTCACTAACCGGCATATGTGGTCTGGTAGAGGCACTGTCAATGTGCAGTAGTTTATAGGTAATTTCCCCCAGTGCAGAGTGGTCAATTGTGTATTTGTCATAAGTGATTTGGATAATTGTTTCTGAGCTTGCATTAAATGAGAAATCGTAAACATTAATGAATTACCTATTTGTCCTTCATTGCAGGTTATCTGAAAAGACTATTCGCTTGATTGAAACTTGATTAAAAAACATGGCTGCCAACTTTTGTTTTCTTCTTTTTTTTCCACTCTTTTTTGAACAGCTCCTCATTGAATGGGTCTAGAATGTCACTTGGCATTGCAGATAGTGTTTAATTTTTATTCTTTTTGCAAAACTTCTTCAGGTTTTTTTTTTTACAATAATTTTGTTTGCTCTGGGAAATAAGTAATGTTATAAATTTTTTATGTTTAGATAAAAGATGGTTGCGATCAAATCATCAGCTCAATTGAAGCATGAGGATGAGGTAGTTACTTACGCGATATCTCCCTGGCGAAAATGGTTTTATATCTCGTTTGCTGTGATTGCTTACTTCTTGATCACTGTGACCATGTTCCACAGGTAAGTAAGGATGGCCTTTCATGTTATTTTTCTGCTTGAATGTATCAAAAAAATACAGACAGATGAGATAAATATAACAAATAAACACTTTATAAATGTATAAAAAATGAACACATGAGAGGACAAGAGAAAACATAGACACATAGCTGATGTTTAGAACTGATCGAAACTGAACTGCCTTTTGAACTCAAATGAAGTGTCAGAATCTCCTCTTTTTGAGTATTCTAAATACTCTATTTCCAAAATTTTGAAGCATGATCCTAGGCTACAGATTGGGCCACATGTTACAATGAAATAGGGCTCATGGTTTGATTATATTTGCTCGTTTTTATTATTTTAAGTTCTCAATCTCCAAATTTTCTTAAAAGCATTCGTACTTTTTATAGTATGGGGATTCAGTTCACGATTGTTTGAAAAATGGTAAATATTTCTTTTTTCTTGCAGTAGACTAGTAGAGACTCTCAAAATGGAAGGGGGCGCCCCCTAAAGTAAAGTTTGAATCCTCGAAGTCAATTAATATAAATACAGCTCGGGTAGATAGACCCACACAATTTTTCCAGCTATGTTTGTGTACCTACATTTTTTGCCTCTTTGTATGCTCAGGTCGCAGAGAATGATAGATAAGTGGAAGGGGAAGAGTTTTGATTTTTAAAATATCCTCAATGCATTAATGCAAATAATTTTCAACTCCTTCAAAGTCCTCCAGATTTTTTCCAGTTCTTGATTATGGTTTTGAATCCAAGCTTTCCCTTGCGGAATCTCATGGAAACTTCTCGCTTGTTTTTTTTTTTCTTTCTTTCCTTTTTTCTTTTTTCCTTCTCAAAATAATGTTGCCCTTAAACTGATTCTGTGTTTACTAACCTAAAAATGTCTCTGGTTCTGCAGCCACAAGCTGATGAGCCATCATGAAAGAGAGGAGTCGCACAGATCACCAGGATCTCTGAACTTGCTCACTCGGGGTCACGGGCATGGGCATCCTCACGGTAATCATGAGCCGCATTCTCATCATCCGCACGGTCATGGGCACTCTCACCCACACCACCATGACTCCAACAACTATGCGCATTCAAACGACAAACAAAGCAACAAAGATTGGGATTTCCTCATCTTCACGCAACACTGGCCGAACACCGTCTGTCTGAGTTGGAATGAAAAGACAGGCCGCGGCTGCAACTTCCCTGCAGACACAAACATGTGGTCCATTCATGGTATTTGGTAAGTTAAACTAGAAATCTAAATTACCTGTTCAGAAAATTGATCATGCTCTGAAATATTGCTTGTCGTTGCCTAAACCCAACAATACACAGTTTTCTTAGTAGGTACCATAAGATTGTCTTTTAAATTATAATTTTTCAAAAATAATTTTCCATAAGGTCACTTTTCACTGTTTATAAAACACTGGTGTTTACTGTTTATACAAATTGAAGAATATCAGGAAATTCGATTTCATCCGAAAAAATCAGAAAAATCAGTCATGCATTAGGTAGAAAATTCTGAGTGCGTCAAGCATTTTTCACTTTCCTGCAGTTTAGGGCTTGCAAAAGTAAAGCATTTGAGTCAATTTATTAAATATTTAGGTTTGTAAAATCAAACAAGAGTCAATTCCTTTGCGGAACAAATTTGGATATTTCATTTAAAAATCAAGAAAAATCAGGTAATTCGAAAATGAAATTTTTGTAGACACTCTTCAGCCCTGATTTTCTCATAATTACCTACATGTGTAGACAAGTTTAAAATCTTACCTCACTATAAACGTCTCCAAAAACTTGTAAATGTAAAAAAACAATACAATCGTAACAACTCCAAATTCCTTTCATTTTTGTATCATATCCTCCGCTGACAACAAAACTTTTATGCCAATGTCCTCCACAATTGGTATCAAATATCTCAATGCTTTAATAAATTGAATTTTCCAGGCCCACAAGAACCAACACAGAAGGCCCATTCTTCTGCAACAAGGTCCACTTCAACGCAACTCTCTTGGAACCTATTAAAGATGACCTCAACAAGTACTGGCTGGATGTTGAACAGGGTCGGCCGGCAAATGATCTGTGGGTCCACGAATGGTCAAAGCATGGAACCTGTGCGATGGCTGATCCACCTCTAGATACAGAGCTCAAGTACTTTTCCCAAGGATTAAAGTGGTTCGAGGAATACAACATGGAGAAGGTTCTGGGAAAATATCAGATTTTGCCGAAAGTAGAGGAAGACAGTGGAGTTAGTGTTATCGATATCTGGAACGCTGTTACAGACTCAATTGGGAAGAAACCTGTCATCCGATGTTTGAAAGACCAGGTTAGCAAGAACTTCGTCAGAAATCCTGTACTGGCTGTCCAACCAATGTAAATGACAGGGTTTCCACAGTCAAAGAACACTAGGAAAACTGGGAAGTTTCAGAATTTTTAAAAGTCAGGGAAAATCTGAGAATATCAAGGAAAATGATGAAAGAGTCTGGAATAAAATTTTAAGTCACCTTTATTTTCTTTCTGGAATAGGTTTGACGTTCTAAACAACAAATTTTGCCTGAAAATTATTTCAGGAATGTCTTTTTAACCACCTGGCATATGTTCAATTGTGATGAAATTCTACTAAAAATGTGTTAAGAAAATCAGCGAACTTCTTTAAGCACTGTGACAACCCCGGACTCGATGTCATTTCCATCCCTTCCCCCCATTGGTTGAATTTTTCTTTTTTACTAGTATGGTTGCTAAAAGTTAACAGTCATCACCTGTTTTTTTCCATTTAGTTTTTAGACAAATTGTTTACAGGCAGGCTCATTCATTCCGTCGATTACCAGGTCCCTTAAGCATTTAGTTACCAGGCTGAGTGAATGTCATTTCTCAGAGATATTCTTTAAAACACTTAGAACTTAAAAGATACAAGATAGAAAATCTAAAAAGCTTATTTTCATTCCCATTTCAGCTTATTTGCCATATTTTGTAGCCATTTCTAACTAACGTTTGTTTACATTGCAGAAAACAGCAAAAACTTATCTTTTCGAAATCAGAATATGTTTTGACAAGGATTTGAATAATATGGATTGTGATGGCGCCAAAGGCTATCATAGGGAACACGATTTTGTGTATGATGACATTCACACAAACTGCCCACTGCATGAGCCAATTTTCTACACCTCAGTGGGTAATCATCAACCAAGTTTGAATCATGAAGTCTCATCAAAAAAAGACAATTCTGCCATTTCAGCACTGAAAAGTGTTCGATCCTACATACAAGGCTTGTTGTAAGTATTTTTCAATAATTTCTTTCACCTATACCTGTACAAGTTTTTTGCGTTTCTGTCTTTAAAATAGTAGAGCCTAGATTTTCTCTCAACCTAACCCCAAAAGTTCAGCTGAAAAAATCTGGAAAGTGTCTTTAGTTGAAATTTAGTGGAAAGTTAAGAGAAAAGCCCACCTAAAAATATCATAAGTATCAGGGCACTTACAGAAAAGACTCGATTTTGGAATCGTGCATTTCTGGAAGAAAGCATGAAACTTTCAGGATATCATCTTTACCTATAGAAGGTTCAATTTCGCAAGTGAGCCCAAAATTCTGAGGCCATGGGGGCCGGGGGGGCAGGGGGCCCTGATTTCGCTATGTTTTGCCGAATTTTCGCGTTGGATCATCGTGAGAACGCCGTTAACAATGTAAAATGTAATCAAAACTTGTGTAAACGTGATTAGTAGGTTCTCTCAAACAGTATCCTAAAATGCTATCACTGTCCGATCCCGGAGCACCCCTCAAAATGCCTAAAATTCAAAATGGCGCCCATAATAAGGCCTCCGGAATATCGGTATTTTCACTTGTGCATATCCTGTCATGTGAGGTATCATTTTCCATGTAATTTTGGTCGCAGATTTCATATTTGAAGTCAAAACAACCCCCCGGTCAAAATTGGTGCCCCCAATCCAAGATGGCGTCCAGATTTGAAAGGCAGGAGGGTGCATTTTTTAAACTTTTACGCGATAAGGCAAGTGATATGTCATTTCCTATGTAATTTTGGTCGTAGATTTCATTACTGAAGTCAAAAGAGTCCTCCGGTCAAAATTGGTGCCTCAAATCCAAGATGGTGGCCAAATTTTAAAGGCAGGAGGGTGCATTTTTTCAAATTTTTACGTAATAAGGCAAGTGATATGTCATTTCCTATGTAATATTGGTCGTACATTTCATTATTGAAGTCAAAAAAGCCCCCCGGTCAAAATTGGTGCCCGAAGTCTAAGATGTCGGCCAAATTTGAAAGGCAGGAGTGTGAATTTTTATGAGAAAAAAAATCACGTGAGATGACAAGTGAGGTATCAATTTATACGCATTTTTAGTCAACAAAACGAATCTAAATGAAATGTAAAAAAAATCTTTTACACAAAAATGAAACGAGATAATCAAGATGATTGCCATCATGGCTGACAAGTGAAAAATGATGAGCCACTAATAGTGAGGTGTCTTGCTGATTACTGCACAAAAACTCTGAACTCAATTTCAGATGCCCTAGACTCAGAGGATGAACAATTAATAAGTACCGAAAATAATTTAGAAAACTTTCAGTCGGTTTCAGTTGGTGGGTCTCTACTACATCGAGTGCGATCGAAGCATAGGCATACTTACGAATCCATTGCACAAACCTATGTTCCATCAAATTGATGAGCAGACACCAATGTTTCTTTGCGTTTTCAAAGTGATGTTAAACGCGCAAAATCCGAGATGATCGCTGTTCTTGCATGCGTTTACTGGTTGCGATTCAACCCCTTACATCCATAAAATAGGAACAGCAACTTTATTCTGTACGCTTTTATCTGATCCTTACCTGCAAGAATCTAAAGAAAGGTTCTTGGAACCTAATCAAAACCATGAACGGATGTAAAGAGCTGGAAAAGAGTAAATCGATGGTGAAACTGCTTAAATACTATTTCGGTTTGCGGTGTTGCAGACTTCTTGTCATACTTCCGTTCCTTCATTAAAAAATACTGGAGTCATTTCTTGAAAACTTTGCTTGTTTTCACTCTCTATGTGAGGAATATTCTGTAAAAATTTCAAGCCATGATGTTGGTTTGTTCCCCTTTCAAAAAATAAAATAGGAGCGAATATTTTGAAATCCTGCAACCAAGATACGCACTTTTGCTGTTTCACTGTCGAAATATTACTCCTCAATGGTAGCCAAAAATGTGACTTTCGATGACCTCCGTCATCATATATCGAAGGAAAAATTTCCAGATTTCAATGTCTTCATTCAATTAGAGAAATTACCCTCGATATCATCAGCAATGAAGTAGGTAACATTAATTTAGGAGCTACTTTTATACTCAACTGTGGATGGGATGAAGTGATCTGGGTGCTTGTCTTTGGGGATGGATCAATAAAAACAAGGAGCTTCATCCTATTTTAAGTGACTTGCCTCCAGCTCCCGGAATCCCCGCTTAAAATTATTCGGTGTAATTGTAAGAAAGGGAGTGACACCATGCTGTACCACCAAGAAAAAATAATCTTTTCGTTCTTAGACTCATGCAGAAGTTCTGAAGACTCCAACTGTAAAAAATTACAGAACCGTAGGAGGAAGATCCTGAAGAGCCTGACTGGGAATGTGAATCAGCATGTGTTGATTAGGATTTTCTCCTATACTGACTGGAGAGGGTACGGCAAGAGGGTATACCCTGGAGGTATTATACCCTATATGGAGGGTGCGTCGCGTGAAATGTCCTTATCTTTATTGAGAAATTATATGGGCTTAAAAATGAATAAAATAGCTCATTATAGATGCTCCTGTTAACACCATTCCTACCGTGGACGGCCGAACTGATCACCTCTTAATTATCTCGTATCATTTTTGTGTAAAAGATTTTTTTTACATTTCATTTAGATTCGTTTTGTTGACTAAAAATGCGTATAAATTGATACCTCACTTGTCATCTCACGTGATTTTTTTTCTCATAAAAATTCACACTCCTGCCTTTCAAATTTGGCCGACATCTTAGACTTCGGGCACCAATTTTGACCGGGGGGCTTTTTTGACTTCAATAATGAAATCTACGACCAAAATTACATAGGAAATGACATATCACTTGCCTTATCGCGTAAAAGTTTAAAAAATGCACCCTCCTGCCTTTCAAATCTGGACGCCATCTTGGATTGGGGGCACCAATTTTGACCGGGGGGTTGTTTTGACTTCAAATATGAAATCTGCGACCAAAATTACATGGAAAATGATACCTCACATGACAGGATATGCACAAGTGAAAATACCGATATTCCGGAGGCCTTATTATGGGCGCCATTTTGAATTTTAGGCATTTTGAGGGGTGCTCCGGGATCGGACAGTGATAGCATTTTAGGATACTGTTTGAGAGAACCTACTAATCACGTTTACACAAGTTTTGATTACATTTTACATTGTTAACGGCGTTCTCACGATGATCCAACGCGAAAATTCGGCAAAACATAGCGAAATCAGGGCCCCCTGCCCCCCCGGCCCCCATGGCCTCAGAATTTTGGGCTCACTTGCGAAATTGAACCTTCTATAGGTAAAGATGATATCCTGAAAGTTTCATGCTTTCTTCCAGAAATGCACGATTGTTATGCTTATCCGCCCTCTTTGTACAGTTTTCATGCAGATTGTAGAAATTTTCAAATACGCTGGCTGCTTGCTAATCTTTTTCTAAATATGTGCCGAAACTTATCGAATTTTTACAGAAATTAATGTGTTGTCTAGTATCTATGAAGTCAATTCATATTTAACTTTTTAAGCTCTTTGCAAGGAAATTACATGCAATTATGCTGATTTTTTTATCCCCTCCCTCCTCCTGTAAGCCAGTCTCTCTCTTGAATTACATAAGCTGTGCTGATCCGCACCCTCCCCCCCATCAAAAAAAATAAGGAAAAACCGGGAAAATAGTGAACTTTTTTTTAAGTGGTAGGCTTAAGTAAGCCTTGACCTGGCCCCCCTCCCCCTCATAAGATCCTGTAAGTCAAACTCAGCCCCCCTTCCCTAACCTTAACTGGCTTACAGTATTACTTGAACAAGTAATCGCTGTTGGAGCGATCATTTAGGAAAATGAGAAGGAGAACGCAGAGGATTAGGCCATTAGACACAAGCTGTATTAAGAGAAGTACATGAGCAATTAGAGGATCACGGCGGATCTTACAAAAGATAACAGAGGTTAGCACCAGAGGTGCTTTTGAATAGGTACTACCAACCTAAATAGGCCAACCATAAACCTAAATAGGCACTACCAACATAGCATTAATACAACTAGGACAGATTGTCTATGTCCAACAATCACTAACCTTAATTTGATGGCCTGGCACTCTGCTCAGATTTTATCCTCCTCTTTGCCATTAAATTCTTCAATAAGGCTCTCAACTCTTTTTAAGAATGCGAAAACAGAGAAAAAAAATGTAGGTTTTCAGCAGATCTAATCATACTCAATTTTTTGTTTTTTTCCAGCATAGAAAAAGATTCTGAAAATGGGGTTTTCACTGTTTAAAGCCACAGGTTGCTCCGTCAGTTTCACAGAAGGATTTTTCCTTAGGAGACCGAAGATAATTGCTCAACACCCGAACTTTGTGATTGAAACCTCTCGTACCGTTCGTAATTCATAACGTGATATATAATTTATTAATTACGTAAAATAATTTTTTTTTTTTTTTTTTTTTTTAAGGTTAGGGGGCTGTACTGAATCCTTCAAGATGTATTAGACAGTTGGAAGTTCTGTTTAAGGAACTTAAATTTTGATCCATGACCCTATGTATCTTGGACGCCTGATGAAATTCTTTCAATTACAATGCCAGTGCTTACCATCTGTTCCTAGGTTAAATTATAGGTGCCATTTTCATGTGTTATGTTTCTACGGTGTCAATTGTTGAGCAAACACGAGTAATATTGGAGAAAGTGAATCTTGAATTCTAAAGAGGACGAAGTTAAATTTTTTCGTAAGACTTTTCCGATTCCCAGAGCTTTTTTATCGCGAAAAAATCTCAAGAAATTTATTATTTGAATGCTCTAGAATAGTAAAAGTAAATTTCTTTTAAATGCAAGAGAAGCAAAATCCTTGACTTCTGTCCTCTTCAGCGGCTCTGATTGCCTTTCATTCAGGATGTTATGTGGGGCTTTTTTTTTAAAAACTTGACATTTTCAATTTTCCATTTGCGATCTTCATTTCAATCAACCTAATGATGATAAAAGGGCATCATACTTATTTTGATTTATATGTATTTATTGTCACAGTTACTGATAATTTTTACCAAATATTCTTTCTTTCTTTTTCTCTTTATGAATTTTAAATCATTGTACCTCAAGAATTTTTTTTTTTTAAATATTATTATAATTAGATACCAACTCCGCATGAAGATTAAGATGAAAGATTCTAATGTAAATCATGAATCTGCCATTTTACCATTTTTACACAACCAGAATCATATTACCTGTTATGTTGTCGGTACCAAATATTTCTCAAGGCTTTTGTCGTAATACCCTTTATTTTCTTGGTTTTACCATTATCTTGAATATACTAAGGCGTTCAGTTCATTAATATTTACGAGTGAAAATCATATTTTTTATGTTTTAGCTGTACATTTTAGAATCGTGTAAATTTCCAAATCATTGATTGTATATTTCTTCCTTAGCAAAAACTAACCCGTGACATCCAATTCCTAATCTTTGGAAATCGCTGAATCTCATTCTTTTTCATTTTACTTCTGTACGAAATTGTTAGAAAAAACTAGCTCATAAATCATCGAAATATTGTTATTATAGCAAGATTCAATTTTAATTTTCTAACCTCCCAAGGAAATCATCGACACTCCCAAGGAAACTTTAGTTTTATGATTGTGATACTATATTTTATTTTAGATGTGTCTCTTATAAAAAATTACGTGGAGGGTAAATCTTATCATTATTCCCTGCTTTTTATGTATGAAGAGAACTTATTTTTGATGATATTATTTTGATAACTTTTTTGCATCATTTCAATTCTGTAAACAATTCTCTCGGAATTTTGCTCGGAATTCTTGAGTGAAACTAATTTAAATACCACCATTTCAAAAGTGGACTACAATTTCAATAAGAAACTATCATTTCTAACTAATTTTAAGAACAGCGTTTTTTATCATTTGTTTCCCTGTGCCGATACGTGCTTCTAGGGATGAACCAGAAACAAGAGCTCCTTTTTGCAAAATGTAGTCCAATCATATGGCAGTGAAAACTTCTAAAAAATAATTTTCAAAAGAGTTACTGGTTTTAAAATTAAGTTTTTTCTAATTTTGAGAACTTTTAATCCTTTTTTTATTTTAAGAAGATGTTTCGATGCATGTAAATTTCACCTAGAAAAGTTTTCCAAATGAAGCTGCCCTGTTAGTGGTATACTTGGTAAAATTAGTGTGAATGCCATTTGAATCAGTGAGAATGAAAATGCATCAACTTGGGAAAATGTTCAGAAAACACATTGAACTTCATAATAGCGTATTCATGGGTATTTTTGTTCCATTCATTTCAACTTTGGCTGTTAAAGTGTCTCAATGTGCTTCTCTTATGGCACCAAAAAGTTTTCTTTTAATACCAATTTTCTCACCTACTGTGCGGGTTTTTGTGTCTTCTGAAAATTTTAGTTCTTCTGAGTTGGTTTGCTTTCATTCTAACCAATTAATTTAAGATGAATTTTCAGGTAGTGTAAACAAACATTGATGAATAAACCTTTTTTTTTCTTAGATATTGCTTCTGCTTTTAACCGCTAATACTGATTAACTTGCTGCAATACTTAACTAATTCACCTACTGATCACTACAATACTTAATTACTATCCTGATTCCATTAAATTTAGTGGTCTGTTTCAACTCTTCATTGAAAAAAGAAAAAAGGATACTTGTAAAACCCCACTATGAATGTCAAAATGAGTGAATACAAAATATTAAGCAATATTTTTGTAGAAAATGGTGGATACTGCCTTTAGATAATTTTCATTTCAATATAGAGTTTTTGGAAGATTTTAAGTTGAAAGCATAGTGGAAATGAACTTTTAGACATGATGAATCCTCACTTTTTAAAAATCAATGGCTAAATCCCATTTTAGCAAATTTGTGCATTTTATCAATGTTAAGCTGGTTGTGAGATCACTAACTCCTCCGTCCACATCAAAAGGGAATGTACGTATGTTAAGATTCTTGTGAAAAACGTTCATTCATTCTTGGTTATTATCTGATGAATTTAGTATGAACGTTGTTTATTCATCAATTTTGTATGCTAGGATCTGTATTAGGAATTTGTTATTTCTTGCCTATTTATTTTTATATTTAGTACTGCATGTTTTGTCATGATTAATCAATTTAACCATTATTTACTTATTTGCTCCTGTACAATAATATCTTCAAAATTGCATTTACTTAGGTGTTTTAAGGTTGTTTCGGGTCAAAACCTTGAAGGAAAGTTATCGCCCCTTTTAAATCCACAACAATCGCAAGAAGACTGACTGTAGCAATCAAATCAAACTTTAACCGGGGAAAATTCCACCTATCATGATTTCCTTATTTATTGGTGGAACTGAGATACCCGCTGGATTTGCAATTCATAGGAGCCCATACACTTGCAAACAATCTAAGAAACTCCGCATGATCATCAGTTAAAATCAAAATAGACCCCTAAGTTATTAAATTACTATCAAGCTGTCTTTCAATTCTAGTAAACCGTCAGTTGAAGGAAGGGCTTAAAATCATTGCCTGGAAGGCATAATCTTCCTCAGATATTTTACTGATAAACGTCATGCACATGTGTCTTGTCATCTCCTCTATTCCATGTGTGTTTAATCAAATTGGTTTTCAGAATTATTATTCACTTTTCTAACACATGCACACCTTGCTTTAAGCCCCTCCAAAATCACCTCACCATTAATAAATCTTTCAAAGGAGAAGTAGGCCGGACTGAAAGCTAATTCAAAGGTCAAACTTTGACTTAGGCACTTTCTGTAATAAAAAAGCTATTGTACAAGAGTTATTTTTTTCTAATCATTATGTATTTAACTTTAAATTGACGGATGTGATGCTTCCATAATTTTTTAGCAATACCTATTGTCAAATAACTTTTTTTGGAAACCTTATTCAGTAATCATGTACCATCCACACAAGTTGACATATCAGGATTTACTTATGCTCTTAGTGAGAGAATCTACATGTTTTTGGAAGGAAGCCCTTTATATTATTCCTTAGGGTTTTTCAGTCGGTGACTTGCCCAAATATTTAAAGTAAGTAAATTCTGAAGTGTCAATAAGGCTTGGAAATCAAGGAAAGCCGTGGAAAAAGTTTACCATGATAGAAACAGCAAATCGTCCCAACCTATTTCTAGTTGATTACTCGCGCATGACTAGTAAAATCAACCCGAACAAGTAATCTAAACATTTTAGTACAAACAATCTGTTAGGATTTTAATGAATACCAAAATAGGATAGTTTGTGATAA
Source organism: Bemisia tabaci (assembly GCF_918797505.1). Taxonomy (NCBI): domain Eukaryota; kingdom Metazoa; phylum Arthropoda; class Insecta; order Hemiptera; family Aleyrodidae; genus Bemisia; species Bemisia tabaci. Next base: position 43,253,362 of record NC_092799.1, on the reverse strand, counting down.
TCATTGTGTGTCAATTTGCATTAATAGCTAATCATTGTATTTTTGTCTCTTTTATTAAAGCATGAATTTTACAAACTTGCATGCCATTTGTGGCACAAGTTTGAATGATATGTTATGTCTTCGTAGTTATTGAGCTCATTGACGACCTAGAGAAATAAACTTTATTTTACTACAAGACTTTCTGTAATTAATTCAAACACCTGTATTTCATTAGAAGATTTCCAAGTTTATACAGTCGACCATTGTTATGACGTTTTCAAAGGAGAACTAAAAGTCGAACATTGTTCCCGGAGAAACACTGTATCGAGAAATGCAAAAACGAGTAACAACTGGCTGACTTTTGAAAAAATAAGCGCTGTTTCTAGAAAAATGTTATTTCAAGAAATTTGTTAACAATATACAACTGTAGGTATTCTACAATTACTTTCCCACATGACATTTTGTAATAAAGTAAATTTTTGAAAACAGACTTTAAAGAGAATAAAGAAGGCAGACCTACAGAAAATTTGTGAAAACTGAGGTTTGTTTTGTGCTTCTGGAGGCTCTTTCAAGAGGGTATCTATGCGAAGCCGAAATGCTATCCCAAAATCAAGACTTTAGTCTCCTTCCCTTCTCAAATTTATTTTTACTGTCCGAAAAAATCATAACAAGAGCAAACGAAGCAAATTTCTTATTTTCAAGCAAAAATTCTATTTTCATTGAGTTTCAAAAAAGAAAACAAATTTCTGGATTCCTCTCTAAGGGAGTTTTTAAATTTTGAGCCCTTATTTTAGACACTCGTGGCTATTAGAGAAAACAATTAAGTATTTTTGTGTACAGTACAACTCCTGATGGATTATAACAATTTGTAGACCCCAGAAAAAGTAGGTATCTCTGAAAAGTTTCAAAGAGTTCCGAAAGTTTCAGACTAAAAAATGAACGTTTAGAAGGTGTAATAAGGAACAGGAACTTTGAACTTACACAGTTGATTGTCTCTGAAATTTGTTGTAGATGGCTCAGCTGCATTTTGAATAGAAACTGAGGAACCACTCACCACATTGGACCTGACATCCAGTATTCTGTCCTCTTCACGACATATCAGACCACATAACTGTCCCAGACCACATGTCTAAATGTATCATTCTTACTAGGATGGAGACTGAATTCTTTGTTGGAGAATGGTGGAGACAGCAGGAGAGAGTAGGATAACAAGGATATTTGACCACCCTCCCGAGATGCCTTAACCCTTTATCTGTGAAATACGAAACGTGAGTCAATCTGCGCTCCCTCCAGACAATTAAAGATAAGGCTGATTACAAAAAATTACACACACTCTTGACCGCTACTAGATTAATTTTCTCAGGCAACGCTGCCAAAATGTGTATAAAATTAGTAAAATTTCCAATAATGTTACCATGTCACTACGTGCAAACAAATAGGGAGCAAACCTGGAATAGAAATTCCTAACAATCCTGGATATCCTGCATGACAGGTGAATGAACTCTCTTTTTGTAGATTTCTGCTGGTACTTTTCACACAAAAATGTGCGGGAATGGAAGAGTTGGAATGTTGGGTACAAATTAATTTGGGCAAAAAGATCACCCATAGCATTAAAAATCCATAATTTGGATCCTAGGTACATGTCTATTTAGTATAAGGTACCAATCCGGCATACTAAATTCAGACAATCAATTTCAATCTTATTTGCTGGCTCTCTATTATATTTAGGTCCCTTTTTCCGCTCTGAATGATGTGAAAATACTCTATGATTTTTTGCTCCTTTTAACTCTGCCAACATTCTAGAATCACCAAAAACCTTCTTTTTATTTAAGTATTGATTTACAGTTTAGCATTAAAGTTGCATTTTTGCCCTTTATTTTATTCTTCCATTAAAGTGAGCTTTCGGTAATCGCTCGCTCAGTCTTCTCCCCTTCCCCTTTTACCCACCCTCCTAATCCTATCCATTGGAATTTCAGACTGTGTGTGCCTGTGCCCTGGTACGGTGCTATGCAAAAAAAAGTTCTGTAACTCTGACTAAAGACAATTAATCATGCCTCGAACTTTCACAATGAAATTATACACTTTGTTTCTAAATTCAAAATAAATGTGTGAGTACAAACGACCGGGTAGTCTGTAACTTATCTAAATGGTTAGAAATAATTGGTTACTAAAATTAATGGTTCAAACCAAGGGGCTGGCCAGTTCCCACGGTTTCACCCGTTTGAGGCGTCTAAACTCATTTGAGTTGTCAAGTAATAGTAAAGCCTCGGTGTTAGGATGGTGATGGAGCCGTCTCTCATAGTTGGTTGCAACTTTAGTTATAAATTGCGAGACGGTCTCCATCCCCAGGTCTCTATGGATATCAGAGTTACGTTCATACCATCGTGCTCCGACTATCTGTCTCAGAGCACGATTTTGGACTCTTTGTAAAATTTCTATATTGGACCGTGCTGCACACCCCCAGATTTGAGCTCCATATGCCCATGTGGGTCGTACAATTTGTTTATATAATAGAAGCTTATTACTAATACTTAACTTAGATTTTTTACCTATTAACCAATACAATTTTTTAAGTTTGAACAAGCATTCTTCTCTTTTGATTTTTATGTGTTCCTTCCACTTTAACTTAGTATCTAGGTGTATACCTAAATACTTGGCCACTTCTGAAGGTTTTAATAGGACTTTATTGAATATAATGTTAATGTCCTTGATACTACGGTTAGAGAATATCTTATAAATAGTTTTTGCACAATTAAGTTTGATGTCTTTTTCACTCGTCCAGTTATAGAAATTTTGAAGGTTATCTTCAAGTTCAAGTGTAGCTAATTCCTGACTTTTATTGCTAGACAAATACGTAGTATCATCAGCATACTTTCCTAAGAGGGATTTTCTGGTTGGAGCGGGAATATCTGAGGTAAACAGTAAATATAGCAATGGGCCTAGAACTGAGCCTTGCGGGACTCCTGCCAGAATTGGTTTTTCGTCCGACAGTGCCTCACCTACTCTAACTCGGAAAGTTCTGTCAGAGAGATACGATTGGATTAATCTAACATGACAAGCAGGGAGAAGATTTGCTAACATTTTAATAAGGAGTTTATGAGAGACTTTATCAAATGCTTGTGCAACGTCTAAGAATGCAGAGACGCAATATTCTCCTTTTTCAAGGGCTTTTTCAATAAAATTGGTTACTCTATGTATTTGTTCAATGGTAGAGTGTTTAGCTCTAAAACCGAATTGAATATCTGGCAGTATGTTTTTAATATTGATTACTTTTAATAGTCTAGGAAGATAAAGTCTTTCCCATAGTTTTGCTATGGATGAGAGCAAAGATATTGGACGATAAGAAGAGGGATTTCTTTCGGGTTTGCCTTTTTTATGAAAAACTATTATTATTGCTTCTTTAAATTTGCTAGGGACATATTGTAGATTGATTATTGCATTAAAAATTTGGACTAATTTATGAATTGCTTTATCAGGTAATTTTTTAAGGATGAGGCCAGTAAGTTGGTCTTTTCCTGGGGCTTTTTTTGTTTTGCATTTGCTTATTAATTTGGTAACTTCCCCAAAAGAGAAATGGGGTATTTCGTGCTCTGTTTCTATCAGATCTGTTTCATTTAGATGCAGGAGAATATCGCGTTTCGTAGCATTGGGTAGTGAATTGGGTTTAAATACTTTTTCGAGGTGGGTTGCGTGTAAATTTGCTTTATGGAGGTCAGTTTTGGCCCATTTCCTTGTATTATCATTAAATAAAGGGGCATTATGTAGTGGTGGACGTTTTATGTAACTGATCGCTCTCCAAAGGGAGTAGTCGGTTGCAGGTGAGGCATCTAATGTTTTAATAAATTTTTCAAGTTGATTATTTCTAATAGTCCAAAGCTCATTTGTTAGTTCTCTTGAGATGGAGTTAAAATAGGCTTTATCTTCGGGGTCTCTGGAGCGCAGCCATCTTTTCCTAGCTTTTCTTTTTTCCTTTATGATTTTGAGGATGTAGGGGGGGGGTTTTATATCCGGCTTTAATGTGTTGAATAGGGGGAGGGGTGGCATTTTTCGCCGCATCCTGTATGATTTTAACAAGTCATAACATTCTCTTGACAGAAATGTCATTATTGGCTCAAGAATACTCAAGATGATATTGTCAATTTAAGTCTGAAGGGGAGAAATAGATGAAACGAGTTACCTCGGTTTTTAATTTGCCTTCAATATGGCACGCGGCAATTATCGCTACAGACATGTTTTCTGAAGGCGTTTATTAAGCGTTTGCAACGCTCTCTCTTGGAGGAGAATATAAACAAAACGATGGCGGGATGTTTCGATTGTTTTGAGGTTATGTTTACCTAAACAAACCATTTTTCGTTCGTTCTCCTTCACCGCTTTTCTTGTTAATTTGCAAGTTTCTTTAAGTTGGTACATTCCTCGCAAACTTCATTGTTTTTTATGATTTTAATTAATTAATCAGTAAACTTTGATGAACATATTTCCAATGCTGCGCCAGGGTGTCTTTCAGTCAGTTTGTTCGGTATGACGAAGGAACACATTTTAGGAGCTCTGCGGTATAAGTTCTAATGAAGAACTCTCTAAGAGGTGAGACCATCATTTCTTTTTTTCCAATAGTTTCAGATTGGTGGCAAAATGTAATTGCCCTGTTGTGTTAGACATATCTTAGTCGAAGTCAGCATTCTCAAGCGTGCGGATATATCCGTGCCGTGCAGACCTTCCCTCAGTGGCGTGCGGTCCGGATAAGCAAGGCAAGCACTGCTTGCCCAAAGATTTCAAAAGAAAGAAGAAACTTACACCTATTACCTGTTTTACATTTTAGCAAATATAATTTATAAAAGGTGTTCAGTAAGTAAATTGCATTAAAAACAGAAAGAGAGAGAAACAGACATACGTAAAGAGCCACTAAAGTAGGAAAGCGGCAGAGCGGATGGAGGTGGCGCAGCGCGCTGCACGGCCTGAACACGGGCCAACCCATGCGCTGGAGAATCGCTCGCGATCAGCTGAGCGGAGAGCCGCTGCTCGGCAGCAGAATCAAGGCAGGCGGGGAGAGCGGTACGTTCTGAGTCGGAGCCCTTCGCTGCGCGATCGCAGCTCGCTTCTCTTGGCCCGTCACCGCAGCGCGCTGCTTCTGCCTCCGATGCGCTATCTTGTTCCCTCTTTCTGTCGCGGTTGTAATTGCTCCTCCGAAGCAAATGCCCTTAAATTCCATAAAATGTCGCTCACTTAGATCTAATCGGTGATGAATTAGACAATTCTCATCATGTTATAAATGCAGTCAGCTGTTTTTTTGGGGAAATTTAAGTAACTCAAAAAATTCTAAATGCTGTAGAATAAAGACTATAATATCTCAAATAAGTGGCAAAATTAGGAATTAAGAGCATGGAGCCGTCCTCCAATGCTCAATAACATTTGAAACAAGTTAAATAAACGAAATCTTCGAAATCAAATTCGATTCTCAAATCGAAATTTGAGAATTTTCTAGGAAGGCTAGGGGGAGGAGGAGGGGAAAAAGGCTACGTTAAACCCCCCCCCCGTATGGCAAATGCTAGGGCTTGCCCTGTCACTAAACCCACCGCACGCCACTGCCTTCCCTTCACTGGGATGGACCATTAACTTGTGGGGAAAACGCCTCCTTACTTCATAGTGATGTGACATAATGAAACAGCATGGCAAGAGGTGGAGCGCGTAGATTTTGTTAACGGCGCACCAGCGGAATAATACTGGTACACTGGTGGCAGACACTGGTCTTAACAGTTTCTCAGCTCTTAGAAGCGACCCTTAAGACTTGGCTCCTGGTTGCCATCAGTAACCTGCTGAGGGACTTTATAGATCTTTTAATTATTCCAAGCAAATGTATCATCATATCTCTCCAGTTGGCGATTTTTGGCTCTAAACTTTGATGGTACCTAAGTTGATGAGCTGTATATGACCAGACCTGCTATTTAATTTTTCATTGATGAGGTTCATTGTTCACCGAAATTTCTTTGCTTAAAGGGGTTTTGTTCTTCCAGGTACTTGAAGTCCATAATTAAGATTTGAAGCAGTATGTCTGGGAAGGAATACGAATCAGCATCTGTGCTGAAAAATGAATCCGCATTCGAGTATTTGACTCCTCATAAACTCTCAGTTGCATTACTAATTCAAGATTATTGTGTGAACAACAGGAGTAAGTATACAGTAACCTTTTTCAGTTTTCAGAAAGTAATTGTTCAATGAGATTGTCCATGACCTGAAAATTTCCCTCATTTTTCCATGAGCGAACATTAATTCCCAATGTACTTGCAAAATCTTGACAGTTTGAAGAAATCTAAAATTCATACAAGTCCGAATTAGGAGGATGACTTCAAGCCTGTATTACCTACCCTTTTAAAGTCTTGGCAATTGCATCACATACTTAGAAGTGTGTAATTATTTTAAAAAGATGGTCTCATTACTTAGATTTAATGTACTAATTTTGAAGGAATAAAATATTTTATAAGTTGAATGGCACAATGCTTTAATGAGCCTGAATTTCTAAAATTGCCAAGTGCATGAAAAGCCTCTATGTATCCTGCACATGATTAATTTTTCAGCCGGAAATCCATGTCTTTCAAAAGGATGTTATTGAATAGTAATAATTTGAACCTTTTTTTTTTTACAGGTGATGGCTCTTTAAGCATCCATCAAAGGAGAGATTTTTGTATGTTGATCCTTCGCCTCATTCAGGTATATATTAGTTTTCCGTAATTTCAGTTACGTTTTGTGCAGTAAACAGTAAAAAGAGAGATACTTACGTTTAGCCATGCTTGCTCCCTTATACCTCTAACAAGGGGAGTCTACGAAGTGACATCCTGGGATTGGGTTCATTTTTCTTGTACATGAAGAAGAGACAAATCTAAGGTTGACGTATTTTTTTTTAGCCGCCACCTCCCAACCGTTCTCGAGATATCGATTTTTAAAGTTACGATTTTTGCACGTTTCCGCGCGGAGTTCCGGCGAGTCAACTGAGCGCCGGCAAGCTGCACGAAGCGCGTTTCCTATCAGCGCTGCAGACCGGCCGTTCTTATCAATAGTTCCGTGGCCGAGTGGTAGAGTGTTCGCCTACCATTCCATATATCGCGGGTTCGAATCCCGCTTTGAGCCGTAGCTTATAAGGTACGCCGCAATGCGTTTTTACAAGTTTTCTTTATTTTTATCACACACCAAGGGGTCCGCCCCCTGGCCGCTGCGCGGCCCAACCCCCGGGACGAAAAGGCGCGCTTCGCGGCGAGCGAAATTATCGAAATCGACCGTTGACGGTTGCAAATTCAGAGTAAGGAAAAAGTCATTAAGAATATAGTGTGGTGGGAAATTTTTATTTGAAACATCATTTTATCAATCAATTAAAATTATTTACCCAGTAACCGTCAACGGTCGATTTCGATGATTTCGCTCGCCGCGAAGCGCGCCTTTTCGTCCCGGGGGTTGGGCCGCGTAGCGGCCAGGGGGCGGACCCCTTGGTGTGTGATAAAAATAAAGAAAACTTGTAAAAACGCATTGCGGCGTACCTTATAAGCTACGGCTCAAAGCGGGATTCGAACCCGCGATCTATGGTATGGTAGGCGAACACTCTACCACTCGGCCACGGAACTATTGATAAGAATGGCCGGTCTGCAGCGCTGATAGGAAACGCGCTTCATTGGACCTGAAAAGCTGGCCAAAACTATTTATCACCAGATATCGCCGAGTTTTAAAAATATTTTACAATCAGTACTTCTTCTTAAGTGATAATATGCACAATTTAACCACTTAAGACATCATACGACAATTTGCGGAGAGTTTAAAGAGGGTGCAAGAAGCCCTCCAAAAAGCCTTTAAAAGGACGCAAAGTATCTAACTAAAGCGGTGCATTTAGACGAGTTTCTCCTTCACCTATGGTCTACTTTTTGAAATAAGGACTTTCTATTACCTCATTAATGGTTTTTTTTAAAAACAGCGTAAGTCACTTCAAAATTTTTGACCAAACAGCCGATCTCTCACATTGAGGAGTAATTGTACATTTCTCAAAACAATTAATATGAATCATTCTAGATATTAGATTTTTGACAGTTTTGAATCAAAATTAGTCCTAATATGAAAGTGCCGGGACCTCCATATGATGATTTGAGGATAAATTATAAGATGAAAATGAGTTTTATCATAATAAGAACCATTGTAAGGACAGAAAGCACCTGTGAAAAAGATTCATTTTGATGGGTTCCTTCCTAACCCATGGTCCCACATCTCAAAGTGAGGCACTTCACTAAGAAATTTGTAAGAAAACCACATATCTCACTTTTACGAGGCTTCAAGTGTGCCTCACAGCGTAATTTTATGGTGCCAGAGGGCCACTTTTAAGGCCCCATCCCCGGGGCCGCATGGACTCAAATTTGTCTGTCAAAGTAAATCATGGCATAAATATGTCTATACTCAAGGATAATGCACGAAGATATTGTTAGATAACGGATTAAGCACTTTTGCAAGACTTTAAAGTGACCCTCCCATCCGCTTTCAAATTATTTTTTTTAATCCCTCTTTCGAGGGCGTAGGGGCCAAAAAAACAGGTTGGGTGACCAAATATCACCCAATTGGTACTAAATGGGTCAGAGCTGTTGGAAAAATACAATTTCAGTCGTCATATCGACATAATTTTTCCCGTTCATTTTTGTGAAAATCGCTCAAAAGTCCATGTTTGAAGTCAAAAATTTCAATTTCCTCAGTTTTCCTCAGTCTGTCGACCCTGAATCCTGAAAATACCCACTTCGGACTATAACATTCCGCCTGAAACCGCTTGAGAGTAGTTGAGAGAAATTTTTAATCGGACTGTGAAATTCGAAAAAAACGTTTACTTTTACATCACTTTTCAACCTCCTGTGAAAATCACTAAAAAAGGAAATTTCGAAAATACTGTGGTTAGTTGTGTAGAATATACCCTTAAGAATGTGTTGCATATCGCCGAACTTCCCTCCCATGGTCGCACAGTTGAAGTAAACTGATCGACGAGTAGCGCGTCGAAACATATAAAAAAAATCGCTGAGAAATAGGTAACTTCGTGGTCTCTTCGCGGGAAATTGAGCCACTCGAAAAATGGCACATACATGGCTACTGGGGTAAAAAACGGTGTAGATTTCGAATATCACATTGGTTTTCCAAAAAAAAAAAATTTAAAATTGAGGTTTTGGCCAGGTTTTTCGGTCTCAGTTGACTCGCCGGAACTCCGCGCGGAAACGTGCAAAAATCGTAACTTTAAAAATCGATATCTCGAGAACGGTTGGGAGGTGGCGGCTAAAAAAAAATATGTCAACCTTAGATTTGTCTCTTCTTCATGTACAAGAAAAATGAACCCAATCCCAGGATGTCACTTTGTAGACTCCCCTTGTAAGTTTCTCAGCTATTTGCCTATTCAACGGAGCTCTACTTCATGCAATTTTTCCGGTTAAAGATCAAGTTTTCCAAAAGCTCTTTCTTTTTCTTATTTGACTTGCAACTGAGTTTTGAATACCATTTTTCAGTGTCCTGACATGAGCTTTGAAGAATTGGTCAATGAAATACAGAATGGGAAGTTTAAACCAGAGCCAGAACTAGTCAAAAGTTTTATCGATCAGGTTTCCATAATCTTGGATGAGGATGTCGGTCATCTTATCGAAGTCATTAATAGTATGGGAGGCCTGATGCTGGACCATGATACTGTTGGACCGCTAGTGAACAAAAGCAGTCCTGTGGGTAAGTGCTTTATTCTAGAAATGTCAATGTCTTGGGTTCATTGTCTTTCCAAATCATCTATGGAAAAAAGGGATCCAAGTGCTGAGACAGTTTACTAACATTTTGCAATAAAAAGAAAGAAAAAATGCCAAATTTTCAATCGGAACTGGAATTTTGACTATCTGAAGCGAGTAGTTCAAGAAACATTTTTGGGGGAAATAGCTAACTTCGCCATGTTCGGGTTCAAAGATATCAAATTTTTATCCAACTTCTCGCCCTTAATTAGCATGGAAGTGATTTACTTAGACCTTTAAAATCTCATTCTTCAGGATACTAGAGAGCGTTTTCCTGTGGAAACTCAAAATAGCTTTCCTAAAAAATTGCTTCGTGGACTAACCCTTGTAGCAATGACTGTTACCAAAACTTTCAAAAACTTGTAAGTTTCAATAAGACAAAGCCTTAGAAGGCTAAATGTTCCTATGCAAACCTTTTTTGGGTTCTTTTCAAATACTCTTTATGAGTGGTGAAATTGAAGTAAAAAAGTGTCAAGGAACTCTCAAAAGATCGGCTATAGTTTTTTAACACTTGAAATATTAAAAAAAAATGTCAAAAAACTCTTAATAAAGTGATAATTTTCATTTTAGTAACTTTTTAATGTAAATTTTACTTGAAAAATAACCAAAAAGGGAAATAATTTAATATAATTTTTCGAGAGGTTTTTGAAAGTGCTTTTAGCTGGTCGTTCTTACTAGCAGCCAGGCTGCAGGGATGGTTCCTTATCCTATGGAAGGTCACACTATATAGTTTGCTCACTTTGAAAAAACTGCTAAGGACATTAGTCCTATTTTGCACCTACCTCCATAAATACTTTTTTGGTGAACAGATCATTCAGCCCTCTTCTCCTTAATTTTCCTCCACTTACTTTGTAACTATCGTAACTAAATAATCATTTCCATTGTTTTTTCAGGTGTATTTCTCAGAAGAGTGCTGCTGTGTTTCGACAAGTTGACTTTCTCTCAAACACTCCGAATCTATCAGTCCTATAAAATTCACTGTGCCAACATCAAAACAATAAAAGAAGCTTCGCCTAGTCTTAAAAGTGTCAAAGATGAAGTTACTGAAATTAAGAGTAGGACAACGGAGAGATTGACGGAGGAAACCAGATTGCTGAAGCAGACCACTTCAGATATAAGCATTGATATGTCCACGGAAATGACTGACTCAATGAATGCAACTCCAAGCTGTGCTTTCGACAAAACACAATCCAAACTTGCCGATATGTCCGAAGCTAGCCTTGCAACTCCTATCAGCATAGTTCCTAAGAAGATTGAAACTTCTCCAATCACAAGTAAACTGCAGAAGACAATCAATGCAGCCAATGGCAAAAAGTGTGTCTTGATTTTTTCTTCTCCTATTTTTATAACAGTCACAGTTTGACATCCTAAAAAAGTCCTTGATTTTCTTTTTATCTCTAAATCTTCGAAAGCATTTGATTCATGGGAACTTAAAATATCTTGGAATCGGGAATTTTGAGATTCATTTCCAAGGATTGCGATTGGCTTGCTAGGCAAGATCTGAACTAGAAAAGAACATCATATCGACGGTGAGACAACTAGACCATATATCTTGGTTTGGGATGTTGCAGACTTCCTGTCATACCTTTTTTTATGAATGGAAAACTACTCAACGTCAGTTCTTGAAAACTTCCGAGATTTTTTCTCTTTGTGCAGAGAAAACTCTGCGAAAATTTCAAGGAATGATATTGCTCTGGTCTCCTTCAAAAAAACAAAAAGTGAGCGGAAATTTTTAGGCACTGCAAACAAGATACGTGGTCTGGCAGTTTCACCTTGGATATATTTTTTCGTTTACATCTTACAAAGGAAATGATTCATATTAAGAGAAGTTTAAAAATCTAACTGCTGTAAGAGATGTGAAAAATTATTTCTAACACAGATCAAAGAGAAGTTAGATTATACAAATGACGTTGTGTGAATATTGTGTAATTAAACATATGTTTCAACAAAAATAAAATAGACAGGATTCCTGACCTTCAAGGTCTCGATACACGATCATTCCCGAACCAATTACCATCAAAGAGTTGGAGGTCATCAGTCTTAAAATCATTACCTTGCTTCATTTTAAAATAAAAACTTGGCAGAAATGTTTCAAGTTGCAGGAAATGATGAATGGTGGCACCCCATTCTGATCAAAATTTGACAGCCCGTCCACTTTTGATCAAAGAGGACTATTGCATGATGACCATCAGTCATCAACTGGTCTACTTTGATCAGAATTGGTTCAGAATTTGATCAAGTATCGAGGCCTATAGAATAGACACTTGTCTATTTTTATTCCATGTTCTCGGGCTGTCATAGTGTACTTTTGTTTCAACAAAATGTGGGAGCTTTCAATTAACAAAGAAAAATTTGTTGCAGTTTTCCTATTCCCCCAGATGTAACAAAACTGTGGTCCAGACGACAGGCAGAGTTCTTCATTGCTCAACAGACTGCGCTGCTCCAGAACAATGAATTAAAAGCACTACCTCCATCTGAGCTGCAACAAAAAATTCGTGAAATTTTAAAAGCCAACTCAGAGCACGCTGAAGCTGTAAGTCGAAATTTTTACTCAGAAGCCTGTTAAGATTCAAACTATCAATAGTCTGGAGTGGATTCAAGTGAAGGGCTAGTTTGGCCAGGTCACTAATTTTCAATCAGCCTTGAAATCCTTTAAAATTATTAAACTCAAGGGAAAGCCTCCGAGTTTCCGCAGTGCATGCTAGGCATAAAATGCACTTAAAAGTTTAGCCACTTCTATAGCAAATTTGGAAGTATTAAAGTGTTAGTCTCTCTAGTTTTCCAATCAATTTTGATGAATCGATTTTGATCAGTCTTATTTTAAGATTTGAATGTATACAGTACTTATGATTTTCAGAGACAAAATTTTGAGTTCTTCGAAAGAATCTCTGCAACGGCTAAGATTTAAAACATATTCATTGCACCCAAGGCCTTGCCCACACAGGGGCGGTTCTTGGACCTTTTGTGCAAATTAGTTCCTTGAACTGGGGTTTTGTGGCATAAGTTATAGCTGAGTTATAATAGGTTCTAGGAACATTTTTGCCGGAAGATCCGTGAACCACGCGTGTGTGGACAATGGACAAGGCCTAATGCATTGCCGCAAAACTGAGGTGCTTCTCTAACAGCATAATGGTTCGTAGAAAATAGCATTAATTACTTTTTTATCTCTTTTTGTTATTCCAGCACTATTTAAGCTACCTTAATTGTTTGCGAGTGAAGGAATTAACTGGTGCTCTTGATAGTCTGTTCCATTATTTTGATAGAAGTGCAAGTATGCAGCAAGAAGATGAAAAAAGCAAAGGAATTCGCTATGCTGCTTTGAATTTAGCCATACTGCATGCTCAATTTAATAGGAAGTAAGTCCAGTTTTTTCTCCTTACCTGTCCGAAAGACTGTCCCTTAGGTTTCTCTTTTTCCGCTCAAACGCTGACGCTTTCAACACTAGAATGTATCCAGAGAAAATACAAAAAAGTGCGTACACCAGCTCATAATTATTAGTAGATTCAAGACAGTTGTTCAATTTTTATAGTCTACATTTTCAAAACTGAGCAGTTGAAACTGCTCAAGGATGTTTCATAGTTGCGATGTGCAAAGATACGAATAAAAGCCATCTCAGTCATCAATATTTCAAAAAGAGATGTTTCTTTAAAAACAGTAGCAGATTCTAGATGGGGGCACAACTCATTGGCAAGTACTAAACAATGCTTATTAATTACAAAATACAATAGGATGGTGAAACTCTCTAACTTCGTATCTTGTTTGCGGTGTTTAAAATTTTCGGTTCTATTATATTCGCTTCAACGGAGGAGAAAAACACACCATTCCTTCAATTTTTTCAGTATATACATAGGTTGTCCCAAAAGTACTGCACGTTTTTTTCTTATTGACGAACGGTAGTAGATATCAAAATGCGGTTTGTGTAGTCTTAAAGACCGGCCAATTACCGATAAAACAAGACAAATCCGAGCTCTCTAAGTCAAAAAATGACCAAGTTACAGCGTTTTGAAAATGACTTGTAGAGGGGACCCCTACGGGATTTTCAGCTTCTTTTCTGGAAAAAAAAACAAAGAATTAAGGATTCAAGTGGTTTTATTAAATCAATTTTGCAGAATCTTACCAAGATTACTAGCATTTACTCTTCTTCACTGGATGACTGGACACTAGTTTCCTTCTCAAAATACCCTCCATCACTTGCCACACAGCGCCGCAACCGTTCTTCCCAATTCTTCAAAGATGGTTTTTTCGAATTCTTCTTGCCTAATGTTCTTTAAGAAAGTTTCAACAGCTCTTTTCATCTCGTTGATGGAGTTAAACTTCCTGCCTCTTAAGCCCTTTTTCAACGTAGGAATAACCAAAAATCGCAGGGTGCAAGGTCCGGGCTGATATCATGTTACCAACTTCATTCGATCGCGACGATTTCTCTGTAGAATTTTTGATCAATCAAATCTTTGTTTTTTCCAGAAAAGAAGCTAAAAATCCTGGAGGGGTCACCTCTACAAGTCATTTTCAAAACACTGTAACTTGGTCATTTTTTGACTTAGAGAGCTCAGATTTGTCTTGTTTTATTGGTAATTGCTCGGTCTTTAAGACTACACAAACCGCATTTTGATATCTGCTACCGTTTGTCCAAAAAAAAAAAAAACAATCAACTCTTTGTTTTTTTCCAGAAAAGAAGCTGAAAATCCCGTAGGGGTCCCCTCTACAAGTCATTTTCAAAACGCTGTAACTTGGTCATTTTTTGACTTAGAGAGCTCGGATTTGTCTTGTTTTATCGGTAATTGGCCGGTCTTTAAGACTACACAAACCGCATTTTGATATCTACTACCGTTCGTCAATAAGAAAAAAACGTGCAGTACTTTTGGGACAACCTATGTAATTCGCAGAGAGAAGACAAATCATGGAAGTTTTTAAGAAGAAACGTTGAGGAGTTCTCCATTTAGAAAATAGAGTTTGACAGGAAGTCTGCAATGTCGCAGTTATGTGGTGTGGGAGTTTCACTGTCAAAAAGGAAGTTTTAATGTTTTCTCTCTTATTTTTTCTTACAAATAAGTTGAACTCATGAGTGTAAAATACAGTAAAATTCAACTTCCAAATTCTAATCTGAAAATTAAAGCCTCCAATTTGTGCAAACCTGCTATCTTTCTCGTCTTTTTCTTTTTTCTATTTTTGCACTCAAAATATTCCAGGAATAACTTATTTTTACATCAGTGAATTTGGAAAGGCACTCAAAACTAATACAGAAAAGTAGATGGAGAGTTTTAAATTTGTGTTTTTATTAAAACTTTTTCCTGTGTTTTTCTAACAGGAATGAAGCTCTTTGTGCGCTCAAAGAAGCGATCAAGTTGTCACACGAGGCCAATGACAATGTGTGCCTTCAACATGCTCAAGCGTGGCTCTACAAACTCACTGATGAGAACAAAGTAAGTAACTTATGGACTGACCTTGACAAGGACTGAGTTGATTCAATTCATTAAAAGAGCCTCCCAAAATTTCGCCCCTTTTTCGGTATCCGATTCGACCATCGAACCAAGGTTCAAGTGGAAGCTTAAAATAACAGAAAACTCAGGAAAAAATTTCAAGATGAGTATAGGAGCCGTTTTCGAGTTACGGGGGGCAAAGGGGTCAAACTCCGGCCTTATTTTTTCGCTATTTTCTCGTTGAATTGATGTATCTACGGGGTTGTTATCGTTGTTTACACATGTTATACACAGCGGTTCCTACTTCTTTTTACACGCAAAATCGAGTTTTAATGTTGACGAGTCGATAAATTGATCGGTTATATCGAATTTTTAAGATACTTTACGGAAAATCGACGATTTTTTGAGATTGAAATTGTTCATTTTTGATTCATGGATGACTAAATGCACCTAATATGACTGTAGTACACCAACACCTACGTATTTTTTCTTGTAGAATCGATTTTTAAACGTTTATGAGTCGAAATATCAATCGCTTATATCGAATTTTTGCGATTTTTTAGGAAAATCAATGATATATTGGTAATCAAAATTACATTGAATTTTTGTCCAAGAGACAAAACTGCATTTATAATCATGCTTAGATATTTTTCAGAGCATCTTCTTGACATCTAGGTAAATTTTAGAAATCATTGGAATATGTCTGTATGCAAACAAATTTTTAAATTCTTGTCTAAAAATCTGTACTTTTTCAGGAGGTTCTCATCGAGCGATCTATCTCAAAGAGTTCTGATCTCGGCCTTAATTACTTGACGTCTTTAGGTTTGCAAGCTTATGCACGTTTTGCTGCAATGACAGGAGGGAAGCCAGCTCTAGTTCTCGAGGTACGTAATTCTATCTTCTCTCTAATTTTCTATTTCATTTCTTAAAAGCGCTGAAACTTCTAAAAATGAGAAAGGAATCCAATACACAGTTAGGATAAGAATAACTGAATATGAATCGTAGAATATGATATTTTGATGCAAAATCACGGAGTAGATGCATGGTTGAAAGAAATTAGCAGCTGGCAATTGGCTTCAGACGTAACAAAGACAGAGATTTCTATTGAAGGGATGGTCCGAAAAAATTTTGTTCAACAGACATCGTCTCAAACTTTCTAAGTTCTCTCATTTTTCCTGCGCTATACTTTGCTCCTTAGGTTTTTGTTCGTTTGTTCTCATAGTATTCAACATTACAAATTAAAGTTTATTTGTTTATTTTTTCAGAATTTCATCATTGTTTAACTCATCGAAAGTCTGAAAAACCAAAGTAAAAACTTCCTTGGTCTTCTGAACGCCTCTCTAAAATTTATTTTTCAGAAAAATTTCAGTAGAAAACCTCCTTTGTGCACATAGTATATGCTTACATAAAGCTACACAATAATAATTATTTTTGAAGAGCAACAAAAATATCCCTGGAAGTGTTGATTTTTGGTTCTCAGTTTTCTTCAAACTTTGGAAACTTATACCTCTTTGAACGCCCCATCCAAAATTTTTCCTGTCAGTAAAAACTAAAATGTTGACTTCTAGCACTTTAAGTCTACAGGTTGTTATGACAGTTCTTTTCTAAATTTTTTAGGTCTTAATGAGGAGCGATATTCTCAATTGTCAGTTCTCTATGATTGACCTGATTGTTTGTAGTTTCACACACAAATCAGCCTTGTGGAATTTATATGGCAAAACTGAAATGGCCTCTCTTTGTAGTCAAATCTTACTTCACCTTGATACGACAGATCCAGTGCAAGGAATGTCTACGTATAATGGAGAAGGGACCTGTTTAGCAGTATGTAATATTGTGAACAGATTTACAATCCAAGTGAGTATTCCAGCCGTTGAAGTTACAATCGATGATCTTCCTCATTATTTAATTGAGAATAAATATGTATTAAGTGGTTGCTGGACATATGTAGACAAATATTTGAAATTTTTAAGTACTCTGAAAAAAATTCATTTTCTTATTCACAGCACTGTTTATACCTTTTGAAGGTTCTTTCTTATTTTTGCCATGCTATTAAGCAAATTCAGGGTTTTTCTTTTTCTTTTTTTACATGTATCACTTTTGCTTTATTGTATAACAGTTCTGAGTTTCATTTAGAATCTTTTAAAAAAGTCAGATCCATGGAAGGTAGATTTTTGTTCAAGAGTCAAATGCTCAAATGTTGAAGTCCGAGCTTTTCAAAGTGAAGACAAAAATACTAGAATCCTTGCCAAATAAATTTACGCACTTTTAGACTGCGACAGGAGATCCACTATTTTGATTTCTTCCTTTATTTTACATGTCAAAGTGATGTCAGACGATCTTCTTATGCTGTCTAGAAGTGCATAAACTTATTTTGCGTGGACTCTACGTGAGTGTTAATTTTTCTTTCTCTATGAAGTTAATTTCTAGGCACCCCTTCATTTTTATTTACCAGTGATGTGATTTCATTTCTCTTCCATGTATTCCAGGGCGAGTACAAATTAGCTAAATTAGTTTTGGAGTATGTTAAAGATCAGTTCTCAAATAAACAATGGTGGATAGAGTCTGAACAAATTCTGCTATTCACGCATGCATTGTATGAAGGTCGCTGGCAAGATGCTGAGGCTGCCGTAAACAGGCTTTTGTCTGTAAATAAGTATGAAAGCCATCTCAGGTATGTATATATTTTTTTGACTGAACATATTCTTCTCTTTTAAAATAATACTTTGAGATTTTACTTTAATCAAATTTGAAATTTATCGTAATTTATGATGAAATTAAATCTTACATAATTTTCTTGATTCTCAATTTGTGGCTGCACCCACATATAGGGATGTTGGTTTTTGGAATTAAACTTTTCACCAGAAGAATTTTTCTTAGGTCAGGTCAGCAAATTCGTATTAGATTTGTGAGTGTGCTAAAATTTTCTTAAAATTTTCCCCAAACCAGTGGTCCTGTTCACTCAGTTTTGAGATTGTTACCACCAAGATTTTTTTTTCTGTGGACGGTCACATCTGCGATGTGCTTTGGAAAAAAACGTGTAAGTTACCAGTGTAACTTAGTATAACTTAAATTCATTTAAGTTAAAAGTGGCTTTTAGAATCGTTCACTTTCCAATTTCTAAAACTGAAAAATCTCAGGTTTCCCATGAGCAAAAATATTAGGGAATTACAGGACAGAGACTTGGCTTCAACAGGGAAACAGACAGAACCCATATTGATGGCAGATTTTAGTTGGCAACTCTGAAAATAGGAATCATTTTGGCTTTCTGCAGTAAGAAATAATTTAAGGTTTTGCGGCAGGACGTTGACTCAGAGATGTTGCGATGTCAGTTGCCTTATATCCTTTGAGAAGACAGGTACATGCAGTGTTGGGGTGTCGCAGAGTGTCAGAGTGCATTGTAGGAGCGAATTTTATGTATGTACGTATGGCTGCCTGAATGGCTTAAATGCCAAGTTTTATATCCTCCATCTCAGCACGAATTGTAGAGAATTTTGGGAGAAAAAATGGGAAAGAGCCCTAAGGTATGTAGTTTATTCATGAATAGATCAAGTGCATTTAATCCCAAAATTCCATCGCTGAAGCCTGTGCAAATGGCGACAGGTGAACTCGAGTTGCTGAGAATCATCTCAAGCCATGGAATCGGTCAATTTTATATGTGTCGCAGGCAATTAGCAATCGCCGGCAAATTGCAATCTATTCGTGTTGAATCAACAAATTAAAAAAATTTAAAGTGACAAAAGTAAACATGAGATAGGAAGTAGTGATTATTATGCTTTGAATTTAAACATACGTTATCCCCTTCTTCTTGAATGCATGGTACCAGCTAGCACATTCGCGAGTTCGTGAAATGTATTCAATAATCTGCGTTGGATTTGGTTTGGTTAAGCAACTAAACTAACTTTCAAGTAGTGCAGAGAGTATCGCTGGATTTGAAGGCGTTCCAAGCTGGGGTGGTGCCTTGAACGTCTTCGCCAAAGAAACCTATACTCTATCGGTGCCATTGTAATTGTAATTTGACAAATCGACAAGTACGGAGCTTACAAATTGCCGGCGATTGCTGATTGTCTGCGACATTTGTATAGTGATTCAAAAGTTATATTTCTGAAATGTATTCTATTCTTAATGAAATTTTTCAGACTAGCAGAGTTATTGATTGCAAAGTCTGATTTTGTCGGAGCACAGAAGGCGGCTCATCAAGTGTTAGATTCCACTGAAGTATCATGTCCAGCTCTACGGGTAAGAGCTCTTATTTTAGCAGCCAGAGCAATACAAGTAGCACGAATTCCAATTCTCACTATTGCACTCTCAATGGCGAACTATCATTATTTGGACTTACTTAGCGCTCAAGTTTCAATGGAACTCGCCTCAATTCAGGTAAGTCTTTGAATTAAATAATGTTACCTGAAGGTTCTCCAGCAAATTCTGCATTCATTTACTTTTCATCTGTACCAGGCAAAGCTGCTACTGTGAGTTGTTATCACACACATGGAAAACATCAGCCTGTCTGAATGACGAGACTCATTATGTTGAATCCATTGCTATCTCGAATGTAACCTAACATATTTCAATTTGAAGAAAATAAGTCTATCTACCTAGGGAGTTTTGATAAAAGACAGAAAATACTAGAAATCGGATTTTTTTACACCCCTGTTGCAATGCACCTGTAACACAGGTCTACACCATGCACCCCCTCCCCCCCCCCCCCCAAACGTAATGCTCAGCTTGATCTGACCTTTCCGTCCCTTTCAAATGAGCATTTGGGATGAATTAAGATCTAAAAATTACCATCTTACATCTCCCTTTCGTTTTAGATTGTCGAAAAATTGGTGGTATCATGTAATCCAGATCTTAACACCCCCCTCTCCCCTTATCAGAGCAACATATTATTACAATACAATATTATTACAATTACAACATCTGCCGTCAACTATTTGGTTTTTTCGATAAGCTCAGTTCAATTTTCAATTTCCCTTCAGAAAATTTCTGATTTTCCTAAAGTTGTCAAATTGCTTCTTTCAAAGTTTTTGGGGAGTCAATGAGAAATTCTGGTGTATAATGAACTAAATTTCATCCAACAACAGTCCAAAGGAAATGTGTTTTTTGCCCATTGATTGCCAGTTGATAAATCAACCTGCTTTTTTCAATCCAGCTAAATTTTCTTTCCCTTTTCAGCTGCGAATGAATCTCCCTGCTCAAACCTATAAGCTAGTTGATCATTCACTTCTCACAATTCTATCTCATGGAAGCGAGTATGAAATCGGTAATGCATTGCTTCTGTCCGCTAAGTCTCGAGTAGCAGTTGTCGCTCATCTTAACAACCAACAGAGTCGGCACAAAATCATCGCTGAAGTCATTGAACTGCTCAACAGGGTCAAAGCTAGCTTCAAAGCTGTTAATGCTGTGTTCAAATTGAAAGAAACTGTTCATTTACAGGTGAGTTTCAAGATATAGCTGCATTAGAAGTGAGCAGGCAGGCTAAAAGGCCTTATCACTGATGCCAGATAGTGCTGAAAAATTAGCTTTTTCCTCCTTTTAAGGGGGTAACCCTATGTAAAATATCCACATTATATCGCACACCCTAGCTACGGTGGGCCTTTTCTACACTTCTCCAGCCTTACAGGAGCTAACTGTTATTCTTGAAGACTTTTATCCTTATTTTCAAGCCGTTTTCATTTTCTTAGTGCCAGTACGACTTCTATTTTCATTTGAATCGTTAGAAAGTCATTATGTTTGGAATCCTAACCTACTTTTAATAGTTTTTTAAAGAATCTAAAAATCTTTATGCATGTCAGCATTTGATACACTGGTAACATCTATTATTAGACCCCTTTTTTAGTTAAGTGCAGTATGTGGTTTTTTGTTTCTTCAGTTAGTACCATTAAAAAAAAAAAATCGCTGTTGTTAAGCTTCATTTGGAAAAATGGAGTTAAGTAATGACTAACCACTGATTTCTCCTTGATGTTATTTTGTTTTCAGGCTTTGCTTTGCAATGAAATTGGGCTAATACCGGAGAGAAATAGGTGTGCCTTAGAGTTCAAGTTATTGGACGGTGAAACACCATCAACCAACATAAATAGTTCCTCTGTAACAATCCATTGAAGGCGTCAATTATTTCTATGTACTTTGATAGTAATTTTGTAAGTTTAAATCACTGTACATGCCAAAAATTTTTTTTTTCTTTAAGAAGAAAAAAATCTGTTCTTTTCTATGTGTAAATTTCTAATAAAAAAATGAAGCTTTATATTTCCATTTTTTTATTTCAGTTTACATGATATATTCAGTTATTTTTATCAAAGCAAATTGAGATCAAAAAGTTCATTTTTTACTTAATTTTGCTTGATCTTTTTAGGTTTGCAAAAAAGTACAATTCCTTTCATCGCTGCCTGTGTTCAAGAAACATGCCCTTCGTTTAAAGAAGTAAAATAATGATGAAACTGTGAGGCATGAAATTTATTCATACTTTAAGGAAATAGGAGTAGATGAGTTTAATAAGTTCGCACTAAAATATCAAAAGTCATCAGAAAATCAAGCTATTGTTCCCTCCCTGCTTTTTGCTCTAATGTTCCCAGCCTGCAATTTTTTGTTCAACTCTGTTAAATTATGACAATTCATTTAACTTGCAGCTCCAGTTTTTCATAATAAGGAGCCGTTATGCTACAAATTATTCGTAGTTGTCACAGGAAAAGTAAATTTATTTTAACGCTGAGTACCGACTTTGTTATGTATGAGACAATTTCATAATGAAGACTGGGCATTTGAAAGCACTTAGACCAATCTTACATAATATTTTTGCTTTTTAGTCCACATCTTGCCTCAAAATATAATTACATAGCACATAAAATGGGCTTTCAATCAATATCAAAAAACGCTCTTAAACTTTGCATGTAGTGCTTGAGTGGCGATTGCGACAAACCTTTTAATCAGTAAAGTCAGGAATAAATGTTCAATTTTCGTTCTTTGACTCGCAGGTAGCTAAATATTTCAATAGACGCTGTCTATTTATCAATATTTTCTTCAATAAGCCGAAAATTGTCTCCTCTTTCTGTTCTATGTCAATGTTGGCCATCCATGTCTCTAGCACATCAATGTCTTTTTCCATTTTATGTATCATTTTCAGGATTGTGCCTGAAGGTGCTCTAATTGTCTTCTTACTCTCCAGAAAATCTTTATTGGTGACCAACTCCTCTGGACATTTTTCTTGGGTGTCTTTGTATTTTCTATTGTCATCCAACACTTCGTCAGGTTTAGATGGAATTTTACCTCGTTTAGGATAGTCGGAGTTAAATTTTTTGAACTTACTTTCATTGTCTCTTAAGCTAGTTGTCGTCAGGTTTCGGAATATGCTGCCAAATTTTTCCACTACCTCATCGCCAAAATCTCCATCTAAACAGGTTTTATTTGTCTTCACCTTTTGAATCCATCTCAGAAAACTCTCATTATCCTGGCTCAATATGACAGGCAAGATATCCTGTTTTTTTTGCTTGAATCGCTCCTCTAATTTCGATGTTTGGGATGTTTCTCTTTGAGCTTCCTCGGGAAGGAAATCATTGTCTAATCCTTTAGTTAAACTAGCGTGAACTATCTTTTTTTGAACACAAGCTTCAAGATAGTAAAATATCGCATCTTGATACTTTAAATTCGCTTCGATTATTTTTAAATACTTCCATAAATTGTCAACTTTTTGTCTCAAAATCTCATATTGATGGTTCTTTAAATTTAAATCCTGTATTCCTGCTACTACACCATCTCCTTTATTGTTGATGTCTCTTGTTTTGTTAACATTTCCTCCTTCAGTAACGTTCCTGTCATCAGCAACGTCTTTTTTATTGTTAACGTCTCTTGTAGCATCAATATTGCTTTCATTGTTTATGTCTGTCGTGTCATTAACATTTCTTTTATTGCTAATGTCTCTTTTATCATTCAAGTGTTTTTCATTGTTTTTGTTTTCCGCAGTGTGATGTTGTGTGTGAACTTCATTATTTTCTCCATCCAAAGGTTGTGCATTTTCAGGTGATTTATGTAAGTGAGGAGTGCGGGTCGTAGAGTTGACACAATTTGATCTGAAATCATCGCCTAAAGGGTTCTGAAGAATTTTTTTTGTTTCTAAGATTGGACTGTTTTTTGTTGTTTCTGGTCTATCAGTGCTCATATTGATCACATCAAAATTTCGAATAGTTTGTAACAGATGCACTTGAATTTTTTTTTGTAGTTTAAGACATCCCTCCACAGTTTTTACCAGTCCATTCAGTTTGAGAATGAATTCCTCCAACAAAATACATTCAAAATCATCCTCCTTTGATTGCTCCAAATTGAACCTGAGAATATTTTTTATGTTATGATTGTACGGTTTCTTTCTTGTCAGCTCCTCACAGCAGTTCTTATTATTCAGTGGCATGGAATTTTCTGTTTTATTGACATCATTCTCTTTCTCAATATTGTCATTAGTTTGAGCTCCTCTCACTGGTTCAACGATCGGAATTTCGATCCTCAAAGACTCAGGAGGCTCTTCCAACAGTGCAGGAAATGCTTTGAACATTCCGCTCTTTTTCAAATGGTTCTCACATGTAACAGTCTCAGAATGCTGCTTATGAAGTTCAACTGAATCAGTTGTGAAAATTTCCACCTGTTTATATGTTTTTTCAAATGTTCGACTGTTATTCGTCAATTTATTGAGTGGAATTTGACGATGTTCATCAGCTTCAGTTAATATGTTAGTTCTATCAACATCAACTTTTCCTTGCAATGTTCTGCTTTTCGTATCTTGCCCATGGATAATAGATGATGAATTGACCGAACTATCCAATGTTTCACCTTCCTCACGAACATTCTCATTTAATAGTTTTTGGTCATTATCATCAGTCTCCAATTTGTAACGATTCTTTGTCTGTCTGTCAAAACCATCGTTGTGTTGTTTAGATTTATCCACCTCAAAGAATTCTACCAATTCCCAAATGCTTTTTTTCTTTTCTTCATCATTAGCAAAATTTACTTTTGAATGATTGTCCTCTAAAGAATTATTGTTGGTCATTATTTTATTTGATGTATTTTCATAATTCGTTGAATCTGAGTTCGTTTTGGGATTGCAATATGTTTCTTCCTCTTCCATTGGCTCATCAATTGTTAAATCTCTCAACAAATGACTCTGCCCACTTATCTGCTCTGGTGTTGCGTTCAGGTTGTTCCTTTTTTCATCTTTTATTTCCACTATTGAGTGGGGGGTGTATTGCGGAAATAAATTCTCCGAAGTTTGATTATTTGTGCATGATTTTTCTTTCCCTGAAACGTATGGACTTTGCTTGGTTTTCATCTCATTTTTTACAGCAGCCAAAACGCTGTCTTGAGAAAGTTTCATAATATCCTCCGGCCTTAAAAAGTGAGTACTCAAAATCTCATCTATTTTCAAGTTTAGAAACTCGTCAGATCGCCAGCAGAGGTCTGATTGCAGGTGCTCAATTTTTTGCATTAATTCTTGTTCTCTCATGACTCGTTCTGTAAGTGCTCGTCTGAGTCTGAAATTTATTTCTTCAACTTTATCATCACCGTTACCAAGTTGCCGAGACATGCTCATATTCAAATGAGACAAAGTTTCCTCTTTTGTAGTAAGTTTCTCAATTTACGCTCGAAGTTGTTCATCGTCGTTTTCAAATTTCCCCAGCATCATACGAGAAGAAAAGGTTTGATTTTAATTACTATAAATATTATTTTTGAGATTTTTTAATAAGACTTTGGC
Source organism: Bemisia tabaci (assembly GCF_918797505.1). Taxonomy (NCBI): domain Eukaryota; kingdom Metazoa; phylum Arthropoda; class Insecta; order Hemiptera; family Aleyrodidae; genus Bemisia; species Bemisia tabaci. Next base: position 43,228,466 of record NC_092799.1, on the reverse strand, counting down.
CTCTTTTTCATTCAATTGCGGTACTTCATTTTTCATGAAAGAATGATTTTGCCACAGCCAGTGGTTGTTTTCAAAGGTCTCAGCTGGATCAAAACAATTTTTGAAAAGCTCTGTTATTCGCTATATGCTTGATTTTAAACCGTGTAAATTGCAAAATCATTGATTGGCGACTCATTAAAGAAAAACTCCTATCGCAGAAAATTCTCTGTAACTTAAGCTCAATATATTCACTGCTTTGTGCAAATAATAAGGATAATAATATGCTTAATGGAGACACAAACCTCCAAACTTCTGTCACATGAAGAACAGGAGCAGAAACCGTAAAATTTATATTAAATTAATGCATCACTGTTGGAGTAAGTTTATGAGAAATTCTAACTCAACACACTGTATCGTGGAAAATCAGGAATACATAAAGCCAATATTTTAAGGGTTATGGGTTCAGCTCGCACTCAAAGAGAAAAGAATTTCTTTTTTTCCCGTTTATTGATATTGTCATGCCAGTGCTAGAACAGCTGTCTATAGAGGTACGCACGTATGTACCTCAAGGATAAATATGCGCATCTTTCGTTTGGCGCCAAGAATTCATATTTTCTCATGTTCTTCGTAGCGACAAGCACGCCAATCTGCGCTTGCAAAATTAAACTATGAATAACTTCCCCTGTGTCCTCAGCAATCTTCTAGTACCATTCCGAATTCCTCAAAAGCATTCAATCTATGGAAAATGTATGTTACATTCAGGTTTGATCAACTGCTTGCAAGATCTGTCGAACTGAAGATTGAAGTTTTTTTCTGTCATCTAATTAAATGTTCTGTTTAGTTCAGTGATTTTTTTTAGGATGCTCTCCTGCGTTAAGCACTTTTCGATCGCAGGCTCATCAGTCATCGATTTTTGTTGCGTCAACAATTGAACATAACCTCAAATTCCCGTCCACGTGAAGTTGCTGCGAATACCGAAGTTTTCCAGTTTTCCTAATTTTAATTAATTTTCCTCTGTTTTATCCGCCTTTGTGTTTAGTTTCAGACTCTTAAATTCTAGTGAGCTACTCAGTGAATTTATTGTGTTATCATCATGGGTAAAATAAAGAAACCCAAGAAGCGTGGAGGTCGTCAAAACTTAGAAGAACAGATCAACTCTGAAAAGCGCGTCACAGATAAATTCCGAATCAAATTTAGAGATGAAATTGAAGAAAAAGATGAAGATGTGAGTATTCAGTTTATCTATACAGTGTATGTATTACACCAAGGGTTCTGAAGATAGGTATGAAATTCAATATATTCAAAGTTGTCTTCATGTTGTGCAGATAGTAAGTACAGAGATAAAAATGGAGCGCTAGCGAATATAAGCAGAGGATACCACTACAGCAGAATTGTACCTACATGAGTGTGAATACAGATAAATTTTGGTTTTCGATAAGTTGATCAATTTCATCTTCTCACCTAGTTACTGAAACTGCTATTTGCCTCAGCAGATGTCAAGGGTCGTATCTGTATGAGCAGGTACTCAACTTACGAATCTGACATCTCTGATTTGAAAACTTTCTGAAGTAACCAATACATTCTTTGAGTAAATCAATACATCATTTTCTCTCTAAGTACCAGTGTCCAGATAATTTTACTTTTTACCCGACGGAAGCATAAATACACAAAATTTATGGGTAGTAAGCATAAGTATAGTGTATGGGAATGCCCACAGAGAAATACTTAAGGTTTTTAAATTGATCCATGAGAAGAAAATTAGTTTATTAAAATTGAGGACTTTTGCAAGAGACTCAGTAAAAATCATCAGCAACTCTCAAACCAAGAATATATTTGTTTTTACTCGGGTAAGTACAGCCTTGAATATATTTCATGTTCAGCCGTGGCCATCCTCACCTTGTTAAAACGTATTAGGAAAGAAATGTTAACAGAGAAACTGTTGGAAAAGTTTCATATTTCAACCTTCTTAATCTTTAATTATTTTTGTTTTCAGTATGTTGATCCAAAATTGTCAAGGAAGATTTTACGACAGGCGAAGCAACAACAAGAAGAAATTGCTGAAGAGTTTGGCCTAACAGGTTTGTTCACTTTCATAGCTCTTGGTTACAATATGCCTCTGCTCTTATCATTTTTCGGTACTGAATTTTCTCTAATTTCGCTCCGTAAGCAGTCAACAGTGTTGTAATCGAATAAAAGCTTTTGATTCCACTCTCGTATTGACGCAAATTGGTGGGAGAAATTTATTGTACCGACCAACGGTGGCTCATATTTTCTGATTGTTTACCCAGCCCCTAAGCTTATGCCTAGAGCTCTCATGGTGTATTAGATATTAGCTGTTAATTTGCATCTCCGTTACCCCCCATTTTTAAACTTGTATCCATTTATCTAGCACCTATCTTGCACTATGTATCTAAAATACTAACGACACTAATATAATTTTTGGGAAAAATATTCAGGGTCTTACTATGTGTTTTTGAACTCAGTTTCCCATCGGTAATAGTAGATTGTTAGAAAAACAGATGGATAGATTCGTATTTTTTATTGATATTTTCAACCCTACAAAAAAGTGTTACTTACAATCACAACTTTGAGCCTGCAGCGCATTTGCATCGGTAGCGCTTTCCATAAATATGTGTAAGCATTAGTTATTTTTATCTACTCTTATTATCCATGAGAAGGAATACTTACCATTACATAGGTAAATATGATGAAATAATTCATTAAGAGAATCGATTTTCTTGTTTTCCAGGACCTGAAGTTGTACCCACTACCAAATTAGGCAATGACATTGCTGGGGATGATTCAGATGCTGATGATGAAGATCATATGCCAGAATCTGCTGGTGATGAATTTTTCGATGATATTGTAAGTTTAAATTTTGCTCTTTATCTTTTTAGTGTATTTTTCAAAGGAAATATATTATTGTGTTTTTCCTTGTCACTTTTAGCTCTCTAACATTACCCCAATTAAGCCATTAAACAAGGGCTTATTTAGAAAAGAAGTTGCATTTTTCCTCTTCAAAATCCTACGCTTCTAAGAAGAAGAGAAGAAAATCCTACGCAGGAAACGATCCAAACAATGTGAAGTTTGGAAATCAACTCCTAAAAGAGATATTATATAGTATTTTAACACAGATCAAATCAAAGTTAAGTTAGATTATACAAATGACATCATTTGTATTTTTATCATGTAACAAATGCTAATTGAGGCACTGGATGCAAAAAGGGCACTTCTCGGTCGCAGTATTTCAGAGTCTTCTCTAATATCTTATTCATTGTAAGGAAAGTGAATGCATCCATTTCACTAAAAATGCTACTGAATATTCCTTATGATTCTACAATTTTCTATAGAAAGAATTCTGGAAAAATCTTCCATTATAGTCTTCTCCAAGGGATTAATTGGCAACAGAGATGCTGAAACACCGCAATCGAGAAGTGCCCTTTTCGCATCAAGTGCCTCAATTGTAAACACTTATATCTTGTTTAGGAGTCGATTTCTAGACCTCCCTCCGTGGAATTAGTTTTTTCTCGTGGAATTTTGAAGAGGAAACATGATGCGTAGTGCTTTTATTCAAACTACATCTAGAGGCCCATTTTTAAAAATGTAAACACTTTATTTGAGAGTTGAGAGTTTATTTTGGAGTTGATAAAATGTGGCACCGGTAAACTATTTGAACATCTGAGGAAACTCATGCAAGACTGTTTGCATGGTTCCGAAATACCAAAGGATTGGAAGGAATCTTGGATTACTCCCAGTCATAAGAAAGGTAGTAAGCAGGATTGCGACAACTACAGAGGTATATCGGTCACAGGAACCTTGAGCAAGGTCTACGGTAAAATTCTCAAGGCAAAGGTCGAAGAGGTTTGGAACGGCCAGGAAGCCGAAGAACAGGCTGGTTTTAGAGCCAGTAGGTCTACCGTCGACCATTTGTTCACCATTACCCAGGTCATCGAGAAGAAAAGGGCGGTCAGCCAGGAGCTGCACTTGGTGTTTGTGGATCTTCAGAAAGCTTATGACAGCGTGCCGTTAGTGAAGCTTTGGGAAGCCTTGGAAAAAAGGGGTTTTAGCAAAGGACTTGTGGGGGCAATTAAATCATTTTATAATGGGACGATAGCAAAAATTAAATGTCGTGGAGAGTTGTCCGGAGGTTTTTTCGTCACAAAAGGGCTAAAACAAGGCTGTTGTTTGTCACCAACACTATTTAAGGTATACCTAGAGCACGTTTTAGAGGAATGGAAAAAGAAGGTTGCAGGAATGGGCGTTCCACTCCTTGATGGGCAGACCCTTTATACTCTATGCTTTGCCGATGACCAGATCGTTGTAGCTCAAGATGAGGAAGATGCAGATTACATGACGCGGAAGTTGGTCGAAGAATATCGGAAATGGGGCATGGACGTTAGTGTGTCCAAGACAGAGAAGCTGGTCGTGGGAGCAGCGCATCAACGGCAAAGCATAGAGCTTGAGGATGGACGGCGCATCGAAGAGTGTGACGAGTATAAGTATCTCGGTGTTTGGCTCGATCAGGATGGAAGGATGGATAGAGCAATTAAGGACAAGATCATCCAGGGCAGGAGAGCCATCGCGATGCTGAACGGGGTGCTCTGGGATCAGAGCATCTCAAAGGCAAACAAGCACCGGATATATGACGCCATCGTTAAAAGTATCGTGCTCTATGGTAGTGAAGTGTGGCCTTTGACGAAAAGAACGCAAGAAATGTTGAGGGCAACTGAAATGGATTTTTGGCGGCGATCTGCCGGCATTTCGAGACGGGACCGTGTCCGTAATGAGAGAATTCGCCAGGTGATGAAGGTTGAGAAAGATATCGTGCACGACGTCATGTCCAGGCAGTTATGCTGGTATGGACATGTGCAAAGAATGTCGGAGGAGAGGTTGCCCAAACAAGTTTTGGATTGGGTACCACCTGGGAAGAGGCGACGGGGACGTCCCGTAAAGGGTTGGGGGAAGACAGGCATATGTGGCGTTTGGGTGTCGCCAGAGTGCGTTATAAAGCGACTTTATGTATGTAAACACTTTATTTACCATGTGTGGCATCAACATTATAAAATCTACTTACTCTCCGCCTCTGACTACTTCATCAAAAGCAGTGCATAGCTTTGTGCCTTTTTGACTAAGAAAAGTTTCATTATCACGTTCCAGCTGTGTATCCCATTTTTTCAGCTTCTAAGGAATCCTTCTTTCAGGAATTCTGTCAACGGTTTAATGGAGCTCTAAACTTATTCTCTGTGGATTTTCCTAACTATTTTGTTTTGTCTTTTAGCAAGTTGATGAAGAGGACGAAAAGGCTCTCGAGAAATTCATGTCAGCCAACCCAGCCCCCAGGTTAACGTTGGCTGACCTCATCAAAGACAAAATCACTGAAAAGAAAACTGAACTCACCACGCAGTTTACCGATAAAGAAAGTAAGTTTTTGAAACCTATACATTAATTTGTAAAGAAATGTTTCTTCCTTTTACCTCTGTACCTAATAACCCTCATTTCAGCCTCTTAAGCAGAGAAAAAGTAAAATAGTGTTGCTACTTTCTGAAGAATTAGGAGCTGTGTACTTCAAATAATTGGCGATTCTGCTGCTTTGGTTAACTTCATAGAAAACTTGATTTTCTGGTTGTGATAAAATTCATTGGTATACCCTTTGGTTTTGTGAAATGTTGGTAGAAATGCATCAAGGCATGAAAGAAAATGGAGGAAGTATTTCGCAGATCGCAATTTATCTGTTGTTTTTCTGTGTGGAAAAAAATGATGGCATTTGAAATAATGGATGATTTTAATAATTTTGCATTCGGCAACAGTGACAAATGCGTCATTTATAGAAGCTATAAAATGGTCTACTTCCAATACAGCTTTGATCAATTTAGACGTCCAATTATGACTCTGTAACTTCAATAGAGCGCTTACTGATTTTAAAAAGTTCTTTCTTTTCTATTTTCCTACATGAAAAGTAAACCAATCAATGTAATGACTTTGTCTGTCTGAGTGTATACTAATTCTGATCCTCTTCCATTACTAGGTTTAGTCATGCAAGATATTGATCCAAAAGTAAAAGAACTGTATATCGGTGTCAGAGATGTTCTAATCAAATACAGGAGTGGAAAATTACCCAAAGCCTTCAAAATAGTCCCAAAACTGAATAATTGGGAGCAAATCCTTTACTTGACAGGTAATGTTTTTCAGGATCAACTTTTAAAAAACTCCGCCTGTACTGTCTTCTATAGGGAGTGCTGCCGGTCCCAAGCCCGGGCTAAGGAGGAGGGTTCGGCGGTGAGGCTAGCAACCTGCCGCCGGTAAAAACACACAATCTGCTCAAAGAAGCAAAAAGAAGCCTCGGTACCAGACTTTAACGGATTTACGACCCAAAGATTTACGGAAAACGGATAAACGGATTAAAATGGCTCAACGATTGAGAATCGCTACATGGAACGTGAAATCATGGAATAAGAAGGACCAAGAAATCGTCTCGGAAATAGAAGAAAGAAAAATCGATGTCTGTGCTCTGAGCGAAACAAAAAGAAAAGGCGCTGGCACTGTGATGCGCGGAAATTACCTGCTTCTGTATAAAGGTGCAAATAAGAACGAAAGAGCATATGCCGGTGTTGGAATATTAATTCATAAAAATCTCGTTGACAACATCACTGATATCAAATACATAAGCGAAAGGATGCTCCTTGTAGAGCTTAATCTAGGCTGTGAGAAGCTGAACTTGCTATCTGTTTATGCACCGGATACAGGAAGAGCGAAGCAGGAACGAGACAACTTCTACCGCGATTTACAAAAAGTCATAGATACTATACCGGTGCGCGAGAAATTAATCATGTTAGGTGACTGGAATGCTCGAGTTGGAGACAGCGTGGTGCCTGGAGTGAAGAACAGATTTAACGAGCCTACTCTGAATGACAGCGGTAGAGAATTAGTAGAATTTTGCTCCGTTAACGAATTAAGAATAAACAATACGTTCTTTGATCATCCTAGACAACATAAGATCACCTACACCAATAGTAGAGGTCAGACGTCCATGATTGACTATGTTATCAGCAATCGGCAGCTGCATCCGCAGCAAGTACTGGATGTTCGAACTTTATCATCTGCAAATGCCGGCACAGATCACGGACTCGTCTTATGCGAACTGCGATTGAGTCTGAATCCAGTAAAGAGGCGTCCAGTAATAGTGCAGAAATTGTGTGCTGAGAAGCTGTCAGACCTCTCTATAAGAGGACTTTACCGATCGAGATTACGCGGAAAACTGGAGAGTCCACCCAGTGATTCTTCGACAGCTGATGAACTATGGCAACATATCAAGTCAAAAGTGCTAGAAGCAGCGGAAGAAGCCGTTGGTTGGCGAAAAGTGAACAAGAATCGCATGAATAACCGAACACCGTGGTTTTGCGACGAGGTCAAGGAAGCGGCGAAGATAAAGAAAGAAGCTTTCCTCAAATACAAATCCAATCCAACCCCTCAAGAACACGAGATATATGCAAGAATCCGCAACGCGACCAATGAAAAAATAACGAAAATCAAAGAGAATTACTGGGAAGGATATACGAAAGGCATGGAGCGTGACTTTTATGGAGCTCAGAGGAAAATGTGGGGTGCACTCCGAAACCAGCGAAAAGAAATTTGTGAATATAAGCGTGTCCAGCATGTAGATAAGGAGCAATGGTTTAAATATTTCTCTGAACTGTATGATGAAAGCAATACAGACTCCAATGGAAATTTAGAATTCAGAAATGAAGATAGTGTGAACATAACCTTGGACATGGTAACAAGAGCTATCCACCGGCTCAAATTAAGGAAGTCACCTGGACCAGATAGTATAGGCAATGAATTTTTGAAATATGGCGGTGGCACTTTGGCCAAGCACATCCATCATTTGTTCTCTAAAATCTTACAGGAAAAGAAAGTTCCAGACGAATGGAAGGATAGCCACACGATCCCAATCTTCAAGAAAGGAAATAAGCTTCTACCAGAGAACTACCGCGGCATTACGCTGCTCAATACCTGTTTGAAGCTTTTCACTACTGTAATTAAGAACATTTTAGAGGAAATTGTAGACGCGGCTGAAGAGCAGCAAGGCTTCCGGAGGAATAGAGGAACTACTGATGCCATATTTATGATTCGTCAACTATCGGAGAAGGCTATCGAATTTAATAAGCCACTCTTCCTATGCTTTGTAGACCTTGAAAAAGCATTTGATCGCGTACGAAAACAGGATGTGCTGCAGATATTAAATGAGAGAAATGTTCCCAGATGCTTGATAGAGTTAGTTAAAGATTTAAATACTAACACGAGGACCCAAATTATTACCGCTGAAGGTCTCTCGGATGCCATCGTCATAAATAAGGGAGTGAGACAGGGTGATTCGCTGAGCGCATTTCTCTTCAACTTAGTGATGGACAAACTAATTCGCGCCGTGCGACCAAGGCGAGGATATACGCTTAGGAACAGAAATATTAATATCATTTGTTATGCTGACGATGCTGTGCTCATAGCAGATTCGGAAGATGAACTGCAAAGAATCTTGCATACATTTAATATGACAGCCAAGAAGTACAATATGAAAGTATCCGCCGCTAAGACAAAAAGTATGGTAGTCAGTAGAAACCCTATACGATGCAAGTTGGAAGTAGATGGTAAAATGATCGAACAAGTGATGGAGTTTAAATATCTTGGAGCATTGCTGACAAGTGCAAAGGACTTAGGAACCGAAGTGCGAGACCAGGCACTCAAGGCGGCGAGAGTTGCCGGATGCCTCAACGAGATGGTGTGGCGCAACAAATACATGGCCCGAGAAAGTAAAGTCAGAGTCTATAAAACAATCGTTAGACCAGTGTTAACATTTGCCACAGAGACCAGGGCCGAGACAAAGCGCACCAAACAACAATTCCGCACCGTTGAAATGAAGGTCTTAAGAAAAATAGCGGGCTTTACACTTTGGGATCATCAGACCAACGAGTCCATCAGAGATGCTTGTAATGTGCAAGATGTAGCCAAGTGGACTAGGATGAGGAGAAAGATGTGGTCGGAGCACGTTGACAGAATGGATGAAGAGAGACTGGCAAAAGTTTGTATGACTGGACAACCCATAGGGAAAAGACTGCCTGGACGACCGCCTAAGAGATGGGCACAAAGCTGGCTCTCTTCTCCTGAAGATGATTGAATGTTCCTGTTGCTATTTGTTTTATTGACTTGACGAATCTTTACAGATAATTATTAAATTTTTAATATTTTGTGCTTGGCACTCGAAGGCTTGACAAACAGGGCCATGCCCTAGTCGTTAGTAGAAGAAGAAGAAGAGAACTTTTAAAACTTTCAAAATTCTTTCTTTGCAATGTAATATTCTCAGATTCTCCTGTTCCATTCAAGGTCGTATTAACACATTTTATTGAAAACAACCATTGAATTTTTTTTCCCACCCGCAGAAAAAGTTCCAATTTTTTATTCTAAATTTAAATGAAAATTACAACTTGAAAAAAAAAACCGCATTAAGTTTTAACTGAGTCCGTGTATCAATTCTTCCAAGAAAAAGTGAAACAGCTGCTTCAAAGTATTTACAAAAACCCCTCCAGTAACAAACTATTTTTTGCCACAAAACTAAGTTGGATAATGACTTTTCAATAATTAAAACTTTGACAATTTTAATTTAAACCAATGATTTATATCGCATGCTGACTTACAGCAGCTTTTGTACCCTTCAGCTCTGGTAGTGAAAAGGTTAATCAAATTGGCATTTGTGCAAGACTCAGAAACAGTCAAGCAAAAAATCAGTCATATAATTGAAGATAAAGCTCTTCTTCTTGTTTTTTTTAGTGGCTTTTACTCCAGTAAAGGAGCCTACAGGCATCTAGAGACATCTATTGTAATTTGAAGGAAAAGCTCTTATGGTTATGTTATTTCCCTATCCAGGTCTATTTTCGCATCAAATTTTTTCACCTTTTATCAATACAGAGTTTGATTTGTTACAGAACCTCATCGCTGGAGTGCCGCTGCAATGTATCAAGCAACAAGAATTTTTGCATCTAACCTTAAGGAAAAAATGGCGCAAAGGTTTTATAATCTGGTGCTCTTACCCCGAGCAAGGGATGATATTCAAGAATTTAAAAGACTGAATTTCCACATCTTTCAAGCTCTTAGGAAAGCTTTGTTTAAGCCTGCAGCATTTATGAAAGGCATTCTACTCCCTCTCTGTGAGGTAGGCTTTTATTGAAGTAGACTTCATAACAGTCAAGATACTATGAAAGATTTCATGGTGCCAGTTAACTTTTATGGATTTTTTCTTTTAATTCTGAGATGCTACTTCCATAAGAGAAATACATTTTTAATGATGAAAATATAATCACCAAAGTTTTAAAGCACTGAACAGAATTTTTTTAATACAAATTTTTTAAAAGTCTCTAAAAGCACTCACCACTCATCCGGTTTTTTTCTTTCACGGAATTTTTCTGTTTTAAAGACAAAGCAAGCGGTCAGTGCTTTTTATGGCTGTTCCAGTGTCCTTTTTACAAATGTTCCCAGAAGAATAAAAAGAGACTAACAAATTTTACTCCTTTGCAAAAAATTAAGCGCTTTATTTTGTCAATCGCTTTTCAAGCATGTATTTGCTTACGATCCGGAAGAAACAGTTAGAGATTTCAATCTATGACTAGATTTTTGAACGTCAAAGGGTCCAAGCGTTTCCTCTTCAAATTCTTTGTTAAAATTAACTCCTCGCTTTTATCTAGATGGAGTGTGAATTTAACGCTCAAAATAATGATGGCAGGTGTCCTTCTGCCTTGTGCTAATAAAAACTGGCCCCCCTATCAGTCGTGTGGAGGGGAAATTTCTGGTTCGCGAATTGTTGACTACACAAATTACTGACCCTGCTTGTCCAGTTTTATTACTGTGATATTTTCATTCATGATTTCTCCTCTTTTTTTTACAGAGTGGAACATGCACCTTACGGGAGGCTATCATCATTGGTTCTGTGGTGGCCAAGAACTCAATTCCAATGCTCCACTCAGCAGCCGCTATCTTAAAATTAGCAGAAATGGATTACAATGGTGCCAACTCAATATTCCTAAGAATTCTATTTGATAAAAAATATGCACTTCCTTACCGAGTTGTTGATGCAGCAGTCTTTCACTTTTTAAGGTAAATGTCATTAAAACTGTATAATTGAAGTGTTTAAAACTTTCTAATCGAAAATTCAAAATCTTTGATTAATTTTTAACTCTTAGGGGCATATTTCTTTTTCCTCCTAATTTTTATGGTCCCACTTTCTCATGATTTGTATTTTAAAAAACTAAGTACGAAATTTTAGACTCATGAATGGGGAAAAAAATAACAACAGAGTTAGTTTGCATTAAAGTATTTGCACCCCTGCTAAGGGGGTGCACATATTTAACCTCGTCTACACAGTTTATGTCAATGAAAATGTAAATTAGTTAGTAAAGACAACCTTTTAATCATCATTAGTACATATTGCAGAAACCAAGTTGGAAATTATTTCATAAATAATTCTTTTTAATATGAATTTGATATGCTCTTATAATTATTCGCAAGTCAATCTTGCAGTAAGTGTAATGGCTTACCAGGGAGTCGAGAGTCAAGATCAGAAATGAAAATTAGTACAACCATCGTAATATTAATCATGTTTTTATTAATTATGCTTTTCAGGTTCGAAAGAGACCCCCGCGAGCTCCCAGTCCTGTGGCACCAAGCCCTGTTGACCTTTTGTCAGCGGTACAAGGGCGATATCAGTTCGGAGCAAAAAGAAGCCCTACTCAAGTTGCTGAGGAGTCAAAGTCATCCTACAATCTCTGCAGAAATCAGACGTGAGTTGAATAGCGCCAAGTGTCGCGATCTTGAATTGGCTGAACCACCCGCTGCTGCCGTGGAATTGTAAATGATCCGAAAATTAATGTTATCTATCTTGTACAAATGTAAGATTAAGTTCTCTTTTTTCAAGGGAAAATAAAAATTTAAATCTTTTTGTTACCAGTTGCTTTGGTTCTTTGCTCTACGTTGAATCCAATAATTTCATCTTTGCCTTAGAAGACAGTAACATATTAAAATAAGACCCGGATTTACTTGCACAATTTGGCACTACCTTAAGAGTCTGACAAAAATACTCATGTATCGAAAACAAAATATGCTTAATCATCTAGTTAGGATAGGCAAAAGAAAGTCAAAACGAGGTTTTTTAAAAAAAAAAAAAAGTACAAAATTTATTCAATAACAAGTATGTATAACAATTAAATCTGAAGTGAGATGAGCATTGAAAGGAATATTATACCAGTGAATATTATGGGGCGAGATATTTATCAATCCATGTCTTTGCTTGTAGATAAGTGAAAGGAGAAAGCTCCTGTAAATTTGTCTTTACTTTCAATTTGTTAACTTTTTTGTTGATATGATTTTTCAATTGATAAGCTTTCATTTGAACTTGTTTGATTTGTTATCATGAATTGCAAGTGGAATTGTCAGCTTAAACTTAAACTGTTCAAAGTTTTCAATTTTAGTTCTTGGCGAGGGGGAAGAGTTGGTCATAAGGAACTGTGAGGAACACTTGGTTGAGTACAGGGCGGGCAACTTTGTCAAATCCAGACTCAGCAAAAGGTAACATGGCTTCATACAGGACTCGCCAGAATTGGTTGACAAAAGTCAGGGCGACTTGGCCTGTAAACAGAAAGGAAAATTAGTTATTGAGCATCTCTCATTTTTTTTTTTGGTGTGATTTACAACAATGAACTAAAAAAGTCCATTCGCATTTTGGTCTGAACCCTGGATAGGATAATTGACATCGTTTCTAAGACCCGTTTCAAAATGTTTATCGATAGCTAAGGAAAAATACCCTCTAACAGATAATTTTGGCGAAAATGAATTAACGACTTTGCTGCATTCTACAGTATAAAATACGCAAGTTGATGTTTTTCGTTGTGTCCGATTTTGCATGGGAAGGATGTAATGACTCTGTAATGCTTCTAAAAAAATTACAAACCTTATGTTAAAGTACAAAAATTGCAAAGTTTTTTCTTCATCCTCTAAAATTTTCAGTTTTTAGATAGAAGGTATTGTTCTTTAGCCATTCATATTCATATTTCCTGTTGAGATTAGTGATATTCAAATGACAATTCGACCAATTATAATCATCAATTGATATTCCGAATATTCAAGTATCACTGCATTTTCTGGATTTAACTAGATAAACAAATATCCTGCGGCTCATTGGAATTATAATGTTCGGTGCGAACATTCTAAATGTCCAAATGAATGAGAAGTTCTGCTAAATACTCCTAATGAGAAGACTCTTTTCCTTCCATAAAAGTTGGTCTCTTTGGCGAAATGTGGTCAAATATTGTCGTTTAATATTTCACGGATCCTTGACATTTTCAATAACAGAGCTCACTGACCTGAGTGCGATAGTCATGAATTTTTTCTCCGTAATATTTAGGGAAAGTCATAGAATTTAATCTAAGTCGTCAAGCTTTCTCTCAGTTATCAGAAAATGTTGAAATTTTACTAGATTTTTAACCTTGCCATGTGTCAGTCATTTAAGCAATGGTCCATTATTATTAAAGCCATTTGTACTTACTCAGTCTTTGGTTTCCGTTTACGAGATTGGTGGCATGGAACTTAGCGTCTCCAATTTGAGGTCTTACATGGAATTCGTGAATCTTCATGTAGTCTTCACCATCAACAGTCACTCTGTGTCCCTTGAGTTTCCAGGTTCCAGTGATGTCAGCTAAGAAAAAAAGAAGAGTTAAAAATGAGTTATCATTGAGAGAAGTTGATAGAACATGGGTTACGGAGAAAGACAGACATGCTTTTGTTATGCTTAACCAAGAAACAAAAAATTTAAAATCATTTAAAAAAGAGAAAATTTTAGTTAAAATTGAAGTTTTTCAAAATACTGTGATACCATATCATGATCAGAAAAAATACCTACCTCTATTTTTTTTCGCAACTGTTTTGTAAATTTCTTAAAAAATTAGAGAGACAGCTGTTGAAGTATTATTCCTTTGTTTGAAGTTCCTGAACATCCTTTCTCTAAAAAAAGAGCGTGTCACTATTTCCTCATGAGCCCCAGAGAGCATAGAGTTATATGCAGCTTAGAACTCATGTGGAAATTGAGATACGCTCTAACATCAGAGGAGCGACGAAATGTCATTTTTTAGGGATAATTTGCATATTCTCTTACAAACGCAAGGCTTAACTTAAAAACTTTAAATGAAAATTTTTAAAATGATCCACACTTACTCATGTTTGCTCCGTAAACACCTCGGCCTTGGACAACTAAATCTCCAATGGCACCTTCCATCTTGTAGGTTCCGTCAAATTGGAGTTTTGGCAGTAAGAAGTCGACTTCCAACACCATTCTTTCAGGATCATTGACTTTGGATCTGTAGTCCCAAAAAACAATCACAATTTGAGTATTAATTGAGAATGGATGATATTTTAAAATGAGGGGTGGCACTGTATTTGATACTTTTTTAATGGTGGCTCAGTATTATGTCGTGAAAATCTTCAAGAAACTGTGTTCAGGATTTTGCACCGCAAGAATCATTTTCATGGATCCTTTGTATGTCAAACTGAATCTGAAACACGTTCCAAACCAACAAATCTGGTCTACAGCTCATCCTAGATCATTTTTTTAAAGACCTAAATTAAAAGGCCTGCGTGAGCTTTTCCCCCTGTCACTATATTTTTTAAATGCAGCTTCAGAACTCTTGCTTCTGGAAGTAAGTGACATGTTTTGAATGGAAAATGCTATTCAGTCCCATTTCATTCAATATATAGTATAAATGTTTCTGGCTATTCGAAAAAAAAGACGTTTAACACAAATAAAATTATATAATTTCAGCAAATTTCTATAGTTTTTTATTCCTTTGTAAGCACAGTTTGACCATAAACTATGTTTCATATACACTCACCTGACATCCAAGACCTTGAGTCCAGCAAGTCCTCTTACATAGGAGTTCTTGACAATTCCCTTGCCGTATATTTCTCCACCTTCATAATCTTGGATGTATTCTGGGACATAGAGCGGGTCCAAACCAGTCATGTTCAATTCAGGAACACCTGTACAGATAAACGTCCGAAATCAAAGCGTGTTTTTAACATTTTATGAATTTCATTTAAATCAATTCTCCTAAGTAACGTTCAAAGGTGGACTGAAGACGCGTCGATGTCAGGCGCCTTGATACAACTATTCGTGCTCGGTGGATGTCCATATTGCATACACCAAAAGCTGAAGGCGTTTCGACTCTAAGCAGCTCAATTGCGGTTCTTGGTGCGGTGTCCTCAATTGCGCGCTCGCACCATCGTTGGTAAGGAGGGATTAAATCCAAAATGCCTTCAATTTTTCGTGTATGCAACACAGACATCTTTCGAGTACGAATAGTTGTATTCGAAGCCTTGATGATTACTCTCATTCCCACAGGTCTGGCGGTGGGACGGCTTGGTCCATTACTCTCTGTGATAGTAATGTGGCAGTCTGTTGTCTAATGTTGGCATCCCGAGTAATATTTATCAAGGGAAGTGCTGGAATGAAGTTTAATGACTGTATTAAAGTTGACGAAGAATTTAAAATCTCCATCCACAGTTGTCTAATCCGTCACTATGACCTCTGAAGGTAATTTTCGCATCCAGAACCTAGAAGATAGGGAACACACAATCACCCTAAAAATGCTAACATCCAATGTAGCTTTTCTAGAGAAAAAGTTGCAACACGTTGAAGTAATATCGCCAAAATGTATATATTTTATTTCAATTATGTTGGAACTTGAAGACATTTCGACGATAAGGACCTATGTTTAACGACATTATCGGTAGATGAATTGCAACTTGTCACACTAAAGTTGACGCATGTTGCAACCTTACTGACGTAACTTTGACTTGAAACTCAAGAAAGTTCCAAATTGTTTCCGACGTAGCCAAATCTCATGACTCATAAATGCTGCCATTTTCACAAAAACATGAATTTTCACCAATGTTTCTGAAATTCAGGAAAATTGCAAATATACCACCGATAGCAAATTTCATGAAATTCCAAATGTTACCAACGTTGCCTGCTTTTCATAAATGCATACTGGTGATTAACGTTGCAAAATTTGATGATTAGAAGTAAATCTCAACACGAGGACTGAGGAGCATTTGCTGGCCGAAAATTGCAGAGCTTTATAACAATCTCACCTTCACAAGCTGTAAATTTAAAGCAAACTTTTTTTCCGCCGAAAAACTTTACTTAGAACCACCTTCTAGCTTATTCAAAAACCGATCCTGATTGAATTTAATGAAACGCTATTGAGCGCAAACGGAGCTCTGTACCGAGACGGCGCACATTGGACGGAGTCAATAGGAGAGGTCGGACAAAATTTGGAAATTTTAAAAGCTCATACCTCCATTTACACACAACTTTGAGGTTCTAGAAGTGATTTCATTGGTTTCCTCGTGAAATTTTCTTCTGTAAGCACTCCTTTAAATTAAAAATGTGACGAGATAAACACCAAAATTTGCAGTTATACTCAAGAATTTCATGTCCGACCTCCCTCCCAAGTAGCAGAGGTTGCAACAACTTGCAACAAAATCTTTTGATTCTTGCAACTAATAAATTGATATGCGGATTGCCTACTCTCTACCCCGAAGGAACTATCATTGTCGGAACTAGTTGCAATTAAGTTGAAACACGTTTCAACTTCAGAGTATTGCTGGTTGCCTATCTTTAGATTTTAAACAACTTTGGTGCAGCAATTTTGCAATCTCAGCAGGTCGCAACTTTGCCTTCCGATTAGATCGCCAAAAATCGGCACTCATCGACCAAAAGTTGACCGAAAGTTGCAATTTCGTTGCAACTAATACCAACATTGTTTCAACTTTTTGCAACTTTTACATTGAAAAATGCCACTTGGGCTAATGGACTCGATCCACCGTGCGGCGGCGAAGAGATCGAGTATTTTAGAGGTCTCCTGAAAAGGAGGTGGCATGGTAAATCGCTGAGAGAATTCCTAAACAACTATCGGTATTATTAGAGTGTCATAAGTATGAGCTTGGAGCTGAAGTGACTCGGCAACTTGAGGTGCTCATTGTCAATTCATGTCATTTTTTCGGGCGCTCATAAAAACATCAAAATAGCAGAACGTCTCAAACGCCATCCGAAGTTGCCAGGGACAAACGTTTTAGAGACGTATTGGTAGGGTTATCGTCGATTCTTTTGATTAATAAATTTTTCGACCGTAAAAAGCGATTTGGTGCAATATTTCTAGCATTACAGGCCTGCAATTACAAAAGGAATAAAAAATATACCGAGAAGTTGCTAAGATCGTAGAACTTCTATTTTTGATTCTGGGTTCAGCTCATTTATGACCGTGTTTTTGTGGACCAAATTCCCTTATCCCGCAAGCAGTTACATTTTCAGGGCTCACTGGAATAAAAACACATTGGATCTAGAGTCCAGACTCTTAAAAACATCGACAAGAAAAAATACTCTTGATTCAATCGGATTTTTGCTTAAATCAAGAACCAAGCCTCTTAATTCGAGCGGATTTCCTTTTGATTTAAGCAAAAATCTGATTGAATCACGAGTATTTTTTCTTGTCAATGTTTTCAAGAGTTTGGACTCTAGATCCAATGTGTTTATTTTTCCAGTGCTAAGTTTGGCAACACAGTGAGAAAATGCTACGTCGTAGACCTGACTGATGGCCAAAGGTTCACTGCAACCGACAGCAAAGCGTCTACTCAGAGGTCACGTGCGAGAAACAAAGCTCAAGGAAAACTTCTAGCGAGGATCTGTGCTTGTAACTCACCAAGTCTGACAGAAAAAATCGAACATTTCTCGGAGGGTTTATGTTTCAACTCCCTCTCCAGTAGCACAAGAGGCACAATTTATTATTTTTATTTTTTTATTTTTTTTTTTATTTTTTATTTTTATTTATTTTTATTTTTTTTTTATTTTTCAGTTTTCATTTTTTATTTTTTTTATTTTTTTTATTTTTTATTTTTTTTTTATTTTTTATTTTTTTTATTTTTATTTATTTTTTATTTCATTTTTCATTTTTCATTTTTTATTTTTTTTTCATTTTTTTTTCATTTTTTATTTTTTTTATTTTTTTTATTTTTTATTTTTTTTTTTTTATTTTTTTTTTCATTTTTATTTTTTATTTTTTATTTATTTTTTATTTTTTTTTCATTTTTATTTTTTATTTTTTTATTTTTTTTTTATTTTTTATTTTTTTTTATTTTTTTTTTTTTAAAAAGTGTAAAAACCAGTAAGAAGTAGTAAAATAAACCCGAAAGTAACGTCATGTAGCATTTCTACCTGCAAAATACGCAGAAAACCCAATATATTCTTCCATTTTTTCTCACCCCTCTATCCGCGAATGTGCTCTGTGAAACTTGTAAACTCTGATCATACACGACTTCTTTACGAGTTATTTTTCGTGCAACCTTTGAACTCAAATTAATTACAAGTTTCACCTGTTTTTATCAGTTATTTTACAAGCTGAGCTACTAGGACTTTTTAGGTTTCCTTTGAGTTGAGCGGATCAGTATGGTTGAACCGAATATCTTCCAATAAGTGAATCAAGGGGTGAAACTTAAGATGAAGTTCAAGCAAGGAGAGCAATAAACGAGTATGATCTACCACCGCAATTTGAGAAACATACTTTTTTACCTCCTTTATAGTCTTGCTAGTGTTGAAATTTTAGCGGATAAGTGTGAATTGTTTTTCTCGCGGTCTCATCGCGATTACAGTCAACACATAATATACAAACAAATTATTCTCCGCAATATTCACTACCAATGGTATCTCTTTTTGTCGCCTCGTTCATTACATATTACATTTTTCAAGGCCTTATTCTAAAAATAAAATGATAAACTCGCTGTGATGAGGCATGTGTAATGCGCCCTCGTGATGTCCGGGGAATTTTCTCACTTTTCTAACGGCGCGTTTAAGTCTCTCAGTTGTTCCTCGCCCGCAGCGCCGTTTTATGTGTTGCCCACCACCGTATTTTAAAATTAAGTCATTATCTGCAATGTTTCGAACTGAACACAACACTGGAAAAAAACACAATGGATCTAGAGTCCAGACTCTTAAAAACATTGACAAGAAAAAATACTCTTGATTCAATCACATTTTTGCTTGAATCAAAACGAAATCCGCTTAAATTAAGAGGCTTGGTTCTTGATTTAAGCTAGATTCTGATTGAAACACGAGTACTTTTTCTTGTTGATGTTTTCAAGTGTCTGGACTCTAGATCCAATGTGGTTTTTTTCCAGTGAACGACGAGAAGTCTTGAAAACTCACCTGAGAGAGCAAACTTTGGGATGAGGTACTGAATGGTTTTTTTGAGACAGGCATTGAAGTCAGGGCTGTTCCTGATACAAGGCTCAGAGTAGGTCGCTGGAACAAACAAAAAATCATGAAATTAAAACTTATTCGTACATTTGGTTTTGAGTGAAATTTAAATGAGGAGACTTGATAAGTGATTCAGATGATCGCGTCTATAATGACCTCGCTTTGACCGTATGAATAAGACGGCACGGAGCAGGCCTTTGCGATATATCGATTGATACGCCACTCAAACCTATGAAAAAAGATCGATCATTAGGGTGTTCGCAGCGAACACCTTAGTAATCGATTCTTTACCATAGCTTCAAATGGCGAGATATCGATAATCGATCATTCACGCCACACCACTGGTTATCATCTCGTTGGAACCGTCAAAAGCGTTACGTCAATCGGTGAATAATATTGAGTCTACCGTTGTGCATCGATCCTGACTCTATTCTATTGTTGATACTCATCATTGCAAGTCCACAATACTCGCATTTCAAGTTAAACGGTGTATTCGAAGGCGTTTTTTGACAAATCATTTTTTCAGGGAGGCTCCACTATGGTTTACATCGTGGTTCAGCGGTCAAGGGAGAAGGAGATCCATGATATAGTGTCATGAAAAATACCATTTTCTAAAATCCGGAGTGGATTTCAATTTAATGTACAGCTTTGGAAGTAGATCTTCGCCAGCGGTTATGCACTGGTTCGCCACCATAAAAAAGGGAACAAAAAATATACATTCTGAGAATTTGAGAGACGTCAAATTGGTCACGAACCTACTTTTTTTCTTTGGTTATATCTCTTATTTTTTGTGGTAGCATACCACTGCAGTTTCTCGCGAAGATTTATTTTTACACTCATGCTATTGAATTCACTCAGGGTTTGTAAACATTTTCCCTTTGATGATGCTATATGCAAAAAGGAACCACTAGCATTGCAATGTTGCTAAGATTGTGCGACTTCTTTGTCTTTGAGGAAAAGCCCGATTATTCATTAATAGTTTTTATTTTACTCACTAAAAACTGTGAATTTAAGACAAAAATTACCATCTAAATTTCATAGTTTTTCACGATTTCCGCAATTTTATTGCAAAGGATGAAGTTGCACAATCTTAGCATCATTGTAATGCTAGTGGTTCCTTTTTGCAAAATGCAATCCATATTAAAGTCTCCTTGAACTTCATTTAATCCAAGTGTAAACTACATCAAAGGTATAAGTATGGAAACTTTTGTTTCGAAACCTTTTTTTTTTTTTATTTTTCAAAGGAAAAGGTTGGGAAAAGCTTTTCTGACCCATTTCCAAGACCTCGCTTTGATCGAGCGAGGAGATCTGCAGAGCGCGAGTGTCTTGAGTCGGAGCTTTCGCGTAAAAATCTGGAAGTTTCGAACGAGTAAACATCTGATTATGCTGTTTTCCTTGTGCCATTTTTACCCGGTTTTCTTCCTTCTTCGACCACCGCCGTGATTGCCGCTTCGTGCAATAACATATGCTTATTTTTAATCGAGTTTACTGGGAAAGTGTTAATTTTACGGTCCATTCTGGCAACCATGACCACCGCGCACTGCGAGAAAACCTGACCCGTGTTTGCCTCGACCTTTGCGTCCATCGCCAAGTCAAGTTTCCGCGCGAGATTCGAGAAGCGCCGCTAATACTGCCGTTATAAGGAAAAACGCCGTTTGAACATTTGGATATCTTAAATTTCCTTTGATAAAATACAATTTAGCTAAGGGAACCTCTTAAAATTGCTCTTACAATTTTTTAGACAATTTTAATCTAAAGTACATGGAAATTTCAAGGAAAAATATCCACAATTTTACTGAAAAATAAATAATTTGGTGAGGTGAAATTTGGCAACGTCCGAAAGTTCATTTGTGACGTCTCTTTAGAAATTCTCCGTTATATCAAATTAGATCCAACACTGGAAAAAAAACACACTGGATCTAGAATCCAGACTCTTGAAAACATTGACAAGAAAAAGGACTCTTGATTCAAGCAGATTTAAGCTTAAATCAAAAGGAAATCCGCTCAAATTAAGAGGCTTGGTTCTTGATTTAAGCTTAAATCTGATCGAATCAAGAGTATTTTTTCTTGTTGATGTTTTTAAGAGTCTGGACTCTAGATACAATGTGTTTTTTTTTCCAGTAAAGCAGTAAAGCTGAAAAAAACTCTTTAAGTGTGATCGGAAAAATTCTAAACACGCCTGGTAGGAACAAATTTCTGGTATGAATTACTCGATGGAGAATTGGACTTCATTTCGTAATCAGGAACTATAATTTCCGGCTCATCTGTGAAAACACTTATGTGCATAGGGAAACTAATGGTAGACACATTATTTCTAAACTGAGTCAGAAATCGTAGTTCTCGACCGCAAAATATAGTGCAATTAATATGAAGCGAGGATTCCGTGGGTTGGGGTTTCTTTTTCCATGGACGGTTACCATCCGTCATTCCTTGGACTTGTATGAAGGAACGTAACTCTATCCCAAGGTTTCAAAATGGACTCAGATAATACAAGTTTTCATATGAATGAATCAAGGTAATTTTTGTTCGAAGTACGTCTGATTTTTGCATGATATCAGCATGGCCGGATTCACCTACTTGCCGCCCATGGGCCGCCTGTATTTTGCCGCCCTCATCTCATTCATTTTGAAACATCAATATAAACCATCAAGTGAACGTGCCGGAGGGAGAAGGGTGCATAAGACGCGTTCACTCGTGTTGAACACTTTTTTCGCGTAAGCCGTGTCAACAATACTAGCAAAAGTTCACGGAACTTCGCGCGAAAGTTCAGTTCCGTAAACCTATCTCTGTGGGGACAAGGCCTTTCATCTGTAAGAAATGAACGAAAAAACTAAGAAAGAACAAACATAAATAAGGTTTAATAACTTTAACTTCCGCCGCCGTGCCGCGCTGACCACACTGTGTTTAGCGCAATGCGTGAAGTATTCATGTAGTCTTGTAGGCACTGTGCGTTTCACGCCGCGCCGACCGCTGTTGACCGTACTGTGTTTGACGCAATGCGTGAAGTATTCATGCAGTCTCGTAGGCGCTAATTTGTGTTACACGCCGACCGCCGTGTCGAGGGCTTCTCCTTTTCATCTCAAGTCCTCGTCATCATTTCTCTTTGCGCCGCGTCGCTCCAGGCCAAATTACGTGTTTGGTTTCTCTCTTGACTCAACTAATTAAAGGTGCGCAGTCTTTTGTATCACCGAAATACGACAAAATTAGAAATTAATGAACTCTCAGGAAATGAGAGATTTTGTCACCCTTTCTTGTTCGTAATTTTTTTCTGAATCCGATTTTTTGGTACCTGCATTTAAAAAAATTGCAAAATTTGCCGCCCCCTAATTTTGCCGCCATGGGCCGCGGCCCATGTGGCCACCCCCTTAATCCGGCCCTGGATATCAGTAGAAAAATCAGAGAAATTTTCAATTAGAAGTGACCATGATTTTCCCGGTAAAAATGCAATTTCCGGGAAGAAATTCATCAACATTGAAATTTAGTTACATTCTATGGTGCGGGGAACGGCAAATTATTATTATAGTGTTGACAAGAGGAAGACAAATCAACCATTGCACATCTCGAGAGACGCGAAAAGTGCGAAGACGCTGCATAATTAGTCTCGCGGACTCGAGTTGCTTCACGACACGAACCATAACTGGCGGCGCTCACGTTCGGTAAACAATGTCTTTATCACATCGGTGCATTGTAGGCACGTGAGAGAGTGGTGTCAATTTTCACCCCCCCCCCCTCCCCCTGTTCAAACTTGTTCTTCTTTTTTCTCGCTCGGATGGGTTTCAATGAATGGATATTGCTCCTGGGAGTGCGCATCCCAAATTGCAGCAATGCGCTGATGCACTATTGCATCGATGACAAGGCGGTTCTGCATACGCGTTCCTGCCGTGCTAAGGAAAAACGCCGTATGAGCCTTCAGACGTTGCCAAGTTTCCTCCGTTTCAAACTGCAATTACTGGAGAAATTGTGAACATTATTTTTTCAAATTTTCAGACAATTTTGTACACAATTTAATCTAAAATATCTGAAAATTTCAAGGAAAAATATGCATGAATTTTGTCAAAAATACAGGTTTTTTCAAGGGAAGCTTGGCAACTCCCGAATGTTCATACGGCGTTTTTCCTTAGCACGGCAGATTAGCTCCCGTGCCGTGTGCATCGAGCTTCGGAAGTTTGCCAGGTTTCGGAAAAACAGGGTTTTCTTTGCTGATTGTGAGCTTTTCTGATGACGCTTTAGAATATTGCCTGTCTACTGGAAAAATGGTAGCACCAGGATTGAATCGTAAAAACTTACGGCCTCTATTGGATGTATTGGGTTGCGCTTTCTCGTAACAAACCCCTATTTTTCTGCAAGGCTTTTGTAGTAAAGGCTTACTTTCACACCCGGAATAATCATCATTTTCCCCGTGATTTAATGCGACATGTCGCACTAGTTGGACCAGGTATAAGATGTGTGCCGGTGGGCTGGTTGTTGAAATTGGTAGAAAAAGTGATAGACGAAAAAGACAAAAATGATATGGATAGAGCCTATTGGTGGAAAAAGAGGTAGGTAATAGACTAACTAACGGTAGCCCAAGAGAGGCTTTTTATTTGGTCCACCATTTTCACCCTTAATTTATAAGAATCACCCATTTCAACCGATAGTAACACGCCACACTCCTTATTTCTTCTTTGTCTACCAATCTCAACAATCAGCCCTTTCAGGAACGAAGAAAGTAAAAGCGCCTTCATTTTACGAGTATGCAACATTGACATCTCCAAAACACGAATAGTTGCATCCCGGCGCTACCATTCATGCTCGTCGGTTGAAACGGTAACTAAACGTTGGTCATCAGCCAATATATGGATGTATTTATGCTAAAAGGAACTATGTGCACAGGGTTTGCGTGTAATATAGTTCCTTTTAGCATAAAGACGTCCATATTTCAGAAATAATTTGCATAAGCAGCCTCCTACCTAATCCGCAAAAAGAAGGAGAAAAGGAATAACTCAGGTATTCGGCAACACTTTTATCGGTTTCTTGGAGCTCGTCACCTTGTTGCAAATCGGAGTATTCATAAACCACCGGTGCTGTCTCTATTGTCTCTTGCGAATCGGCAAACTGCAACTGTTGCGTTTCGGCATTGCCTACGAAAATAGCTCTCGGAGGTTATACATCGTCGTTGCGTCGCAAGTCCGCACGGCGTAACGGTTATATAGTCGAAAAACACAATACACGATCGATCGAATGAATTGGCTACACACCGATAATTTAGTGTCATTGAGACGCGTAGATGCGATCAATAACCTGATGATCTGTCTGAACTTCGATCCCATCGAGAGATCATTACTCCGGCGGGCTCATTATTTCAGATCGGAATAACAAAAGTGTCTGGGAGACATTAGAATGGTGAACAGCAAGGCGCTCTGCATGAAGAACAGTCGCGGAGTCAAAGAAGTCCAGGGGGCCTTGCCTCCTTCCCCCGTGACCTAGAACGAGGCCTGCTGTCTGAGAAGTCATTTGCAATGCTGTTTGACAAGACTATCTGACCAAAATTTTGAAATTTATGGGGCTTTAAAAATTTTTTTGGGTTGTTTTTTTAGTGTTTAGTAAACATTCATTTTTAGAAATTATGATCGCACTGGGAAAAAAAACACATTCGATCTAGAGCTTAGACTCTTAAAAACATCGACAAGAATAAATACTCTTGATTCAATCGGATTTTTGCTTAAATCAAGAACCAAGCCTCTTGATTTGAGCGGATTTCCTTTTGATTTAAGCTTAAATTTGATTGAATCAAGAGTATTTTTTCTTGTCAATGTTTCAAGGGTCTGGACTCTAGATCAAACGTGTTTTTTTTCCAGTGCGCCCAAGGGAATTGTGACCGTAGTTCAGTGGTTCATAGTTTGCAGTGGAGCGTGTATGTTTCAGGGGCTTGAAGGACAAAAGGCTAAGGTGCAGTTTTTGACAAAATTGAGATTTTAGTAATTTCAAGTAAAACTAGTCTTAATGCAGATTCTGTGAGAAATTTTCTCCCAAATCCCAATTTTTAAGCATCAAAAAGTCAGTTTGAACTTTCTTTCCGCCACAAGAATCCATGTATAATCTCGAAACTTCAAACATATATTTCTCAAAATAGCAAAAATTGCATTTGTGCGCCTTGTCCTCCAAGCCCCTCATTCTGTCGAGTCGAGTCGGAAAATCGGATTTTCTTTGAGAGGACAACTTTCCAGTGTACTGAAGAATCAGCTGTAATAGAATTATAGTTGAGTTTTTGCAAACAGAGGGCGCAAAATTTCATTGCAATCTAGAAATAGTTCGCGCATTGATCATGATAGATCAAACTTTCAAATGGTATTTTCTCGAAACTACGTGTTTTTCAACTGAAATAACATCAGATGCCATTGCTCCGATTGAGTTTGATATTTTTGATTGATTTTTTTTGTCTCAAGATTTTTGTGGGTACCTGAAATACTTCACCACGACTAGAAGAAGAATAATAGACGAAGATCCCTTTTCTCAGAGGACGTCACAATGGAGAGTTCGCATGCAAATTTTTTTATTGCTTCACCTGAAAGTGCTTGAAGAGCTGATTTCAAAGTATTTTTTATACTTTTTTTCTGATACGGGAAATAATATAAAAATAGATTCAAAAGTGAGAAAATGCACCGCCTAGCGACGTCATCTGGCGGCATTTCCCATTTCAACACATGTAATTTAGCACATTAAATCATTTTGTCATATCCTCTCCAATAATTATTCAATACATGAACCAAGGGTATCCTCGTGCTCGGTTCACTCAGCAGTTTCTACTTACGGTGATTCGTCAAGCTCAATTGACGTGGTCGAACTGGCATGCGATAAATCGCATCGATTAGGTCAAAAATCTCGGCAGATTTTGAAATTTTAGCCCAAAAAAGGACGATAGCCCCTGCGCATGAGCATGCAGAATCATTCTAAACCCAAAAATTTGCAAAATTCAGAGAAATGAAAGCAGAATAGTGTTTGGGGAAAAACCTCGCATTCGATACAGAAATCGATAGCTGGATCGAATGCGAGGTTTTATCCCAAACACTAGTCTGCTTTCATATCTCTGAATTTTGCAAATTTTTGGGTTTAGAATGATTCTTTATGCTCATGCGCAGGGGCTATCGTCCTTTTTTGGGCTAAAATTTCAAAATCTGCCGAGATTTTTGACCTAATCGATGCGATTTATCGCATGCCAGTTCGACCACGTCAATTGAGCTTGACGAATCACCTTAAACGCGAAATTCATCAAATTTCAGACATTTGCAAATTCTCTATTTAATCGAAAACACGACATGAAATCACACATGAATGTATGAGGAATCGTAGCATTGATTTATGTACATGTTGCACGCATATTAAATTGCTAATTGTGCTCGTGTAGTTTGATCGGAGACCTGCGTCCTGCGTTGCGGTCACCTTTTGCGGTATTGGCGCCCATAATCTTCGTCTTCGGAATCGTGCAAGTAATCGGTAATCACCATCCACCGATCGTTGATCGTTACGACAGCGACCTAACCCGCCGCTTATACCCAACGTTGCAAGATTGTTAGAGACGAAGATCGTATCGTTTCGTGTTATTTACCATCGTCAAGAAATTCGAAACAGCAGATGGAGTGAGGGTCGCGGGCGGGGTGAAAACGGAAACATTCTTCGGGAAAACTCGGAGTAACAGTATCTGCAGGCTGATTATTGAAACTGATAGACAAAGCTATAGACAAAGACGACAAAAGGGATTTGGAGGGATCCTATTGGTGGAAGCGAGTGGTGGCAATGGACATAGGAGGTAGGTAATAGACTAACTAACGGCAACCCACGAGAGACCCGACAGTTAGTCTATCATTTTCTCCCTTTGTCTATAGGAACCACCCATTTCAACCAATAGGATCGCTCCATACTCCCTATGTCTCCTTTGTCTATAGCTTTGTCTATCAATTTCAACAATCGGCCCGCTGACCACAAGTAACGACTGTAACCCGTCATCTTCCGGCCGAGGTATCACAAACGCTGTGCGACGTTTAAAAATTCCGCCATAATTTTATTTTCTCACGGAGAAATTTTTTGACCAAGCTGTCCGACAATTTCACTGAATTTTTTGTGTGCTTCCGATAAGATTCAGTGAAATTTTCAAACAGATTCAACCAACAATTTCTGTGTAAAAAAATAACATGGCGTCGGAAATTTTTAAACGTCACATGTACTGGAAAAAAAACACATCGGATCTAGAGTCCAGGCTCTTAAAAACATCGACAAGAAAAAGTACTCTTGATTCAATCAGAATCTAGCTTAAATCAAGAACCAAGCCTCTTAATTTGAGCGGATTTCCTTTTGAATTAAGCTTAAATCTGATTGAATCAATAGTCCTTTTTCTTGTCAATGTTTTCAAGAGTCTGGACTCTAGATCCAATGAGGTTTTTTTTTTTTTTTTCCAGTGCGCTTGAGATACTTTGGCATGTGACGAACGGTGTTCTTTGGGTGACCATAAACGAAACAAAAGAGAAATATGAGCTGCAATAACGGCAACACCACGAGGCGAGCACGCGCGCTGCATCGCTGTACGCGTGTTCGTGCTAGTCCGCGTCACATGGACGCTTCTTTCCCATAAATCCGCGCGGGCGTTGCGAAACGGCGAATTTTGACCGTGCGCGCGCTCTCTCGTGGTGCCGCCGATGAAATCAGGTGAAAATGTCAATAAACTTCGTCAATGATAACCACTATTCTCACGGTGGTGTCGCCTCGCTCGACTCCTGACTCTCGCCGACGGATTTTGCACCTCCCGGCCTCTCAAACGCAAATGAATAAGAGTGACATCATCGCGAGCCCCCCCTCCCCCCCCCCCTGTGTGCATCGATTTTTAAAGTATAAAACTAACTAAATAAATTTTTTAAAAAAAATTGTAGCTCATATTTCGAAAAATTGTATGGGCTTGCACAGTGCACACCGTCGGAGTTCATGAGCGGTTGTCATTCAGAATTGCAGATCGAGGCAATCAGCGGACCGATTATTGAAACTGATAGATAAAGCGATAGACAAAGACGACAAAAGGGATTTGGAGGGATCCTATTGGTGGAAACGGGTTGTTGCAATGGACAAAGGAGGTAGGTAATCGACTAAGTAACGGCAACCCACGAGAAACCCGACAGTTAGTCTATCATTTTCCCCCTTAGTCGATGAGAACCACCCATTTCAACCAATAGAATTGCTTTATACTTCCTATGTCATCTTTGTCTATCGCTTTGTCTATCAGTTTCAATAATCGCCCCGCAGATTACACAGACTCGCACAGGTCATTGATGCATTCTTCTGTGCTAAGGATAAACCCCGTATGGGCCGTCAGGCGTTGCCAAATTTCTTTCGATAAAAAACGAATTTGCAAGGAAACTTTGGGATATTTTCCTTCCAAGTTTTCCGAGAATTTCATTCGACATTTGATCTACATGTGAACATTTCCAGAAATAATACTCAGGACTTTCTTCAAAAATTTATGTTTCAGTAGAGGAAATTTGGCAACGCCGAAAGGCACATACGGCGTTTTACCTTAGTACGGCAGAGTAGTCATCGTTAACTTGGAGCACTCCAAATATCCCTCCATCTTGCCCAAGGGGGCAAATCGCACAGCGATTCGAAATAGGAAATTTTGGCCCATCTCACATGTAAGGAAACCTTCAATCATTTTTTATCCTCTTTCATTATTTATTATCTTGGGTTGCCTGTTCGTCGTTTTAACATTGTTCCTCTATTTTCTCATGCCCTCCGGCACTCACGACCAAACATAGAATTTGTAATCAAGCCATAGCTGTGACCTCGCAAAACGTAGATGGGTTCATATTTCTCTCCATAATGAGTATAAATACTCAATTACCACGTATTAATTAGAAGGAAAAACTGCGACTGAGAACCAACTAGAATTCCTTAGTAACGTAGCCTAGCCAAATAAGGTCGCCGATCATATCGTTTATTATCTTGACGGGTAGGAGAGAAAATCTGTCTTATGTTTTAGTCCGTCATTCTTAAATCCACCCAATGGATATCTAATTATTCAATGGAGGTAAGAATCAAAACACCACAGAATTGTCCATCTAATCATACGTTCTTTTGAAACGAGTCGAACCTATTGCATTTCTCATAGGAACCCGAGACTAAAATTGTATCGTTCATTCTTGACAATACAATTATTATATCCAAAATTAACGCTCGTTAAAATAACCAAAATCTATGA
Organism: Bemisia tabaci; assembly: GCF_918797505.1. Lineage (NCBI taxonomy): Eukaryota > Metazoa > Arthropoda > Insecta > Hemiptera > Aleyrodidae > Bemisia > Bemisia tabaci. Next base: position 43,198,926 of record NC_092799.1, on the reverse strand, counting down.
AGGTAAAATCGCGCATTGAAAACAGTCTTTTCGGTGGGTTAATAGTCCAGAAATCTCCCAAAAATCCTTTGCAACTTTTCATCTTTGTAAACTGGTCAAGGACAATTAATCGAGGGGCTTGGAGAACAAGGCGCACAAGTTTCGAAATTACGTGGATCCTCATGGCGGAAAGAAAGTTCAAACCGACTTTTTGATGCTTAAAAATTGGAATTTGGGAGCAATTTTCCATACAATATTTATCAAAACCAGTTTTACTTGGAATAATTCATACATCAATTTGTTTCAAAAATTGCACTTATGCGCCTTGTCTTCCAAGCCCCTCAATTCAACAGTGACAAGAGAATATGATGTAAATTGCAATCAAATTATTCTAATACCCGGTATATCACTCGTGTTGAGTTCGATTATTTTCGGGTTTGAAATTATACCGCCTGCAAAAAAAAGTACTTTCCCTTTTGTTGTTTATACCTGTGGATTTCAATGAGCCCACCATGTGCAATGTAAAATTTTGATAAGGAAATGTGTGCTGTAGTGCGAAAATTCTCACTCAGCCTAAAGTGTGGTACACATTTTCTAGCTATCCCGCCGACGATTCAGGGCCGGATTTAGGGGGTGGCCACATGGGCCGCGGCCCATAGCGGAAATTTTAGGGGGCGGCAAATTTTGCAATTTTTTAAATGTAAGTATTAAAAAAAATTAGATTCAGAAAGAAAATTACGAGCAAGAAAAGGCGACAAAATCTCTCATTTCAAGAGGGTATAGTAAATTCTAATTTTGTCGTCTTTCGGTGATACAAGAGACAGAACCTTTAATTAGTCGAGTCTGGAACGACGCGGCGCAGAGAGCAATGATGACGAGGACTTGAGATGAAAAGGAGAAGCCCTCGGCGCAGCGGTCGGCATATAACACACATCAGCACCTACAAAACTGTATGAATACTTCACGCATTGCGTCAGACACAATGCGGTGAGCAGCGGTCGACGTGAAACGCATAGCGCCTACAAGACTGCATGAATACTTCACGCTTTGCGTCAAACACAGCGCGCGCGGTCAGCAGCGGTCGACGGGAAACGCATAGCGCCTACAAGACTGCATGAATACTTCACGCATTGCGTCGAACACAGTGCAGTCAGCGCGGCGCGTTGGCAGAAGTTGAAATCATTAAACCACATTTAAGTTTGTTCCTTCATAATTTTTTTGTTCATTTCTTATAAATGGAAGGCCTTGTCCACACAGAGATAGGTTCACGGAACTTAACTTTCGCGCAAAATCCCGTGAAATTTTGCTAGTAGTGTCGACAGGGATTTCGCAAAAAAATGTTTCCAACACGAGTAAACGCGTCTTATGCACCCCTCCCCCCGGCATTTCACTTGATAGTTTTAATTGATGTTTCAAAACGAATGAGAAAGGGGCGGGAAAATACAGGCGGCCCATGGGCGGCAAGTAGATAAATCCGGCCCTGCCGACGAGGGTCCTTCTATGTGCCCAGTTTTTCACTGGGCACGTTCTGACTACTCTTACTGTTTGTTCTTAGCACATCTCATTTAATTCCATTAGCTACCGAAAATAATTAATAGTAATATAATTACTTATCAGCAGAGTGGCGCTGCCAATTTTAGTGAAATAATTATCAAATCCGTGTTGAAACACTGACGAACTGTTCACCAACGTGCATCACTTTTCCATTAATTCCGGCGAAGAATTGCCGCATCACGATATCAAAGTGGGAGTAATTATTTATTTTGGGGATCCAAGCAAGGTCGAATGTTCGGTCGTTCATGAGTCTCTAAAAGCCCCCTCCCCCTCATTTATTCATTCTACAAAACTGCGCAAATTAACGTGGTCATTCATCTTGGGATATATCTAACTCAATCTTGAGATTGTTGATATCAAGGTCCCTTCTCCCGCGGATGGTGGCGTGGCGTGCTTTGCGATGAATCGATTGATCTGTCATTAAAACTAATAGAAAAGGATCGATTAACATTATAATCGATGGTAATCGATTCTTTACCACAGATTCAAATGGAGAAATATCGATAATCGAACCCTTCGCCACTGACGGTAATGTGAAAACCGATTCTCTCCGGTTACCTTTGAAGTGCTTTCCCAGCGTAAAGGCAGAAAACACTACTGATTCATGCATACATTTTTTGAGGGATCTGCGGGAAAATTTTCCTTTTAATATCCGCCCGACCCGCGACTAAATGCGTTTAGGTCAGAAAGGTTATTTTTTAAAAAAAATCGAATCCCTCAAATATAGATCTATGCCTCAAGAGTACGGAATTACATTTTGAAGTTGATCCGCTCAAAAATAAGGTGAACAAGTAGGGTCAAAAAGTTTCATGGGTCGATGACGTTAATCGATTGGTGCATTTTTTTCGGCCGTACTTTTGACTTTATTTTCGGGCTAATTGATTCCAAAATTTGAAAGTCTAAACTCTTAAGGCATACATCTGTTCCCTATTAATCCCCAATCCTAAATAATGAAAATAACCGAAAGAAACTCATAATTGCAGGGCTTGAACGACGCAAGGCGCATAAGTGCAGTTTTTAGAAAAACCGAGTCATCAATGATTTCAAGTAAAACTAGGCTTAAATGCATATTCGGTGAAAAATTCGCTTCCAAATTCCAAAATATTTAAGCATCCAAGAGTCAGTTTGAACTGCCCTTTTTTCCGCTATTCGGATCCGTGTAATTTTGAAACTTCAAACGTGAATTCTTAAAACAACACAAACTGCACTTGTGCGCCTTGTCCTCCAAGCCCCTCAATTACCCATATATCGAAGTGGCGGCAATACAGGATCTATTTACCCTAGATTCACTACCAGGAAGGTGAAAAATTAGTTCCTCGAAACCTCATTTTCCCTCGATCTCCAATTTTAGCTCTCATCTCCTCAGAGTGACCGGTAATTTCTGGAAGCTAATAAAATCTTTTTACGCAATAGAGAGAAGCGGCAGTGCGGCCGGCCGGCGCGGCGTGACGTCAGGTTCAACGCGACGCGACGTCAGGTGTAGGGGCCAGAGGGGGGGGGGGGGGGTTGAGCCGGTTTAACGTGCTTTGAATAATTAATCGGGAGAAATTGGCTTAAGTGAAAGATCAACGCTCTTAGCACTTTACTCGAACAATCGCGGGGTTTGTTCCTCTTGATGTTAATGTTCAGGTATGCTTCAGGTGTGAGAGTCGCAGAATCATTTTTTCACGTCGGAATTGTGCACGTCGGTGAAGAAAAAGAAAAGAAAAAGGAAAGGGGGAAAAACGCTCTGAATCTCTGTTCCTCCAGAAGAAATCTTTCCTCTTTCGTTGGTTCGTTAAAATTACGTTCCCAATCGGTTACGATTACGATTTGTAAGTTTGTCGGAAGACAATCTACCGATTAAACGTTCGACAGGACCTTCCCCTGAATAACCAAAAGTATTTTTCATTCACTGTAATGTCTTAGAAATACTTCCAAAATAAATCATTTGGCCGATCAAGTCGTGATAGGACTGCGCTAGAATTTGCTCTCATTCATAACAGAGTATTTTAAAAATATAATGACTTTTAAAATATTTTTAAATATTATTTGAAAAAGCATTTTTGACAATAGTTTCAAAATTCTCAAAATTATTTTCAAAATGTTAGAAAATTTTTCTCATAAAATTTTATCTGGAATTTGTTTTTTTAAAAAATAAAATAAAAAATAACTGTCCATTGGATTTTATTCTTTAAAAAAAAAGAACATTATGAGCATATCTGAAAGATATTTTTTAAATGAATATTTTACGGCAGATGTTTTAAAAAATGGACAGTGTTTTTAAAATACGTTTGACTGCTAACCCTCTGTAGGCCTCTTTACGCGACGCAACGGGAAAGAAAAAAATCGAGCAATCTAGGAAAATGCGTTATAGATCTAAAACAAGCGAGAGTTATCTTTTTCCTCCTTCGTGTCTTGATTGCTATGGCTCGAGTAATTATCCCCTTGGCTATTGCTGAACACCATACGCCTATCGCGATATTACTTTTGCAGCTCGGCAAAAACACACTCAGATTTCTACAACGGTGTACTCAAATCGCGAAAACGCAAGTTTCCTCCGAAAAAAATGGCATATTACGCTCGTATACTAAAAAAAGAAAAATCCAAAAAAGTCTATTTCTGTAATAAGTCAATTGGCTAAGTTAGCTACTGGTCCAACAGATCTCTGGACCCTTCATATATCATAATCATGTTTCATACAAGCTGGCAACGCCGCACAGTGGATCGAGTCAATGGGAGAAGTCGGACAAAATTTGGAAACTTCAAACGCTAATAATTCCGTTTAAACAAAACTTTGAGATTTTAAAAGCGGTTCCATTGGTTTCCTCGTGAAATTTTCTTCTGTAAGCATCCCTTGCAATTTAAAATGTAACGAAATAAACATCGAAATTTGAAGTTTAGTCAAAAATTACATGTCCGATCTTTCTAATGGACTCAATCCACTGTGCGCCGTTAAAAGTTAGCATTGTCTTTTTTACCTCATAGGTTTACCTTCAGTTAATTTTTGAGCTTATCTTACTTGTTTTATGGCAATAATCGTCGTTTGCAGGTTTATGATTGTGAAATCCCAACAATATGATCCAGTTTCTCCCCTGGAGGCGTATGATGCTCGATAGTATCAGATAATTTTTCTGTTGCGGTCTAGTGACCGCACTAAATTTTGCAACCAACAACACTGGAAATAGACGCACTTGTCCAATTTCGCTCGTAAACTGCGCCAGTTGGTCTCAATATGATTGGGTACTAACGTAATGCGTCATGTGCGGGAAATACGTTGGTCACACTGGATTTGCGACCGATATGCACTTCTAAGCTCTAGATAGCGTTCAAAGTTAAAATCATGAACAATGAATCATCGATCAGTTTAATTTTCGCGAGAGGATGAGGTGCACCATTACGACTACTGCGAGACAAGATCGTTGGACAGCTCAATACAAGAATCCTTGCGTAGATAATTATTGCAGCATGGAGGATGCTTTTTAGTCTACCCCGAAAATTGAAGGCGAAGTTATAATGTGCTCGACTACCCACACTCCCTTCGGCCTCCGCGTCGACTACACTTTGACAGGAATTTTGCACTGGTCGCTACTGTTCTTAGCGATCATGGTATCTGCGGGCTGATTGTTGAAATTGATAGACAAAAGTGATAGACAAAGAAGACGTAAGGAGTGTGGAGCGATTCTATTGGTTGAAATTCTTGGTTCTTATAGACTAAGGGAGAAAGTAATGGGTCTCCCGTGGGTTGCCGTTGGTTAGTCTATTACCTACCTCCTTCGTCCATCGCAACAACTTACATCCACCAGTACTGACGTGCTAAGGAAGAACGCCGTATGAACATTCTAGAGTTGATAATTTTCCCTCGATAAAGCATGTATTTTTGACGAAATGCATGCATATTACTCCCTAAAATTTTCAGATATTTTAGATTAAATTGCGTTCAAAATTGTCTGAAAATTTCGAAAAAAATACTCACAATTTTCTCAGTAGATTCGGTTTTTATCGAAGGAACGCTTGAAGGTTCATACGGCGTTTTTCCTTCGTACGGTAGAATAGGATCCCTTCATTTCCTTTTCCTCCTCTTTGTCTATCGTTTTGTCTACCAATCTCAACAATCAGCCCGCAGAATCTAGTATCCTCTAACATTTTTCTTCGTCCAAGTACATCCAAAGCCATGAGTTCTCCAGTGGCGTGGCGTGAATTGCGATATATCGATTGTTATGCCATTTAAACCTATGGTAAAGAATCGATTATTAAGGTGTTCGCTGCGAACACCCTGTTTATCGATCCTTTTCCATAGTTTTAAATGACATAACGATCGATATATCGCGATTCACGCCACGCCACTGGAGTTCTCCTACTATACGGAGCAAAACGATACTAGGGTATTCCATCAGCGCCTGCGTGTGCCTCATTTCTTTCGGTCCCGTCATGTCAGACGTCTCACAAAAAGCGGTTCTCTTCCTTCCCAGGGTGGATATGTTCAACTTCCGAGTTCCGGCGCGAAGTTCCGACTCTAATAATGGGACCCGCCTTTGCGTTGCCGCGTTTTCTGATCGCGCGTCGCCAATCTGTGCTAAAAAAAACTCGAATTTCTCGCTCTTATCAACCTGATATCCCTGCGACACGGCGTCGTCGCGAGCACCTCGTTAAACCAGTCTGCGATTGTACCGTCGCAACTAGATTGACTCCGCGTTACGGGACGTGCAACGTTGGTATTTTGGTCCAAGAATCTTTTTTTTTCATAAAAAGAAATTAAGAGTGCATTTCGGCGGTGATATGAAGTGAAGCTCCTAATTTAATGCTGATAGTAATATGTCTAAAAAGAGAGAATATGGAAAATGAAAGTTGTGAGGAGATGAGACGACGAAGAGAAACCCTGGTAAAAATTGGCAGTAGAATCTGTGTTCCAAAATACCATAGACCTACAGCCGGCTGTAAAATTTCCAATAGCTTCTTTGGCCGGCTACACAATTTCTTATAGCCTTTTATAGCCGATAGCGATTAAGCAACTCACAGCCAGGCGATAAAGTGTATGCTAAACGTCACTAATTACGGATGCTCGGACTTAGTGAGTTTTTGGAATACTGCTCTCTTTTTGGGCCGTAGTATCTTGATTTATTTTACGAGGAAAGCTCCGTACTTTTGACGGATGCCTGCCATTCCTAATGTATTAGAACGTCTTTAATTTCGTATGATACTGTGCAATACCTCTGGTGTGAAATAGTTGCTTCAAGCGCCATGGCAGGCGGGCAGCCAGCGCGAAACACGCATTGGCGCCTACAAACCTAACAGGGATACTTCACGCGTTGCGCAATGCGTGAAGTATCCCTGTTAGGTTTGTAGGCGCCAGTGCGTCGCCGCGCCGCTCCGCTTTGTGTTAGGCTCTAATAAATAATCTGGCGGAGTCAGCGTTATTCAACTCATGATTTTGAAATGTTTGCACATCCTATCCTGTATGGATTATTCTCATTTTAATTGATGAAAAAAAATATGTATTAAAGGAAAATATAATGTGTGTTTTGTAAATATTAAGGTGGTTCCGTATCAAACTTAATGATTTCCAAAGCACGCGAATTTCTACACAATTTCTTATAGCCTTTTATAATCGATGGCGAAAAAGCAACAGCCAGGCGATAAAGTGTAAAGCCCGGCGATAGGAACTATGGCCCGGCTGTATAATTTTGTATCGCTTCGTATAGCCCGGCCGTATAATTTTCTCCGCATTCTACAGCCAGCTATATGATTTTCTGTAGCCTTCTTTAGCCGGCTATAAGAATTCCTATGGTATTTTGAAACGCAGCTCTTAACGCCAATTGTTACCAGGGAAAATATTACCCAAGTTAGGAAGAAAACAAGGACAAAAACCCGATGATTTTTAATGATGTTAAAGTTATTCACACGCTCCACGCGGTAACTGGATCTTTTTTAAAATTGCTAATTAAGAATAAAGCCATCAAAATGTCAGAAAATAATCAAGAAAGTGTCGATTAGTTCGTAGTATACCCACACAGCATCACTAATAATGGCGTGTTCATCGGTTGCTACAGTGTGCTGGTTATTTTGAATCCTGATTCCTGATTGGTGTCTGCAAACGCATGTCGTCATTCACAATAAGTCGGAGGCTTTTAGAGTCGCGTAACCTTCAAACTGAAAGGAAAGTAAGCAAAACGCGTAGTAACCGCGTCAATTAGAGAGGAGAGAAAAAAAGGGAGATGGAAAAAGAATGAGAAGAAAGAGGAACAAGAGGGAACAAAGAGGAGATGTAAGTAATATAAAGGGAGGAGGAATGAAGAAGATAGATAAGAAAAGGTGGAGAGGATAATGAGAGGGAATCGAAAGAGGAAGAGAAAAAACGAGGAAGAAACGAAACGAACAGTGGTATCGATTCTTTCAATATTGCTCCTCTCCTCGTTTAGTTTGGACTTTTTGTGCCACTCGTAACTTTTTTCATATGCTTAAAAGTTGGTGCAATTACTCTCGAGAACAGCAACGCTAATAACATGCTTGTCGAGAATTTCGCCCCGACTCTCGTTTCCATCCGGATGGTCTCAGTTTCGCGATCAAGCCCCCCCCCCCCCCCCCCCACAGAGCATCGATCTTGCCGCAAAAAGAACCACGTAGTTACGTGAAGTTTAGATGGGAAATAAGTGGTTTTTGCGCTTGAGGGTATTGTGACTCTCCGAAAACCTCTCGGCTTACTCTACAGGTATCAATTGATGCGACCAGAGACAAAATACTCTGCTACCGACGCACAGTGGATCGAGTCAATAGGAGAGATCGGACATAATTTGGAAACTTTAAACGCTAATAACTCCGTTTATACAAAACTTTGAGGTTCTAGAAGTGGTTCCATTGGTTTCCTTGTAAAAAAAAATTTCTAAGAAACACCTCAAAAAATTTGAAATATGACAAAATAAACATCATAATTTGCAGTTTAGTCAAAAAATTCTTGTCTGACCTCTCCGATTGACTTGATCCACTACTGTGCGACGACGGCACACCATTACTTAAACATACTGCCCATGTGTGAAAGCTAATTTGATTTCGAGGCTCAAAACTTCTCTTGCGGCTCTGTCTGGCGCAGCTGTGTCATGAATCACTAACATTAGATGAAAGCCCTCATATTGACGAAATTCGGCGATCATCTCATTTTGCGTGTCTCTCTCAATCCCACAGAACAGAGCCGGATTTAGGGATTTAGGGATTTCTGGCCCTTGGAGACTGTCTGTGGTGCGGGCTCCCCAAAAGTCCACCTTCTGCCTCCTTGGAGAGGTGGAGGGGTGGGAGTCCAGTCGCAGTGGGCTCCTCCTTTGTAAAATTTGAAATCTTGACCTCTCTAAAACACTATAGAAGACATTTTCTGGCTTATACATTGTGAAGAAAGAGAAGTAGAGAGGGCCCCCTATAGACTTAATTATACGCACATAAGACACGAGGGGAATTATTACAGTCGAATAGAGGTGAGAAAGTTTATGTTAGGAGTGATGAAAAACTGTGAGGTGACCCCCTGGGCGCGTACCTATGGTGCATTTATGGCAAATCCGACTCTGTCTCAGAGAATCTCCAAAAGGCCCATCTATTGCCTTGAAATACTCGTAAATTTCAAACATTTTCGTAGAATTATTCAGAAATTGAATGACATTATATTTCTTAGGCATTACTCACATGAAATTTTGTGAAATTATGTAAGATTCGTTCATTTTCTGTGAATGGAGATGTTGCATGTGTGAGGAATTTGCGATTTGACTGTTGATTCTTATGTGAAAGTTGGCGAGAAACACGATGGCGCCACTGGTTTTCTCTGAAATCAACTCCCAAGCTCAAAAAAAGCTCTCAAGTTGAGGCAAAAATAGAGGGAATATCCCACGCTATCCTGAGAGTCCTCCTCTACATCAAGACAAACTCTTCATGCGAAGATAGGGAGCAAGTACATTATCAGTGATGCCGTGTTTTCAGTTTTAGAGGCCCCAAATAAAGTGGCAGCCCTGTCAATGTATTTGCTCCCTATCTTTGCATAGAGAGTTTGTCTTGATGTAGAGGTGGACTCTCAGGATAGCGTGGGATATTCCCTCCATTTTGGCCTCAACTTGAGAGGTTTTTTTGAGCTTGGGAGTTGATTTCAGAGAAAACCAGTGGCACCATCGTGTTTCTCACGAACTTTTACGTTGGAATCAACAGTCAAATCGCAAATTCCTCACACATGCAACATCTCCATTCCTACCATTAAAAATCCTCCATTATAAAAAATTATCGAAACCTCGTAAAATTTGACAAGACCAAATTTCCTGAGAGGCATTTCTGAACTCGACCAGGGGCAAGGCCGCTGAAGGAAAGTTGAGGCCGGTGCCGTGGGCGGTAGTTGCTCCGCGGTCAGTATAACAGGGCTTTCTATTCATGAGCGCCTCGACGGACTACAATGAAGTCTGGACAAAATAAAAAGTGGAGGAGTCATTGACACACTTCCGAGCTCACCTCGTTAGGAAGTGTTCCCATCTCCGGCTCCTCCAGCGATCTCCATCTGCCGGCCTCGCCTCCAGACATCGCGTCGCCCGCTCGTAAAAAAAGGGACACCGACTCCACTATACAGGGTGTCCCAGGATTAAATACGTATATTGAATGCTTCGATTCTTCGGGTCAAAAAAAGACTTTCATGTGGTAGAATTCTTTTTCCTAAAACGCTTTCCTTGGGCGCCACGACTCCCCAAAATTGGAGGAAAAAAATCGTCTTTTTAATGTTTATCAACCAATATTAATGAAAATTGGTGACTGGAAGTAATTTTTTGCGTTCTTTTCATTTTTGACCTCCAAAAAAGGTCATTTTAAGGGGGGTTTAGGGGGAGGTACCGAACCTAAAAGTGGCCAAAATTAATGTTTCTAGCCACAAAAATTGATTTTTGACGGCACCACAAGAATCAGCGTTGAAAAATATTGGGATAATGTCCCTTGCATTTTTTCGCTATAACTCATCGTTTTCGAGATAATAGAGACTAATATGGAGCTGATAATGGGATGGGCCCCCACGGAAAGCGTTTTTCGAAAAAAAGTTATACCACAAAAACGTCTTCTTTTGACCCAAAGGATCGACTCCTTCAATATTCGTACTTAATGCTGGGACACCCTGTATAGCAGTCAATACGAATCGGTCAGCCGCTGAGGGCTCATAAGCCCCGCCGGGTCCCGGGAACCCGCGCTGACGTATCATCATATCGCAAAGAGTGAGTGCGTTCGATAATGAAGTCGAGAGAAAACGGTATCAGTAGTGCCTGATATCCCAGAGGGCCAGTGGAAGATTATGTCGAGCACGAGCCTTCTATTTTTCGTTAAATTGTCAACAGCCATCTAAATTATTCATGTAGAATTCGTCAAAAATGAAAGTCAAGAGAAAATGGGCCTGGTAGTGGCTGCTGTCGAGCGGAAGATTTTATTGTCATGTGTTTTTTTGTGAAATTGTAGATAGTCATCTAATTGACTCTTAGAAAACGTTCGGGGAGAGATTAGTCGAGGCGTGAAAGATCGATTATCGATATTTCCCCATTTGAAGGTATGGTAAAAGATCGACTGTTTAGGAGTTCGTTGCGGACATCCTGTTTGTCGATCCTTTTCCGTAGGTTTAAATGTCCGATCAATCGATATATCGCAAAGCAGGCCACGCCACTGAAAGAGTCGATAGGTAAATTTTACGAGAAGAACCTTCATTGGGTGAGATGGTCTCGTCATCTGATGGAGGCATAAAGGGAAATGGGCCAATGGTGCCTCCTGTCAGAACAGAAGATTTTATTGAGATTTTATTGTCCTCTATTTAGGGTGAAATTGTTGACAGTCATCTAAATGGCCCTTAGAATGCGATATTTAAGAAAGCTGAGCGTTATTAAAAAGGAGTGCAGGATTAGAGCATAGGAAAAAAGTAAATTGAATAGTCCTCTGAAGGATCTCTTCTTGAATCAAAATTGAAATTATTTGAACCAGGCGGATCTCTGTTTGATTGATGTACGAGACTTGAGTATCCCTTGATGTAAGCATCCTCTCTTCTTGATTCAAGAGGAAGCTCATAGTGGCGGCAAAATCGAGAATATTTCTACTCGTATATAGAAATAATCAAGTCACTTTTTTCAGAAGCGTTTAGACAGCGTGTTAAGCAGTTTGGTTGATTCTGGCTAAAGCGATCAAATCGATTATCTAGGACACGATAGCTAGTCGTTACAGTTTCCTAAATGAGGCTGACAGGAGACTGTATCCGTGCATTTATGACCCATTTTCTTGTGGACCGAGGATTGTGAGGAGGAGTGTGTCCGGGCCCGCCTTATAATAGTTGACGGCGTGTGCATTTTAAAAGACGCTTGACGTGAATGGTAAAAGCTGAATGAAAGTTCGGGCCCTCTTGATGGGAGCTTCGGCCCTCTACATTGAACTCTGTGGCAGCGACACAGCAGCCGTATGTTAATGTGACAATGCAAGACACAAAACCTTCGGATAAACCATTATTATCGCGCTGAGTATGTCTTGTGGCCTATCTCGCAAATTGAAGGAAAAATAGAAACGTGTGCCCCTCTCGTGTCAATTTAGATTCTTGTACACCTACACTCACTGCTCAAATTCTCTGAGTGAAATTCATTCCGGGGTCTATTTTGCCGCAAAAAAACGTAGTAGGAATCTTAAATTAAATCAGCTTTGCAAGAATAAAGTAAACTCTGCAAAAAGAGATGACTCGAGCATCCTCGAATTTCGAAATGAGTTGATTTCACTCTAGAGCACTCATGGCACCGGCTTATTTGGGAACAATATACGCAGGACCCAGAGTGAAATGCAACGAACTTGAACGGATCCAGACACCTTGAACGGTGGTGGGGGGGGGGGGGCGGAAGGGATGCTCCCGCTTCCCCTGAAATATAGTGAAATTTTGAAGCATCTACTATGCAGTTTGAGTCAATATTCTCATGAATAACAACCAAATGTAAGCTTCCTTCCTTCTTCCTTCCTCCGACCCTTTCCTTCTTTCTTCCTCCTTTTTTTCGGTCGAACGGGGGGGGGGGGGGTTAGGGGGTAGGCGGTAGGCGGTAGGCGCACGTCCCCTACGCCCCCTTCCTTAGATCCGCCTATGCATGAGTAGCGTTGAACGCGCCGACTGACCACGGGTGCTGGTCCAAAAACCGCAAATCTGCATTTGCTCTTCGACTGGAATTGCGCCGTTTTTACTCGACAAGAGTGTGTGCAGCCTCGCGTTGAATGCCCGCGATGCATTTGCTGGCCTAGATTTCCTGTCGTCAGGACGGTAGGTACATATCGAAAACTGATCGCGGCACACTTCTAAAATCTGGCAAACTGCCTCCTAATCCAACTGCCCTTTCGCTTCCCGCGGATTCTCCATCTAGAGTTTGCCAGCCACTTTGATTTATGTCAGTTTGACTTATGCCGTTTTAACATTTTGCGAATGGGAGCTGGAAATTGAGACATTGGTGCCTTTTGCAGTTCTTCCAGAGAGGCGTTTGCACTGGAAAAAAAACACATTGGATCTAGAGTCCAGACTCTTGAAGACATTGACAAGAAAAAATACTCTTGATTCAATCAGATCTAAGCTTAAATCAAAAGGAAATCTGCTCAAATTAAGAGACTGGGTTTTTGATTTAACCTTAAATCCGATTGAATCAAGAGAGAGTCTGGACTCTAGATCCAATGTGGTTTTTTTCTCCAGTGTGCCGATGACTGAAAATTTAGAGAATGCAGAATGATGCTCCAGACAAAATATGAATCGAAGATGCGTTCCCTCTTAGACATTTTACAGATGTCCTGGAGAAGTTAAGGTGCAAAATTCCGTTGTATGAAACATATATACTTCTTAAAATTTCAGGGAGAAAACATGTAACACAGCGCTTTGATCCATACCTTGTTCAGTGCTTCATTATCACAAAAGGGGCTGTGGAGTTTACGCACATTGACATTTTTCCTTCAAGTTTCGAGGTAGGCCACAAAACGTCCTCCATGCAATGCGCAGTGATAATTATAGCAGTGATTTTTCACAGGATAACTGACAAACATAACCTAAAAATACCGCCGTCTCCAGCAGTTCGTTGGCTCTAGTCGGATCACATGATTCACATGTGAAAAGTAGCAGGTGGCGGTTATGCTGTGATTTATCACAGGTTAACCTTATCAAACGATCCTTCCCAAATGCTTTCTACATCTTCAAAATTAAAAGTACCACTGATTTTCTACAGCATAAACTCTTTAAATCACTCGTTCTTCTCATGTTTAATCCACAAGTCATAATTTCCGGAACTATCTGTGAATCACAGGTAAAAGTAGCAGTGAGGCCACGGAGTTATTTATCACTGGTTGACATGAAAAAGAGAATTTAACTTTAAAAAAAAAACTTCTCGTAGTGATAATCTAGGTGAATATTTTAATAGCTCTCAGTTTTTATCATAATGCCATGTTCTTTAAAGTTAAATTCTCCTTTTTAGGTCAACCAGTGAGAGATCACTCCGTGGGTTCACTGCTACTTTTACCTGTGATTTATCACTGGACTGGTTGACGTCACTACCTACAATGCATTGTAATATTCGGAGATTTCACGTGATTGGCTATCCGCCCTAGGGTGCTACTCTGCTCTGCCACTGTTATCATGCTGCTCCTTTTAAACTGCTACTGCTCTTTTTGCTTCGTTATCGCAATCGCAGTGTATCCAACTGTAACTATGATTAACCATGTGCAAGCTCATTCATACATTTTTTTCGCCGTTTAACACTAAAGTTTTGGTTACTCACTGTTTAACTATCAGCGACTAACTTTTGATGAAAACTGCTCAAAAAAAGAGCAGAATAACAGGTGTTCCTAATTATCTTGTCGAGGTTTTCTGCGATCCGTTCGTCTACAAATGTTGTCGCCCTCACAGTAAACTATATTAAACCCGACTTGATAATGGAGATGTCTGTTGAAGCTCCTATTATTGATGAGAAATATTGCAAAATGTATCACCCGCAACTCAACTACGATAAAGTGCAACACTACATGAACAGATCGTCTACTATTGCCCCCATCTATATTAACCTTTTGAATCTCCTAAGTCATTTTATCCGTTGGATTTTTTTTATTACATGCTTTCACTAATCATATTACTCCAAACGTATATGAAGTGAATACATTGCATCGAAGAAAAAAAAGAAGGGGAAAAAAAACAGAAGAAACATTTCAAGAAAAAGAAACGAAGTAAATAAAGGAAAAGAACGACAAATGAATGGTCGCGCGTTTCACAGAATCCTGCTTCTAACCCAAATAAAAACGCCATAAAATTGAATGACAGTAATTATACGTATGAGTTCTGCTATTCATGGTCGTCAACCGGAAAATGGAGCTTATTAAGTGTAAGGAAATTTTCCAGGAGGAGAATTTTTTCTTCAATTACAACGGCGAAAAATTACTGCGAGACCTGAGTTTCCGATGAAAAAAACTCTTCGCGATCCTGAAAAATGAGTTGCGAACGGTTAAGCTCCGCAAGATTTGTGAAGGACAGGCGTGAATTCATATTCTAATCCAAATTAATTATTTTGAACTCCGCGAACACGGATTCGTTTGACATTTTGTACAAAATTTTTCGAAAAACCTCCATTCAAAATGTTTTACTTTTCTTGCCTTTTTTGTAAGCGGGTACAACTCGATGGGCTTAAGAGGCAAAGGTGCGCAATGGCTTCGCAACTGTGCAAAGTGTCATTCGAAAAAACCGGTCGCAAATTCGGTGTTAAAAATTTATACAAATTTCCTTCGTAATTTGACAAAAATTCTCTGAAATCTTTGATGTACAAAAGCATCATCGATAAATATAGAAATAAGTCATCGGATGAAACTTCGGGACGTTGTGATGTAATTTAGTCCCTATAGCTTTCATTCCACTAATTTTCAGTTTAAAAGGAATCCTCACAAACGTTCTGTCGTGAAAAATTAAATTGCCCAGTTAAATTCGGAAATAGCTGATGTGATTTGGTTCTTTTTCGCTAAACCTGGTTCAAATAGGGTTGAAAATATGTTGAAAACTCTTAAGAAAGCTTCGATTTTTTAATAATTTTTACGTAATTTTCATTAAGAGTTTTTGACCTAAAAAATTACTTCCTAAGGATTTCCTGTAACGAACACTTTAATAGTTTTTTTATTGGTCTTGGAAATTTGCCTTTTAAAAGTCATTGCCGACAGGGGAATACTGATAGGGTGAAGAGGGTACTTACGGATTTCGACGCCACCCTTAATGACAGCGGCATTGCTGACCGCAAGGGCGAACCCGAGGACGCACAGGCTAAGATGAGCTCTCATGATTAAGTTCACTTTTTCGACGCGCACGGACACAAATATCTGGCGGCGCTCGGTGGCCAAGTGCGCTTTTATATCCGCTCCTGAGTTTCTCCCTCCAGACTTCGACTCCGGAGAGCTTGCCCTGCGCGGCGCACAGTGAACCGAGCCAATCGGAGAGGTCGGGCAAAATTCGGAAACTTTAAACGCTTATAACTCCGTTCATACAAAACTGTGAGGTTCTGAAAGTGTTTCATTGGTTTTCTTGTGAAATTTCCTTCTAAGAGCACCCCTTGAAATGTAAAATGTGACGGATTAAACACCGAAATTTGCGGTATTAGTCAAAATTCCATGTCCGATCTCCGTAATGGACCACTAGACAAGGTACGAATTCAAGCATTCTGATACATGTTTCTTAACCAGAACTTCACGCAGAGCACGATTTGCGCAACGAAAACTAATGAAACAAACTCCAAACGAAAATATTAACGTTTTTATGTCACATTGGTTACGAGGGATTTGAACTGTCCGCTCACAAGAAACTCAAAGCTCTACGTGAGTCAAATCGCGCACTACAACAGTTTCAACAAGCTTCTCAATCGAGTAATGTTCATTTCCCATCATGTGTTGTTCAAACTAAAAGCAATTTGCTACAGCTGAACCAAAGCGTCAAGATTGAGGTTGCCAGATTTTTATATCGCAGAGACTGTCATGATAACGTTTAGCGCGCGATGTGAATCACGCAGAGCATTGAGTTTTCATGAGCGGGTGGTTTGAATTCACGCATCAATAATCATTAAATATCTTAGTTAGGAGTTGATTTCGGTAATTTTCGTTATGCGCGTCGTATTCTACGTGAAATTTTGGTTAAGAATCATGTATCAGAATGCTGGAATTCGTACCTTGTCTAGTGGTCCATTGACTCGATCCACTGTGCGGCGCGGCGCCCAGGGACCAAGGCCTCTTGTTTAGACGCAAACGCTCGTCGCGCAAGAGACAAGCCAACTTCGATCCTGCCTCGCTTCAAGGTAAATGAATCGATTGTTTCGGAAAAGGAACAAGTCCATTTTCAGATGAGCCTTGCTTTTTGTGCATTTTTAAATTTTTAGAGCCTCATACAAGAACGGAGGTGAATCCTTTCCGAAGAACTGTTTCAAATACCGGAGGCAGTGGCGGTCCTTGAAAGTTGGCAGCAATGAGCCTCGCGCACTTACGCGGTGAATCTTCTCGAATGGATTTGGTTGACTTTTTCGACCAAATCCTAATGAAGACCGTTTTTTCTCAACTCAATCAATTAGTCTGTTTTGAGCTCATCATCACTGTCTGAACCAAATCCAAAGTTTCTCGACCCATCTCTGCCCTTTGGAAGGTCGAAAAGTAACTAATTTTTTTACAAATGAAGGTTTTCTGTGCGAAAAAAAGAAGAACTGAGCAACGACAACTGCGGTGAGGTGATAGTGGTGAAGTAAAGTGTAAAAAGTGCATATATATTTGTAAATTATATTATCATATTATAATTTGTAAGATATTTTATATCGTGGATTGAGTCGTGTTGCATGGGCCAGTTAGCGCGCTTTTTTTAACCTCATGCGGGATTTGGCTCGTTCTCTTCAGGATTTGGCTGAGAATTAGATTTTCCTACGGTGACACAATAGTCATCTATTCCAAAAAATTAACTGAATCCAGTCGCGAAAATTCACCTTTAAAAGCGTGTAAAACAATTGATGGACCGAAAAAGCACAACCACAGCCCGAAAATAGGAAGTCGAAAGAGAAAAAATTAAGAACAGGGGCAAACAAGGCTGAAATGTTAAAAACATCAAGGATCCCTCCGCAGGTAACATTCAGCTGCAAAAAATCGGAAAATTTGTTGAAAAATTGAGGGACAATATAATATCCAATCAAATCTGCCACGATATCAAGAAAAAGTAAAGTGGGTAAGCCACTGACTCAACTTAATAAACTCGTAATTTACGCAGGGGAGTTCTTTTCAGGCTGTGATTTTGTTAAGTTGAGTGCGATTAAATATCGCACACAAATTTAGAATAAAATTAAAGAAGAGACACAAGATGCCAGAGCTATAGTAACACGAAAGATACGACATCAAGGACGACATCTACCGATGGGTTCACAATATCGTTCATGGGTTTAATCAAAGCTCGTGGAGTGATATAATCGTGTGCTCTTCAATTAGATAACTATTCGCACTTCCCGATATGTTTGTTGCCTATGCGGCAAAATTGAAGGCGAACTCAGATGTACGGCATCTGTTTATAAGCTTACGCATGGTATACATTTTGGTTCAGGGCCGGATTAAGGGGTGGCCACATGGGCCACGGCCCATGGCGGCAAATCTATAGGGGGCGGCAAATTTTGCGCTTTTTTTTAAATGCAGGTATAAAAAAAATCGAATTTAGAAAAAAAATTACAAACGAGAGAAGGCGACAAAATCTCTCATTCTCTGAGAGTATAGTCATTTCTAATTTTGTCGTCTTTCAGTGATACAAGAGAGAGCACCTTTAATTAGTCGAGTTAAGAGAGAAACCAAACACGCAATTTGGCCTGGACTTAGAGAGAAATGATGACGAGGCCTTGAGATGAAAAGGAGAAGCCCTCGGCGCGGCGATCGGCATGTAACACATATTAGCGCCTAGAAGACTGCACGAATACTTCACGCATTGCGGCAAACACAGTGCGAGCAAAAAAATCCGTAAAACCGTTTTCATGCAAAAAATTAAATTACCCGATAAAATTTGGCAATAGCTGGTGTGGATTGGTTCCTTTCTGCTCAACGCGGTTCGTACGTAGCAGCGGCTGTTTAGTTTTTTCCGCGTTTAGCATGTACTGAACAGTTAAATATGGAGAAACATTTATGTGCGCCTTAAGACTTTGGGACACTTAGAAAATTCAGCCTGAAATAGAGCTCCGACAGTTGACGGAGTTCGCGTTTCAAACATGTAAATTTTTGGATGTTTATTGCACTCACGAAATACTGAAGAAATAATACAGCGTAAACATGCCGAGCCAGGTATGTAACTTACCTGAAACAAACAAAGAAAATAAATAATAATTAATACAGAAAATAGGTTGTTGAGAAACATAAATATTAAATAAATAAATACATAAATAAATTATAGAGTAGATGTTACGAGGGGCGTTCAATAAGTAAGTATCCCCCCTCTCTAAAATCAAAAGGAATGGACCAATTTTCAAAAACTTGGGCTCAAAATCTTCCTTAGGATATACTGAGTTCAACAAAACAAACCGCAACAAAATCGGACCATGAACGGCCGAACGCGAGCCGTTTGAACGCGCCGAGGCACTCGACGCTCCCGCCAAATCCGCGGGGATTTGAAGTCCGCGACAAGAGAAGAGATTCTCTGCCAACGCTTCAGTCGTTCATCACTGACGAAAAATCAAAGAAGTTTTTGTAGAATAAAGGGCTTACCTCACCTCTCCACATAACCAGCTTGATCCAAGCAGGTCTGATACTGATTGTGAGACTAAGAGAACAGCTTTTGGATAACACGCGTGTAGAGGTCTTTCAACTGGCTGAGGATGAAAGTGTTGACGGCTTGTTTGACCTCTTCCACAGATTCAAAATAAACTACCCCAAGTTCAGATTTTAGATACGGTAATAAATGGCAAAACAGACCACTATTTCTCAAATCTGAACTGGGGGAGTTCATTTTGAATCAGTGGAAGAGGTCAAACAAGCCGTCAACACTTTCATCCCCAGCCAGTTGAAAGACCTCTACACGCGTGGTATAAGAACGCTGTTCTCTCAGTCTCACAATCAGTATCAGACCTGCTTGGATCGAGCTGGTTATGTAAAGAGGTGAGGTAAGGCCTTTATTCTACAAAAATTCCTTTGATTTTTCGTCAGTGATGAACGACTGAAGCATTGGCAGAGAAGCTCTTCTCTTGTCGCGGACTTCAAATTTCCGCGGATTTGGCGGGAGCGTTGTGCACCTCGGCGCGTTCAAACGGTTCGCGTTCGGCCGCACATGGTCCGATTTTGTTGCGGTTTGTTTTGTTGAACCCAGTATATCCTAAGGAAGATTTTGAACCCAAGTTTTTGAAAATTGGTCCATTCCTATTGGTTTTAGAGAGGGGGGATACTTACTTATTGAACGCCCCTCGTATATCGTTCACGAAAAAAGGGGCATTGGTCCAAAGCTAATTGACATCAAGGCATGAAAGCGTTATCTACGAACATTTTGGGAAATCAGATTGAAGAAAATCGAAAAATTTCGGAGGTTTGAAATTCTCAAAATTTCATTGATGGCTTGAATATTAACTGATTGCAAAATCTCGATTTTGAATGCAAGTACTCCTCCAAAACCAACGCGCAGGGGATTGCATACTTGCCAGGCTTTATTTTAAACACGCATGGTTGAAGGGAAGAATTACAGATCTTCTTGCGGAATTTCCGCACTTTTTCAGTGCTTCCGGACTGCCGTTAAAAAATCAGTCTTACTTCCGGACTTTCCGGACTTGTACAGGGCCGGATTAAGGGGGTGGCTACATGGGCCGCGGCCCATGGCGGCAAATCTGAGGGGCGGCAAAAATTTGCAATTTTTTAAGTGTAGGTATAAAAAAAATCGGATTTATGAAAACAAAATTACAAACGAGAAAAAGCGACAAAATCTCTCATTTCCTGAGAGTATAGTAATTTCTAATTTTGTCGTCTCTTAGTGATACAAGAGACGGCACCCTCAATAAGCCGAGTTACGAGAGAAACCAAACACGCAATTTGGCCTAGAACGGCGCGTCTTAGAGAGAAATGATAACGAGGACTTGAGATGAAAAGGAGAAGCCCTCGGCGCGGCGATCGGCATGTAACATATATTAGCGCCTACAAGACTGCACGAATACTTCACGCATTGCGTCCAACACAGTGTGGTCATTGCAATCAGCGTGAAACGGATAGCGCCTACAAGACTGCGTGAATACTTCACGCATTGCGTCAAACACAGTGCGTTCAGCAGCGGTCGCCGTGAAACTCATCGCGCCTACAAAACTGTCTGAATACTTCACGCATTGCGCCGAACTCGGTGCGGTCTGCGTGGCGCGGCGGCGGAAGTTAAAATCATTATTCCACCTTATAATTGTTCTTTCATAATTTTTTCGTTCATTTCTTATGAAAAGAATGCCTTGTCCGCACAGAGATAGGTTTACGAAACTTAACTTTTGCGCAAAGATCCGTGAACTTTTGCTAGTATTGTTGACGGGGCTTTTCCGAAAAATATGTTCAACACGAGAAAACGCGTCTTATGCACCCCTCCTCCGCTGGCACGTTCATTTGATTGTTTTTATTGATGTTTCAAAACGAATGAGAAGGGGGCGGCATAATGCAGGCGGCCCATGGGCGGCAAGTAGATAAATCCGGCCCTGTTTTGGTTTAGCAAAATTCATGGAGCGATATGAATCCGTGCTTCTCGAATATGCTGGTTCGCTCCGTTGATTACAGTCAGAATACTCAGTCAAAGTGATGTCCAACCTATTTTTATGACGGGTACTTTATTGATTATCGTGCACCAAGGAGAGGCCAAAATCACCTATCAATGGAAATTAATTGGTTATCAATTCATAGCCAGTCTTAAACGACTCCATCAACACGTCACCAAATTGGCGGAAAGATTCGACATTTTCCTCGTTAGAACGGATGTAAAATGGTGAGTTTTTCATCAAAATTGACAACATAAGCAATTAATTTACAGGTCAGCTTTGCCAGATTTTACTTTGAAATTACTTCATTCATGAACCAATATGCGTGCACTATGTTTAATATACCAACACAATTTGCAGCATATGGTCAACTGTCCTTTGATGAAGCAAAGATTCTTTCAACTTGAAAAAGTCATGTCATCTATCTTGAAGAGATTAATGAAATCCAATGATTTTTGTGCCTACCTTGGCAACCACGATTGAGATTTACACTAAAAACATGGAGATTTCCAGTCGCCAGCTTAAGATTGAAAAATGACCCCTGCATCATTTTCTCCGAGGAACAAGGGTCAAGGTGTCTCCTGAAAGTAGTATTGGGTAACTCGAGTATTCTTATTTTATGTGATCTCAGTCAGAAGTGACTGCGCAGCCGTCAACCAAAGTTCTAGAAAAGTTCAGAGCTTCCTCTGATCGTCTTAGAGGAATTGGATAATGATAGCCGCATCAGAGGCAAGTTCTGTCCGAAGCCTCTAACCATTAAATCGGTGTTTTACTCGCACCTTATAACAACGAAGGTACTTATCATAAGCGGAATAGGTAAAAAAAACTTTCTCGAAAACATCTAGAAAATGAAAGATTGATACTCAGAAAACCGTCGAAAAATATCTTGGAAGTTAATCGTCTGATCCAAGTAATATTTCACTGAAAATCAGTCACGGGCTATATAGACATACCGTCCATCCCGGGTTCAGAGGCCGAAAGTTCCGGGTGCAAGAGCGATAGTTTCGACTGCTCCGGATGCCGCGCCCTGAACTTTCGGGCTCTGAGCCCAAAATGCTGGTTTTTTTTTTTTTTTTTTTTTTTTTTTTTGTTGTTAAGAAAATGTAATTTATTATAACTGATCCTGGGTATTATTAGAGACAGAAACAAATGAAATCAGATTCGCAGACTGATTGAGGAAGAACCAAATTCATCATTAATTTATTGAGAAGGAGACCCAAACTTTAATCAACGCGTGGTCATATTCTAGATACAATACTGTCAAATTTCGCAGAGACGTTTATAACGTGAGGCTAAAATTCGAGAAAATTGTGCAAAATTAATGAAATTTCGAAAAGCGCTGCGAAAAAGAAGTTGCGTGAAACTATAGTGCAGGCAGGTGGAGAGAAACGCTTTGCCACAAATTGGACGCGAACTCCTGTCATTATCTTCCGCTTTCTTGCATAATTTTTCATCACGTTATTACGAATCTGGATCTCATCGGGTCAGGCTCTCGTCACATCGCTGCTAATTCCACCTAGTTTTTCAGCCATGTATGGGGACTTTTTTTCTAGGTTTTCTGGATTTGTATACGTTTGGCATCGCATCGTTAAGGAAATTAGACAAGCGAGGGAATAAGCGCTAGAGAGGTTTAATTGCATTACAACGTTATAAAATTTAGTTGACAATTGATTCATTTACTAAAGCAAGGCTGCTTTTCTTTTGAAACTTCTTATGAATTTTCCTCTAAGGTTTGCCTAAAATTTCTGATAATTTTCGATGTAAGAAAATATCCATAATAAATAAAACACATAAGTCGAAAAGAAAATGTTACAGGAGTTTAAATCACTACACAAGTTGTTGAGTATGTAAAGTTTAAAAATCTTAAAATTTACGAAAATTTAAAAAATTTTAAAACAAACTTCAAAATCACTCACTTCCATAAACTATTTCAATTTTTGAAGCTAACGCGTTTCGGAGGTGTCCCTGACCTCCATCCTCGGCGCGACTGTCGAAAGTTGGCGAAGTTGAAAAGCTTTGAAACGTTGCAACGCAATTAAACCCCCCCCCCCCTCCTCGCCCTTCACTCATTTTTCAAGTATATGTTTAACCTCGTTTTTCACACGCTAATATTTCAATTATTGCATATTTTGTATTTTACTCGATCAGTATAAGATAATTATATGGAATACGTGCAGGGTCGGACTGGCTCGCATCTGAGGGCGTAGACCCTTGGCTGGTTAAAGGGGCGTAATGTGATACTTCCTAGTGGGGCATCTACCCCCCGTCGAGAGGGGTTCAGAAAATTTTGGCAAAGCAGCACAAGTTTACGCTATTTTCAGGTTAAAAGTTTATTGATTGTATAGAGTAAAAATTGCAAAATTGAACGTAATGAAGTAACCGACAGACTCTTAAATTTAAAAAAAAAAAAAAAAAAAAAAAAAAAAAAAAAAACATAAAAAATTAAAGCCACTGGACGCATCAAAGCACCATTATTTCCAAAAGAACCAATCCAGTGCTGCGGTTTAAATGAGCTTAAGACTTGGGTCTGCAAATCCATCCTAAAAAAAACACACAAGAACCTGAAAGAAGAAGAAAGAACGCGCATCAACACAGCGAAGGTAGGAGAGATGTGTTCGGGCCTCTTTTTTTAACTTTTCTCCCGACTGCCAATGAGTGACACCTCAGTGACAGCTTATAGCAGAGCACCGAGAGCTCACGCTTCGCGTCATCGCGCCTTCAATTTTTCAGATGCAGCACGGACGTCCATCAGGTACGAATAGTTGTATCTCTGCGCCGTCGTAAACGCGCATCCTTTCCCTCGCTGTATTTCCATATTAAGTGTGTTTCCGTTTGTCTTAATCATGATGGCACATCACGCACTACGTGAGTAACACAGCCGAAGGTAGGAGAGATGTGTTCGGGCCTCTTTTTTAACTTTTCTCCTGAATCTGAGCGACACCGCATTGGCAGCATATATCAGAGCATCGAGAGCTCACGCTTCGCGTCATCGCGCCTTCAATTTTTCAGATGCAGCACGGACGTCCATCAGGTACGAATAGTTGTATCTCTGCGCCGTCGTAAACGCGCATCCTTTCCCTCGCTGTATTTCCATATTAAGTGTGTTTCCGTTTGTCTTAATCATGATGGCACATCACGCACTACGTGAGTAACACAGCCGAAGGTAGGAGAGATGTGTTCGGGCCTCTTTTTTAACTTTTCTCCTGAATCTGAGCGACACCGCATTGGCAGCATATAGCAGAGTATCGAGAGCTCACGCTTCGCGTCATCGCGCCTTCAATTTTTCAGATGCAGCACGGACGTCCATCAGGTATGAATAGTTGTATCTCTGCGCCGTCGTAAACGCGCATCCTTTCCCTCGCTGTATTTCCATATTAAGTTTGTTTCCGTTTGTCTTAATCATGATGGCACATCACGCACTACGTGAGTAACACAGCCGAAGGTAGGAGAGATGTGTTCGGGCCTCTTTTTTAACTTTCCTCCTGAATCTGAGCGACACCGCATTAGCAGCATATAGCAGAGCACCGAGAGCTCACGCTTCGCGTCATCGCGCCTTCAATTTTTCAGATGCAGCACGGACGTCCATCAAGTACGAATGGTTCTATCTCTGCGCCGTCGTAAACGCGCATCCATTCCCTCGCTGTATTTGCATATTGTGTTTGTTTCCGTTTGTCTCATTCGTGATGGTGCCTCAAACTAATAGCATAGAGGAGAGCAATGTGAGTTTACGACTCACGCCATCGCGTCTTGATTTTTTCATATGGAATGTGGACATTCATCTTGCGCGAACAGTTGTATCGCGTTTACACTTTAAATGTTTCTCATTTTTGAATTTCGAGATAAATTTAGGTCATGTTTGCCCGAGATATGCTATGGTAATTCCAAATCAATAGTCATTTTGAAAAGAAAGAAATATGTTTAAAGGTCCCTCGAGAGTCTATAGAGAGTGAGTATGTGTAAAAATCGAACCGACCATCGCTTTTAAGGGAGTTACACATAGCGAATGAAAGAGGGGGGTTATGAAGCGCATGTAGGTTAACGAAGAGGTGAACATTTCACAGAAAAGTGTTTACGCTTCAGAAAGTAGTTCTTGGGCCTCTATATTCTTGACTATCATGCGTAAAAGCACCTTTCTTTACTCCTAACTCTCTCTTCTTCCGTTCATTTAATAAATTTTCCGCATATATTCTCGGTCGTAATTTTTTTCTCTTCTTATTTTGCCATCGGTCAGAGGGGCGCGTTTTCGGCGCGCCAAGGGGGCGTATCTGCCAATGACAGATTGGCCTTATAGCCAGTCCGAGCCTGAATACGTGTGATGGATATACCTATTTTGTGCGGATGTACTGCAATGTACGATAAATTGTACAATCGTGCATTCAGCAGAGCTGAGAAATTCTCGAACGGCACCCGGCGGACTGGGACCTGACGTTGATGAAAACAAGGCGCGGATGCAATTATTCCTACCCGAGAGATGTCTGTATTGCATAGATCAATAAAAGAAGGAGTTCTGACATTTCTCGCACTCGCACTGGCAAAATGGTATCCGTTCATTATTAGCCATGGCTCCTGGCACCACGCAACGAAAATGGTTGCATTTAGCCGCAGATCAAAGGTGCTAAGTATGGCTAAATGAAACAAAAGAAACGAGTTTCAAAAAGTGCAACAATTATTGCAGAGTGGCACCTCGAACCATGGCTGAATGGAATGTAATCAATTGCACTCGTATCAGCACCATACCGCGTGCTTTTCCTCTATGTCTTTTGAAGGGATGTGAAAATTGTTTGTTTCGACGGATCTTATTATTTTTTGCTGATCTGTAATGTATTATTATGACAAATAATTCTCTAACCAGCGCTATTAACCCTTCGAATGTTGCCGAGCAAATTAATGTAAAGATAGATTTGACTTTTTGTCAAAATAAATCGCGAATAGAGAATTAAAAGACGGTACTCTGTTCGGATAATTCATTCATGTTGATCAAAAAGTAGCGGTGCCTCTTAACCTACACCGAAAAAAATAATATGCTGTTTTAGCATCTAGGATGTCAAAAATGTGTCTAGTGATCCCGAGATGCTGCCTTTACTGCCCCCGCAGTTAATTTTGCATCCTGTGAATGCAAATTCAACTGCGGGAGCAGTAAAGGCAGCATGTTGGGATCACCAGACACATTTTTGACATCCTAGATGCTAAAACAGCATATTATTTTTTTCAGTGTATCAAAATGTCACGGTTAGCACGGCTGTTTGTTTCGGGTTGCATTTTTCATCTCGGCTGATAATTTTATGAAATTTTGTGAAACTTTTGTCATCGTGAATAAGTTTTATTTCGAGTCTTTGTTGATAGACTCGTGCTCTTGTGCAGGATAATCTGGAAAAAATGAAGTGAATTTAATCTCGAGTCAAAGGAAACCAAAGATCACTCAAATATAACCACTGAAAAGGCCTTTGATCTGCGAATGGCATCAAGAAGAAAAGAGACAAGGGTCAGCGGAAAAAGTGCGATGAATTGAGAGGGGGGGGGGGGAGGTCGAAGCGGGGAGGGTTCGAGATGCGGTGTCATCGACTACCGTGATGGACGATTTCTGACAATGCGTTTAACACAATATACCGAATAGTGAATAACCACTGAGAGGTTTTGCCCCCGGGATATTTTCGTGCGCGTTGACATTTTTGACATTTCAATCCGCGAAAATGAGAAACGCATAAAATGACGGAAAAAAATGAAAATGAAAAAACGAAATCAATGCAACCGGTCAGAGATGAAAAGTCTATGCGCCCCCATGCTAGTATACCCGGCCGAGAATATGGAACTCAGGATTATGAGTTAGTTTTTTCAAGGATACTTTCCCGCCTGTCGAAATTCCTGAAAGATCGATCCACGAAAGTTAAAAACGCGCTGGGAGTAGACAGAACCGGTCCGGAAAACGAACGGAAAATCCATCATGCTCCCATCCCAGTTTCATTGGCCGAGAATCTGGAAGCTCGGATTTTTCTGTAGCTTCCCAAAGGATATTTCCTCGCCTTTGGCAATTTTTACAATTGCGATCCAGGAATGTTGGAAATGTGCTGTAAATAATGAAGCCCGTGAAAATGGTCGGAAATGAGAGAAGAAAGAAAAATCCATTCTCTCTTCCATTTGTGTTGGATGACCATCTGCTGCGGGAATTTTCGATGTTTTTTCCATCTTGCCACTTTTACCGGCTGAGATTCTGGAGCATTCGGTTTTGTTCTTCACGAATACTTTCGCGCCTACGGGATTTTCGAAACTTCGATCCGAGAAAATTAAAATGCGCCATAAATGATAAAGACCATGCAACTGGTCGGAAAAAACGGAATATCCATGTTCCCATGCCGGTTTCTCCCGCCGAGAATCTGGAGCTCGGATTTTTCAGTAACTTTTCGCGGATATTTTCGCGCCGATGGAAATTTTTGAAAATTCCATTCAAAAAAATTGGAATGCGCTAAAAGTGATGGAGTCGATATAACTGGTTGGAAAATAATAAGGAAATTGAAAGCTCGCTTGTCATTTATCTCGGATGACCATCCGAAACGCGAAATTTCGAGTTCTCGCTCCAAGCATATTTTCGCGCCACTGAATATTTTGAAAGTTCGATCCGGTAATGTTAAAAACGCGCTATAAATAACGGGGTCGATACGACTGATCGGAAAATAATGAAAAATTGATTCTCTCAACCACTTGTCTCGGATGAGCATCCGCAGCGCCGAATTTTGAGTTCTTATTCCAATCATATTTTCGCGAGTAAGGAAATTTTTGAAAGTTCGACCCGAGAATTTAAGAAGGCGCTATTAATAATAAAGTCAATGTAACTAGTCAGAAAATAACGATAAATCAATGCTCTCATGCCATTATCTCTGCCTAAGAATCTGGAGCTAGGAAGTATCACTAGTTTATTCGAGGATATTTTCGCGACGACGAAACTTTTTAAAGCTAAGATTATCCTTCATTTCCGCGTGATACCACACCGATTACCCACTCCGGAGTCCCAATTCCATTGAACGATGAGAGAAGAATGCCTGCGTCTGCACTCACCACAAACGTCAGTGATTAGGATTAGAGATACGTGACAGGCTCACGATCACCTTCATTTTCGCGAGATACCACACCACATACCAACTGCGTATTCCGATTTCATGTGCAATTAATTTTCGCATTCAACGATGCGAGCAGTGTAACTACATTCGTTAACATTATTGGCTTGAGATGGGCGAAAAGCTAAGATTCTCCTTCCATTTCGCGTGATATCACATTCCTTCTCCGCAGTTCCAATAGTTGCTCGCTGGATTTCTGCGTGTTAAATAGTAACAAATTACGCGCGTTTCACCTTAATACGGCGTCAAGCACGTCACATTTCCGACAGATCCGTGAGATTCTACATAATGGACCACTAGACAAGGTACGAATTTAAGCATTCTAATATATGTTTCTCAATCAGAATTTCACGTAAAATACGATGCGCACAACGAAAATCACTGAAATCAACTCCTAACGAAGATATTAACGTTTTTATTTTACATTGGTTACGAGGAATTTAAACTGCCCGCTCACGAGAAACTCAAAGCTCTACATAAGTCAAATCGCGCACTACAACCGTTTCGACAAGCTTCTTAATCGAGCATTGTTCGTTTCCCACCGTGTGTTGTTTAAACTACAGGGTGATCCAAAAGTCCCTTCCACCCCCTCTAACTTTTTACCTAATTGAGATAAAAATTTGAAACTTGGGGGATATTCCTAGGTCAAAGGGAGCTACTTTTTGGCCCCCCTAAAATTCTCAGGGGGCCCCCTTGGGGGGCAACGGCCCCAACTTTGAATTTTCAAATGGGAAGACCCCCTTTGTGATAGCTCGTTCGAAAGAGCATAAAAAAAGAAAACTTTTCGCGCAAACCCGAAGTCAATATCTCAAACCGTTTCAAAATGGCGGCCGGTTAAAGTTCAAAATGGCCGAAATTTCACACCGGTTATTTTTCGATGGATTTGCGCGAAAATCGGTGTGTAGGGGTATTTTGACACGAGAAAAACGAATTTGACGTTAGATTTTCAAAAAAACCAAAATTTCCAAAATGGCCGCCGGTTAAAGTTTAAAATGGCCGAAAATTTTCACCTTGGTTTTTTCCTGATGGATTTGCCTAAAACTTGGAATTTGAGAGTATTTTGGCATAAGATAAACACATTTGAACTTAGATTTATAAAAAAATAAATTTTTGGTCATTTTGAACTTTAACCGGCGGCCATTTTGGAAATTTCGGTTTTTTTTGATAATCTAACGTCAAATTCGTTTTTCTCGTGTCAAAATACCCCTACATACCGATTTTCGCGCAAATCCATCGAAAAATAACCGGTGTGAAATTTCGGCCATTTTGAACTTTAACCGGCCGCCATTTTGAAACGGTTTGAGATATTGACTTCGGGTTTGCGCGAAAAGTTTTCTTTTTTTATGCTCTTTCGAACGAGCTATCACAAAGGGGGTCTTCCCATTTGAAAATTCAAAGTTGGGGGCCGTTGCCCCCCCAAGGGGGCCCCCCTGAAAATTTTAGGGGGGCCGAAAAGTAGCTCCCTTTGACCTTGGAATATCCCCCAAGTTTCAAATCTTTATCTCAATTAGGTAAAAAGTTAGAGGGGGTGGAAAGGACTTTTGGATCACCCTGTATAAGCAATTTGCTATAGCTGATCCAAAGCATCAAGATGGAGGTTGCCAGATTTGTATATCGCAGAGACTGTCATGATAACGTTTAGCGCGCGATGTGAATCACGTAAAGCATTGAGTTTTCATGAGCGGGTGGTTTGAATTCACGCATCAAGAATCATTAAATATCTTTGGAAGGAGTTAATTTCGGTAATTTTCGTTGTGCGCGTCGTATTTTACGTGAAATCTTAGTTAAAAACATGTATCAGAATGCTGAAATTCGTACCTTGTCTAGTGGTCCATTACGCGCTCTTTATCTCGGTGTCGCGCGAGATGTTTTTTTTTTTTTTTTTTTTTGCAACTTTGCGAGAGGAAATGAGAGATGACTCGAGAATCACCGCAATATCGCGGCGTGTATGAAAATTGTACAGCAGTTGAAAAACATTGAAGATCCCACAATTTTCACTTCAATCGCGGAAAACACGCGAATTTAATATCGACGCGGGCATAATTTTCATGACCGTAGTAAAGTCAGTTCGGAGAAACTCTATGAATCTCCTTCAATTTCGCGTGATACCACTTAATGGCCTTTCTCAATTAACTTACAGCAATGTTGCGCAAACTTACAATGTTGTGCAAAGTACGCGATATTTCCAACGGATTCATAAGATCTTGAGAAATTAGGCGATTTTCATCTCGCCATCGCACGAAATGCGCATTTTTCTAGCAAATTTGTAAGAAAAATGAGAGATAACGTGATATTCACCGCAATGTATGTATGCACTTTTACTTTATACATTTCTGTCGGACCAATTATCAAATTACCCCCCCCCCCCCCATCACATGACTCATTATCAAACTGGAAACTGGATAGGGCACTGGATACGAGAAGTAAAATAAGGGAAATTTCGCTTCCGTCGCCGATTTTGGATGCACATCCACTTGCAATAAAATACGCTTCATCATGAACGTCAGTAATTCGAGACAGGTAAAACCCAAGATTTGCCTGCAGAGCGGCGTGATACCACATATCATTCCAACGGCGTAGTTCTGATAGTTGAACACCGCATTCAACTATGCATACTGCCTACATTCATAGCCTCAGTAATTTGAGACGGGTGGGAGGCTTAAGATTTTCCGTCAAAGCGGCGTGATATCACAAACCATACCAAAGCCAGAGTTCAAGTAAAGTTGCGCAGAGGGTATGGATTCGATCGACATGAATCGATCGAAAAATGAAAACGTGAATCGATCGACGATCGATCGACGATTCGATCGACAAATTGTTAAAAAAACGGTGTCGATTCGATCGACATGAATCGATCGAAAAATGAAAACGTGAATCGATCGACACTGATTAGATCGACAAATTACTAAAAGACCGGTGTCGATTCGATCGACATGAATCGATCGAAAAATTAAAACGTGATTCGATCGAAAAATAAAACGTATTCGATCGACATGAATCGATCGAAAAATTAAAGACGTGATTCGATCGACATGAATCGATCGACACCGATTCGATCGACATTAATTAAAAACGACCGTATCGATTCGATCGACATGAATGGATCGAAAAATGAAAACGTGAATCGATCGACCCGATTCGATCGACAAAATTCGATCAACTCACGGTTTGTCGATCGACCAAATTCGATCAACTCACGGGTTTGTCGATCGACTCACGGCTTTTGTCGATCCATTCACGGAATTGTCGATCGACTCACGGGTTTGTAAATCCATGAGTTGGTCGACAAATCTTGTAATTACGTACAATTTGGCAAAGCCGCATCGCATTTCATATGTGTTGATGAAAGGTATTCTCCCTGATTGAAGGCGATATCACCGGCGGAGAACCATCCCACATTTTGACTGCAGTATCACCGAGCCCACATCCCTTTGCATGTTTCGTGGGAAGTATTCCCGCTAACTGAAGGCGAAAAAACCGGCGGAGAACCTTCCCACATTGACTATGCCCCTCCCGCTTCCCATTTCATGATTCGTGGGAAGCATTCTCGCTAATTGAAGGCTAAATCACCAACGGGGAATCATTCCTCATTTAGACGACCCTCTGATCAACCCTCATATCCTAAATCATGTGCTATTAACTATCTACCGCGCGTCCCTAAACTAACTGAAAAGTTGTTGTAAGTTTTGAACGAAAATTGATAGAACGTCCTTGTTTTTTTCATTGTTTTGTCACCGAGGGAAATTTTTCGATGAGGACTTATTTTTGTTCGACTCCCCCTGGATGGGTAAAACATGAAAAATTCAAATGGCAACCCTAATCATGCTCTTCCTCGTCACCCACAAAAGCAACCCCGGTTGTCTGATCCTGATCCTGCCTTTCCTATTCTTATACCATAAACGTTTAATGTTAGAAGTCAATGATTCTTAATCGTCTTTCTGTTAGCTACCGGAAGATGGCTCACCAACATGAAGCACAAATTCAAAAAATAGGTCCAGTATTTATGTGCCTAATTGCTCTTCAAGTCTCAGCTCATACCGCCAAAGGATTCAAAAACTGCAGCCTAAAAACGAAATGTTAAGCCAATTTCATGCCCAAAAACCGTTTTTTCACTTTTGTAGAGAACCATTAATGCTAACAATTGTGCTTTGCGGCCAGTTTTAGTGCTTCAATAGTTCTTTCGATATCAGAAGAGCTTTTTTGAATCCGTTGATCCGTTTTCTCGCCAGAGTCAAAAAACCGAGTTTTGAGCTAAAATGGTATAAAACATTTTTTTTTAAAACATTGTCGGAAACAATTATGCTTTGCGTCTAATATTCAGTGCTTCAGTTGTTTTCTCGGTATCTGAAAGAATTTTTGAAATCCGTCGATTCGTTCCTTCGCCAGAGCCAAAATACCGGCACGCGAGCGCGCTGATCTGGCCTCTGTTTGAAGATCCCGCGCGAAAATTCCGGATCTTTACCAGCCGCTATTTGGAACTGCGGAAGATTTGAGTTCCGGCCGCGCATGAATTGGATTTCCTTCCCGGATTTCACCTATTAATTACATGAAGTTAGATATAATTCTCCTTAACGTATTCGACTTTCTTTTTTTTTCGAGGGTGTTTTTTATTCTAGGTGCCTAGGAAGCTCCGATTTATATACAGGGTGGGCCAGAAGTTCCAGGACGGTTGGCTAACTTTTGAACGGCTACACGCAGAAAGATGTAATTTTGAAAATGTTTCTAGGGCCTTGTCTCCACGGTATGTTTCACGGGATTTGTCCCTGGGAAAAATCCCACTTACGAAGTTGGGAAAAATATCGAGTTAATCAATATTTTTCCCAGTACCAAGTATGGCCCTTGTACCCCTAGGACCCACTGAGAGAGGAAGAAGAAGTGAAAACGAACTGTGCGATATTTTATTCATTACCTACTCCATTGTTAATGTTTGTTTAGTTAAAATAATGTGTCTAATTGTCAATTGAGTGCAATTATTATTTTAATACCGGTTAAATACTCGACTTTAACTAATTTATCTTCCAGCGCAAACTAGTCGCAGGACTGTATGAGCCCCGTCCCGAGGAGATGGTAACTGGGAAAAATCCCAGAAGTTTCATTCCTGCGATTCGAACTTGGGACAAATCCCATGAAAACGTCCCGTGGAGACAAGACCATAGTCATTGGGAGCTACATTTTCGCGTATGCAAAATTTTGAGGGTCCGCCCCCGGACCCCGGATGCCTGCGCGGACCCTAACTAAAACTTTTCAAATGGTAACCCCCCTTTTTGTAATTTTGGAACCGTTTAAAAGAAAATTGAAAAGAGATCAATTTTGACGTGATGAAAAGGTGTTCCCGATTTTCCGCTTCCGACGTATTCACGGTCGAAGTTTGAAATGGACCTAATTTCAAAAATTCATAAGTGCAATTTAAACTGTCAGGGAGAAACACACGAGAGGTATAAATTCGGTGGCGAGGCGAGAATGATCGATTATCGATATTTTCCCATTTAAAGCTAGGGTAAAGAATCGATTAAGGTGTTCGTTGCGAACATCTTGTTTATCGATCCTTTTGCATAGGCTTAAATGGCAGATCAATCGATATGTCGCAAAGCATGCCACGCCACTGTGTAAATTACTTATCATTAAAAGTACTTGTAAGAAAGAATCATAACTCTCTTAGGTTTATTCGGTTTTGAGACAGCATGCGAGACTATTAAAATTTGGAAAGTTTGAGCTCCTACTCTTCTCTCTATAACGGTTGCTATTTCGGTAATCGGTCTTGGGATTTCAATAAAAACACAAATTGAAATTTCAAAGATACTTGATAGCATCCTCCCCCTCCCTCCCCTGCGTAATCCTCGATGAACTTTCGATTTCTCTTGAGCATGAGACGGGACTGGGCCCTCTCCTTTTCTTCTGATGCCTAATATTTTTTAAAACTTACGACACACTAACTTCAAGAAATCGCATTAAATATAACTAAAATTACTATAATCGTGGATTATCTGTTTAAAGCAAGGGTACACTGTTACAGCCACCTTAAACCTCGCAGAGCCCGATGCGAGCGTAGACGGCGTTCTCTACATTCTGCGACTGTTCAGGGGTTATGAACTCGATATCATGATCGATACTGGCCTTCAACTCTTCGACTGTTGCAGGTTTTACCTGGTAAACTCCCTCTTTGAGGTACACCCCCACCAAAATGTCTATAGGGCGTTGGATCTGGGAAACGGGGTGGCCGGACGATATTTAGCTCTCCTGCCATTACACCTCTACTGATACACCGATCCAACGCTCTCCAAACGTAACATTTAAACAACCTCGCAACATGACACTGTATACTGTAATAGATAGGTGCAGAATCTTGCAGACCACAAATCATCAATTTCTTCAATGGTAAATAAATTTTGAACTATGGGAACGATTTCAGTCTCGAGCAGCTCAAGATATAGCTTTCGCATGTCAAATTTCTCTCTATAAAAACGGTTCGATGACACTCGAGCCGAAAATGCCACGGCAAATACGTGATCACTTGTTATGGCACTTGAGCTTGAATTTCCCGAACCCAATGAGGATTTTCGTTAGTCCAAAATTTGTCGTTATGCTCGTTAACAACTCTGTGTAAATAAAAAGTTGCCTCATTTGTAAAAACTAGACAATTAAAGACCCGTTTCTTGCTCCTAGTCCAAAGTTTGTCGTAATGCTCGTTAACAACTCTGTGTAAATAAAAAGTTCCGCCTCATGTGTAAAAAATAGAATATTAAAGGCCCATTTCTTGCTCAGGGAAATCGAAAGTTCATCATCGAAGATTACGTGGGGGGGGGGGGGGGGGAGGGTTGCCATTAAGTATCTATGAAATTTCAATTTGTGTTCGCGGAAATCATGACGGATGTCTGCTTTTATTTTTCGATCAAAGCTCTGACGCGTGCATTAATCAAACGTTTTCCCGTGAACTGTTCCGTTCGAAATCAAGAAGTACCCGGTCGAAGGAACGGTTTCGATGAATTTGGAGAGATACGAACTGTCCACCCACTTTCCTGCGCTAGCGGAAAACGTCGTGTGAAAATTCCAAACACTGAAAATTTTCTTTTGTTGAATAATGATTTTATTTTTAATTCTCTTGAAGACTCGTTGGTATTTTTCCTAGACAATTTTTACGCGCACTAGGGAAACTAATGGCACGTACGTTGTTTTTAAACCGGGCTAGAATTTATAGTTCCAAATTGCAAAATGTAGTCCAAATGAGCCAGGAATTGTAGTCTCGAGTAGCAACATTCATTTTTAATGGTGCCTAAGCTCGGAGATCATTAGATCGACCTTTTGAACCTTGAGTTTCTCAACAAATTTATTATGAGGTTTCCTAAATCGAAGGAAATAATTTTTAAGTATAAAGGTGGTTTCCCGATAGCTGGAATAGTTTTGTCGCCGTAACAGACAACACAGTTTTCGGTCATATTTTGAGTAGAAATGATATTCACTCAAATTGTTTTGCATTAATCTGCAAAGGGTTACGTATTATAACGCTCTAATGATTTACTGCTCTACTTCTCAATTAATATTGTGTAAATTCCGAAAATGTGCTGTCTGTTACGCGGTAAAAAGTCAGCGTATCAGACAGCACATTATCGGCCATTTATATATTAAAATTGAAAAGTAGAGCGATAAATCTTAGAAAAGCTTTATAACACATAACCTTGTGTAGATTAATCCAAACAAATTAGAGTGATCATCATTATTACTAAAAATAAGACCGAAAAATGTGTTGTCTGTTACGGCGACAAAACTATTCCAGTTATCGTGAAACCACCCAATGGATTTAATCGAGTGCAAAGTTTTCCGAGAATATCGAGAGAGAAAATCATAAATTTCCTAGAAATTTTTTCATTTATCAGCAGAATTTTGGCAGCGTTTGACGGTTCATGTCGCATTCCTTAGCACGGCCGTAAAGGCCTTGACGTGCAAGTACTTCTTTTACAATTGTTTTGGACCGGCCAATTTACCTAGTTACCTAGTTACTTGATCAAGTTCCACGATTGAATCTTAATGTAAAATGAGGTGAAACGTAAGAGGACCGGATCAATCGTTAAACTTTTCGGTCCAATGGACCACTAGACAAGGTACGAATTTCAGCATTCTGATACATGTTTCTTGACCAAAATTTTACGTAGAATACGATACGCACAACAAAAATTACCGAAATTAACTCCTTACGAAGATATTTAATGATTCTCAATGCGTGAATTCAAACCACCCGCTCATGAAAACTCAATGGTCTACGTGATTCACATCGCGCGCTAAACGTTATCATGACAGTCTCTGCGATATAAAAATCTGGCAACCTTAATCTTGACG
Organism: Bemisia tabaci; assembly: GCF_918797505.1. Taxonomy (NCBI): domain Eukaryota; kingdom Metazoa; phylum Arthropoda; class Insecta; order Hemiptera; family Aleyrodidae; genus Bemisia; species Bemisia tabaci. The sequence goes on along the minus strand of NC_092799.1, from coordinate 43,162,247 downwards.
CTTTGGCTCAGCTATATCAAATTGCTAATAGTTTGAACAACACATGATGGAAAATGAACATTGCTCGATTGAGAAGCTTGCTGAAACCGTTGTAGTGGGCGATTTGACTCACGTAGAGTTTTGAGTTTCTTGTGAGCGGGCAGTTCAAATTCCTCGTAACCAATGTGAAATAAAAACGTTAATATCTTCGTTAGGAGTTGGTTTCCGTAATTTTCGTTGTGTGAATCGTTTTCTACGTGAAATTCTGGTTAAGAAACATGTATCAGATCGCTTAAATTCGTACCTTGTCTAGTGGTCCATTCCACGAAGATGATGTCCAACACAAATCACGATTGATGACGTCAACCTCTTCAAAATTCATGTGTGGACGCATATTCACACTTATCTTACAAAATCTCACAACGGATTTTCGTAAATTTTCTTCTTAGAAAATAGGACTGAGTCGGCGCAGAATAAAAGAGGAAGGGTGATGCGATGGAAGGGGTAGCGGAGACGCCTAGCGTTAGGTTTTCAAGCGTTATGCTCATCAACTTGGTGTTTAGTTTTTTGCATTTTGGGAAATCCTGATTTTTTCCTAATTTTTGACTGCTAAATCCCGATTTCATAATTTTTCCGAATCCTGATCAAATCCTGATTTTATGGGGAGAAAAATTAAAATTGATTTCATAATTTTTCCGAATCCTGGTCAAATCCCGATTTTATGGGGAGAAAAATTAAAATTGATTTCATAATTTTTCCAAATCCTGATCAAATCCTGATTTTTTGCTGAGAAAAATTAAAATTTTTGCATAAACGTATGCGAAAGCAGTCCAATCAGACGGCCGACTTTTCTTAAATCCTGATTTTACGATCGATTTTTCCGCAAATCCTGATGAAATCGGAGTTACATCCTGATTGACCTCAAATCCTAATTGAATCGGGAAAATTCTGATCCTAGATACCCAAAAAGCTTATGATTTTATGATATAGAGTAAGATTAGATAAAATTTAAAATTAAGAAAAACAGTGCAACCATTTTCCAAGAATCGCAATTAGATGAAAATGCGGCAACGTGTGATGAAATCGGGCTAATTTCGACTGAAACGGTCAGATTTGAATTAAAAGCATAAAACGGGCAGTAAACGTAACTTTCATAGGGCGAGGAACAATACGTATTTAAAGGTTCGCATTTTTGATGAGTTCGACCGGTCATCGATACAGCCTCGGGAGGATTAATCAGGTTTTTGAGGGGCGATAAGGTGTCAAAATGATAAAGAGAGCAAACAAAACTGGAGTTTAAATGTCTTTTAAGTGCCCTAACACAGAGTCGCTCTTCATCTTCTTGAGGTAAGCTGATAGTCAAAACCCCCGCTCAACTACGGTATAAAGGCTGAAATATTAATAGCACGGATGGGCTTATTCAACCCGCAAATACCAACGAATATTACGAGTTGTTCATCTTTGTAGAATAGTATTTCGCCTCCCTACGCAAGGATGCCGGATTCACTTCCCGTGTAAAAATACTAATTTTACAAAACGAACGGATGACTGGATTGCATTCTGCAAAAAGGATGTAGGAGCATTGCAAAGTTGTAAGAATTGTGGAACTTCTTTTGTCTTGGATGAAAAACCTGATCATCCATAAACTGTTACTACACTGGGAAAAAAAACACATTGGATCTGGAGTCCAGACTCTCCAAAACATTGACAAGAAAAAATACTGTCAGATTTAAGCTTAAATCATAAGGAAATCTGCTTAAATTAAGGTGAATCCAGGGTTCGATTAGGGATAATTCAAGATTGGAGATAGCGCCACCAGTCATTACTGAGAATTTCACTTTCCTTCGACGATTACTGAAATAATACGAGGTCTGTTAGATTAGAAACCGGATTTTGGTCATAACTAGCCCAGAATGCGTCCAAATTACGTTTTCTTGAGCTTTCCTGATAGCTGGAAATATACTTAAGAACGCTACGTTCACAAGTTTGAAAAATCCTAATGAGCTTCGTTGGTATGTGGCTTGAAGTAAGGCAACCTCAAGGGTGTTTTGCGATTTTTATGTTTCACCGAACTTGTCTCTCTTTTTTCGGTCTTGCACTACATTTTTCAACCCACAAGGACGATTGGAGTTTTGTCTCCATATCGTAGCCGTACACTAAAATATTGTCACCGAAAATTATCCTATCCAAAAATGTAGGATCACTGTTAGAACGTTCAAGCAGCTAAAGGGAAATTGACATTTGGTTGGATTTTCGTTCAACGGACAACAATCAAGGGGCAAGTGTACCTGAAACTCGATGCGTGTCTACATATTCTATCAAAATTGTATGTACAGAGCCTTCAGAAATATTACTCTGTTCAACAAGCTCGAAACGACCGTTTTCGAGCACTTTTGCCCGCATTTCTTCCACGTGACAAATGTCAGTTGCCGTTGAGGGTCGATTCCCATGCTCCTCATCTTTGACGAACTCCTGACCAGTTTTGAATCGTTTAACTCATTCAAAACAGTGGGAACATCTCATACAATGATCATGGTAAACTTTACTTAGCGTATACCAAAAGTTTTGGTACAAGGTATACCGAGTTTAAAACAAAATTTAATGTTGAATCTTTGTTCTATCAGTGATCGCATGATGAAAATCGCAAAACGCACCTGACTTACTCGTATTCAAGATGACACAGAATAAACACTGATCAAAATAAACAAAATCTGTGAACGTAGCGTTCTTAAGTATATTTCCAGCTATCAGAAAAGCTCAAGAAAACGTAATTTGGACGCATTGTGGGCTAGTTATGACCAAAATCCGGTTTCTAATCTAACAGACCTCGTATTGTTCAAATTACAAAAAGGAGATTCACGAGATTTAGATTATTTTTTGCTTGATTTTTTGAGCCAAAAATATTGGCAATTAGAATTACAAGCGCAGTAAAAGTACGGCTGAAACTTTCAGCTCAGCGACGGCGGCGGCCGAGCGCGCAACCGAATCCCTCATGTTCTGTCTCCCCCTCTCTCTCTCCCTCTCTCTCCCTCATTGCCGCAATGGGAATTACTTTCCGCCGTAGTTACGACTTTATTTTCGGGAATTTTGAGAGGATTTTTTACTGAGTGTTCCTCAAGTATGTTGCTATATCCCTTGGATCCCCAATCTTGAATATGTATTACGGTTTTTATTATTTTGGCAAATAAATGCGGCTATTCTGAGCAGCGCGACGTGGTGGCAAAATCGCGAAGTTCCAAGCCTGGATTCACCTTAAGAGGCTGGGTTCTTGATTTAATCTTAAATCTGATTGAATCAAGAGTATTTTTTACTGTCGATGTTTTTAAGAGTCTGGACTCTAGATCCAATGTGTTTTTCTCCAATGTATCAACTGTTACTGTCCGTAAATTACAAGGTTTTCATGTCTTTTCATGATTTCAGTAGTTTCATTGGAAAAGATGAAATTGCACAATCTTAGCAACATTGCATTGCTCCTGGTTCCTTTTTACAAAATGCAATCCAACTTTCGGTTCCAAAATAACCAGAGACCCAAAATAGGCTCTCTCATTACAAATTATCCCTAATCTGGCAGACTGATATCGCTTTGCCGAACTATGGAAAACCGCCGTAGAGACATTCGAGAATTGCCGAACTTCTCCGGATAAAACATGAGCTTTTGAGAAAATTTTTCCATTTTTTATTTTATTAGCGGCTCTGGTGCTTGCACTAGAGCTGCTATTCCGGACGGTCCCAGCTGGGGAGTATCATTGGACCATGTTACATTGGAGAGACCGCGCGTTGGTTAATGGGAATCGGCGCCATTTTCGGCTATGTTCCTTGTCATGACTTTATTTTATTGCATATTGTTTTATTGTTAGCCAATGCTATGTTGTGTAGTGTATTTTTGGAATCATGGTGATACAGTCAATAATTCAAAACTTGTCTGTGCTTTAATCTCGTGATGGAAAAAATGTACTTTACGTTCAAAATTTGAAAATTTGAATTTTAAAGTTTTCGCGGTTAAGGAAGCTCCAACCACTGGGTTGGAGCTTCCTAGTCATATTACTCGATATCAGCTGATAGCAAACAAAGGTTACCAAGGAAACCGTAAACGTCTAATGCCGTCTGCCCACGTAGCAAATGGGAGGCGAAAATGGAAGTCATCAGTGCATCGTTGAGTGTTGACGCCCGATCCCATTTTCAGACATGTTCACACGTTTTGCTTGCAAAGAAAAAAGGCGGCAAATCAATTTTTATTATTGGACCAATGAGTGTTCTCCAATTTGAGTTTGTAAACATCGTGGTTTCTAGGTTAGGTTTTTGGCTGTGTGATAAATGATATTATGCCGTCTTTGATTTTGTTAAAATGACTCGATATATGTTATTTGATAAACGATTGGAGTTTTGATAAAGTAAGTTGATTTGAATTAAAAATTGTGTCCTTAAAAAATGGATGATGAGGTGATTTGGTTAACATGGGCATTTGTGGTACTTGCGGCGTATTGGGAGTTTGTATGGAAACGACGTGGCAGTAGTCCACACTTTTTACAAGAAACTATTTTGTACAAAGTTCTGTACAAATTTTACACTATTTATACAGTAATATAATACAAAAAAATTATGTACTTTATCACAACTCACATAGCTTCAAAACAAGATAGAAAATGATGGATGCTCAGCCCCGACACATCGATGATCGCGAAATTTGCGCGGCCCGCGCAATTTTCACGTTCAACACTCACCGATGCACTGATGACTTCCATTTTCGCCTCCCATTTGCTACGTGGGCAGACGGCACACAACTACCGTGGCCATCGGGGCGATTATTGAAATGACATCGACTCTATGTCGCCGCTTACGACAAGACATATAGCCCTATCTTAACCGTGTAATATATCGCAATTCGATATTCAAAACCATTACCTACAATTTCAGATATAAAAATGCAAATTTTTTGCAGCCTCGCTAAACGACTTATCAACCATGCATTCCAAAGTTTCTTATCACAGGGCTGTGAAAATATACAATCTAATAAATACAAAATAACCAAATATCTAAAAAGACAAAATTTCAGTTACAGTCAGTTTCAGTCTTATTGTTGCACAAACTAGTTATTTGACAAAAAAAGAAGATGATCACTCAATTGAAAGAAATTGGCGCCCAATCACAACGACAAGTTAAAAAAAATACTGTGGGAGAAATTTTTTAGGATGCGGACCTCCAAAGAGCCTTCAAAATTAAAAGTATACAACAAGTGATAGTGCCATGCATTCTGCATATCAAGGGCCAATACACATTTATACACCGGCTACGTAAATCTGCTAAGTTACAAAACATGAATCGACAGTTGTCGGATTGTACATCAGTGACAAAATGTGTCTAGGCCCTCATTCTTGACTACAACTACTGTCGCCAGAGCCGCTCTCCGACGCGAATGCGTTGGAGCTTCCTGCTTGTTTTTTGTTTGGAGGGGAGGGAGGCAAAGGGGACGTCCTGTGAAAGGGCGGCGACAGGGGGTTTTAAATGGAATGAGGAAGTGTCAACTCCCGGACCGGTTGTGGGAGGACCGAGTACTGTGGTGGTTAAACGTCGCAGTGCGCCAGAGAGCTTCACGTATTTTTGTATGAACTTTTATGTATGTATGTCCAGATTTTTCTCTGAGATTTTCAGATATTTTAGAAGAAATCGCGAACAAAATTGTCCGAAACTTTAAAAAAATTGTCCCGATGAATTCGTTTTTTATTGAGGGAAAAATGGCGACGTCTAAAGGATCATGGAAAATTTTTCCTTAGCATGGGATTTCTAATATATCGACGATCAAACTGCAAAAGTAGGAATTCCTATTAGTGACTCTGTGGACAACCAGTCGTAAGTATTTATTTCTTGAATTAAAAATTACTCCATTGCATTTGAGAAAGTTTTTCGATGAGGAACTACTATTGATGATTCATTCATTGACACACCTCTAAATTTATTTATTTCATTACTTTTTTATTGATCGAACAACAAAATTTTTCGGTTTAAAAAAATCGAGATGTTAAGTCATATTTCCCTGCATTTTCATATCATTCGCGTAACGATTTTTCTAAAATCCCTGTTCGACTGAAATTGCCTTAACATTTGTTTATTTTCCAAAGTGATCTATAGTAAGAGGGATATGGCTGTGCGCTGGCTCCATATGCTGAACACAATTATTAATTATTTATTTATTTTTATTACTTATATCACAGAAACTATCATATCTAATTTTTGTCGATTTTAAAAAAGCCTTCGATACTGTTAACCATAATTTGTTGTGGAAAAAATTATATAAATTAGGAGTGTCCAGTAATATTATAAGAATTGTAAGAAACCTTTATAAAATTGCAAACATTGTCGTAGATTTAGAGGGTCAATTATCAAAACCCGTTAAAATTAACAGTAAGAATTAGGCGTTATTCACCTGAACATCACGGCACAAGCACAAATTTTCCATTTCCAATGTTCGAATCAGATCATGAAGTTCACAAAATGTCCATCTTAAAATGGTAAAATAGAAGAGGCTTCTATAGATGCGAGCATGGGATACATAATCGTAAGTAACTTGAGATGGGCGAGAAGCTAAGTTTTTCATTGCATTTCACGTGATTACCACATACCTACTCCGAAGTTCGAATAACTATTAAAACCCCAATACGGGAAGAAAATGTGGAGCGGCGAGTTTCAGATATGTTAATGTCGCAGGCAAAAAAGTAAAATCAAGCATTTTGTCAAATGCCTAGGCATGTGGTTAAATTTTGACGGTCACAAAATTTTGTTAATTTATGGCGGAGAGCCTACGAGTTTTCAATATTTAAGGAAAAATAACTCATCAAACCTACGAACTCTTTTTGTCTATTCATCTTCAACTGCTTTCTCATATTTTTGAATGTTGAAATTCTAAAAATTCTGTCTTACATGACATGCTGCAAATTTCATTTAAAACACTATTGTGTGATGCAAATTTTTACTGAGAATTTATTCTTACGGGAACGATTACATGTTTTGTCAAAAATTAGGAAAAGAATAGGAATTTCAATCTCAGTTAGAATATATAACCATTTGCTGAGGCATTTGAAAAAATGGCTGATTTTCCTATTTGCCTGCGACATTTACATTCTATCTTTTAAATTTCGTAGAAAGAGTTCAGACATGATTGTCTCTTTGTGTCTATTCTTCTTCAATGGACCACTAGACAAGGTACGAATTGCAGCATTCTGATACATGTTTCTTAACCGAAATTTCACGTAGAGCACGGTACGAACAACGAAAATTACCGAAATTAACTCCTAACGAAGATAATTAATGATTCTTGATGGGTGAATTGAAACCACCCTCTCATGAAAACTCAATGCTCTACGTGATTCACATCGCGCGCTAAACGTTATCACGACGGTCTCTGCGATATAAAAATCTGGCAACCGAAGTCTTGACGCTTTGGCTCAGCTATAGCGAATTGCTTATAGTGTGAACAAGACAAACACATGGTGGGAAATGAACATTGCTCGATTGAGAAGCTTGCTGAAACCATTGTAGTGCGCGATTTGACTCACGTAGAGCTTTGAGTTTCTTGTGAGCGGGCAGTGCAAATTCCTCGTAACCAATGTGAAATAAAAAGGTTAATATCTTTGTTAGGAGTTAGTTTCAGTAATTTTCATTGCGCGAATCGTGTTCTACGTGAAATTTTGGTTATAAAAGATGTATTAGAAGGCTTAAATTCGTACCCTGTCTAGTGGTCCATTGCTTCTCATATTTTTAAATTCTAAAAATTCTCTCTTTCATGACATGCCGCAAATTTCAAGATATAAGTGTCTGCTCAGGAGCTAAAAATCATTTAAAATACTAGTGTGTGAATTTTTACTGAGAATTTTTTCTTACGGGAGCGATTACATATTTTGTCTAAAATTAGGAAAATGATCAGAATTTCAATCTCAGTTAGAATATTTAACCATTTGCCGTGGCATTTGACAAAATGCCTGATTTTACTTTTTGCCGGCGACATTTACATTCTATCTTTTAAATTCCGTAGAAAGAGTTTAGACATGATATACATACCGATTAGCAGCTGACAGCACACACAGCGGCATTCTGGAAAAATGAAAATAAAAAAAAATTATTAGGTTTTCCCTTGGCATAAAAGAAATGGAGGCTACAAACAATGAAATAAAGCAGCGTGTCTAGCAATTTTCAAAAACAAATTTTCTGACATTTTCCAAATTTCCCTGACAAAAATTGTCAAAAATCTGCGAAAAAACTAGAAAGTTCCCTGACAAATGGGAAAAATATTCCTAATATTTCAACACGATTGGACTGAGTCAATGAAAGTAAGAATGTGTTCGTGTTTAAAGAATATAATGTGTAGTAAATAGAGCAAAATAAACGCTGACTTAAGTTATGAGACATATTTTTGCATCATTTTTAAAATTTAACAGACATGATCTGAAATTCGGGTAAAAATTTTGATAGAAAATTCCGCTGGAGTGAAATTCGCGGAACGCTTTCCAAAAAAATAATGTTTTCCGAAGTCCCTGACGTCTTCTGACACGAAAATCGGTGACAAAGAAAAAAAAAAAAAAATACGATGACATGCCGAACTTTAGTGGATTCCCTGGCGTGTTTCTTGATTTCCCTGACACCAAAAAACAATTCCTGACTTGTCCTGGTTTTCCCGGTCGTTAGACATTCTGTTAAGGAACATAACCTTACACGGTGCTCCTGTAAGGAGTTTAAAACTCGAAGTTCGTCCTGACTTAATTTGAGCTGAATTGTCAAGAAGAGGACTATCAGATACTAAAAATAACGATTTCGCAATCGGTTGTTGGAGCTCTTGGAGAAATAATCGCGATTTTATGGTTTTTTTAGGTTTTTTTCGGAAAATAGCACTGGAAAAAAAAAACACATTGGATCTAGAGTCTAGACTCTTAAAAAGACACCGGAAAATATAGCGTATCTCTTGCAATATTGAGATGAAAATTGCGTGGATTCTCACTTCTTCTCATGCGGATTCAACCGAGCAACTATTCAAACTCGTGAGTAGGTATGTGGTATTACACGAAACAGAAGGACATTCTTATACTCGGTGCTCCTGAAAAGGGTTTCACTCGAAGTTGGTCGTGTCTTAAAAATTTGAGCTGGTATGTCAAGAGGAGCACTACCAGATACTAAAAACCACAATTTCGCAATCGGTTGTTGGAGCTCCTGGAGAAATAATCTCGATTTTATGGTTGTTTTAGGCTCATGTAGGGCAACCAAATTTCTCCCCTGTCCCATTTCTTCTTGGATTGATCTGAATTTGTAGTATATTATTCTCTGGTATGAAGTACGACTTTCCTGAAATTTTCATGACCGATAAATTTTTTTTGCTCCCGTTACAACGTTGCAAAGTTTCAAACTCCAAAATAATGGATTTTGCGAACGAACTTGTGAGACTGGCCCCCTGCCTCTTGGATCCGTCCGAATTTTTGGTATGTTATTCTCCGATATGAGGTTAAAATGTCCTGAAATTTTCATGGCTGAAAAATATTTTTTCCTCTCGTTGCAGTGTTGCCAAGTTTTTCGAAAATTTTGGGTTTAGAGGTAACACGATGGCATGGGCCGATGTCTTAATGAATTGATTTGCATTTTTAGTATGTTATTCTCTCGTATGAGTAGCAAATGCCCTGAAATTCTCATGACCGGAAGATTTATTTTACTCCCGTTTCGACGTTGCCAAGTTTCGAACTTCAAAATTATGGATTTGACCATAAAATGATGGCGTTTGGGCGGGATACCTTGCAGAATTTTCTTTCTTTATGAGCAATTTTACGAAATAATTCACTAATTTGTCCCTTAAAAACTGTAAAATTGCCTGGTTGCCGTTTTACTACTTTCATTCTGGATGAATGTACCTACTCTGCATCTTGCTGCAACAGCAAATGCTGGATTTTTTCTGTTTTTTTTTTTCTTTTTGCATTCGATTTAGCAGCGGTTATTCAAATATAATATGATACGCTCCATGCATATGCACTCGAAAAAATAGCTAAAACTTTTCTTGTGACACGGCAACGTATCTATCAACAATGTAAAATTAAAAGGAGGAAATTTACTTCCTGGATCTCGGAAGCAGATGGTTGTATGAAAAGACGAGGAAGCGATGCTTTGAAGGGTTTGGTTGACTAAAAGTTTGCAGACTGCACGCTATATGCATTACGGTAAGTCTAAAAACCTTCACCCCCTCCCAGAAACCCTTTCAAAATTACTCCTGCATTGAAGAACATGGGACACTCAGAAATAAAAAACCTCTGGTTTTCCAGAGTAGTACATGCTAAATAAAATATTAAGAAAATTGAGATGGAAACTAAGTTCGAGTCGCGATCATGTCGCAAGTTGCTAATGGTGGAGAAAGAGGGACACTATCATGTCCATCGTCAAACTTAAACTTTTGAGATGCCCGATTTTCACAACATTTTTCACATTTATTTACTTTTTCGAAGAATTACTTTGACACTCAAAGTGTTCCATCAAAAAATTTTACAACAAACCATATTATTATCCATATTAGTATGAAAAAAGGTAGAAAATCACTAATTTCCATTTCTAAATTTTGGAAGTGAGAAAAGTTGTACGCACAGACGGATCGTTAGAGTGAAGAACTATAATTTGGGTTACTTTCTAAAACTTTAAATTTCTCCCAAGTTTTGCTAAAATCAGAATGAACAGACTCCATGGCCTGTTCACTAAAGAAGCCTAAACCACGTCGGTGGTTTTTACCAAAGTCAGAAACATGAAAAAATACACAGTGCACTTTAGGCGTGACGGGAATTTCTAAACTCAAATAACTTTCTTTAAAATTTTGAATATTCTTGGCATAATTTGCCTCCAACTTTACTTTAAAACAAGAATCCACAACAGCTTTGAAATAATTAAATGTATCGACATATACGTGACACCCCAATAAATCCCTCCGGGAAAAATCAATTTTCTTGAGTAACGTTATACAGGACTTTCCATCAAATGCTGGGGAGCCATGAGTCATTTGACGCTCTACAAGACAAGAGTCGGCCCATTTTTCAGCATCTTTTTCATACTCTTTACGCATATTATCATGAAGTGCGTTAACTACACCCAATAAGAGATGGAGTTCAGGAGGAGGTATAAGTTCCAAGAATAGTTTGCCCTCGTTGGTTTTAAACAATGGTGGATGGACACAATTTTCAATATTTATAGCTTTCTTTCCAATTAGATCCTGCTGCTACCCACTATAAGTAATTTTTGTTACACCCCAATGAATCCCTCCGCAAAATATCAATTTTCTTGAGTAACTTAATACAAGAGTTTCAATCAAATGCTGGGGAGCGATGACTTATTTGACGCTTTACATGACAAGAGTCTGCCCATTTTATCAGCATCTTTTTCATACTCTTTACGCATATTATCATGAAGTGTGTTAACTACACCCAATGAGAGATGGAGTTCAGGAGGAGGTATAAGTTCCAAGAATAGTTTGCCCTCGTTGGTTTTAAACAATGGTGGATGGACACAATTTTCAATATTTATAGCTTTCTTTCCAATTAGATCCTGCTGCTACCCACTATAAGTAATTTTTGTTACACCCCAATGAATCCCTCCGCAAAATATCAATTTTCTTGAGTAACTTAATACAAGAGTTTCAATCAAATGCTGGGGCGCCATGAGTCATTTGACGCTTTACATGACAAGAGTCTGCCCATTTTATCAGCATCTTTTTCATACTCTTTATGCATATTATCATAAAGTGTGTTAATTACGCCCAATAAGAGATGGAGTTCAGGAGGAGGTATAAGATCCAAGAAGAGTTTGCTCTCGTTGGTTTCAAATAATGGTGGATGGACACAATTTTCAATATTTTTAGCTTTTTTCCAATTAGAGCCTGCTGCTACCCGCTATAAGTAATTTTAGTTACATGAGCAGTGTGTTAACTACGCCCAGTAAGAGATGGAGTTCAGGAGGAGGTATAAGATCCAAGAATAGTTTGCCCTCGTTGGTTTATAAATAATGGAGGATGGACACAATTTTAACATTTTTTAGCTTTTTTCCAATTAGATCCTGCTGCTAACCACTCTAAGTAATTTTTGTTACATGAGCCTACCGTTCTGTACGCCCCTGCCTCATCCAATTTTGTCTTTCCAGCTTCCCACCAGGAACAAGGATGGGCACTGGAGTGGGTCATAATACCGACTAGAATGTTGGCTAATTTGAGATCAGTAGTAGTGATAGTACTGGTAAAGTTATGAATTCCTAATTTTTCCCATAAGATAGGTATATGTCCGTAGTGTTCCTGGACATGCGGGGTAATACCCAATATAAATAATTTTTTTATCCCAGCCTCTAATCACTTTCCGATTTGGATCCCATCTTCATAATTTTTACGGGTACTTTCTTCGCTTTTCGAACTATTCACATCCTCATCAGCATCATCAGCAGCAAATTTATCCCCTCTCCTCAAACAAAGGAGACATGTAGAACGACGGTTCTTATCATGAGTTTTAATGCGGTTAAGCCCCATAATTAGAATAGAATTTTAAAATTAAAAATAAATAATCCAAATGACAGAAGA